>NC_138163.1:57860153-58494386 GCF_964165515.1 Mesoplodon bidens | reverse complement strand
GTTTCTCACTTTCCCCTTTGTCTAAGCATCTCCTTCAACTTTCTGCTTCCTTTCATACTCACATAATAATTGATATGCTAACTTCCAATCACTTTGGTCGTATCTAACTTCTACATGCACATCCAGTTGCAGAAGTGGGAAAACATTTAAATCTGAATCAAAATTTCTTGAAATATACATATTCATTCAACAAACCTTTATTGAGTACCATGTGTGGTAAGTACTGAGGGAAAAGCCAAGTACTAGGTAGGGATCTTACCATTAAGTAGCATGAGGTTTTATAGCAGAGACTCTATATACAAAAAATGAAAAAAAAAAATTCTCACTTAAAGCAGAAGGTGGTGTGTGGAAGATCACTTAAACAAATAGAAGTGTCTATAAATGGTAGAGAATTTGGACTAGAGCTCTAGAGGGATTTACAGAGGACTAAGGATTTGACAGGTGGAACTGAGGAGGACAGGTGTCTAGAAAACATTGTTTTATTCAAAATTCAACTTTAGGGTAAAAGCAATTTTAGTGGATTAAAAAGAATGTCTCGTTATTTGAGTTACCTAGACTTTTGTGTGCATAGCAACTTGATTAGGCTGTTACTCTGTTGAACAATCAGAAGAATCCTCATGATCACCGCCTTTTTTACTACTGGAATTACTATTGCTTTTAGCAGGAGGATTACTATTGTGACTTAAACCTCGCCTATGGGCACATTTTGTTTATTGCAGAAAGTTGTCATGAGTTTATTTCTTCTGTGTAGCCTATATGACATAAACAAATTGTCAACTTCATATCTTCAGTTTTTCAGTCAAGCAAGTGGGAAAGGAGAAACCCTTTGAATAATTAGCAAGAATCTCCTGGAAAAACCCAAGTGAAAAAGTTCAGCTTTAAAGTCAGAGAAAATGGTTACCTCCACAGCAAACTCATCTTTTAAATAAAGCAAGCAATGATTGCTGAGCCATTAGCACATTTATGGCAGGACAAAACTCTCTTCGACTTCTCCAATAAAGAATAATTTCCAAGCTTGTCAGATCTAAACAAATGGAACTAAATTGGACATAGCTACTTGAACTGACAGAGTAATAGGAAAAAAAAATAATTTGTCTTTAGTGTTGGTGTTTGATTTTCAGTCTCTTGAACTTCCAGGTATATTTAAGCAATTTCTCCTCATTGAGTTATAAAGGTGTACGTGTCAGCGTGATGAATTTGTATCAGAAGACTTTGGCTGAAATTTGCCAGGGGGTTGATTTTTGTCAGTCTCTTGAATTTTTCATTGTAATACTGATATGCCTCTGAATGAGGCTGAAATTTACTTAAAAAAAAAAGAATTGTAATATTATTCTATTTCTGTTTCATGGTCCTTTAATGAAAAGAACTGTTTCAGAGACCTGGATTTAAAAATCAATGTCACGGGGTCTTCCCTGGTGGTGCAGTGGTTGAGAGTCTGCCTGCCGATGCAGGGGACATGGGTTCGTGCCCCGGTCCGGGAAGATCCCACATGCCGCGGAGCGACTGGGCCCATGAGCCATGGCTGCTGAGCCTGCGCATCCGGAGCCTGTGCTCTGCAACGGGAGAGGCCACAACAATGAGAGGCCTGCATACCGCAAAAAAAAAAAAAAAAAAAAAAAAAAAAAAAATCAATGTCACAGGCTACCTATCAAATTCTAATAGTTACCTGGCCTTTTCAACTAGAACCCTGACAAATGCCATTGATATTGATAGAAGTGTCTTCATACATAATTGGCGGTCATAGAGTAATAGGGTATCTATAAACTAGTGTAAGCTTAATAAAAAAAGTACCTCTGTGAAAAGAAAGCATTGTGAGAGATCTGGAAAGTGTGCATGTATTTAAGAGTAGTTGGAATACAATACTTAAGATTATTGGTTGTCAATGAGGAGAGAAAAAGAAAAGTGCAGAGAATGTTAGGGGTAATTAAAGCAACTAACGATAGTGTTTGAGGGCTCACTGAAGCTTTGTGGGTGTGTATGCACACACGTTTGCTCTGGTTTGCTCTAAATTCTCTGTATCAACAGTTATTTATCATTTCTCTATGAGTATGAAAAGTACTAAAGTCAGGAACTTTTACCATAGATATTGGTTTATATAAATCAGGATCTTTCAACAAGAGAAAAATATTTGATCCTTTTTATGTAATTTAACTTTAAATCATTTATATAGCCAAGAACACGCACTAATAAGATAGGATCTCTTTGAACCTTAGTTTCTCTTTAATCTTCAAATTAGATTTTAAAGAATGAAATATTAGGAATTCCATCAATAAATTTAAATAGAAATGGATTCATTTGAGCTAATGGCTGAATAAAATGATGACGTTGCCATATTAAACATGATGATTTGGTATATTATATTACACATTTTCACTTATTTCATGGAGAGTAGAATTTTTATGAGTAGTAATTCAGAAAAATGTGAGTTGATTTCATGGAACTATTCTCCACATTAAAAAAATACTTGAACTGATACTGTTTTCTTTTAGTTGTAAAAGAAATGTTCTAAACACTTTGCACATTGTTCTTTAGTTTCAGCTCAAATTCTCAAGAGCAACCTTGCAGCAATGGAACAACAAATTCTTCATCTGGAACGTGACATCAAGCAATTCCCCAAAACAGAAAATCAACGTGATAAGTTTGTGGAAAAGCTGACGATATCCTTTATTTATTTAAGCACTTTGTTTATTTGTTAGTTTCTGTGTGTGTGTGTGTCTGTCTGTCCATATACCTATTTACCTTGTGGTTAGTTCTAAACTTACCATTCTATTCACAGTTTGGATGAATTTGTATATAGGCTGTTTTTATATTACCAGCATAAATTTTAGTTCATGACGTTTTGAATCCTAGAGTAGGCAAGGGAACAATTATATAAGAAAAAAATGCCATTTCTCAAAGACGAATTTCATTTGAAGGCCCACAAGATATGCAAGGTAAGTCTTTTGAGGCTTGATGTGACCTAAAACAAAACAAAGAATCTCCTTATTGTTTAAAGGAAATGATCAACAGAAGAATTTTTTTGCTCAGAGGTTTTTTTTTTCTTTTTTTCTTTTTATGTGTGTGTGCAGGTATTTCCTGAGGTGATATGTGCATTTTCAAGGGCAATCAGAGGATAACTGGTATCAGTAGACTGAAAGGTTACGAAGAATAAAATGGATGCATGCATGGACAGATAGATTAATTAATCAGTAGATTATGTATTTAAGTAAATTGTAATAGCTATCTGTATAATGTTAGGCATTGCCTGCTACCTAAATGTTTTTAAATCCCTATTTTACATATAGTGTATTCATATAAATTACAGAAATATATGGAAGGAAAACTTGAGAAATGATATTTAGCTTGAATTGTTTAATGTTAAATCTGTTGTCTAAAGATAAACTACATTAGAGCTGATTTTTTTTTCTCTTTTGGTTTTTAAAAGTTAAAGCCATATCCTACTCTTCTGGGTTTAAATAAATATCTTGAACTGCAGATTGATTCACCATTTTATATCTCAAGAGGGAATAAATACTGTAAATTCTTTATCTGATAATAAGTAAATTCCTTCAACAACTATACGGCAGTCACCTTGTTTCAAGGTTAAATCTATTGCCTTTTTCTTCTCTGATATGCTTTCTTTCCTGCCCAACTTGGAAGTTATGGTCCTGAACTTGAATTACTTGAGAATGGCAATTTAGGTTTATGTGAAAAAAAATTTTTATATTCACTCTTTTGGTTCATGAATTAATACTGTATTTTGTGTGGTCCTTTAGTGATCGTGAGTAGTTATATAAATAGGAATATTGGGAACATAAGTTTGTGGGTGACTGGTGGCAGGAAATCCTCAAAAATATCCTTGGATTACATAACTGTCCACATCAGGATATTTAATGTGAAGATTTAACTTTGTTGCTGATTAGATTTTTCTTTCAAATTTGTTATATTGTCCTGTGGCTGGAAGCACCACCTACATTTTTCAACTTTTGAATTTGATTCTTGCCTCACATATTTGAATTTAATTCCTGATTCCCTTGTTCTTTTTAACATTTTCTTCTATAGTTGGCTTGTGGCCACACGACAGCATACAACATTGAGGGGTCTTCGTTGCTCATTTAGAAAAAGAAAAGTAATTTCAAACCCTCATGAACTTGGCCTGGACTCTATTTTAATTCTCTCTTTATGCAGGTAATTAAGTGCTTTAAAATGAAAATCCAGAGCCTTCTGTATCTGTATGTTACAGATGAATGGTTATTCTTCATTTAAGTGACACTATAGTGTGACTGTCCACTAGGGAATTGAAAACTGTATTAAAATGTATTGGGCTGTTACTTTGCATATCATATTTTAAAAAGCAAAATAAAATACACAGCAATTTATTTTAGAGAAAAAGTTAGACTATTGTGTTGAGTTGTCTAAAAACTCCAAATTAATAAATTACAATGATAGAACTGTAGCTCAAATTATTCTTGCTTCGGGAGACTCTTTGGACACCCAGTGAGAGTTTGTATCTTCTAGAAAATGGCAAACAAAATGTTTAATCATCATATGTATATATGATATATGAATTCTGGTGCCTTCTTAATATTTTTTTCTACTCTTCTGGCAATTCCAAAAGAGAGGGATATTTTCTTGTGGGGTACTTGATTCTGTTTTAAAATTAGAGCCATGATCCTATTTCTAGTATAGGATTCTTTGTACTGGATGATCTTTCCAATGTTTCTGTCCCCTGCCAATAAATTCTTTTGCTTCAGACACTGGCCTTTTAAATTGAATAACTATGGGCACAAGTATGGGGGTAGTTTCCCCTTGAAAATAACCTTACCTACTTAAACAGTAATCTCTCAATAAGGAGTTCAAAAACTGAATTCAAAAACTGAATAGCAGTGCCACTCCTCTGGGCTTTCAGAAGGGCATCAGTGCTATAGTTAGCAGCAGTGGCATGATGGCCAAGGGCAAGTGAGTATGCAGGTTGAATCTTCACCAAATCTCCAGGTTGGGCTAAGTACCATAGCATCCTATGTTCACCCTTACTCTTTCACAGTATTGATTGAACTCATAACATACTCGGAATTGACAGGCCATGGAAATACAACAGTGCACGAGATAGAAGATTTGACCACAATTTGCTGACAGTCTGGCATTTACCTGCTTCTCTGTCTTGCTGGCCCAGTGGCCAAGATCAGGTCTAGTGTGTTAATTTCTATATGCCCATCCCAATGCACAGCACCTAGCAACATGAAGGCGCTCAGTAAATGCATATTGAATCACAGAATATTATAGCTATAGAGACAATGGAGATCATCTGGTCCAAGATCCTACTTTGACTTAACACATCAAAGGGGATATTGTTGAAAGAGTAGTAGGCTGTGCTTGTAGTTATAAAACTTTTCTTCATATAAATTTTCACAGGAACTTGAGTCACATTGAATCACCTTTTCAGAGCATGTAAAGTGTAATCAGTTTTAGAAAAGATAATCCACACCTTTTAAAAGTAAATGTCAAAAAAATTAACCAAAAAAAAAAAAAAGAGAATGATACCTCTCCTATGAATGGAGTGGCCCAGGCTATTTTCTGCCTCCTAAGCAATAGTCATTGGCTTTTGAATGAAGCTTGTCAACTCTGCTTCCCTTTCTCTACCCCAAATTGGTTGCTTGTTCCAACTCAAAAAAAAAAAAATGGAAGGAGTAAAATAAGCAATATTAATTTTGTAAGACTACAAAACAGGGAGAAATGGAGAAAATTCTCTCATAAATCATAGGAGAGAGTTTCTAGGATGAAAGGGGATGGTCTATAATGGATACAATAGCACCATATATATTGAAACACACATGGTTCAAAAATCTGGATACCATGTGTGAGAATTTGCTATTATTCTGATTTTTTTAAAAAGCAAATTTCTTTGTATTCTTCATGCCAGTATGCTCATCATAATAATATTGGAGAAGTTTTAAGTTCAATTGTTTGTACAGTGAATTCAAATAGAATCTATATTCCTTTTTGGGTAAGTTATAAAAATGATGATAATATTCACTCATTAATTGAATGTTTACTATGTAGCAGACACTGCCTAATTTTACATACTTGAGCTTTTAAAAAATGGTCGTATTCATTAAATGAAGGGTATTTTCCATATCTGGTGATGAAATTGATCACAGTTGTCCCTTTGTCATTGTAGTGAGCTCAAATTGTCTCAGGATAGCAACCTATAAAGTTATTTGTCATAGCCCCATGGTTTTAAATTCATTAATTTCGAAGGGTCATCTCTTTTTATCTTTTAAGGTTACCAGGAATTCTGTAGTCTCTGTCTGTGTTTGGCACCTATTGCAAAAATTGGTAGGGTGAGGTTCAGAATCACATCCGGTTTCAAAGTTTTGAAAAATAACCCATGCTAAGGAGGGGTGAGAGGGAGCACTGTGAGTGGTCTGTGTGCCAATCCTGAGGCTCATTCTTGGGGTTTTTTTTTGTTTTGTTTTTTGTTTTGTTTTGTTTTGGCCACACCATGCGGCTTCTGGGATCCTAGTTCCTTGACCAGGAATTGAACCTGGGCCCTAGGCAGTGAAAAATGAGGAGTCCTAACCACTGGACCACCAGAGAATTCCCTGAGGCTTGTTCTCATGGATTTGACATTATATGAGGATTTTGATTTTTTCAGCTTTTGTCTTTTGACCAATCATGTGACTATGAAACAGTTTTTCTTTCTTTCTTTTAAATCTAAGCATCACTTTTACTTACTGCTCCTTGCTTTTTCCAACGGGAAAAACCATTCTTAAAAGAGGGCTTCTTAGACTTTAGAATATGCGTTGTGGTCCATTCTTAACATCTTACACTGTCTAAAAAACACGTTATCCACCGTGTTGACCTTACTGCTTATATCCTGTTGACAAATTTCTTACATTTACTTACATAGATTTTTGTCAATGGCAGAGCTGTCTATTGCCCCAAATCAGCTTAGTTTTTTGATTGACTGCTGGCTAAATCATCTCACCAACTGGAGGGCAGGGAGGACTGAGCAGCAGGGGCCCCATTAACACATTGACAAAAGGAGCTGACAGAAAGTTAATGACATTAACACCCTGTAGCTAACTATCAACACCTGGGAGTTTCTCATAGTAGGAGGGAGAGTCATTTGAAGTGGTTAAAAATCAAGTTCCGGAGGAAGAACATTGCCCTGACCAGACAATTCAGAACAGATTCGGGGTCTCTACTGCACTGCAATTACGTTGATTTTTCTCCCACTATTCTTTATTAAGTGAATAATTTTTGAAAAGATGAAAAACTAACAGGGTTAGTGTTCAACCTCAGTAATATTAATCACATTTGAGAACATGCCATATAAAAAATAGACAAAACAAAAATAAAACGGAAACCTCAAGAGCAAGGTTTTTTGTTTTTGGTTTTTTTTTTTTCCTCTCTGGTATGAATGTACTAATCCAGGCTGTTTTCTAGCTGCCGAAAAGTCGAGAGGTTTAGGTTAGACTGGAGGGAAGTTTAGTGGCTCGGACTCTCTCTCATTACCTTTAATTGCCTGCTGGTCTCAAACTCAGAAAATTAGGAAGTTCAAAGCAAAACATTTTTAAATGAGACTGCTCAGGGAGAGAGGGTCCAGGATTGAAGGAAGGAAGGAAGGGAGGGAGGAAGGCAGGAAGGGAGGGAGGGAGGACAAAGAAGGAAAGGAAAGGAAAGGGAAGGAAGAAAAGAGACAGTGAGCATATGGGAGCAGTAATAGAGAAAATGCATACATTGAAAAGCAAATTGTTTTAGAAAATCACATGGGGGAAAATATTGCGTTTTTAAAAAAGGAAGATTGTTAGCATTCTTTGAAATATACACTCTTCATAATGGTATTGGAAGTTTTTTTTTTTGTGTGTGTGTCCACTGTGCATGCTTTGTAGGATCTTAGTTCCCCAACTAGGGATTGAACCCAGGCCCTCTGCAATGAAAGCAAGTTTTCTTTTTTTTTTTTTAACTTCCATTATTTGTGCATTGATTTGCAGTAGAAGGCATGATCATCTATAATAATAAAAATAAAAATGATAAAATAGTAATAATAGCAACTGTTTAGTGAATGTCATGTGCCCGTCACAGTGCTAAGAATATATAGGTGTCTGTATAAACTCAAGTGATCTCCAATGCAATACTATAGGGGAAGTACTATGATTAACCCCATTTCAAATATGTGAGAATTGAGGCTATAGGGGTTCAAAGATTCAAACATGTGTGTGAGATCATGTATGTTACAAGTCTGGTTAATGAGGGCCAGGATTCAAGTAAGTCTTGGTCCTTCAGACTCCAAGCCTTGTGCTTGTAACCATGGTATTGTGCTGCCTCTAGGGCCAGAAAGCTTTGTAAATCTGAGATGAATTCCACATTTGTTCACTGTGAAATAATGTGTTGCTTCAGAAGAAAAAGCATTTCTTTTTGAAAGGTTTGTAAACTAATTTAAAAATTAGCTGCTCGTGTCTTCCACAAAGTCTTCCTTAATCATAGCAATCAAAATTAATTTCCTTGTCCCCTGTGTTCTCATAGCATTTTAATATTTTGATTATTGTGCTCGCTGACTTGCCTGTACTCTGCTTATGTGCATGTGTGTTTTGAACACTGGGTTATAAAATCTTTTGAGATAGAGATCCTTATTCATCTTTGAGTACAACAAGCCTAGCACAATGCTTTATAGAAAGTTGTCGTAATAAATGTTTATTTAATATGTTAGAGGTCATTGCAAAATGATTAATGTTAAACAACATTCTGGCAAGTAAACAGAAAACATTAGCTTGTGATCCTGGCATAACTTCAATTTGACAAGAGAAAGGGGTATAACATGTTTCCACTGTTATTCCTTTATATGTTTTGATTTTAAATACAGGTATTAAGAATTATCTCTTTAGCTCTTAGAAATCACATTCTAAGAAACTGTCTCAATGGAGCATATGGTTTTTCAGATCAGTCAGTTCAAAAATTTTTTATTTGAAGAGTCTTGCTTGTTTGAACTTCAGCCTGAAATTACCATGAGCTCCATTTTTCAAACTTTGTTTAGGGAATTGATGGACATTTGGTGCATGATGCTAATGGTGAGAGAAGAACATACTGCTTGGTTAAAGGGTACATAAACCCTTTCAGGCCACTAGAGACTCATCTGAGAAATCATCTTTTTCAGAACATAAAATGGGACATAAGTCATCTGAAAGAGTTAATGTACCCTCAACCTTACAAATTCTCATTCCTACCAGAAGCTAAGTTTTAAGAGACTAAAAACCTTTCTATGCGATTTATTCATACTGAGTAGAAATGATATAAAAAAAAGAAGTTTGGGGCTTACCCTGGTGGCGCAGTGGTTGAGAGTCCGCCTGCCGATGCAGGGGACACGGGTTCGTGCCCCGGTCTGGGAGGATCCCACGTGCCACGGAGCGGCTGGGCCCGTGAGCCATGGCTGCTGGGCCTGCGCGTCCGGAGCCTGTGCTCTGCAGGGGGAGAGGCCACAACAGTGAGAGGCCCGCCTACCGCAAAAAAAAAAAAAAAAAAAAAAAAGAAGTTTGAAAAACTAAATGACCCAATGTGGTTATGGTTTTGTGTATGCATGTATACTAGAAAACATGTAGCATATACATGTATCTATACATAGATAGAGATATGATTTAAAGCCATTCTGGTATTCACAAGAGCTTAAATTGGATATCGTAGTAATGAATATGAGTTTGTTTCCTTTTGCTTTGATTTCAAATTTACTAAACTTCTTTTATTTTCAATTATTGAAGGCACACATAGTATGTTAAATACACAGTTTATAGGCAGTGATGGTGATGTTAGTATAACTAGTCAGTAAATATACTCTTGCAGCAAAATATCAATCAGGTATTATTTGAGAAATGTAGGTAAATACATAAGTGTCTTTTTCTATATTAGATGTCTGTTCAATTATTTCTAGTTAGGCTCTCTGAGATATAACTTTTGAAAATTATAGCAAGTAAACTTAGCTTTTCATTGAACGTTCCCTGTTCCTTTCTTCTGGTTTTAAACTTTGAGGTATGGGAAGTGAAAACAAAAAAATGCAAGAAAGCAAGTCAATATGTTTAATAAACATGTAATGATACTGTTCTTTGTGTTGCAAAGGTAAAATAGGATAATTACCTACTACATTGTCCCAATTCATTACTGAAGTTAGAAATGGAAAGAAATACATAAAAAACATCACTGAAATTTTTCAGTTGAATCTTAATGATGGATATTTATATATCCATACACATATACATACACACATACCTCATAAGACAAACATTTAAAATTACAATCAACTTGAGAGGATTACATCTCATCTACTCATTTAAAGCTTAGGCACTCGCCAGTGGTGAGAATTGAAAATGAATGAAAAATTTAAAAAGAAACTATAGAAAAGCTTTTCCAAGATCATTAGTGAAAAGGAGAATATGACCTAGTCACCAATTGATGTTGTCTGGGTAAGAAAAGTCATGAGTAACTGAGTTGAAAATGGTTCCAAGGGGATGAAGGTACCAACTCCTCTTTACCTTATCAAAAGCAAACATTTAGTAAGTGGCTTTTTTATAACAGCTAAGGCATTATCAACTTTGTGCATGGCAACACTGATTACTCATCTCCAGATTTCTGTATTATGGTCCTGACTCAAAACCTAAAGAGATCCAATTTCATTTTGCACACTGTTGAGAAGTACTCTGTCCACTTTATTTGCCCCATATATATAAAAGTACTTTTGAACTTTAATGTTCTGTACAAATGCAAAACATTGTTATTAATCCATTTGAATGAAAAGACATGTGGATGAGTATCAATAGACCTAAGTGTTAGCCTTGGTCTTTGCAAACGTAGGAAAGGCACTCTGTTTCCTCATTTGTAAAACTGTAAAGAAAATACTTGCCTTGCCCACCTCACATATGTTTTTATTAGGACTAGGTATAGTAATGACTTTGAACATGCTTTGTAAAATGAAGAAGTAACATACAAGGTGTCATTGGTCATTCTGCTCTAAACCTCACAAATGGGAGATAAATTATTTCCCCCAAGGAAAATATTCTTTGTAAACAACCACAGTCTGCTTTTATCCAACTTCATTTTATCTAAGTTGTTTTTTTGTTGTTGTTGTTTTCATTTTTTTTTAAGACTGCAAGAAAAAATATACATTCATGTAGTAAGTGCCTATGGAAGAAGCAGGAGGCTTGTACTTCATTAGTCTAGGAGTATCCAGATGTTTGGGATTAAACAAATCCCTACGTTTCTCACCTAGGTATACAAGAGAAAGAAGCAACTAATAGAATTTGAAGATACTTGTATACTCCATGAAAGGTGATATTCTAAATGTTAGGGCACCTATAATGTAAGATGCAGGTATGTTTCCTGCTTTCAAGAAGGCATGTAGTCAGGGAGATAAAAGTGATAGAGAGAAGATAGCAACAAATAATCCAAGCTCATTTCATAGTAAATGAGTATAGTGCAGACTAAAAATGCAATAGGCCTTTTCAATATTTCTTCCCCTCTTTCGTCTATAGTGAGACAGCATTCCAGCTTTGACCACAGTTGGAAATTAACGTGGCAACTTTATTATTTTGTTGGAAATGTATTCTCTAGCCAAGCAATAGACCCAAATGAAAAGTTAATTATGGAAATGCATTCCAAAGCCAAATGGAAATGACTTGTATATTAGTCTTTGTTTTGCATCAACTATTTCCCTCAACGCAGATAATTAAGAACTGACTGTACCAACAATTTCTCTAAGTTCAAAAATAAGTTTCTTTCCATGTTTTTATCAGTCAATCAACATCTACTCATTAAGCAGCTACTGCAGAACCTAGCACCATACTAAGTACCATGGGGCTGAAGCATAAAAATGAAGTACAGAATATTCTCTGCTCTAAAGAAGCTTAACATTTACTTAAGAGCATGTGTATGAGAAATAAGGCACTCAAATGATGGTGTTTCATAAAGTTTAATTGTGTGACATTGTTACTGAACCCAACTTGGGTCCACTTGCCCACATGCAATAAAGCCAATCTACTGACCCTGGGTTGTGGTAAAGGAACAGACAAGGAGTCAGGGCAGCTAATGCTCAAAAAACCCGAACTCCTCAATGGGTTTCAAGATAGCATTTTTAAAGGCAAGGTGAGGGAGGGGAGTTGCAGGGTTTGTGATCAGCTCATGCACAATTCTCTTATTGGTTGGTGGTGAGGTAACAGGGTGATGTCACAGGGGTTAACATTATCAATCCTCAGGCTCCAGTAGGTCTGGGGGCTGTGTGCTCATGGTCATCAAGTAGTTAACCACTTCCGTTTGATGACGATTTTTACATCTGTAAAACAACTCAGGAAATGTACATCAGATACTGTTATCTATATATTTCAGGGAGGAACTAAAGAGTCTGTGACTGCCATATGACTGATTCACTGTTTAAATTCTTACCAGTTCTCCTGGCTCAATTGCTGTTTTTGTTGCTGCATGGTCACATCCTTTCAATCATTCATTCCTTTTTTCTTTTAATTTAATTTAATTTATTTTTTATACAGCAGGTTCTTATTAGTTATCTATTTTATACATATTTGTGTATATATGTCAATCCCAATCCCCCAACTCATCACACCACCACTGCCCCCCCCCACCCCAATCATTCATTCTTGAGCCAGGCTTTTGTGACTGAGGGGAGGCCTGGGAAACTTATAGCTTTTCTAGGAACAAGAGGCAGGCAGAGGACATTGCCAGTGGGGTGGGGGGAGTCCTGTCCCAGGAAGGCCCCATAGGGTCCTGCTTGGTCACAATATTGGTTTTAAATGCATTAAAAATTCACCAAGTAGGGAAGGTTGTGGGGTTTGGAGCAGCTTCATAGAGGAGATAAGACTCAACTCCTGCTACAACATTAGCTCTCCGTGTGCAGGAAGTTTACTGTGTTGGTTTTGTGTTGATCATCTTTTGTACTCCCAGTGCCTGGCACACAGTAGGGCTCAATACATGTCTGGGGAGTGAGTGAATGCATGATTTACTCTCTGCTGACATTTCAAGGATGTTGGAGTATTTGTAGAAGTAGTAGTTAAAAATATTTTGTTAGATCCTCTCATAGGTCATCCAAGATGTAATTCTGTTTGACTTTGAAATTCATTTAATGTCTATTCAAACAACCCCCCGAAAGCCCCTCATTAACTATGTCTGATTTGATAAATATGAAAATGATTTTGCATTTCAAGAACTCACCCATACTGGACTATATGCAGATATTCTAGGATTGGATGGAAGGAGAGTCAGAATTTAAGATTTGAAGTGATCAACTAAACATTATAGGCCTTATTGTATTTACAAACAGGATTTTTTATTACTAAACTTTATTTTGTTCAGTGATTCCTATATTATAGAATTAAATAGCTTAAATTCATATTTCATGTTAAAAATAATTAGTTATAGGAATTGAGATACCATATGATGAGCATATGTGTTAGGTTATTTAACATATCTGTCTAAAAATTCAGCTATCAATACAAAATTGACCCAGAGAGTTTGCCCTCTGCTCTCCCTTTTGTACACAAAAGATTGTATCTCCCTTTTCCCCACACGTGTATTGTCGTTCCTTTAATGCCCGAATATGCCTTGTGAACAATGCATTAAGTCTGTGAGGTATATAAAAATGAGTAAAACGTGGACCTTTCATTTCAGAACAGAATCAACAATATACCCAAACAGTTGTAAGACAATGTGGGTATGATAAATGCAATATAAAGTGGGGAAATTGCTCTATAAAATAATAAATCCTAGTACATTCATAGAGGTTTCCAATCTGTGTAGAGTGTTCACATACATCATCTTAGTAATTCAGACCACTTCTGATTTCAGATCACTTCTGACTGAAAACTTAGGGGAAGGTTTTATGGAGAGTTACAGACCAGACACAAGCAAAGACTCAATCTGTAAAGATCAAAAGTGTGTTGAAAGAATATCAAATACACATGATTGGCTCAAAGTAGTGAGAGTTACAACTAGGAAAACGAATAAAAAATCAAATCCCAAAAGATCAAGAAGAGTGGTCTGAAGAGGTTGAACAGTATTTGGTGGGTTGTAAAGGGCTGAAAGGCACATAACTTTACTTCTCCTTTCCCTGTTTCCAACCACCACATGGCATTTGCTTGAATGAGGTGCTACTTGCTACCTGCCAATTACTGATCCAAGTAAGGACTAAAATCAGAATTGTTTCCAGTATTAGAAAGATTGTATTTGTGTGTGTCTGATGGGGCAGATGGATTTTTTTTTACCTTCAATTTAACTGTCCTGTAGCTTGGATTTGTAATACAGCAATAACAACTTATATTTGTATAGTATTTTACAGTTTAAAAAGCTCTTTTATCTTCCCCTGTCTCCTCTGAAATGTTCCATAATGAAAACTGTTATATTAAGTCTTGCACCTAGTCGATATTTATGAGGAGTTATTCATTCCACAAATATTTACCTAGTGATTCTCGCTATGTGCCAGGCATTGTGTTAGATACTTGGAATACAGTGGTGAGCAAAAAAGACGTGACATAGCTTCAGGGAGGTTTTAGTCTGATGTAAGAGATGGACATTAAACAACTCCACAAGCAACCGTGGCAGGTGACATGGAAGAGATTTATAATGCCATACCAGCCAGCAACCTAGTTAGGGAGATCTCTCTTGAGAAGGTGATGCTTCAGCTGAGATGTGAAGGATGGATAAGAAGTCAGGGAAGAGGTGAAGATGAATCTTTACTTCTGCCTGTTTATCTATAGGTGTTAAAAATATTTGACAGTTTGGTAGCTTGATGATGATTTGGTTCATTGAAATTCTAATTCATCTATTTTCTTGTCCGTGGTCTTACTGGATTTGCACTTCTAGCGGAGTTTTAAAGTTGGAGAGTTAGAAATCTATCAAGTGGAACCAAATACTGAAGACATTTTATGTTTTAAGATCTTTTAACTTTTTTCCCCCAAAGTTGCTTTTACTATTGGTTAAGGATTGAATGTGAGTATTTTTGAAAAGCATTTTTGAAAAGCTATGTCAGATTCAGTGGAAAACCTAAAGCTCTACTAACCTTGTGGGAGCTGGAATTTTTTAGCTAAAGAGATTCCAACAGATTTAGATATTTATCCAAACCGAACTTTCAGACCACCAGAGATTTTCCCATTACTTGTTTACATAGAGCTTAACTACAGTGGTTTCCATTTTCAACATTTACTTTTTTTATTTAAACAGCTTAATCGAGAGCTATAAAAACACTGGATCAGTCTTTTCAAATAAAAATGAAATGCAGCTGCCATGGGTTAGTCTTACAGAAGAAACCCTGCTGCCTACAGGAAGTTTAGGTGTTAAAATTTTATTAAATACCAAAAGATCTAGTTTGGATTGTAAAGTCATATCTTTTAATTACAAGTTTATAAAAACCTGGCAATTCTTTTGATTTGTGTCTGGTGTATGTGCACGTACATGCATATGTGTGTGCATGCGCCTGTGTGTGAAATACCAAAAGAGTAATGAGATTAACATTATTGATATGTTAATTAAAAGAAGATTATGTTAACTCAAATACACATTGTCACACTACAAATGAGACATATTGCCTCACTATTTGTTTTTCTGCACATATTTTATATGTTGTTATTTATCTTTTTCATAACTTAAAATGCCAAGATGTGCTTAGGTTAATAATACTAATATTGATCCGAAACTCTTTGGACTTATGAATGATTTTTACCTATTTTCCTCTTCTGTAAATCATTGATTTGCATTTAAATCTTAATATTTTTAAAAATAAAGTGTTTTAATCCTCATTTTATTTAGAGGAAATAAAAGTATCACCTTTCAATAAATTAGCCTGAACCCAGAAAACCAGGGAAATGAAATGATAATTCCAAGTTACGCAATTAAGTACATTTTAAGTACAAAGGGATTGTATTAGGTAATCTCGAATGTCCCCTTCAGCTCTAAAATGTTCTTATATTCTCAATCCAGTGTAGTATATCCATCCTGTTCCACTCAAACATTAAATGCATAAATGTTGAATTAATTTGCTCCCTGATTCATTTTACCAGTATTCATAGTATAATGCTATAACATTGTTTTTACTGATAACAAATTCATCTGTTCATTCAGCAAATATGTATCAAATACCTACTATATGCCAAGCTCTGTTGTTTTCAGTGATGAGAAACTTATATATATATATATATATATATCAATCTTTGAGCATATAATCTGGTGCAGTAGATGGTCAAAAAACAAATTCATAGTATAATACCAGACAGTAATAAGTGATAAGAAAAATAAGATGGGCAAAAGGATTAAGAATGATAGTGTTGCTTTTTTAAAAAGATAAATTCGTCAGGAAGGACCCCTCTTGAGGGAGTGACATTTAAACAGAGATTTGAATCAAGTGAGGAGATGATTTGTGTGAATAACTGAGGGAAGAGCTTTCCATGTAGAGGGGACAACTAGTGTTCTAAGGCTCTAAAGAGCGAACATGAGTGTGCTTGAAGCATGTGTCAGGCTGAGGACATTTTCTTCTACCCTTCTAGTTTATTCTGGCTGGCCTAAGAATTAAGTTAACATGAGGCAGATTAACAGGAGAAAATCAATCAAAAGTCTGGTAACATGTATTCATGGGAGAGACCCAGGAAAACTTGAGTAACTCTCCAAAATGGCTGAGACCCTCACCCTTAAATACCATCTTCAGCTAAAGACAAAAGAGGATGTTGAGGGTAGTGGTTTAGGACTTCAAAGGGAAAGAATGCAATTGACCTAGAGAAGGAAAAGCAAATGTTTGGTAAACAAATCTTTGCTGGTCTATGCAGACAGTGGGACACAGAGAGGAATTTTAACAAACAGACTCTGCTAGGTTCCTCCCTGTCTACACACCTACTTCATACTATAGTTATCTATGGTGATAGCTCCCTGCCTGGACACATCCTCTATCTACATTCTAAAGGCAGTTAGGGGGAAGGTCAAAGGTTCTTCCTGAGTCTTTTGGGTCTTGATTGTTTTCATCTCAAAATAATCCAGATGTCAGAGAGATATTTTGGGGTGACAAAACTTTCTTCCCTCCACAAGGAATAGCAAGAAGGCTAGTGTGGCTGTTTTGCAATGAGGGAGTGAGAAAGGAAGAAGGAGAAAGGGTAGTGAAGGTAAAATCATGGAAGACCTTGATGTATGATAGAAAGCCATTTGAGGATTGAAAAGAGGAAGAATGATGGTTACAGAGATGAGGAAGACTGGATGAGGAAGAAGGGAGGTTGTAGCAGTGGTGAATCAAAAGTTTGGCTTCAAGATGTTCAGTTTGAGACACTATTAGGCATCCAAGTGGAGATTCAAAGCCTAGAACGTTTGAATAATTGAGCCTAGACTCTAGGGAAAGATCCAGACTGGAGATAAAAATTTAGGAACCATCAGCACATAGATGGTATTTAAAGCCATTAGACTATATAAGATTACCTAGAGAGTACAGACAGAGAAGAGAGGTACAAGAACTAAGGTCTGGGCTACTCCACCATTGAGAAGTTAAGAAGATGAGAAGAATTTTAACAAAAGAACTGTAGAAATAAAAGATACAGCTAGTGTGGTAGGAGAAAACCAGAAAATTGTACTGGCCTGGAAGCCAAGTAACAAAAATGTTTGAAGAAGGATCCATTTGACTGGACCCATTTATTCTATGCATTGATTTAAAAGGTATTGCTGTGGCTTCGTTAAATTAACATTTGTTAAGTAGAGCCCCAGGCCAGCTCAGCAAAAGGGAAGTTTCTTACCCTCAAGATCTGGAGGAAGTACAAAGCAGGCCTCCAGGGGCCCCATGGGGAGGTTAAGGCTGGGTGCAGGCAGAGGGAGAGGGCAAGACCTGGGGCACATGCCTTTGTTAGGGTCCATGGGTGGACTGCTTTGGGGTTCCTGGGCTAAGGCCAGATTGGTCAATTCAAACCAAAAAAAGCATGTGGGGGGGAGGTTGTCAAGCTCTTCAGGGGTCTTATCTACTGATACACTAGGGGAAGGCCCTGGGAGGTGGGGGAGACTTGCTCATGTGGGCTCCTGGGGACATCACATCAGGAACTTATATTTGCTTGTGACTCTGTGGGCTGTTACTCAGGAAGGACTAGTGTTACCAAACCACATTTGTGTCTGCTCGTCCACCATGCAGCAAAGCCAATTTACTGACATAAGGTTGTGGTGAAGGAAAGTACAGTGTTTATTGCAGGCAGCAAGCAAGGAGTACAAGTGGCTCTTGCTCAGAAAACGCAAATTGCCAGATGGTTTTCAGGGAAGCATATTTAAAGCAACATTTGGGGTAGGGTTGCCAGGGGCATGACTTTCTTCTGATTGGTTGGTGGTGAGGTAACAGGGTAGTGTTTCAGGAATCTTAATCATCAACCTTCTGGTTCCAACAAGTCTGGGGTCTGTGGGCTTGTGGTCAGCATGTAGTCACCATCCTCCACCTGGCTTGGGGTCTTAGTTCCTGCAGAACAAGGCAAAGATATGTGTCAGATAGTTGCATATATCCCTTGAGGAGGAGCTAGGACTCTGTTTTACCACTGAACTGTTATTTCTTGACTGCTTTTCTTTGCTTCTGCATCCCTCACTTCCCTAATTAGTAACTGTTTGAGTCTGCTCTTTGGAACTCAGGGAAAGTCTAGGAGACCAAAGTCTTTCTACAAACAAGAAACCAGGGGCACAGAGGGGCTTTTTACCTGGGAGGGTTCCAGCGGGTCCTGCTCGGTTTCAGTTCCCCCTTTTCTTTGATACTCCTCTATCCTGAGGGGACCAGGGGGCAGGACAAGAAAGAGAATAAAGTTTTGGATAGAGAGGTTAATCATTAACTCAACAGGAAAACTAGGTTTTAGGGGGACTCGGTTTCACTAGTGTCAGTTCAAGGACCCTGCAGGCCACTTGGCTATATTTAATGGATGCTGAGGCAGCAACATCACGCACTAGTTTAGTTAAACTCTCGACCAGTAATACGTATAAGGCATTGAGCTCAGACAGCAGAGAGGAGCTAGTGACTTCAGAACCTCTCAGTATTGTACTGACAAAATGTAGACTCATATCATGCATTTCTTCTTTTCTCTATTTGTTCAGATAGCACACACAGAGTTATGTTAGATTTTTTTCTTCTATTGTACCTGACTCTATATTTCCAGATCAATCAAAATGTCCCCATTAAGTTGTCAGTTAAGTCACAAACAATTGCCATAAGCCATTCATTTCATGTTTTTAGAATCCTCTGCATTAAATGCTATCAAATGCTTTGAACAAGTTTTCAGTGAAATCTCAATTATTGTGTAATATCAGTAGCATATATCCCTTTGTAAAATGCTAGAATTATACCTTTTTGTTTGTTTGTTTTGAGGTTTGTTATTGTTGTTTTGGCTGGGTTTTGGTTTTTAGGGAATAGCCTCTGAAGTTCATTATTATATAGAGCACTAGGCATCTCATTAGGCACAGTAACTGTACTCTTATCTGCCTTCCTAAACAATGTTCCAACTATAACTTAACCTTATTCATATGATCTTGGATTCTCAATTCCTGTGAAGCGCTCTAGAAATATTTGTCCTGGTGATGCAGTATTATATCTGTCCATCCTAGCTTAGGTCTGAAACTCTATTTCATTTCTTGCTTTAAAAATATCACCTTTGTGTTCTTGGGGCCCAGATGATTGCCCCCTTGTGTGTGAATACATGCATGAATGTGTGAATATATGTCTATATCTTTCTCATCTTTCTCTTTCTCAGTCTCTCTACATGCATGTGTTTCTCACAGAAATACTTATGCACAGACACACTCGTATACACACAGAGAACATGCCATGCATTGTTTAAGGGCAGTGTGTTGAAGCAAAATTGGCTCTTCATTTCCCGCCTGTGCACATGCATACATGCACACACATATGCCCATGCCTTTGATGCCATCAGGGCAGTCTGTTCAGTCAAAATGCACACATACATTTTGGAGAAGTTCCATGGCTTCCAGGGCTATATTTCTGTTGGTCCTCTTCACCTTCTACCCTCTAGGAATTCAGGGATGGTCTATCTTCTGTCTCTTTAGAACTGACTTTACTCTCTGTCGTCAGTGTGTACTACCTGTGTTGCGGCTCTTCATTTCTGCAACAGTTATTCTACCATTATTTTTGTTCCAGTACCTCATCAGTCCAGATCAGTACAGAGTAAGAATATCAAGGCTGGAGGCCACTGACAGTAGTGGAGATGAGAGGCACTCAAAACATGCTCTTCTCTCTTGGTAGAAAGCTGGGGCCTAGAGAGGAGTGGTATTTAATAATCTCCATCTGCCAGTGGCATGCACAATGACGAAGAAATGGTTGAGACAGAAAACAGTATGAGTTAAGGAAATCAAATATTTCCTATGTGCCAGGCAGTATTCTGGGCCTTTCAGGTAGAGGGCTTAATGAGACGGACAAGGTCCCTGTTCTCATGAGCTTAAATCTTAGTTGGGTTGCGTTGGGGATGCAGGGCCATGAAATGAAATAGTTATGTGATAGTGGCTGAGGTGCTACTTTCGGTTGGGAGGGCAGAAATGGCCTTTTCGTCACGGTGACATTTGAACCAAGACAAAAGTCTGGGTAAAAGCATTTGGGGTTGGGAGAAGAACTTGTTCAAAATTATGAAAATGGAAATGAGTTTAATATATTCAAGGAATAGAAAGAAGGTCGATTTGGTTGGTGTGTGGTTAACGAAGGGGAAATTAATGTAAGATGAAAGCTGAGAAACAGGTAGGAAATAGATCATGTCAGTCCTTGTTCGCCAGGATGAGGAGTTTGAACATAACTGAACCAATCTAGGTGTTGGGTAATATTATTATTGCTATTGAGTTGAGTTTTAACTAGCCAGTTCTCCAAATGAGTTAGTGTTTAGGATGAATCCTAGCTCAGTGCTAGAGAGCTCATGGAGAATGTCATAGTACTTGCTGCCAAAGGAGTTTACAGTATAAATAATATATTCTTTTGATTTAAAAAAATAAGATTCTTTTGAATTGTGCCCACAACTTTGGAAGAACCAATATTGGCTATTTTCTTTTTGCTTTAAACAAATTATTTTGTCCCATAAGCATTTATTTTGATGATGGACTTGAAATTGTGAGTTTCATTCACTCTAAGTTTGGACAGTATTATTTTTATGTGCAGTGCCTTAGAATTAGTGCAATGGCTATCATCATCCTTACTGGAACACTGCCAGGACATCTGGCACCATGTTTAATATAAAGCAGTTATGCCTTCTACCTCCAAACAAATGATTCATTGGTGGTTGGATATCTTATAACTTCTCCCCTTATGTACTTCTCTGCTATAATCTAATTTGTAAAGTGGAGCGGGAGAAAAAGTGAAAATTTAGAAAAAAAACATAGCACATCAAGCCTTTGTCCTGGTAAAGCATGTCACATCTTAATCTGTGTTGTTTCAGTAGAGTATCAAACAAAAAAATATGATTATAGTTTTTACTTTTTTACACTTGGTAGGAATTTTTCTGATCCGTGCATGCTTTTAATTGCCAAATCTATTTTGGCTTTACCTTTAAAGAAAAATCACTGCATTTTGCTGTATTTGTCAAAAATGACAGGCTAATTCTTTGAGTCAAACAGTGTATGTGAAATGTGATTTTTGTTGCTTTTCTGAAGTGTAGCACAACTTGTTTTTCGAAACCTCCTTTGCTGTGGTTAAGATTCCCATGGCATAGAACAAATTGCTTATTTTGAGATTGCAAAGTATAGCTAATCTACAAGAATAAGCTTTCTAATATCTGCCATCAAACCAAGAAATGATGTGTTGCGCCAGAAACATGCGCGCATAAAAGAAATGATTTTCTTACACAGGATGCTGCCACTTGGACTGTGCATAGAGTTGATTTGTAATATAAATTAACTCTCCAATTATCGATTGTTCCATCTGACTTGGACACATTAAAGCTCTGCAAAGAGGTTCCGAGTTATCAATAATAAGAATGCTATGTATGAAATGTAATGGGGTGTGTCAGCTGGATCCGAGTGAGATATTGTAGTAAATGTTGCTCAGCATTACCATCTGTCACCTATTCTTTTTGCATAATATTTTAATCCATTAAAATGTGTCTTTTTTTCTTTTAAAAAATTAACCTACTTCGGTTATAGCAAAAAAAAAAAACAAAACCCTTTGAGGTAGTCTCTGACCACTGACCTTTCCAGTATCCTAAGGGTTTTTTTGTTTTTTTTAAACTTTTTTTGTCTTGGTGCCCTCATTAAGATGAAGAATGACAATCCCTAGAAATAGAACATACCAAGCTCCCAGGTGCACTGCTAACAAGTAGTAAGTCACATTAACTTCTTAACTCCTCAGACAAGAACTACATTTGGCCATGAGATATTGCTTCTGAAACTGCTTGTTCTCAGGAGCCATGATTGAATGAACTTAGAACTTGCTTTCACTAAGTGGAATGGAAAACTCATGTCACAGCATGTCAGTTCCTGCTTAGTGAATAAGATACTCCCTGGGGTATAAATTAGGCAGTTTACATACATAACTCTTTTAGGGCACCTAGACCCCATTGATTTCCTTGTGACCTCAGTGTGTGAAATAGTACCCATGTGACTTAAAAGACTTAACGTACAGCTACACTGTCCAACTTTGACCCCCCCAAATAGTTCACTCATCTGGGAGGGTCTGGTTCAACGGGGTCTCCTCCCTCTAATGAGAAAGGGAGCTCTTTGTACCCCCTTGCCTTGCTGCTCTCAGGCCACTAAATGAAAGGAACTTGCAAGTCATTTAGAGCCATTTACCAGATGAACCATCGTGGCCTGAATAAGCTAAGCACTGTTAAGTCTGGCAATTTACCATAATCAGAGAGTTCCAGCAGAAAATATGCTGGTTCTGATTTCTAGCCAATTTGTGTTTGTGCAATGCTGCTCTTGGCAGCTCCCTGGGTTATTTTGTGTCGCCTACTGTTCTAGTCCTCCTCTTGTTCTTAATTTGTAAAATGAAACAAATTACTGACCCTTGAATTGTGCTATTATACATGCTTGAGTAACTTCATTTCATTTACAAAAAACTTCATTTATTTATTATTTACACTCTACCTACTTCCAGAACAATGTGTACTGGCTTATTTTTAAATCTTTCTAATTCCAATCAACTGAGTATTTTTGTTGTTGTTGTTTGTTGTTTTTTTGTGTGTGCGGTGCGTGAGCCTCTCACTGTTGTGGCCTCTCCCTTTGTGGAGCACAGGCTCCGGATGCGCAGGCTCAACGGCCATGGCTCACGGGCCTAGCCGCTCCGCGTCATGTGGGATCTTCCCGGACCGGGACACGAACCCGTGTCCCCTGCATTGGCAGGCAGACTCTCAACTACTGCGCCACCAGCGAAGCCCACAACTGAGTATTTTTCCAAGGCCTATCCTGAAGAAGATATGTCATCCAACGGTATTTCACATTTACTGAGCTACTGTGATATGTTGATTCTTATAGCATTTCTCTGGTCACCTATAAATGACTGTATTAACAAAATGTCTTGCCTAGGGTTTACTCTCACTTCTTTTCAGGTGGTATGGCCTATTGGGAAATAATATAGAACTTAGGTTTGAGTTATGTGCCTAGTTCTTCCAAATATGTGACCTTGGGAAAGTCACTTGCCAATTCTTGCTCGAATTTATGCAATTTTTGTTTAATTTATTAATTTTCTTTATCTTTTTTGGCTGTGTCGGGTCTTAGTTGTGGCATGTGGGATCTTTTGTTGTGGTGTGCAGGCT
The DNA here is from genome assembly GCF_964165515.1 of Mesoplodon bidens. Classification (NCBI taxonomy): domain Eukaryota; kingdom Metazoa; phylum Chordata; class Mammalia; order Artiodactyla; family Ziphiidae; genus Mesoplodon; species Mesoplodon bidens. Next base: position 58,470,681 of record NC_138163.1, on the reverse strand, counting down.
TCTCTCTAGTTGTGGCTCATGGACTTCTCTCCAATTGTGGTACATGGCCTTCTCTCTAGTTGTGGTGCATGGGCTCCAGGGCACATGGGCTCTGTAATTTGCAGCACACAGGCTCTCTTGTTGAGGTGCATGAGCTCAGTAGTTGTGGCGCATGGGCTTTGTTGCCCCGCAGCATGTGGGATCTTAGTCCCCTAACCAGGGATCGAGCCCGTGTCCCCTGCAGTGGAAGGCAGATTCTTTACCACTGGACCACCAGGGAAGTCCCTACTCAGTTTTAAAAGTAGTGTTTTTTGCATCTCTCTCCAAACTTTACAAGGTTAGAATAATCAATGCAGTAAATGTCAGTTGCAGATAAAGTGTTTAAGTCCTATATTTCGCCCATTGTTAACACCAGGTAGAGTAACTGTCAGTTGATTGAAATGATCAAGCACCTCCTCCCGTGTACTCAGGCATTGTTTAGACAAACAGGGGAGAGAGATGGCGAGGCAGGGTCCCTATATTAAAGGGTCCACAGTATGGTGGGAGAAAAGCCAAGCACTCAGCAAGTGTGATAAATTCCTGATGGAATCGGTGGCACAAGTGATATATACAAATGTGCCATAGCTGGCAGGAAGTGGAAGCAGTGACCTCTGACCAGGGGACTGGGGAATAGGTGAAAAATGAGGATAAAACAAGATAGGTGTGGAAAATTCAAAAACTCTTTGTAGATACTAAGACACAATCTTACCATCAGTGTCATTGATTGTTTTAACAGACATTTGTGTAGTATTTGCTATATGCAAGACACTGTTCTAAATGTTTTACAATGGTAACTCATTTGATCCTATTGATAACCACAGTGAGGTAGATGCTATTAACTTCATTTTACATTATGAGAAAATTGGTACAGAGGGGCTAAGTTGCCCTAGGTTACAGGGCTACTAACTGGCGGGGTTGATTTTGAACCTGAGAGTCAGGCTCTAGAGGTGGCACCCTTAACTAGGTTTGCTATAGTGCTTCCCCATCACCCACTGACACAGAAGTTGACATCTATGCTTGAATCCAGTGCTAGAATCCCTTCTATGGCATCCTGATGTGGCCATTTTGATCTCTATTTGAGGACCTAGAGAAATGACAAGGTGCTAATAACTACCTGTTGAAATAGCTAGCTACATTTCTGGACAGCTGTTATTACTAAAGAGTTCTGAATTTGAGCCAAACTCTGCTATTCCTATAACCTCCACTCACTGATTCCGTGTCTGCATTCTGACATCACACAGATTAATTCTACACCTCTTTCCACATGATGACTGTTGAAGTATCAGAAAACATGTCCCATGCCTCCTGCTTGAATTCTGCACTGTCTTTTCCATTTGCTGGGCAACAGGATCTCAAAAGAAAATGGTATTTGGGAGTAATTCGCAAGTTCCATTATTTAACTGAGCACTTATTTATAGAGTTTCTACTATGTGCAAAATGTTGTACCAGGTGCTACCAACTGGAGAGAGACTGAATAGCAAAGTAAGTTCTCTGCACTGAGCTATTCAGTTCCTACCCAAGATGTTGTAATTATCATATAAGATACAAACTGAGGAATAGACCTATTGTCTGCACTAATTGAAGTAAGGTTTGAAATAAGTGGTGGCTTCCTAGGTGCACTTGTATGCATGCCTTAATTACCCCACCGGGTTACAAACCTGTGGGCAGAGACCGCTAATCCAGCCTTGTATTCCCCACAGCTCCTAGCGCCAAGCCTTGTGTGGAGCAAATGAACAATAAATGTTTTTGAATGAATGAATGAGTGAGTGAGTGAATGAGTGAGAGAAATACAGTATTTATTAATGCTGTGCTTCAGATAATTATTCTTATGAAATTCACATGTGGTAATAACAATAAGGAAGCCAGTTTTACTTTGCCGTTTGGATTTCTTTAAAATTGTTATTTTGCCAAGTTAAATAATAGCACTAAAGAAACAAATTTCCCCAGGAGAAATGTCTGAGTAAAATGTTTGAAAGACAACAAGGCGATTCAGCAGCCAGAAGTATAGGACTTTAACAGTATTGATTAGTGCTCAACTCTCTTTGAAAAGATTCACTGTTATCATCTGAGAAGTTCTCTGCCACCATGTAAGCCCAGTAGAGTCATTTTCTAGGTTACCACCGTGGAGTGTTCCTTTGGAGCCTATTTTCCTGGCTAATATTGTTATCATAGTGGAAAATGCAGCAAAAACATGGAATCTGTACTCTGATCATTCAGTTGGCATTTGTATAGTGCATCACACAGTCAAGCAGTCAAGTTCAGATGAGATTTTAACCCCAGTACATTATTGTTTGCTCTGCTTTTTAAGGAGGACGGGCTGTCTATGGATATATCTATATATCTATATCTATATATCTTTATTTTTTTTTTTTTTGCAGTACGTGGGCCTCTCACTGCTGTGGCCTCTCCTGTTGCGGAGCACAGGCTCCAGACGTGCAGGCTCAGCGGCCATGGCTCACGGGCCCAGCCACTCCACGGCATGTGGGATCTTCCCGGACTGGGGCACGAACCCGTGTCCCCTGCATCGGCAGGTGGACTCTCAACCACTGCGCCACCAGGGAAGCCCTCTTTTTTTTTTTTTTTTCCATTCTGTAGTCTGTGAAAAGTTGTATGAGTGGCAGGGTACTGTAAATAATACAATGATTCATGCCCATATTAAAAACTTCAGGCGCCTATTTGTGAACAAATTATTATCCTTTCTGCTGTCTCACTTGGCATAACCTTAATATCATGCCTTTATTAGTGTTACCATACTGATAATTAACTGAGAAATTTAATGTAGCATAATTTTAAAAAATCATTTTAAGAATAAGTCAACATTTATTGTACAGGACCTCTGTGGAATAACTCTAGGATAAGACCTAAGATATAATAGAATGGGAGAGGTTCTTTAATTATTGTTAAAGATTCTGATAGTGCTAGGCCTGTAATTAATTAACATTTTCATTAATGATCTGTAAGGAGTACGAGTAAACAACATTTTAAGTTCATGGGTAATAAATTAATAGATGCAGAAAATACCAATGAAGACAGGGAAATAATTCAAATAGACCAGAGAATTTATAAGATACAGAAATGTAACAGGAATTCCATTGGCCACATGTCATCCCCTATACCAGCAAATAAAAGGCAATATCCACTGCATTCAAGGGGTATACAAAATAGGTAAGCGAACAAAATAAATAAATATCATTGTCAACAAGGAAGCAACAGCTATTGTTTGTGATTGGGGCTCTGAATATATTTCCACATATAAGTAATTTAGCTTTGTCCGCTGAGCCTGTGCATCCGGAGCCTGTGCTCCGCAACAGGAGAGGCCACAACAGTGAGAGGCCCGCATACTGCTAAAAATAATAATAATAATAATTATATTATCTGAATGGCAGAACTTGTAAAGAAGCTAACATTTATTGAATGTAAACTATTAGCCAATCACTGTATTTAGGCACTTTAAATACATTATTAGTTTTTTTCAGCTTGTCACACTTTATAGACTCAGAGACATTATGAAAATTCCCAAGATCTTGTACCCATTTAATGGTAGAGTTGGGTTTGAACTCAGATCTTTCTATGTTGCTTCCTATAATAATATGAAAGATTGCATAAATGTGTGTGTGTGTGTGTGTGTGTGTATGTAAAACAGGTTTGGAAACATTTACCATCAGCTAAATGACATACTATTTAGTGATGCTCAGGTATTTTCCATTAAGCTTATGTTCAAGGGGGAATTATTACATTTAAAATGGCCCCAGAAGTCTGTTTGACTAATTAGGCCACCTGGGGGCCAGGATAATAGTTATTTTAGGTTTCCACTGAGTCAATACCCTGTTTCACATGTAACTTGACATTGGTCATTTTAATGAATACTTGGGCCTTAGGAAACTTTTCCGCTATGCCAATAATTCCACATATTTACTCTTAGCCTTGACATCATTACCAGCAAGAAGTAGAAGTGGCCATCATCAGCCTCCTTCTAATTAATGACTTGAAACTTTCGCAGCAAGGAAAACTAGTGATCAGTGTGTATGTGTGTGTGTGTTTAGAGAGAGAACCTGGAAACAATTTAGATTTTCTCTGTATCTAAACTACATGAACTAAACAGGTACTGAACACACATCTTTGAGTTCATTAGCTCATCAGGAACACATTTCTAAGAACCAAGAAGACTGGATAATTAGAACCCATTTTGGCTACAAGAAATATAACAAAGTCATGTATCTTGCTGGTAAAGATAAGTAGAATCATGTCAGTATATAAAGGGCAGTATTTTTCTCCTGTCATCTTTTCAGCCCAAGTTTTTAAAAGATTTTATCATTTTGAAAAGGGTTATCTTTTCTTGGTCTTTAATCCTAAGACTATATGTGGTGGGAAAGTTGGAGACAAAGTCAGGCCTTCCCTTGCTAATCCACTACAGTGCGTTCCTACCATAACGAAGCCAGGCACCTGTTCATTAGCTACAAAATTCCAGCCTCATCTCATTTTTTACTTCTGAGAGATGGAGTACTTCAAATGAGCTTCCTTCCCCAGGCAGAGCCAGCAAAACAATCCAGATTTCTAGCCTTTCTAGATTTCCACTATCAGAAATGACCTCAGAATCCTTCTCAAGTGCAGCATCCTAGGCAGTCTTTACCAGTTGCTTCGAGTTGTCAGGTAAGATGAAATATACACTGTTATCACCTCTAGAGTTTACCATTTAATGTCTTCTCATGAATGGGGAACATCTATAGTCATGACTCAGTGTGACATTAAGTAGTTTGGACATAAATACATTAATTGAGATATAGTAAATAGCATTTATATGAGAATTGTGCCTGAAATATATACAGTTGTACTCTGTTCACTCCATAGAAGAAGAGCAATTTAGGTGGCTAGATGTTTAAGGTGTTGAAGTTAAAAAAACAAAAACAATTGAAGTGAAACTGAAATGTCTAAATGACATAATCTATGATTGACCATTGACTATTTCTGCTGGTGTTAGATGTCTTATGTGATTCATTAAAAATATTCTAGGGAAGAAACTGCTATAACTAAAAAGGCATGTGGGATATTAGAGTACTGAATTAGCAGATATGGATTCAAATCCTGATCCTGCAAAAAAAAAAAAGAAACAAAACAAAACAGCTGTGAATTTGTTTGAAAATCAGTTCATCCCTCTGGTTATCAGTTTCCTCATCTGTGCAAGTGAAGAAGTTGAACTAGATGATTTTTATAGTTCTTTCTAGCTCTGAAGGTTGAGTCTGCTCCCACTGTTGTACAGGGGATCTAAACATTGTTTCCTCTTTCAGTTTGGAAATTCCCATGAATCTTGCATGAATTAAAGCCCATTAAAGAAAACTTGTAAAGTAAAACAAAGCCATTCACAGAAATGAATAAATGATGCAGTTAAACATAGGGGTAGTGTCTTCATTGAGATACTTGTTTGTCATCCAACCAAAAACCTTTAGCATGTTCAACATAGTAAAGAAAATCCATTCAGCCAAGAAATACCATTGAGCACCTGCTATATATATCACATACTATAAAATCCAAGCCCAAAGTGGCCTATATAGCACAGAAGAGAAGCTAAGTGCTTTATATAAAAGGATGACACTGCATGGCCAAATGGGTGCCTTTCCAATATTAGGTGAAATGCTGGAAGAATCTGTCAGAGGTGAGAAAGATCACCTTTGGAAGGGAGTATCAGGAGAAGTTTGAGTGGATAGAGTGGCTTTAGCCAGGATAAGGAAGGTCCATATGTATGCCCCAAAGACCCCAGCTGAGTTACAAGCATAAGTCCACCAGTGTCCTCTCCTAGCACCCCTCCCACTAGATTTTGGAGCTACCTTTCCCTATTCCCAACCCTACTCCTCGTTTTGAGTGTTCCTTGTCAGGGGACTTTGATCAAATCCATGCTATTACCCCAATTGAGAACAATTTGTAGAAATGACTATAGTGCATTGAACAAATCCACTCCAAAAATATGGATTTAGGGCCATGCTGCTCTATTGTTAGCATCCCTCATTCTAAATCCTTGAAAAGAAGAAGTTTTTTAAGCTTGCTTTTTTTTAAATTAATATATGTTTTAGAGCAGTTTTAGGTTTATGGAAAAACTAAGCAGATAGTACAGAGTTCTCATATACCCTCTTCACCCCTCACAGTTTCCTCTGTAATTAACATCTTGCATCAGTGCCGTACTTTTGTTGCAACTGATGAACAAGTATTGACATACTGTTATTAAAGTCCATAGTTTATATTAGGGTTCATTCTTTGTGTTGCACATCTATAGTTTCTGAAAAATGTATAATGACTTGTATCCACCATTACCATATCATACAGAATGGTTTCACTGCCCTAAGCATTCCCTGTGCTTCCCGTATTCATCCCTCCCTCCTTCCTTCCCTCCCTCCTCCAGAACCTCTAGCAACCATTGATCTTTTTATTGTCTCCATCTCCATAGTTTTGCCTTTTCCAGAATCTCATACAGTTGGAATCATGCAGTATGTAGATTTTTCACACTGGCTTCTTACACTTAGTAATATGTATTTAAGGTTTGTCCATGGCTTTTCAAGGCTTGGTGACTCATTTCTTTTTATTGTTAAATAATATTCCATTGTCTGTATGCTTAAAAATAGCCACGGGTTTTGAAAATAGTTCCAAGGCATGTCCGTATTCAGCTTTGCCCCTGGCACAAGTTGCAGTTTATCAGTGCAGCATATTCTGTTGTCACAACCATAGAATCCCAGCCACTGAGATAAGGAAGGGACCTGCAGCACTGGTTTGCTGGACATAACAACGTGTAGGAGAAAGATGCAAGACAGATTTTCAGGTATCTGCAGCTTAGGGCTGTGTTCTGTAGCTTATTGAATGCCTTAAACGGTGCAGTTCTCCTCTCTGGACTTTGGTTTCCTGATGTGGAAAATAAGGTAGGTGCAAGATGAACTCTAAGCGTCCTTTAAATTCTGAAATGTGATAATCTGGTCGCATCCTCTAGTTTTTTAAAGGTGAGAAAACAAAGCACAAGGAAACTAACTAATCTCAATGAGCTAATACAACAAATTATTGGCACTGCTTGGACTAGAAATTTAGTCTCTACAGTTGGTCTAGCATTTTTTCCCTCATTTCACCCTGTGCTTCCTAATTTTTCATGTAGGAACCTATCTTTTATGTGATCAGTGGCTTTTTTAACAGCCACTGATTATGTAAATTGGGGGAAAAATAAGAAATAGAGATTGAAAGGAACAGAATCTTTTCTCTTTATCTGAGCTTTGACTACATTGAAAATGTGCATCCAGGCTTCTATTTCTAAAACATGTAATTCTATAGTGTCCCGGAGGTAAATGCTTTTTATAACATTTTCACCACTGATGGGTTGTTCCCACTTATCATAGCAGATTTAAAAGGATAGTGAATATTTATTTATATCCATAATAACATTGCAAAATGTAACGGGTGAGAATAAGTGAAAGAATATTCTTCCTGGGGTGTCTCTTCACTGTTCCCAGTCAGGCCGCTACACTTATAAACTTGTAATGCTGTAACCACCTGTGACCAAGTTCATTATCAAGTAGATAGGTGAATGAGTTAGCCTTTCCGCTGACTTGGTTGCAGTTCAAGTGGATACCAAAATTGCCCATTTTCTACATCATAAATACATTGAGAGAAAGGTAGATGTAGATAGATATGGATTTTTTTCTCCCTCCTTTTCTAATCTTTTAAAATCCTGGAGTTTTCTTTTTCCTTAATTATCACAAGCTTTCTTAGTCTCGGTCCTTTTTCGTGTTTAGCCTCTTTGAACTGAGGGGTAAATAGATCTACACCAGATTAGAATTATATTACAGTAGCTATAATTAAGGGCTAGAGTAGAGACCTTTTTAATAACAGATCTGTGAAATCTGAAGTTTCAGTGAACATTTTGAGTAATCAGGGTTAAAATATTTGTTGAACATGATAGTTGATGAAATTTTTTTTCTAAATGAAAGTCTGGTTACTAGAAGTGTTACGTCTTCAGGTTACCTAGAAAAGGTGTTGATAAGCTAGATGTTACATCAGTTCTCATTCTTGGAATCATAGAGTTTGATTTAATTAACAGAAAGTTCTGCATATACAATAGGGGATAAAGTGTGGATTTTACTTCTTTAATAGTTTGACAAGCAGATTGCAACAAACAAAGCATTTGGAAGCCTGTTAGGGTCCCAGAGGCCTTATCAATATGCAGTACACTTCTCTGCATTTCCCCAGGTCCCTGAGGTAGAGATGTGATGAATAAAATTAAAACCACCAGTTATTTTTGTGTAGCTTTCAGCTATCGCTAATTTCAACCGAGAAATGACTGTTTTACAGGTATACCTTCAGTAGTTTCCAAAGTAAAGGAAGTTAAATGTAAAAATGTGTTTAAGTTGCTCTTACATTGAAAGATTTTCTACTTTCTGTATCATGATACGTTTTCTTTAAACTCAAATACGAGAGTAAAACTCTATGCTCCTTGAGGATTGTTTTATATTTAATAGTGCTGTTGATACTCACAAGGGACAAAACATGCAGAAAAAGAATTTCTTAGAAAAGTGATATATATTTATGTATAAACACATCACTGGAATAGCATAATCCATGTGGAACAAGTTCTTCTTCAGTATTTGATTCTAATAGATTAACATCCTTACTATTTACTATATTTGTAGCTATTTATGATTGAACAGATCTCTCTGGTCCCTTTGCAAAGATTTCTTGAAACTTACCAAAATTCATGGGGAGATCATTTAAAGCTCCTGATACCTTTTACATATTAAATACAAGACCTATGAAAAAGGTTAAGGTAAAGCAATTCATTGCATATACATTTGCAACAAAGTTCATTGAAGTCACTGGAAAAAAATGTGTAATGGAAGGCTCATTAGCTTGATATAGAAGACCACAAAATGTAAAGATTGCATTAATATTAAATATACTAAGCAATTTTGACACCCAGTAAACACTTATTTGAAAAGACTAGCCTTTTCTAATGTTAAGTCTAAGAAAAGGGGGAGTTTTTAAATTGAAAACCCACATGAGTAGTTGCTTTTAAGGAAAAAAAATGAAATTTTTACTTACTGATTAAGAACTCAGTTGTGTCGGTTGTGAAGTTTGGGGAGTGGGAAAACTAATTTGTCAAATTAGGCCCTTGGAGGGCTTCCTTGGTGGCGCAGTGGTTGAGAGTCCGCCTGCCGATGCAGGGGACACGGGTTCGTGTCCCGGTCCAGGAAGATCCCATATGCCGCAGAGCGGCTGGGCCCATGAGCCATGGCCGCTGGGCCTGTGCGTCCGAAGCCTGTGCTCCGCAACGGGAGAGGCCACAGCAGTGAGAGGTCCGCATACCGCAAAAAAAAAAAAAAAAAAAAAAAAAAATTAGGCCCTTGGAGTTCAACAATAAACTAGATGAAGTCTCATGGGCTTTTGTATAGAAAAAGGCACCTGTATTTTGTCTTAATGTGCCTTTGCCATCACAGCTGCAACTGAATCACACCCAGAAGTGCTAAATTGCAATTCCCAGTAGCCATTTTCAGTGCATTTTTAAAAGAATGTATCCAAATAACAGACCAATTGAATTAAGAAAAGCACATTCTTTAACTGAATTCATCCTTAATCCTTTCCTTTTATTGTCCTCTCGATAGATACACTTTGTATTTTTGCTTCTTAACAATTTCAACCAGAGGCATGGTGTAACTAAAATGAGGTTAGGAACAGTTCTAACATGATAGTAGTGGCTCTCTGAATTAATTTATGCTTGTTGTTTTTTTCTGCCTTACCAAAAATGTTCTTTTCAGTATTATAGAACAAAAAAATCATGACTTGTGTCACGATTTATATAGCATATTGTCCCTGCTGTATGATACACACCTGTACATCCTTGAGGCTATCTAACACCCAACAGTTTGTACCCCTCACTCTTCCACACCTGTATTGCCCCTCCCTCTCCCACTGGTAACCACTAGCTTGTTCTGTTTATCTGAGTCTGCTTTTCTGTTTTATTCACTAGTTTGTTGTATTTTTTAGATTCCACATATAAGTGATATCATGCAGTATTTGTCTTTCTCTGTCTGACTTATTTCCCTTAGCATAATGCCCTCCATGTCTATCCACGTTGCTGGAAATGGCAAAATTTTGTTCTTTTTTATGGCTGAGTAGTATTCCAGTGTGTGTGTGTGTGTGTGTGTATCACATCTTCTTTATCCATTCATCTGTTGATGGACACTTAGGTTGTTTCCATATCTTAGCTATTGTAAAAAATGCTGCCCTGAACATTGGGATGCATATATCTTTTTGAATTAGTGTTTTTGTTTGTTTTTCAGATATATACCCAGGAATGGAATTGCTGGGTCACATGGTAGTATTTTAAACATTTTAATAACCAGCATGGCCATTCGATGTATAATGGCTGAATATCGGCCCAGTACGGTGTTCAACAGGACAAGCTAATTGACAGTGGTGGTTGTCACATTCATAAGGATATCTCTTACTGGTGTTTCTGTGTTCAACACATAAGAGTGACACGATTCCTGACAGGTGAATGAACATGCTGTGACCCTTTGTAGTAAGGCCGACTGCATGCACCAGCCCCATTCTTCCTCTCACCAGCCCCCAGGAAATCCTCAAACTGTGACTATTTGGAGTTACAGCAATGGAAAGAGAGAGAGTGTGTGTCCAGTGAGCCATATCTTACTTGTGTATCTTTCTCTTGTCTCCATAGACTATGGCTACAGAGAGGGCAAGGGATGTATCTTACTCATCTCTGTCTCTACTGCCTAGTACAGTACTTGGCACAGAGTAGGGGCTCAAGAGTTACTGAACAAATAAAAGCATTGAACCCCACTAATAAAATACCACTCTATTGGTAATCAAGAGGCATAAGTTAAAGAAATAAGCTCCCTAATCTTGCCAGAGTCATTAACCTAGCTGTAAGTTTACTTCTTCGTCTATAAAACAAAAAAAGTACAATGTCCTCAATGCACCAAGTGTGAAGCCAACTGGCCAAGTGTTTATAACAGTCAGATTGACAGTGAAAAAAACCTGAAAACAACCTCAGTTATTTAAATTAATGATTCCCCCTTCCCCCTTTCTTGTATTTCGTGCATCATGACATGAATCTTTCAAATTATGCTTCCCTGAAGGCTTGTAAGATTCACTTATGGTCAGGCTGATATTCCATATGATCTCTTCAAAGGCTGTGTTGCACCATTTTTAATACTACATCAAGATGTCGGGGATAACATGCCACGGAGCGGCTGGGCCCGTGAGCCATGGCCACTGGGCCTGCGCATCCGGAGCCTGTGCTCCGCAATGGGAGAGGCCACAGCAGTGAGAGGCCCGCGTACCGCAAAAAAAAAAAAAAAAAAAAAAAAAAAAAAGATGTCAGGGTTAGATCCTACAAACTTGGTTATTGTTATCACCTTACAACTTGTACTCGTAACCCATATGTTGAGCAAGCAAATCCCATAGGAAATAGTCAGAATGCAATTGTGTGTCTCCTGTTACCTATTTAATGTTTATTCCGTGGGGATTATCTTGCCCTGCACATAGAGGGAAACACAGACAGTCCCCCATGGCTTTCAGATCTCTGAAGTCTCTTTAAATTGCGAACACAGTCTCAATCCAGAAATCAGAGTGCTGGCCTCTAGCGTGCTAGTGATACTGGCAATCTAAACTCACAGGTTTCAAGTTGAAAGTAAAAGCATTTCTGCTTCCCAAGCTAGGCAATTGCAATAGTGCAGGGAGCCTCCCCTGCCACTCCCTTGATGTGGGCTGATGGCATTTCCTCCAGCTTGCCACTTCCCCCTTGTCCCACTTTTCTCAGGGCTCCATGCCACACGCATTATAACACAGATTCTCTGTCAGTGTACCCGCCCCCTCTCAGATGTTCCTCTTGTATAGGACTTAAATTAAGGCTCCAGATCATCTCTCTTCCCCACCAGGCTCACTTCTAGTCCATGGAAAACACTCATGCAGGTCTTTGTCCTGAAAAACTCTGTAGGGATCGAAGCCCAGCTGTGTCTATGCCCCTGGACCAGGCCACTTTAGCTTCTTCAGGAATAAGTCAGGTACCCCTCTTCTGTGTCCCCCAAAGTCATAGAACACATTCATGCTCTGAATAGTCTGATGGAAGCCCCCTTCTCTAAGCTTGAATTGAAGGATGTAGTATCTCCATATACATACACACCCTTGGCAGATGTCTCACATCATGACAACAGCTTTCTCCAAAGAGTCTCTTTATAAATCCTGTCCTCCTCCACTCTGCTAACCTTTTATAGTTCTGAAAGTTCTGCATATGGGAGTCTGCCTACAGACATTTTTCTATCGAATGTTTATCTGACATTGGCACATCACTAGATGGGAGTCCAATCTAGTTACACATTAAGTGTGTTTTTGTTGTTATTTTCACACCTGGGATGCTTCAGTAGGCTCTATGAGACTGTAAAAGGCATTTCTATACTTTGTGGTGTCTGGTGCTTTTATTTGCCACCAGAAGCATGCAGATTACCACAATCAGGGTGTAGATGACACAATTCTTAGATTGCAGAATAAGCTCTCCTCTGTTTTGAAGTTGATATCTGACTTCTGTAAAAAGAAGTTTAAGAAAGCCAATTATACCTTCAGAAAGATGCACATCTTCTTGTCTTTAGAGAGGAAGACTTAAAGATCTAAATTTTCTGTGTGACTGAAAGAGTCTAGTTGTGGGACATTAGAAACGTGGTGGATCTGGGATATTAGCTGTGCAGAGTAGCAGGAAACACTAACCACATTCAAACAAAAAAGCTCATAGATGATGCTGAGGGCTTGGCTGTGGTTGGATTTATGGATTTTTATTGTTGCTATTTTGTAGTTACGTGATTTTCTTCAGTATCATGCAGTCACTCCACTATAAGAGTAGAGATAGTACTTGTAGTATTGGTCCAGAGTTGGAGCTTTCCTTGGCAGATGATGAAGCAAAATGGTAGAAGGAAATTGATAGGGCTAGGGATTACAGTTTAAGTGATAAGCCATGGAGCCATACTGGGTGGTGAAGAAAGGAGGCCAAGAGTCAACTAATAGATGGCTTACATAAAAGGATTTCTGCACGTGAAGAGCAGGGAATGAGAAGACTTAAAGGCTGCAATCACAGTGGATCACAAAATGGGATGTTTTACTTGGAGATTTCAAGAGCAGTGCAGTTCTGGGTAGTCACATCACATACATGAAGTGAATAAGAAAACTTCTCTGTGAAAGAATGGATGTTGTAGAGAGTGAGAGTATGTGAGGGTAGAAGGTCTTGAGACTGCTGTCATAGAGGGGGATTTTGAGTTTAAGATTTCAGAGGTGGAATAAGCATTCATTTGTCCTCCAGGCAATGACAAAGTACCAATATGTGGCAGTGAGAGAGAGGAGAGCTAGTGAAGTGATGCACAATGTTTTTGGTAGGATTTACTGTAGAGGATGAGTCTGTGAGCCAGGCACAAAAGACCTCATAAGTATGGTTGAATTTTTTGTAAATTTTGTCAATGGAACAGTAGTGGGGTGGTGGTATAGTTGAACAGCATGCCTATAAGAAACAAGGATTAGAGTGGAAAGGTAAGAAAATGAAAGCAGTATTAGGAAAAGAAAATCACTTCCTTCATTTTGTGTCTACAGTGGATTGGGTTCTTCATATTTATTACTAATTTGTACCCTAACTCATCAAAATACGTATTATTTTTATCTTGTTTATTATGGAAAATAATAAGTATATACAAAAGTAGAGAAAATGACATGATGAACCCCAGTGTACCTGTCATTCAGCTTCAACAATTATTACTATTTTACCAATTAATCCCTATTTCAGGTGAAAAAAACCTGAGATTCATACAGTTTAAGCACTTTGCCCAAGATTCCATGGCTATTTCACAAGTGACTAAGCCAGAACTTGAACCCAGATCTGTGTGACTTCAAAGCCTATGTTCTTTCCACTACACCATACTCTTCTCATATAAACCATTATTGTCTCTTTTTAAAAACATCTTTCACTCTAGGAGCACTTCTCTGTAACATTGGAAAGCCAACCAGTTGAAACTGGTTCATCTCCTCTTCTTTGTTCCAGGTCAATTGGGAGCAGTATTCCTTCTCTTGTAACAACTTTATCATTTCATCTTTTTGGTTAACTAATGTTTTTATATTGGAGAATTCTTCTCAGATATTTTCTGAGCATACCAATTTTTTTTGTCCAGGGTACTGCTGCTGTCATGGTTATTTTGTAGGTAAACATATTATGTTTTGCTCAAACGATTTGTGGACTCTGTCAGCCAAATACAGGATTGTTGAGAGAAAAATATGAGCGTTTAGCATGATGTAAAATCTTGCTTTCTAAGTTGATGCTAAAATGTGACATGTCCATAATTATGTGATATTTGTCTATAATCTTATCAGGTGTTGAAATGGTAGTTTCACACCACATATATGTTTCAACATATATGGATGTTGTTAATTCATTCAGGAGCTCATTAATATTCAAGATAAATCACAAGTACAACATATGCAGTAATGTCTCTAATCTTTTCAATTTGATTTGCTTTAAACAGTGGTCTGGTATGTCTTCATTTACACTGTCCATGTAATAGGCTTCCCCAGCAGTCAGCTCTGGTAATTATTTGGCTTATTTATACCTCAACACCTTGAGCTGCTACATCTCATTTAACTTATTGCTCTTTAAAGTTCTTGTAACTCAGTGGTTCTTAGCCCTGGATACACATTAGAATTATCTAGGGAAGTCTTAAAAAATACTGATGCCTGGGCACCATCCCAGACTAATTAAATCAGAACCTCTGGGAGTTGTAGCTCCAAGAACCATGGTGATAATTCCTATTCTTTGACCAGTGCCACTCAGAACACTCTGCTCGGTGTGAGGTTGAGGCAGTTAAAACAACAACAGTCCAGTTCTTTACCTCATCCCTTCCACTTTTATTTTTCTTCATTTGGCAGTAGTTTTTTTTTTTAATGTGATTAAAAACCATCACATTCATGGGTTATCAGAGCTTACTATTTCTCCACCTGCCTCAAATTTACTATTGCAAAATGCAACAGGATTCCAGAAGTAAGATTGCATTTGAAGATTTTAAAGGAGATCCATTTGCTCTACACTCATGTTATTGTGATACAAAGGGAGAAGGGCCAGGAGACTCTGAGCAGAGACAAAGGAGTTTGAAAGAGGATGAGACACTGGGGGAGCTAATGGTTGTTTAGTGTGAAGGAGCCTCAGAATAGCTGGAGAGGTAAGTATGAGCTGTATTCTGAAGGACTTTGTATCTCATTTCAAGGGGTTTGATTAGGACCAAATACATAATTTGTGGGGTCAGTGCAAAGTGACAATGTGGAGGCCCTGTTCATAAATCATTAAGAATTTTAAGATGGCGGCAGAAGAACATTAAACCAAGCACAGAACCCTTTTAAGTATGGGGCCCTGCGTTACTGCCCAAGTCCCTTCCCTCAGAGCTGGCCCTGACTTTAGTTAAATTCTGAAGGTAGTGGGAGACAGGAAAGGTTTAGGCAAGGGAGTGACTTAAGGCTCATTATAAAGATTGCTCTGATCGCTAGGCAGACAAATGGATTGTTGAGCTGAGACACCAGGTACTACCAGTGGCTTTTATGAAAACTGGTGTGTCTATCTCCATATTTTTTCTGTGATTTTTAACTCTTATGTTGGTATTAGTAGTGATGGTACTAGTAATAGCTTCCATTAGTATAGCACTTAAACACTTTCATGTACACTATTGTCATTTGATCCTTCAACCACCTGATTGTCAGGCAAGGTATATATTGTTATCCTTGGTTTATAGATAAAGAAATAGTTAAGTGACTTGCCAACAATTATGTGGCTAGTGGATGATGTATAAGGGATTTGAAGCAGCCCTTTTGACATTGCACTACTGATATTTCTACTCTACTCGTATTACTAGTTTTATTATTAAGAACTATTTAATGAAAGCAATTTTTAAAGCATCTTTTTGTCCGTTTGTACTTTTTGGTGAATTGCACTAAATTGTAGTTAAAGACATTGTCCACAGTGTTTTCAAAGCTCCTTGTACATACAAATATCCACATGATGGATTTTTTAGTTGAATGCCAGCAAGATTCTTTTGTACCAAGATGTCTGTTTTCTTTTACTCAGACATTAAAAAATGTTCCATGCACCACTCTTTAACCTGGCTGTCAGGGAACTTATATTCAAACTCAGCACCCAATTTTCAAAATTAGCTCATCCAATCCCTTGACTCGCTCTAGATGGTGTCTACTGTTTCTATCCTTGACAATGCTATTTTCACATTATATTCAATTTTCTCATATTACACTTTATGTTACTTCAAATACATTTGGAAGCATTCAGGATATAAATCCTTACCTTAGAAATGAAATAATAACCATTTGGAAATTTGTGCAAAAGAATAAGAAGAAGCACAAAGGAATGTTTAAGTGGCTGAGCAATAGTATGGGGGACTTACCCATTCAAGCTGGTTAAAGCAGGAAGTAGCTGACAAGTCAGATAAGCAGCCACTAATTAAATAAAAGATAAGATTGAGTGATAACAGGCAAGTTAAAAAGCATGTGTGAACCTGCAAATGACTTAGGCCAACCAATCTTCTACTCCAGAGATTGTATAATGTCACTATAAATTCCAGCACTTCTGTGTCCTACCCATCATCTCTCAATTTTTTATAGTCTCTCATGCTCAGGCCCTATAATTTTTATTTTAGCTCTCTCTTTCTTTGACATTTCTTTATTGTTAATTATTTTGTGTGTATCATGGCTAGAGATTTAGATGTTGGAAGGTCTAGTCTTTCACAGTAGATATAACAACTAAATTTTTGAAATGTATGTTTTATAAATATTTGATTATTTTTATAGACTCTATGTTTGGATTGTTTTAGTTGTTTGTTTCTTTGTTGTAATTTAAGCAGTCAGATTTAATTACATCCCAGGGAAAAACAACATCCTTTTAATAGCTTTGGTTTCACATTTTCTTGATTCTCTTGTCTTTTTTAGTTTGTTTCTAATTTGTACACAAATAATGATTCCAGTTCAGAGTGGCTACTGCAAGAGATAATACTTGAATTTCAAAAACTACCTTATTCCTTTTATGATAATAGTATGTTAAAAGTATCTAAGGTAAAATTTTAGCATCTGAGACCAAGTGGAAAGCAAGCTTCTCTGTGTACAAAAGAGATTCCATAAAAATAGCTTGAAGGAAGCTATTTAGAAGAATTTACTGGCTGGATACGATCTGTTAGTCCACTAGTCATAACTATACCTAAATGGATTATTTGCCTTCTTATCCTGGGTAGACTCATAGTCACAAACCAGCCCTTGCTCTCTACCCTGTAGTTCACCTCTCGAGTCCCAGACAGTCCCTGACTGTCACTCATAGATTATCTGATGGTCACCTGGCCATCCTCTTGTTTACTTTCACTACCCAGTGCCAGACTATCCAAGCAAGGTTTTTATAAAGATTATATCTTTACTTATTAGGAATGGAAAGTAATTTAGAAATATTCTAGTCTATTGGTCTTAATTTATGGATGAGTAAACTGAGACTTAGAAGAGGTGACTTACGTTTGCATTGAATAACATTTTGTAACCTTTTTATTGGAATCTGAAGACAGAGACGATTTCTATAGAGTTTTGTAGAGTTTTTAAAGAAATTATATTTTCCTTTGAGTTATTTGAGTTGTGTATGTGTATAATAGTTACAGAAGGGACACTAGTTTTTCTTATTTTGTGTAGATAATTATAGTAATGTAGAGCAACCACAAGAAAAAAATTAATAGTAATTAACATAACAATTTAGATATATCATACTCTATTGAACCTTGAAACGATTTGTTATATACTATCATCATTATATTATTTTCTCTGGAAAATGTGTAGGTCATAGCACTCGATTATAAAATTGAGAGTAGATATTTATAAGTTAAGAAAATTTCAGCTAATGTTTATGGAGTTCTAAGTATATGACATTACATGTATATTTTATTTTATGCCATTAGCATAGTGAATCTTTCCTTTGGATATGAGAAACTTCATCTTTATAATTTCCTTTCCCTTTAAAATGTTCTCACATGTAATTTCTTTTTTTATATATGGGATTTTGTAATTATCCATATTATACATCATCCTATGTATGTATACCTCTAGATCATGTAATAGCCATCATCTGTATTACTTATTTTCCCTCTGAGACCTTTAAAATGCTCTCACATGTAAACATGTGGTGTTGATTTCTTTTGAAAATGTTTCCAATGTGTAATTGACATGATGGTGGTTTTACAGCATTAATTCCCCAATGTTTATGTGAACCTTACAGGATTTGAATATGAGGAAGAAACCCTTGACTCACTTCCATTAGGACATGTGCTCATCTATACCTTCTCTGGTTCTTGTTTTTACCAAAGATGTGAATTTGCATCCTGGCTGGCTGCAGTTATAGGTACTGGCTACAGAGCCTTTTTTTTTTTTTCCTTTTAGAAAACTAACTGGCTCCTATAGGAATCAGACTCATGACCTTGGCCTCATTAGCACCATGAGCTAACCAACTCTGACATGTAGAAATTACACAAGTGACAAATCATAAGAGAAAACAGAACTAAAATATGGCCTTTGGGGAAATAATTTTCTTAAAGAGCATATCCAAATTGAGACCTGCATTTAGCAGCTTATATGAAATTCTTGATCCCACAGAGTTGCTTGTTTTAAGAGTGAAAAACAATATAAAATAGCAGTAGAGATTGAAAGCAAGCAAGTTGTCCTGACTTACTATTTTCTTTCCTGTGTAATATAGACTTATATAGAAACAGGGACTCTAACCACCTGTCAGTAATATGTTTTCGTCAATTTTCCTGTAGATTTTTATTCATGAAAATAGCACTAGTGGCAAACATGAGCTAGTGAGTCAAAGTATCCTGCACAATTCCCTAAACTACTCTGCCAGTTTATTTCAGTGATTTATAGTGCCCCGTTTTTTGTGTGTTTTGGGGGTTTTTTTTTCGGTGGTGTTGGACCAAAGCAGAGTATGAGTGAAAATGGCTATGGGTTGTAGTGGTTTTGATAAATGGACAGGTACCAAGTATTACCATTGGAGTGACTTTTTCCCCTAAAGATAACCATTGCTATTACTGTTACTACTATTTTGTTTCCACCTTACAAAATATGGGGTGGAATTTGATCAAGTTTTTATTGTGAAAACTGAGGACTGTTTCTGATTCTCTTGTGAATTTCATGACTTTGGGAAAATTCTTTATTTGTACACCACAGTTCCCCTCTGCCCCGTAATACAGGGACACGAAGGTATTGAGTTTGATGTGAGAATTAACATGCTTATCAGTGAATTTTCTGGGCAAACAAAAATAGAACACATTTGCACAGCCATAGTCGTCTCAGGGGTCAAGAGCATGTGTTAAATCCAAAATCATAAGCAGTATATAATTCTGTTTATGGTTTTGAGCACATAAGACATGTTTCTTATAATAACTAATGCTGTAAAACTAACACACCATTGTAAAGCAATTATACTCAAATAAAGACGTTTAAAAAAACAATTGATATTTTTAGCTGTAGATTCTAAATTACCCATTTCATTACTTTTCTTTTTTGTTTATTTGCTATATCAGAAAGAATATTCCTATGACTTGATAAAATTTTATGTACCTCTAAATAAGCATGCATTTACATAAAGTCAGAATTTCACTGGAGAGCTTTCTTAACAACTGCCCCATGGTTTACAATATCATCCCATCATGATAACTGCATATATTAATGTAATGTTTGCATCAAGATGCTTCCAATTTCAATATGGTATATTTCCTAGTATGATTTGTATTAAATATTAACACAATAATTTAATATTTGACTTTATGCTTTCTGGTTGTTATCATAACTGAATTAATTTTATCCTCATACCATGATGCTAGGCATTTAGAACTTAGTAGGTAGTTGAAATTTGAATAAATAATGAAGATGATATAAATGAATTTTATTTAACTGGTAAAATAGACACATGGATTGAACGTGATACCTGACATTGTTGATAACAAGAGTCAGCAGAGTTTTATTATGGTTTCCTTATTTTTTTCAATATGGAAACAAATCTATTATATGATAAATACAACATAGTTTAACTTTAGTTACATTTAAAAGAAAATGAAATGATAAGATTTAAGAAATCATGTTTGCAAAACTCATTTGAATAAATCAGAAATGTAGAAATTCATCATTAGACAGCCCAGGATGTAGAATTTGTTATTAAACAATCTATGAAATTATAGGTCTGATGTACGTTATTTTCACATTTACTATTAGGGAACTCTCAATTCTTTTCTTCCCCCTTTCGGGGTTTGTACCTGTCACACAGACTACAAAGAATGTTAATTTGTTGGCCTGCCTCTCTTGAGAGGTTTGCCACATTTTTGAGGTAGAATAGAAAAGGAGCTATAAAAAGGGAAAGTAACCAGAGCTAGCTGTGAAGACTAAATGAGACAGATAAAAAGGGCCTAGCATAGATGTGGCATATAGTGTCCTATAATTAATAGTAATAATAGTTGTTATTATTATTGATAAGGCCTTGACCTAAATAATGCTGGGGGCCTTAAATTATCATTAGCATTAATAATACTAACGTTGATATTAGTATTATTAATACTATTATATTTTGAGGTGACAAGAGGTACACATGAAAACATAATTCAGGCTTAAATATGATGAAGTTCCCAGTGAGTACCATCAACCCATCTGGATAAAGTGTTACATTTTGGAGAGTGCTGGTAGAAAAGGCTAGAAGGAAAAGTCAGAGGATCCTGAGTTACAGACTATATAGCTTGAACTCTACCTTATAAAAATGAACTAATGGAAAAATACTTTAGGAAGACCAATATCATAGATTTGAATTTCAGGAGCTTTAAACATTGCTGAGTGCAACCCCTACTATTTTTGAAGTGTTGCGAGGTTTGGGTGATTTGCCCAAGGTCACACATTTGTTGGTGGCAAAACAAGCTCTTGCACCTCAGGCACCTGACATGAAGATAGCCTAGTACTCTTTTCATTTAAACAATGTCCAGAATGGATATTATAAAGGGATTGCCAAATGTCACTCTAAAGCAAAATATTTTTATATTTTTAATTTCAGTTAGAGAATCAAGAATTATGCATATACATTGGAGATGATGTAACCATAGTGACCAAAGTAAACAGACTTTTAAATTTCAAATTAAGGCACTTTCATCAAAGCTGCATAATAAATGCCATTTATAGTTACTTTATTCTCTATGTCGTACATTTATAATACATTCAAAATCAAATATCAAGGCTAATTTATGCTCCAACTGAAAAAGCCATGTCAGTTTTCTTTATGTTCAAATACTAGTTGAGATTTGTTTATTGCACCTCTTCTAGAACAATAGAAGCTTGAGAATTATGCTTGGTAATAGAATAGGAAAGCATAACTATAGATATAAGTGATTAACAAGAATTCTTTTCCCAATTGTGTGCTGTAAGACTGACAAACATTGGATTAATATTGAATAGCTAATTTACAATTCTGTGCTGTTTGCAGAGATATCATATTTTGCTATTCTTAGGAATTGCAGATGAGTTGGTTTTGGAGGTTTTCTGATACGCAAAAGACTTTTAAAAATGGCAGAATTTCCCTTACGTGCAGCTCTTATTTCTAAGGCATACGCTCACCTTGAAACCCGCTATTTTTTCTTTTTAACATCTTTATTGGAGTGTAATTGCTTTACAATGGTGTGTTAGTTTCTGCTGTATAACAAAGTGAATCAGTTATACATATACATATGTTCCCATATCTCTTCCCTCTTGAGTCTCCCTCCCTCCCACCCTCCCTATCCCACCCCTCTAGGTGGTCACAAAGCACTGAGCTGATCTCCCTGTGTTATGCGGCTGCTTCCCACTGGCTATCTATTTTACATTTGGTAGTGTGTATAAGTCCATGCCACTCTCTCATTTCGTCCCAGCTTACCCTTCCCCCTTCCCGTATCCTCAAGTCCATTCTCTACATCTGCGTCTTTATTCCTGTCCTGCCCCTAGGTTCTTCAGAACCATTTTTTTGTTTTGTTTTAGATTCCATATATATGTGTTAGCATACGGTATTTGTTTTTCTGTTTCTGACTTACTTCATTCTGTATGACAGACTCTAGATCCATCCACCTCACTACAAATAACTCAATTTCGTTTCTTTTCATGGCTGAGTAATATCCCATTGTATATATGTGCGCCATCTTCTTTATCCAGTCATCTGTTGATAGACACTTAGGTTGCTTCCATGACCTGGCTATTGTAAATAGAGCTGCAATGAACATGATCCTGGGGAGTTGCACGTTGTCTCATACAACTAGCTGTCCCCTATACCTTGCCTATCCCAATGATGCGAGGAAGACTTGCTTGATTAAGATCCCAGTTCCGGGGCTTCCCTGGTGGCGCAGTGGTTGGGAGTCTGCCTGCCAATGCAGGGGACCCGGGTTCGTGCCCCGGTCCGGGAAGATTCCACATGCCGCCGCGGAGTGGCTAGACCCGTGAGCCATGACCGCTGAGCCTGCGTGTCCGGAGCCTGTACTCCTCAACGGGAGAGGCCACAACAGTGAGAGGCCCACGTACCGCAAAAAAAAAAAAAAAAAAAAGAAGATCTCGGTTCTATTTTGTTTTGCTGCTCTTGACACTCTTAGTACTTGACCTAACTTTTTGCTTTTCAGATTTGCATGTCCCTTTTTTTTTAACTTTGGTATAGATAAAAGGTTTATGCCCTTATTGGTTTGAATTTTTGTTATTTAGTGTCTTTGATCAGTAATGAGAAGTAATTTGCTTTAGCCTCTAATGGATTATAGTCTGTTTTGCCATTGCTTTTGCTTTTCAAATCCATATGGACACTGGAAGGCTAGATCTAGTTTCTGTTACCAACAGGAGACACCCAACTATAGCTTACATATATTGTAAGATATACAGAGAAGGTTGCAAATTCCCTATGTTGTCCTCTGCTTCTTAGTCCCATACCACTCAGAAAATGGTACATACCAGTCTTGATAAACTAGCATTCTCAAGAAAGAAGGTTGTGATAGGTTGTTATTTTGAGATATTGAAATTATGTTAAATTATACATGGGGGAAATTATTTATTTATTGAATTTAGTGTTCCCAAACTGTTCTACAGAATATTATTCCATAGGATGTGAAAATAAAATTAAAAAGAAAAGGTTGGTTGAGGGTAGTCAGGGAAATTGTCTGTGGCCAATAAGTTGTGGATATGCTGGGTTAAACAAAGATCAACAAGTCTATTTACTGCAGAATTGCTCCTGACTTAATATGCTACTTTTGTTGTAAATTTCTAAGAGGAGCTATGATATGAAATGTTTCCCAACTTATTTAGCCATGTGTGCATCTGTGTGTGTGTGTGTGTGTGTGTGTGTGTGTGTAATACCTTTTAACATCTCAAGCATGGTGCACGGTTTGGGAAAAGTGGTCTAGCTATTTATTCTTGTATGCCTAAAATGTAAGTGAAATGAACCAGGGGAAAATGGTTAAAATTTCATTATACACCATACCTTAAATGGCTGCAGACCTTACTGGCAAAGCTTCCTGATTATAGGAAATTCCCCTTGAAATGTTCAGGAGGAGGGAGAAAAAAAATCAAATAGGATTACTTTTAAAAATGCATTGGCAATACCCCTGTTGTTGGATATAAGAAAGAATAGAATACTTTAGCTACTATCTAAACAATATGGATTATATTATATCTAGGACTTTAGAGCGTTATAAAGCTACACATGAATGCAAGCCTGATTATCAGTAATTAGAAAGATGTTGCTTTCAGAACATGTGATCCATTTACACCAACATGCCATAACCCCGTCCAAGGATTATCAGTTTGTAAACATATTATTTCCTGTGTGAGTTACTTAAAACATTCTCCGGGTGTTTAACAATATCTTTAGTTGAAATGAAAATAAGTCACAGTGGCTGAACGTGAATACCTATAACAGCAATATGAAAAACATGGGACTGCAGTGAAGCTGTGATCATGAAAAACTCTCCTGTTACAGCATAAAACCCTCTGTGAACCATTACTGAGAACAGAGTAACACTGAGAAAAACCCACGTAGATATATTGCCAGAAACAGTTGCCCTAGTTCTGTAGTTTCAAATGGAAGTTGCAGAGACTCCCATATGGGAAAAGCACTTGTACATATCTCTCTGATGGCATTCGTCTCATGATGTTTGATTCCATTTTGATGGGTTTGTTGCTAGCATGATTCCTGCTGTCACTATGATTTGTGTTTATTATAGCTGTTTCCTTTTTAATAAAGGATGTTGTTGCGTATAAAGACTGACAGGAAGCTGTCTTTTCAGAAATTACGTTCTGTATGCTGCACTAGTCATTGCCACGTTGTAAAGTGAGTATTTTGCTACCAACGGAGCAGGATTATATTTTTTTAATGGATCGATTAGTGTGTTTTGTTGTTACGTTATAAGAAAGGACCTAGCGTTATTTTTATTTTGTATTTGTTTTTAAATAGTATACACTTTTAAGGAGAAATAGCAAAGTAGGCAATACTGTGTGGCTGAACATACTTTGATAGAAGAACAACTCGAAGACCAGGGGAAATGAGCATGCAGTAAGGGAGAGCACATCAGATTGACCACAATGCAAGAGTTCCAGGAGGAGAACATCCAAAGTCAATAAGCATCATTTCTCCTAAGCTGAACTGAGGCAGTGTCTAATGCCATAGTCAAGACTCGGAGCTGAGAGATCCCAGGCTGAGAAAATAGTCAAAGAATGGGAGGCAAGGAGGCAGGGAGCTGTCACTAGGGCAGGTCAGCCAGTTGTGCTGGGTAGTGTTTTTCTCACCTGGAGATGCTTTTAACGACCTCATGCCTAGTGACATTTTTAAATTGATGTCTGGCCCCAGAAAGGTCTGTCTGTAAAATAAATTGAACAAGGTTGAATAGAACGTATATAAAAAAGAAGTTTCAAGAAACCTGGTGTAATTAATTTACAGTGTGCTAGTCCATTGAAAGCGTCTCTAATCAGGTGCAGACTGGCTCCTCCTGTGCTTCCGTCTCCTTCTCTCTCTTTCCCACTCTCTTTCTTTCTCAGGTTAGAAAAAGTTCTCGACTTAGTTAGCCAAGGATGCACCATGCTATAGGAAGTAAGGGCAGAAGTACAGACAGCAGAATTCGGCCTATAGCTCCTTTGGTTCCGAGTTGCATGAGGGGATGGCGCCATTGGCGGTGGGGGGAGGTAGTGGTCGGGAGTGATAGGCTTACTTGTCCCCTTACTGTCAGCTGTCGCCAGATCGGGAAAGTTCAACTTTTGCTGTACCACTGCTCTTTTTCATACACACCTATCATCACCATTCGTATAGTATTTCTAGAATGTCTACATTCTCATTTAAAGGAATGTGTACAAACACTGGGCTTTCCTCATCCCTGAACCAAATTCAGAATTACCGAGGCCGTGGGCTCCATCTGAAGGGAGGACAAAAGAGTCAAGGCCAGGTATCCTGGAACAGTATCTTTCTCCACTTCCTGCCGTCAGTTTACCACTCCCATCCCCGCTCCACATGCGCGTACACTCTCTAATATCCTTTCATCTGGAGGGTTAGGATACTGCCTCGTTTTTTGTTTTTTTTTGTTTTTGTTTTTTTGCGGTACGCGGGCCTCTCACTGTTGTGGCCTCTCCCTTTGCGGAGCACAGGCTCCGGACGCGCAGGCTCAGCGGCCATGGCTCACGGGCCCAGCCGCTCCGCAGCATGTGGGATCCTCCCGGACCAGGGCACGAACCCACGTCCCCTGCATCGGCAGGCGAACTCTCAACCACTGCGCCACCAGGGAAGCCCTGCCTCGATTTTTGGAGGACCTTAGTCACAAATCTGTTTCCTCAATGATACTTTTGTGTTTATCAACATAGCTTCCTGGAAGCACTTCTGATACATCAACACTTGCTTTGGAACTTTATCCTCTACCACAATGAGATTGACTTTCAGCTATGTATCTCAAGTAGGAATGAGGATAAGAAAGACTTTCCCTACCAAAGGGACAATTAACAAAGGCTGAGAAGTGGGAAACTCTAACAGTTAAGGAACAGTGGACCGTTATATTTAATTGGATGATTGGGTAGATAATGAATTGTGCATGAGATATAGTACAAAATAAGGTTGGAAACGTCCATTGAGGCTAGCCCCCTCAGAGTCTTGAGTGCCTAAGGAAGAAGCTTTTATTAAATGTGTAAGTCAGATTTTTGAGTAGAGCCTACTGTGAGGAGGCAGACATGAAGAAAAGGCCAGTACTGAATCATCAAAATGATCTTGCCAGTTACAGACTCCTTGCATTGGGAAGCTAGAAATTTATTCCTTTAAGATAGAAATCTAAGTGAAAGACAGAGAAAGACAAATATCATATGCTATCACTTATATGTGGAATCTAAAAAAAATAATAAATGATTCAAAGGAACTTATATACAAAACAGAAATAGACCCCCAGACATAGAAAACAAACTCATGGTTACCAAAGGGGAAAGAGGTGAGGGATAAATTAACAGTTTGAGATTAACAGATACAAACTACTATATATAAAATAGATAACCAACAAGGACCTACTGTATAGCACAGAGAACTATATACAATATTTTGTAATAGCCTATAATGGGAAAGAATCTGAAAAAGAATATGTATATACGTATGTATAACTGAATCACTTTGCTGTACACCTGAAACTAACACAACATTGTTAATCAACTATACTTCAATTAAAAAAAAAAGAAATAGTCATAGCTGACTATAGAGAGAAAAAAAGTGAAAAGAACATTTGTGCAAAAGCTAGTAGTATTTGCCTGCCTTTCAGCTTTAATCCTTCTGTCTTACTTGGCAAACCATCTTTGGCCCTAGTCAGAAACAGCCTTGCCCTTTGTCAGGAAGGAAATCTTTTTGGTGAAAGAATGATAGTAATCTTTTATGAGAATTGAATGATCAGTTGATTGGAAGAAGACTATAATTAAATGTGATTTATAAGCAATCGACTTTGCCTAAAAAGTTTATGAAGCCATGTAAAGGTTTTCTTTTGATTTTTTCTTAATATTTACTAAGCTTTTATAGATTTCAGATTCAGTCTGAACAGAGAATAGAAAAAGCATTAGCTGTATAAATTTTATTAGCACATAGGGCTATTAGCTGTAAGAAAGTATCACCAAAGACTAGATTGGCATGACTAAATCTCATTTAGAGATTGGCTGTTTCTACCTAGTAATTTTATACCTGCCATTCAGCGACCTGCACTAGGGTAGTATTTGTGAACCAGGTGGCTTAAAAGGCAGATCATATAGATTCTCCAAACTTAGCCTTATGAGTCTCACAGATAATATTATCATTTACTTTTCAATAAGTTTTGATATTAAAAGGAATCATTTTCAAACAGTGTCACTACTGTCTAAACACTAGTTAGTTAGACATGCATATTAGCAATGATAAAAAAAAATAAAATAAAATTTAAAAAGACTGAGGCAAGGTTGAAAAGAAATAGAATGACCTAGGCCTAAATCACGTACCTTCCTAATTAAATGAAACAGGATTTCATTACTGCTTAACTGACTCTGATCTTACAGACAGACCTTGACTCACTTCTGGGTCAGAAGTCTTCTCACACTATGTTTATTAAGGCCCCTCATATCTGAAGTGGCAGGGCTACTCTAATCCTCAGACCCTGCCCCTTTGCTTTGCTTGCTATCCTCCACTTTGCCCTCACTTCTGTACCACCTACAGGTTTTATGTGTTAAAAAACCTGTGCTAGTAGGTTTTGATTCAACATTTTATCAGTGGCTTGCTCAATTTTACTTTTTTTAGCGCCAGTTTTCACTGATGCGTTCTCAAGACTAAAATAATAATGAAGTGCCTGCCAAAGGTAATGTTTTCTAATGCCACATGGGCTTTAGCAATAAGGTAACTTTGTCATAGAAGAAACTGAAGGAATTGTAGTCACACTTTTTAAATAGTTTGTTTTACTAGTGTTGCTATAGAAAATGCCTTATAAATAACATTTCGAGAACAATATTTCTGTGAATCTCATTATAGCTGCCAGAATGTTTCCCGGCAACTTTTCTTATGTCTCCCAAGAATGCTATGTGTAGATCCTGGTCAGTTTTCAACCATTTTCATAGATGACGGCTTTAAGTATCAATTATACAAGACTGTGGATAAGCTATCTAAGATTTCATGTCCTCTTCTGAAGGATCTCTTTGAGTCCTTGAGAGATAGAGTCATTTGGGTGAAGAAAAGCAGGAAACAGTTTTAGGGCCCAAGGCATGGTGAATTCACAGGCCTATTTCTTCCCTGCCAGTTCTCATCTTGACGTAATAACCAAAGTTGCTGGACAAGCTATCGTGACCTTCCTGGAGTGAAAAAGGGAAAGGAAAGGAAAAGAAAAGAAAAGAAAAGAAAAGAAAAAGCTAGACTGGTGTTCTGTTCCTAAAGAATGCCAGAGAGAACTTTAGAGAAATCCTCCCTATACTGCTTTACCTGGTCCCCTCCTAGAATAACACAGTGATTCATGAGTCAAATGAGATTTCCTTACTCTGAATTTGCAAAGGGACAAAATTGCCTGCAAAGAATCAGTATGAATGGGTTTTGAAGAATAGAATAGAGTAAAAGGTAAATTAACTGACTGATGAGCTTAATTTTTAAGACCCATTCATTCATTCATTCAGCAAAAAGTTATTGAGTGCCTGCTAAATCTCTGTGTTTCTAGAACTGATATACTAGTAAGGAGAAACAAACATTTTTTTTTTTAAAATTACAGGATATGTCAGAAGATGATAAGTGCCATAGGAAAAAGAAAGTAAGAAAGGAGTTGAGGGTATGTTGGTATTTGAGATAGGGTAGCCAAGGAAAGCTTCCTTGACATGGTGAGTTCGAAATAAGGCTCTAAATGAAGTAAGTCATGCAGACATATGGAGAAAGAGCATTCCAGGTATGAGGCAAGAGCAAGTGCAAGTGCAAAGGCCCTAAGGCAAAAGTATACTGGGAAATCCTGGTGTGATCCAGGAAAAGTAGTGAGTTCAGCATGCCTGGAGCAAACTAAATGAGGGGAAGAGGAATAGAAGATAAGGTCAGATAAGTCCTGAGGAAGGGAGGGAGTTGTACACCCAAGTGAGGTAGGGCCTCATGTGTCATTAATAAGGACCTGAGCTTTTATTAAAAGAAAGATGAGAAGCCATTGAAAGGTTTTGAACAGAAAAAAAGACGCACTGCCACTTAGATATTGATAAAAATCACTCTGACTACTGTGTTAAGAACAGAGTGATCAGTGTGGCAGGTTGGAAGTAGGGAGACAAGATAGGAAGTTATTGCAGTAATCTAGGCTGGAGATAATGGTGGCTTTGACCAGGGTAGTGTTAGTAGAGGTCGTGAAAAGTGGTCAAATACCTTGATATATCAGTCTGAACCATATGAAATTGCCAATATGTAACATTTTTGATCAATAAAGTCTATGACTTCTAATATTGTTCTTTCTAATCTTGAAGGTAGTATGGAAAGAATTTTACTAGAATGACAGAATGAACATATGAGATAGGAGAGGAGTCAAGGAAAAATGCCAAGGCTTTTGACCTTAGTAATTGGTAAGAATAGAGTTGCCATTAATTGAGATGATGGGGAGCCCAAGGCTGTTAGTTTGATACCTGCTGGAGCTAGTTAGCTTTCTGTTCCCAGACACTGAATTAGTTTAGTTTCCACCAAATATTTTGTTGCTGTATACCAGTGGTCACAAGTGGACACTAGATAATAAGGTGCATGTTCGTTGTAGATCTGTGCCCACTGATGGCAAAATTAATCAAGATTTCCTGTTATACTGATTGATATTGGATCAGCATGGTCATCTTCATGTTAGAAGGATAGAGCGTTACTTGTATCTTTTATATAACGTGGTTTAAAATATGTGATTTCAATATTTGCTTACACTCATACCACCTCTTTCAACTTTCATTGTCCCAGCTCATTTTCTTCCTGTTTTATTATATTCTTTCACGACTTCCTGTCACTCTAAATCAGTTAAGATTCAGCTAGGCTAAGTGTATGTTGGTACATACAATTTGGAAGGCTTGTCTTTATGTTCTGTGATCAAGTGTGGAAATTAGGACTTTGGAGTCAGGCTAGAGTAGGGTTTTACCATTTTCTAAGTCTGCTTTCAGGAAGCAATGAAGGTAGATACACACAAGCCCAAGTTGAACAAACTTTGCATCCTGACTTGAATGGCCTTGCCAGCAATACTGTATACATCCATAAAAGTGAAAGTAAAATACTTGACCATGTATTTTCTTTCGGTACATTAAAGATATGAGGCGTGTTCATCACAGCAAAATATAACTTTGTGGAAAATGTGTACTGCTGAGTTACATTTAAGTCAGAAATTAGCAACCATTGATAGCTATTTGTCAAGAATGCTGATAATATACTTTTTAAAGGAGTCCCAGTAGTTGTCTAGGACGAGTTAAAGGTAAGGGTCTATCACGTGGCCTGACGTTATCTTTTTGCCTGACTAGTAGTCTCTGTGATACATATCTTTGTCTATTATGGGGGCTGATTTCTTCTTCTGCATTTGAATTTATAAGGGGAAAAATAGAATTGGACTGAAAAAGTGTTAGAGAATTTAGAGGAACACTTATATGCATCATACAGTGTGTCCAAATTTAGAAACCATAAAAGCTGTTTGTTCAAGCTACTATTTTCAAGATAACACGTTGTGTATTAACATAAGTGGTGCCCCAAGTCGTTGGAAGGCAGGCTTGGTTTTTTCACTGGGAAATGTTTTAGTTGAAGAATCCTTAGCAGCAAATTGGTCCACATTTTAAACATTTTCCTCCCTTAGAAAAGGATGATGAGAAGCAATATTCTACCCTTAGTATAGAAACCTACCTTTAATATATGGCTGTTGACTAGTTTTATTTATCATTCTCCTTCTTTTTTTTTTTTTTTTTTTTTTTTTTTGCTGTATGCGGGCCTCTCACTGCTGTGGCCTCTCCCGTTGCGGAGCACAGGCTCCGGACACACAGGCTCCACGGCCATGGCTCGCGGGCCCAGCCGCTGCGCGGCATGTGGGATCTTCCGGGATAGGGGCACGAACCCGTGTCCCCTGCATCGGCAGGCGGACTCTCAACCACTGCGCCACCAGGGAAGCCCCATTCTCCTTCTTTTTATTAAATTCTTATCCTTCTTTCCTCTGCCCTTCAAGACCCAGTAAGGGAGATAAAACAAGAACACAAATAAAACAAGAAACATGACATGATGTGGTTGTAACAGATACTTTTATAGGTTAAATCCTGTTTTTACTGGAAATTACCATGTGAGTAGATGTGAATTATACATCACGTATATGTATGTGATTTCATGATTCAATGCAATTGTTTCTCAAAGTGTGCACCAAGGTATCCTAGGGATTTCCCTCAAGATGCATCAGAGACTGTTGATGAGATGGGAACCTTACCACCCTCCACCCTCATCCCCGTACACACATGCTCACACAGAACAGCTCCATTTTTATCTCTTTCATCTTTTTGTAAAAGTAAGGCTTTGTGAAATGAAAGCATTCTTTTGATTAAAACAATTTTTTTAAGCCACAACTTTAGTAGAAAGAACATGATATTTGGGTTGATATAAGATAATTCTAGGTTAAAATTTCAGTTCTGCCCTTAGATGATGCTTACATCATCCATCACCATAAGCCCTCTACAGAAGTCTCTCAATTGTCAAGATCAAATGAGTGACTTGTAGACAGCACCTGTTGCAGTGGCTGACCAAACATTTCTATTGAATTAGAAGAATGTGGATTCTATTCAACTATTTTGATATCATGGGTCTTATTTTAAAAACTTGGAAAAAGCAGCTTCACATATTTCTTATGCTGATGGTTGTTGATTTCATGTCTATTCTAAGTTTCTTCGTGTGGTTTTGCCTAAATAACCATAGCTGGCATCCATTTAACTATCTACTTGTATTTGTTTCTG
This sequence comes from Mesoplodon bidens, assembly GCF_964165515.1. Lineage (NCBI taxonomy): Eukaryota > Metazoa > Chordata > Mammalia > Artiodactyla > Ziphiidae > Mesoplodon > Mesoplodon bidens. The sequence continues at coordinate 58,438,659 of NC_138163.1, read as the reverse complement.
ATTCCCACAGAACATATAAGCATTTCGATTACATTTGATTCTGTTGTGTTTATCTTTTGTCTTTCTAATTGTGTAGAATTTGGAGCTCTGGAGCAGAGAATTGCCAAATTTTAGCCTCACTATGATGAGATATGAGACCCCTTAGCCCTTGGGGTAGCCCATGCCCTGGAGCCTGTTGCCTCAGTACATGAGCAGCCTCATCCATTTCCCCCAGAGTGCCAGGCAAATATTATCATTTCTTAAATATACCACAATATATAAATTGTATATAGATGCATAGAGAAGCATAGATGGTCCTTCTCCTGTTTCCTTTCCTCTTTTTCCCCTTCCCCTCTGTTCCTTCTTTTCTCACTTTCTTGCCTTCAAACCCCCTGATTTATAAAGACCCAAAAAAACAAGGAGACTAGGGGTAGGGAGCATAGGCAATTTGATGAAGGCAAGAGAGTCCAATTCTTTTTTTCTGGACCTCAAGCCCTATTTAGATAAACTTTATTTACACATTAAGAGGAAAAAATATGTTTTGACAAGTTGACTAGATTCCCTCTGGGTTTCCATTTGCCTCAAGCAAAATCTGCAACAGTTGTGTGTACATGGGGCAAATGTGTTCACGTATTGGAGTCCATGCCAAATGAAAAAGTCAGATGTGCACTAGCTTCCATAATGGAAACAGCACGAATTGAAACAGAAAGGTAATAGAAACCAGTGCAGGGTGTCTAGGCAAGATGAGAAAGCAAATTGCCTTGAATATGAATTGCATGATGACTCTTGTGATGTTCCTATTATTTTCTGAAAATTCAGGATGGCTTTATGTTGAGCTTGAACCAGAAGGATTGCGTGTCCATTCTGGGTGTGATCTGTAAGAAATGAACTAAAACAGGTGAACACTGAAAATGTTAAAATGTCATCATTTGTTTTACAGCCCAACCACCAGTTTTCTGATTACAAAGTGAGTTTTTCAGTTGTATCCATTGTTTGTCAGTAGTTCTTATGACTAACTTCTTTAAACTCAAATAACGTATTAAGAATGCTTTAAAATACAAGGTTCAAGGGCATTTTTTTAATGCCTCACCTTCACTTGCCTAGGGAACACAAGGCAAGATTCAGACTTGAATATCATTTTCCTCTCTTAGGGGTGACTGTTCATTTTTTAGTTGTTTATAAACAGACATTACTCTTGTACTTCCTATTACCTGGTGATAATTCAAGTTAAATCAGCCAGATGTTAAAACGCGTACATCAATTTGATGGGAGAAATATTGGTATTAACACCAAACCACGTTGAACCTTTGTAAACATATATTTTTGCCTAATAATACCAGAGGGAAATTAGTAGAACTGGGGAATATTACACTTTGCATTTGCAAAAGAATGAGATTCTGGTACTACTGTTCATATGCATAAATGTGACTGAAGGCAATGGTAATTACCTGCACCCCTTTCCACTTTAAGAACCAGTGTATCCTGACCTTGTCAGTGATTGTAATCATTCCACTGTAACTGATTACAGTTTTTAACATGTCACATCATCACCAATGTCTTAAACATCACCCATCATTGGAGAAAGGATAGTGGTAAAACTACAGAAACATTCAACTCAGATAAGGCTTCTCAGTTGTATTGTTAAGAGTCAGAAATATAGAATGCTTTCTCATAAGGACTCAAACACAAAAGGATCTTCAAGAAGCAACAGTAGCTGTGGGCTTCCATGGTGGCACTGTGGTTTAGAATCTGCCTGCCAATGCAGGGGATGCAGGTTCGAGCCCTGGTCCGGGAAGATCCCAAATGCCACGGAGCAACTAAGCCCGTGCACCACAACTACTGGCCCTGCACTCTAGAGCCCGTGAGCCACAACTACTGAGCCCACATGCCTAGAGCCCATGCTCTGCAACAAAGAGAAGCCACCACAGTGAGAAGCCTGCACACCACAATGAAGAGTAGCCCCCGCTCGCCGCAACTAGAGAAAGCCTGAGTGCAGCAACAAATACCCAATGCAGCCAAAAATAAATAAATAAAATTAATAAATTTAAAAAAAGAAAAGAAAACTAATAGACATTCCAGGAAAAGGACAGGAAAACAATTATTAAAAAAAAAAGTAGCTGTATTTTTTTCCCTTCTGAGGAAAAGATCAGATTAAAAATCTTGCCTTTTGATACACTTCTCGAAGCACTCTTTTTTTTCATAATTCTTTCAATCTAGAATGTTGAGCATGACTGTTTTCCATTCATAATCTTGAGAATTTTCTAAAATTGATGAGTAAACAGGTTTTATAGTAAGAAAAAAAAAAGTTGTACAGAACTCGATAAGGTATTTGCTTGTCTTTCCAGCTATCCTGAATGTTTGCTATCCCACTTCTTCAATAAATAAGTTTTAATCTATGTTCCTTGCCCCCTCCATGGCAATGTAGAGATTTTAGGGTGTATTCACACAAAAGGCAGTAATAAATCAAGGTTGGTAAAACATCATTTTTCCTACTCTAATTGGAAAGATTTAGCTCTTTTATACGTCATCAGAACCTTCAAGTATCTCGAACATAAAATTTTCATAAAATGGTTTCAAAAAAGAATTAGTGCCTAGTATAGCACTTGGGACTTAGTAGGCATTCAAGACATCATCAGTGTTCCTGACGATACACATTTAAATATATTCTTTAAAAGTTATTGTTTCTGCTAAGCAATGCATTACTTTCTAACAACAACAACAACAACAATAAAGCCTATTTATTTGTTTTTGTTGAATATTCAGACCATAAATATTTAAACAGCCTAAGGGACCGTATGTTTGAGTGTTACTCTTGGTGCTAAAACTGGGGAAGTCCCAGGAAAACTGGAACAAACTGTCCACCCTCAAAATTATTTCTCAAGTTGAGGTTACATTGTATGTAGGTCAATCTGAGCTTTTGGATAATTTTTTACCTTAAAGCCTGAGAGTCCAACGAAGGATCCTTCCTTTTACTTGAAATATATAACATTATATTCATCATAGAAAGAGTAAAAAGAAGAGTATAAAAATTATTTTCATTAAAAACTAGATCTTTAATTTCAAGTGGTATTAGTAGAGATTTTATTACTAATTCAATTAATATTTATGAGTCCACTATGATTTTCAGTTATCCTTTATGACATCATTTATAAGATGACTGAATAGGAGCACGTTTTCTAAGCTGAACTATTTAGAATAGTATTAAGCAATTCTTCAATAGCTGGAGATTGGAAGAGAGAGGGCTAGGTAGACAATTAACCTCTGAATCACATTACATACTAGGAAATTAGGGTTACATTTACAGTGGTGTGGAAACAAATTTAAGGATAAAGCATCTAGTGGAACTTCATAACCTGTCTCATATATGTCAGAGATCAAAGTATGCCATGTGAAAGATAGCATTACTGTGTAGTTAAAATCTGAAATAATGCACATAGCATATGATATCTAGACATTATCACAGCCCTGAGCACGCAACAAAATGTGTTTAACTGTCATTAGTATACTGTTTCTTCTCCTAAGTTATGTTTCCTTTTAGAATATTATCATTGCATAATAAGTAATACAACTTAAATGAACTTATGTATAATTATAGTCCTATTCACATACACTGATATATACGTGTGTTTTAAATGGTCACTTGCCAGATCTTTTTTTTTTTTTTTTTTTGCCTTACGCGGGCCTCTCACTGTTGTGGCCTCTCCCTTTGTGGAGCACAGGGTCCGGATGTGCAGGCTCTGGATGCGCAGGCTCAGCAGCCATGGCTCAAGGGCCTAGCTGCTCCGCGGCATGTGGGATCTTCCCAGACTGGGGCACAAGCCCGCGTCCCCTGCATCGGCAGGCGGACTCTCAACCACTGAGCCACCAGGGAAGCCCACCAGATCTTTAAAGTTACCTTCAAATCTTGGTTGAGAACCAGATTGGAAATTGTTTTGATTTTATGCATGTTCAAACAAATGACATGCTAATTTATACCTCTTGAAAGATATTTGCATGTGGTATACTTTAGAAAGACACAATTTTATTAAAGTATTTGGATTAACAAATGGTAGTGCCAAATGCAAAAGCCCACAGCAGTAGAGTTGAGCATTTAATTACAAGTAAATTTTAATGTATGCATCAAATATATGTCCCACTGTATTTAATGAAAATAAATTGTTTGTATTTCTCACTTTGGAGGCCCCTTTGAAGATAGTAAAAGTTTAGTTTCAAGACAGAGAATAGTCTACATAGTTTGTGGATTGGAGCCAGTGTTCCCCTGAGTTTATTCTTATTAGTTTTAATGCAATTAAAAATGTATTTAGAAGCCTAATAATATTATTCATGGAACATTTCTGTAAGTTTAAGCATACGATTCTTTGGGGAGAGCAAAAAAGAAATAAAATGTATTTTGTGAGTTAGAGGGGAAGCTGCACATAGGTTATAGAAGGGGCAATGTCAAAAGGAAAGGAAATGAGCACAGGGAAAGGCCATATTTTTAATTACTTCCAAAGGGTGCTCGTATATGCTTTATAACTGTTCATCTCTGTTTTTATGAAGTGCTAACTCCTTGAAGCACAAAATTACATGTGTGTGCCTGAAGGCATATGGAAAGAAAACACACCAGAAACTATTGCTGACTCTTAGCCACTGGTTTAATATGTACAGTTTTGGAGAGGTTTGGGAGTCCAGCTGAATCTACTGATTTTGATTAGTTTTTCAAGAAGAAGAAGAAGAAAACACATTTTCAATTGAAAACCTATCCCTCAAAATTTGTTAGAGACGGCGCTTTGAGATTTTCTTCCTGACTAAAAAGTAGGTTGTTAATAGCAAAAGATCATTTACAACTCTAGGATTTACTGTAAACTATGATATACCTTTGCAAATAGAAATCTTTTAACATTTTCTCTTAATTTTTTTCCCCATTCCTTAAAAAGCAGGCACAGAAAAGAGATGCTTTTTCAAATAACTTAATTGGACCTAATTCTAAAATTCATCCCTCATTTGTGTATTCAATATCTCAGTGCTCTAAATTTGACTCTACTGATAACCAACTTTAAGGGAAACAATTACTCTTTGGTGCCTAAAGATGATTCTGCATTTCATAAAACATATTTCAAGAAAACGAGTGTTTTGCTGGTAATTGAAAGACTTCCATGATATTCCCACTTGGGAAGCCGCTTTCTCTAATGGTTCTGGCAAGTCTCCAGCAGGGGTTGGTGAGGGCTTATGAAAAGGCGTGCATTGTTTACCACTATATAGAAAGCTGTAATCAAAGGAGCAAATAAATACCTCATGTTCTAAAAGTCAGATATACCACTTAATATTTTCAGGTGGCAACTGTACTGTCATTTCATGTAAAATGCCTTTCATTAACTATAAAATACTGTACCTGCCTGCCAGGCTTTGAATGTCCTTCTTTTAACTATGAAAGTAAACAGTAGAGAAGTCACATACTTCTAGTGCTTTTTAGAACAGATTTGCAAAAAGAGAGAAAAAAAAGCAAAAACTCCTTTATAGTTTGCTAGCATTAAATAACATCTTAGAAAAGAATGCCATAGTGATAGGAAAGCATGATAAGATCAGTAAAATGACAAAACTGTCAACCCCACATTCACAGTGGATATAATCAACTAGTCAAATAATAAATTTTTAAAATCTGTCTTTTACAATTTATTTTTGCTTTTCATCTCTTGTATTTTTTAATGATGGCATCTCCATTTTTGTTCCTGTTTTTCTGTCTAACCTAACAGACATATTTTGATAGTCTATATTCAAACACAAAGGTTTGAGAGATCAAGAGGAACCTACAAATAGTGCAGTATAAAAGTCCTGTGCAGCTTAAGACTTAAGAATGTATTGAGGTCCAGAGGAAAACACCACTCATCAGCTCTTTCAGTGCTCTCTCTTTAGGCAGTGATGACTTAAACCATCTATACCAAGAGTGCTAGAAAGCTATAGAAGCAAATTGTTTTTCTTAAACATATATCACTCATCTTAGAGTTTAAAGACAGTGACTCTAGTGACGATTGCTATTTGTGTACATGGCTAGAGAAGAGATAGGTGAACAAGCTACAACATCCACTTCACGCATGTGAGTGGTGAGCTGGCTCTTCTGTGGTTGACAATGTGTCTTTTTAGTACAGAGTGTGCATCTGCAGCCCTGCTTCTTAGAGACATAATGTATTTGATAGCCTTGCTCAAAGAGAGAAACTACATATAGACATCTTCAGAAATATAGGACCATCTGGTTAGAATTACTTTTAGTGGACACATTGAATATTAGTTGTTCATCGTTGATACCGTGAGCAGGAAGGACATTATATTGGAATGCACAGCAGCAGTCCAGTCTGGGCAGTCACGTAGATGTCTTAGGCAAAAGTAAGTTTTGCATTGCTTAGGTTTTCTTCCTAATGTTACTTTAGGTATTTTAGGCATGGTGCCTGGTTTTCAATTCTTGCTAAATATTTCTTAATGCATACTTCTGAGGAACCTCATTTTAACAGGATCTTCTTTATTTGATCTACATCATTTGCAGCATTGTTTCTGTACTTTAATTTAGTGAAGGGAAAGTTAATGATTGTACTCTTTGGAGTTGAAAGTCTGTGAATTTAAATATACATTATATAGAAGTCTAATAAATAAAAGATTCTTTTTTTTAAAGATGGTCAAATACAAACTGAAAGCAACTACCATCTGTAGAAAATTTTTCATAAAAATCACTGTCTGCAGGAACAAAAGCATGTCATTGTAAATACCAACCTTTCTTTATGCATTATCCAATAAAATGACATTTTAAAAGATTCACAGTGGGTAGCATATGGAATACTCCATAAACACTGACTAGATTTAATAATGTTTGTATCACTGTTTGGGAACATGTACAAGGAATGCGACAGCCATATATTATTAACATCAAAATAACTCAGAAGAAAAGCTCCTAATTAAAGCAGGACTGATCTAGAAACTTAGCAAAATTGCAGCCAGAAATAACCACCTACCCACCTGCCTGAGACTTGGGACTTTCTTTTATGCATACAAAACAGACTTGCTTCCTAGGGCTGTGAGATGGCTGCTATGAAAATTATAATGGGCTGTGACAATACCATTTTCAGCTTGTCCAGAATGGTACAAAACCTAGTCTCAGAAGGACACATTGCTGCTTGAGTTAAGGTTTCAGCCAAGTGGCATCAAAGGAAAGCAAGATGGGGTCCACAGTTGTGCTGAGCTGCACTCAATGACTCTCCGTGATTGATTAATATCCTCCTGCTTGGCAAATGTGCATATATTAAGCTCAGCATCACAATAGCAAAGACTCACTCACGGCCTGCCGTGGTAATTGATGCCCACCTGTCCTGGGAGAGCAATGTATGTAGTGCTTTTGTGTTTTCATAGAAGGGGTCTCTGTGCTATTTTCACTCGGTCATTTCTAGAAGAGGGAAACAGTAACAAAGTAAACAGGAGGAGGTTGTTTGATTAGACAGTTTGAAATCTTGTTGAGAAAGAATCCCCACCACTTACAAACGGAACAGTTATAGTATAATTTCTATGCTTGCATTCTGAAATATAAGAATGTTCACCAGGTTTTATTTTTATGGACAAGTATCTGCAGGCTTAGCGAATTTCTTTGTTATGCATTTAATCCTTTTTCAAAGTTGACATTTCCCTAATACTTACGTTGCCTTTTAATTTTTTTTAAAAGACTTTATTGAATTTGTTACAATATTGCTTCTGTTTTATGTTTTGTTTTTTTTGGCCCCGAGGCATGTGGGATCTCAGCTCCCTGACCAGGGATTGAACCCACATGCCCTGCATTGGAGGGCAAAGTCTTAACCACTGGACTGCCAGGGTAGTCCCTTCATTGCCTTTTTAAATAGCATTTTTTCATACCCTTCCCTATAATCCATTTAATTAATTCCTTCTTAATTAATTAATTGCTCCTCCATAAGCAATCACTTTTCTTCCCTGTTGTTGTTAGCTTGGGGCATGTGTTTTTTTGTTTTGTAATATGAAAACATATAGGTATATAGTATTGGGGCGTCTAGTTTCATCATATAATTATTTTGGTCTAAAATATATATTATTAGCTCCGTAAGTATTAGGTTATCTTATTGTTTTTTCCTAGATCTAGAATCTGTCATTGCTCTTGTTTAGCTTATATGCACCTAAGTTTCAATCCAGTTTTAACAAAATGCCATTTTTATTAGCTGAAAGTTATAAATCAGTAGTGAAGGTGTAAATATTTTCTTTCTTTTCTACATGTTCTTTTTAGATATTTATCCTCATTTTCTACTTTTGTTTTATTTTGACTGGGAAAAAAGTAATTTATAAGCTAAATAATATTAAAATATATAAATATTCTGTTAATTTGATTCATAAAATGAGCTCAAGGGGCTTCTCGTATATGTTAGACCAGGGGTCCCCAACCCCCGGGCCACGGATTGGTACTAGTCCACGGCCTGTCAGGAACTGAGCTGCACAGTAAGAGGTGAGAAGTGGGACCAGCAAGCAAATCTTCATCTGCCGCTCCCCATTGATCCCCAATCCCCGTCACTCGCATTACTGCCTGCACCATCACCCCTTCCGCCCTGCCCCATCCGTGGACAAATTGTCTTCCACAAAACCGGTCCCTGGCGCCAAAAAGTTTGGGGACCCGCTGTGTTAGACTATATAGCCATATTCATCAATTTTTTTTGCTAGTACATGAGTATTTTTATCTAAATTAATTTTCATCCACTAATGAATATTAGGAAGCATTGTACATCATTAAAAGTCTTTATTCCTAGACTAAGTATTTCCCAAGAAGTATTACTATATAAATATATTATTTCCACCCTCTCCCTTTCCATCAAAAATTAGCTTTAAGGCATTATGATAAAAATGATAATGTTTTATAGAGACAGGATAAATCAAAAGCAGTAAAGATGAAAGAATCAGATTAGACATTCCATTTGCTTACTCAATATGGTGTCTTTTATGCCCAGGTTTCCATCTTTACAGAACTTGCTGGGTCTGTTTCACCCACACTGCAATCTATCTGATTTTCTTTTCTCTGCCATCTGCTGTTCAGTTAATACATGTTTAAATGTGTGTTTTATGCAAAATACTAACAGCCTAACATTTTGGCACACTTCGCTCTTATGTCTTGACAAAGCCTGGGCATTTGTGGGTAAAAGAGATATATTTTTGTTTGTACATAGAGATGAGTGAAAATCACTCCCAGCTACTCCCCTCACTAAAATGAGAATACACTGAGATGCTAAAAGGAAAGTACCCACTTTAAAACAAACAAACACGAAATCTTATGTATGAGAGTGATTTAAGTATTAATATACAAAAGAAGCATACATGAACAATCAGTATTTTTGTTTTGTTTTCGAGACTTTCACTAAACTGGGCACTGGTATATATAACCTATTCTATCACTTGTTTAGAGCTTATGCAGAGCTTTTGTAGAAGTATCTGAATTTCCTTAGACCAGCCAATGACTACTTCCAATATTTTCAGGCAGCAATAGGTCTTCCAGGGCACCCAGGTGTTATAAAGGGGAGGGCACACCAGAGGGAGCCAGCCGGGTTCTCTACTTTTAGAGTCAGCTTAATCATAGAATGAGAGGCTGTTTCTATTGTTCTTTGCTGTTCCCTGGGTAACTCTGCCTAATACTTAGAAGCCTTCTCTTGGCATTGTCACAAAGTAGCTCTAAAATGTGAGTCTCAAAATTTATCTAGGCACATCCACTGGCATTCTTTCTGCCCTCTCTTCCTTCCAAGACACACACACACACACACACACACACACACACACACACACATCCTCTGGGCTCCTAAGCAAAGTCTGTATACTAAATTGACGGGGCAGTGGGTGGAGGGGTGGAGAAAGCCACTGGCCCCTCTACCTTGAGCTTGCACAGAACCGTGAGACTACTCAGATGTACAAGTAAAATTTCAGATTCATTTTATGTGTATGTATGTGTTTGGGTATGTGTGTGTGTGTGTGTGTGTGCGTGTGTGTGTACAGTTAATGACCTCAGTAGAAGTTTGCCCTTTTTAAAATTGTGGTAAAAAATATATAAAATGAGATCTACCCTCTTAACAACATTTTAAGTGTGCAATACAGTATTCTTAACTTTAAGTACAACGTTGTGTGGTACATCTTGTTACCAATTGAATTAGGCCCTGCTGCTCGCCACTTACAAAATCAAACTCATAAAGCTTTTGTAGAGGGGAAAGTTGTCTTTAATCAGAATGCCGGCAATCTGGGGAGATGATGGACTCAGTGTCCCCAAAGAACCACCGCCAAAGATTCTGCTCAGCCATGAAAGTTTAGGAAAGGGGGGAAGTAATCTCAGTGAATCATTTAGATAGGGGGTCAGAGTCATCGCCATCCCCCACTGTGTGCAGGCTTGTGTGCAGCCTTGTTGACTCCTTGTGATCTTCCTCTAGACTTTATCTTGTTCACACAGTTTGGTCACACAGCTTGTTCTCGAGATTACCGAACGGGAAGCTAGGGAAGAGATCTGGTCATCTATTTATTTTTTATTCCTACTTCTTTGATCTACGAAAAGAACTGAGTTAGGCAAGGTATTGTGTGATTAAAAGATCTGAAAGGTGTGCTTGGGCTGGAGATGAGTAGAGCATGGGTGTTTCCGGTTAAAAGTTAGTTACAATATAGCTTTGCTGAAATGACAAGGAAAGGGGCTTCCCACTGAGGGTTGTTTCCTTCAAAGAGCTGCTTACAACCTCTCGAAATTTTTCATCTTGCAGGACTGAAATTCTATACCTATTGTATGGCAACTCCCCGTTTTCCTCTCCCCTCAGCCGCTGGCAACCACCGTATACTTTCTGTTTCTATGAGTTTGATTACTTTATTAGACACCTCATGTAAATGGTATCATGCAGTATTTGTCCTTCTGTGTCTGGCTTATTTCACTTAGCATAATATCCTCCAGGTACATCCCTGTTGTAGCATATGACAGACTTCCTTCTCTTTTATGGTGAATAATATTCCACTGTATGTATATACCACATTTTCTTTATTCATTCATCTGCCCTGAGACATTTAGATTGTTTCCACCTCTTGGCTATTGTGACTGATGCTGTAATGAACATGGGAATGCAAATATCTCTTTGAAATGCTTCCTTTTTTCTTTTTTTTAAGTTCAAGTGCTGACTTTGAATAACACATTGACATTGAAATATATATGATTCCTAAGATCATGTAATTTTTTGAGATGTCAGAGACACCTAGACACAGCAAACACAGTGAAAGATAGATTCATAGTCCTAGTTTATATCCATGTCACAAATACAACGCTACTGAAGCTATTTTGTTATTGTTTTCCTAAAGCAGAAAACTTTCACAGGCACATTTTTATCTTTCCAACAAAGGAGAGAAAAGAGAAGGGATGTGTTGTTTGGAAGTAATACCACTGTATTTGAATAGCTTCTTCCACAGAAAGCATCTAAAACTGTCTTTCAGAATTAAATAATACAATTTCATATTTAAGACATACATTACATTGATACTAGAGAAAACACAGCATCCATTAGTGATGCAGTAAAATTAATCAATTGTTATATATGTATATATACATGAACATACATAGGTCCATACATGCGCATACACATACATACATATTTAGGGAACCTTAAAAAATGGATGAAGAGTTGCTGAAAAGCATAAGAAATGTGGTGCAAAAAAACACAGCTTTGTCTGAGAAAATTCTATTGTAGCAAGAATAACATTTTCCTAGTGTAATGTCTGGCCCAGGGTTGGTCCAGAATAACCGACCATATTGAATAAATGCAGGGAAACATTCTGAAATGTTTAGGTGCCATGACGGAGGTATTAGATTAATGGGCTTTATATCCTGAAATGAACTTGTTTTCAACCTTGCAAAAAATTTTAGTAAATGAGGAAGAGATTAGGCTTAGGGTTGGGGTTACATGATCATCTAAAAAAATTTTATATAAGGTGATGGTGTGAATAGATTCTGATAAGTGAACATAGATCTTCAAAGCTTAGACAACTAGGAGTTGGAAGTTTAGTGTCAGGGATGACAAACAGCCCAGATTGAAAAGAAACAAGAGCCATCAATAAGCAATTGGGTTAGAAATACAAAGTTGTGTTTAAATGCCATTATTTTATTTTAGAGTAACATGTCAGTCTTTGAGGTAGTTTATTGTGGATTAAATTCAGGATGAGATTGCTGTGCACTTACAAGGTTCTTACCCTGTTTTAGAGATTATAGGGCATAAAAAAGATGTGCAAAATATATTTTTACCACCAACTGCCTTCAATCTAGAATCGGAAAACAATATAAAATTAAGCAACTAGCTTAAATAATATATTCAAGTATTTCCATTAAAGAAATCAAAGTATTCATTTTTTCTAAAGTGCTTCCATTTTTACTGAATATTTATGGAATCAAGCATTTTACAGCTGGAAAGAACTTCACAGAATTTCTATTCTTGTTGCTCTATTTTGCAATTGAGGGAAGTAAATCCTACAGATGACCCTGTCCATGCAAAAAATGGATTAAATCTCTTACCTCAGTTCATAGGTCTTTCAAAAGCACAGAGTTGCCTTTTATCTTTATGAGTAAACTTGCTTAAGAAGACTTTTTCCTTTTCGTTACCACTTCTTTACCTCATTGGTGATTTTAATTAAGGAAAGATAAGCAAAAAATGATAAATCATTATCTGCTGAATTTGAAGCTACCACTCGAATTGAAAATGCATGGTTGAAAACTGTCTACAATTCAGTATACTAATCCCCAAACTTGAAACGGGGGCCCTTGGAAACAAATGTAGGAAAAATAGAAAAAAATAAATGCTCAAAGAATTCACAGAATTATTTTACAGTAAATGATCAATCCCAAGCACCTAGACATTCATTTCAGAGCAGCAGACATGACAGAATTACCTGGTATAGTAAAAATTAAAAAATAAAAAACAAAAGGGTGCACAGTAATGATGAGAAACATAAGAATTCTCAGATACTCGGCATCACCATTTATAACTAATTTTGTAACTGTGTACAGTTATTGTTGAGTCTGTAGTAATATGTCTCAAAGTCCTTTACACCCTGACTCTGTCACTACCCAAAACAATAAAACTCAATTCCCCAGGGACATACCCTTTGTCAAAATTCACACTGACTACATATTTTGCTTCATTGACATTTGTAGTAAAATGATCTTTTAAGATCATTGGAAACTGTTAGCAGAGACTGCAGGATCTGATATTTTGCTCTTTTAGCTGAAGTTATTATAATCCCAGGATAGTTTCTATTTAGGGAGAACATATCAGGGCCAAACATATTCAGACTAAGGGCATGTTCATTGAACCCACAAGAGTGTTGGGGAACAGGCTTGAGGTACTGTCCTGATCTAGATCTGAATAGATAAGGGGAAATCTTTGCTCCATTTGCCTTGGCTTTGCAGTTCTCACTGTTGCCATATAAGCTGATCTCCAAGTTATCAAGGAGGCCACTATTTCCACCTGCCTGTTAGATATTACCATCCCAGTGTTTCCTAGCTATCTCAAACTCAGTGTGTTCAAAACTATTTATTATTCTCCCTCTCTCCCTGCTCCACCCACACTAAATAATGTTCCCTTTCTTGTCTCCCAAGTTGTATTAAAAAACAAGTATACAGAAAACACACTTTGAGTTACTAGGGCAAGAAAACTCAAGTATCCTCAATACTTCCCTCTCTCTAACCACTAACATCTAGTCTAGTCACCATGTCCCAGGGTTCAATGTCTCATCTCTCCAAACCATCCTTTCCATGGTTGCCAGAGTGAGATTCCTACAAACCATAAGACCATATTGCTCCTCTGTATAAAAACCATTGATTAGCCATTACCTCCAAAGAAAACTTGAAAACCTTAACATGCATTCAATACCTTTCCACGTGTAGGGAAGGAAAGACTTGCCCTCCATGTTCCTGGGTTCAACAGCTGAGTCTATGAAACAAACTGACACTAGACAGGTTAGCCTGAAGATAAGGTACACAAATTTATTAAGATTTAATATTATGACATAACAGGGAGAAAAAAAGTGAACACCCAACAAGTGGTGATATTTGAGAGCTTATACAACATCTTAATAGGGGAAGGGGAGATGGGACGTAGGCCACTTAGAGGAGAGTAAAGGATTTTTAGGAAAGATGAGTGGAACCTCAGGAGGATAGATGGAAGATATGATAGTATGAGGCAAAGTTTGTCTGGGTGTGGTGTCAACTTCTAGTCTCCTCTCCTTTGGTAAGAGTCATTCTTCTCTGGTTGATGAAACTCCCAGGGAAGAGGTTTATGACAGTTGAGTTCTTTTTGGAGTATCTGTCTTTATGCAGATAAGGGGAGTTCAGAGAAAGCCTCTCCCTGCATTTGCTCTTTTCCCAAGTGCCTTCAACTCAAAATAATTCTTATGCCTAATGGGCATATTTTAGGGTGACTTATTCTGCCACCCATCACAGGCTGTCCTCCTCTACAGCTCCCTGTGTTCCCAATCTATGTTATCTTGGAATAGTCCAAGTTTCTTGATAACTCCAGATACAGTTATACCTCTGGTCATGCTATTCTCCTTGCCTGTGGTGTCTTCTCTTTGGATAGAAAAATCTTTTCCATACCTCAAGATGGAAGTCGAAAGTTACTTCCTTCTGAAACCTTACCTAATAATCTCAGAATCACTTCTTTCTATGTGTTTCTATAATTTTCTGGAATTCCTTTGTGGAGCTTAGTTTATTTTACCATGCACTTTTATTTATTTACTTATTTATTTTAAACAAGAGAAGCAGTATGGTATGCTGGTTAAATTCATACTTTTATGTTATGGGGGAGCTATGGGGGTAAGGGTACCCAGGTTCAAATCCTGAAACCACCACTTACTGCAGAGATGGCACTGAGAAGGTCAGTAGGCCTCCCTGAGGCAAATTTCATCATGTGTAAAATGGAGTTATTGACAGCATATATGCATCAGAGGGCCGTTGGGAGGATTAAATAAGACAACACTTGTAAAGCATTTAGCTCAGTGCCTGGTTCATTGTAAGAGTTCACTAAACATTAGTTCCTGCTACTGTTGCTCTGCTATTATTTATCTGTCTCCCAACACTAGTTTGTAAATTCAGTGAGGGTTAGGAGCCATGTCTGATCACTTTATTTACTTCCTTTTTCTCTACTTAATCTCCCAGTTTCTTATACATTGTTGCCACATGATAAATGATGCTGAGAGCTGAACATGAGGTAGGGCTGGAGGTAGTACTTGATCTAATTAACACCCGTGTGTGCAGACTATGAATATTCAATAATAATACTGACATTCCAAAATATACACATCAATCTCAAAATTTTCTAATCATAACTCTTATGTTACTCTAAATGCAACTATTTATATGCCAGTCTCAATAGTTATGCGTTGCCTAACACCTGCTATTTTTTAACTGCCTTTGATGCTATGTAAATTCTCAATAATTTATCAGATACACTTTAATTGGATGTTTACATAATATATACTTTTCTTATCAGTAGTTAGGAACTAGCTAGTAGGCTTACTATCATTTGGACAGTATTCTGTGTTGCATTAGTCCTAGGGTTTTTTCTTATTGTCGTTAGTGTACGTGTGTGTGTTCATTTAGCTAGCTTTCTTTATGCCTTTGAGCAAAAAAGATCAGATGGTATCAGTTCCCTGTTTAAAACCCTTCAATGACTTACATCTGTCTCAGGAAAAATTTCAAAATGCTTAAGAGACCTATAGAATCTGGCCCCTACGGACATCAGGACCCATCTCCCTCCTATCTCCCACTTCCTCCATAGGCTCTAATAGTCCAAGACTTTTCTCTCTCCTTTATGTTCCTACAGTATTTAATATCCTTCAGAGCCTTCACTCACCCTACTCCAGTGCTCCTCCTGGCTCTGCCCCTTCAGGTCTGAGTTTTAATATTTCACCCCTCAAGTGGCATTACCAGACTCCTGGCCCACCCGTAATCCCACAAGTCTGAGTTAGGTCTCCCAAATATACACTCTTTAACAACCTGTGCTTTGCAATCACAGTTTTCAATTTGTAATTTAAAATTTTTTCTACTTGTTTAATGTATGCTTTCCCATGAATCTGTAATCTCCGTAAAAGGAGTGACCAGTGACTTTGTATCAATATTAACTACTATATCTTCAGAACCTAGAAGATACCTGGCTCAGAGTAGGCACTTAATAAATATCTTTGACTAAATGAAAAATCACTCTGTTAGGTGTCTCAGAATGCAAAGCTAGAGTCTGTCTTCAAAGGAAGAGTAAAAAGAAATGTACACAAAAGGCACAGTGAGTGAGTAATGAAATGAATGGGGTAGAGAAAAGTAGGAGGGCTTGAGTGTACCTCTTACTCACCTCTTACCTCTATAATGATCATCACATTTGTGGCTTTAACTGGAAACTGATTTAAAAGCATTTTCTTTATACCCAGCCGACTCAGGCCATCTGTGAAAAAGTGGGCTCATTACAAAATTGGTTCATCTCTCTGGAAACATAATTGCCTCCTATATGTTAAAAACTGGAGACTGGTTCAGAATTCCTATCGTTGGCTATGCTATCTTTGTTATGTCATTTAAATGTCCTATGCCTAAGTTTTGTAATCTGATTGTTAAAAGAATTTTGTAGTCTAAATCCTGAACCATTTTAAACTATTATGTTGAACCCAATTGCAGGTTAATATATATATTCTATATTGTTCTTATTAATGTTTCACATTTTAAAATATTCACCAGTGTGTTATTTATCACATAATGTGTGGTCTCTAAGTAAATTCCAGCTGCTTTAATATGCCTTAGTATTAGTTTTTAAAGATAAATTTCTTTAAAATAGTAATCATTTTTTACTAAAAATTATGTATTCAAATTAAATGAAAAAAATTAATATTTGGTTTTTAGCATTTAGAGACATCTTTTCTGACAGGTTATGGAAAGAGGAAATACTGTCTGTATTCTGTAATAGATTTTATATTTGTGACTTCCTTTTATTTAAATGGATAATTATGCCATGTTCCTAACTAAATCTTGTGTGAAGGTTAAGTGGATCTCAAGTTGATTTTTCCATGTTCTCAACAATCCAGCAGTAATGATATTTCGAATTTCAAGTTTTTTATTAAAATCATAACTAATGTACTGCCTATTAATATGAGAACTTGTAAGAACGGATTTGACTCAATTAGCTGTGAGGTACATAAACTCCTTCATCCCCAGTGCTCTGCTAATGCTTATTCCAGTTCTAATGGAACAAGTTTTCTGTATTAACAATTATTCTCCACATCAAAATTAAGTAAAATGACAAACAGTAGTGTTAGTAGTACTCTGCCTAGTATTTGATGCAGCAATGCTATTGTAGGGCAACGAAAAGTTTTCCCCGGTCCTCATAAGGTCCCTGGCTGCATCTGAAAATTAAGATTGACAAAGACAGATTAATGGGAGAAAAGCATACACATTTATTGAATATAAGTTTTATGTGGCATGGAAGCCTTCATTAGGAAATGAAGACCCAAAGAAATGGTTAAACCTGAGTGGTTTTATACTAGGTTTGATAAATAGTGGAAAGTCATAGAAATATATGAATGGGCAAATAGTATGAAGTGTAGTAAACGGGGGGGGGGGGCGGACTAAGAAAGGCCTGTTCATTCAGATACTTCTTGGTGCCCCTCCTCCATCTTGGAGATAAGGTTGTTCCTTTCTTTGGGGTATAGGGAAGCTACCTCTCACGTCGGCGTCTTCTGACCTGTTTCAGGGGAGAAGAACACTGATCTTCCTACTTCTTCCATTTTCTCAAATTCCTTCAGCTTAAAGTATTCAGTATGCCACCGTGCCATATTTTGGGGTAATGTGTTATGAACCCCATCAGCTATTGTGCCAGTTAGAGGGCAAGGGTTATAATACCTACCTTCAATCAACTTATAGACAGCTAATTTAGCTACTGAAGATAGTTTAAAACTATATATAATGTATATAAATATACACTATAAAAGTATAAAATAATATAAAAGTATTAAAAATATTTCCTATTTGAATATATGCCTATGGGTGAATTATAGCTATTTCAGGTTGAATTTCAAGTCCATACTATTATTATATTAGTAAGGAATATAATCTATAAATATGTATATAGTCACACGAAAACATAGATGATAAAAGCTTTAGACAATTCTGTGTAGTGTGTAAATACCAAAGTAATTGTGTGAAGACTGCTTCCCTATGTCAGATTTTCAAATGAGTTAATATAAAAATGCTTTGTGGGACTTACGATGTATGTTTTATAAATTGTTTCCAAATTCATGATTGATATCAAATGGTTTAAAATTAATAATACTTTTTGAAGGTTAACATTTTACCTCCTAGCTTTTCAAAATGCTGACCACATTTTAGCTTATAAACCCTGCAACAAACACTTCTCTTAGAGAGAAGATGATGTAATTTTACAATAGTTCACAGTTATCTTCAAAAATTTCTAAGCTGGAAAAATCAGAAATGCTTGTCTTTGTAGAAAAAGGAATCTGAAAGTCAACTAATAAAAGGAAAATTGCTCTCAATTGCTTTTTTCCCCTTACAACTGATAACTTTACATGCATTTGATATGCCCACTTTACCACTTTAAGCTTCTATTTCTTTTAGTATATAAATTACTATGAATTACCCCTATCTCTGAACTTCATCTTGGAAAGATCATTGTTTTTCCAGGGTTCTTCTCTCTCAATATTTCAAGGACTCCCATGGTTGCTTAAGCAGGTGGGAAGAGGTCAGTCTACATTTTGGTCCCAGAATAGTCTAATCATCTTCCACAAAATACCTTATTCTTTGATGCCAATACAGCCATTGTCACCATCTCCTGTGGCACCAAAGGCCAAGAAATCTGGGCATCCAGGAACAAATGGCCTTTTCCTGCTGCTCTCACCATTTTCTTCAATAGTTCTTCAGGGAAAGGCATCAGAAGAGCTTCTAGCATTAGTTACACAGTGTGCCCGTAACTGTCCTTCCTATTTCACCCTAAACATGGCCACTGGCTTCTCATTCCGTGCTCTCACAACCCAGCTAAGGGCAGGCTGCCTGGCCCAGAGAAGTCCATCACAAGAGTCTACAACATATTTTCTAAAGTCTCTCTTATAATGAAGCTTTAAATACTCCCAAATAGGAAGCAGCAGCTCAGTTCAAATCTCTACTTTCTCCCTCTTCTCTGTAGGCACAATCCCGTTATATGCACTTTACATTATAAATAGAACAGAATTCTATAGGTAGCTATAAGGATGCCTTGTATCTCTATGACAAGAAAGTGGCTTTTGGCCTCTAGGATGAAAACTACCCATGAGCCACAAAATACCCTTTCATAAAATACATTTTCTAATAAATTATTTCTTTACCAGGCATCCCAGAAGATAACTTTAAGACTTATTTCCTTTAAAATGTATTCTCAATTTCAGGTCTCTAATATGGGAGATAAATAAAATGCCCAATTTAAAATGTCATCTACTAAAGTGTCTACTAGGGCCACATCTAGGTCTAATTACACAAACAACTTAAACAGACCATCATTCTACTGATAAATATATTCTATTGCATATATAGTTTTAAAATAAAATCAATGATTGAAGTCTACCTTTAAAAATGAATTTAAAATGTCAAGATTGATGAAAATATGAGGGGATTGAAAATTTTTCTCAAGTATTCAGAAAATCACTATTAAAATATTCTCTATCAATAAGGTTTGTTGTGAAATTGGTTTATCTTAAGATGTATAAGAAGGGTTTTAGTTTCCCAAGTATCCAAGTCAAAGCCATGGCTCATCTTCCAATGTGATGTTATAATGAGACTTTTCTCTTTCACTAAATATTTCTTGAGAAACTATAGCATAGTTGTTAAGAATATGAGTTCTGGACCTATTCTCAGTTTGTTCCCATTACTGTGACTTACCAGCTGTCTGACCTTGGGTAAATTCTTACCTCAGAAAACAGTTGTGAGGATTAATTGCATTAATCCATGGGAAGCATTCACAATGACTCCCACAGTGTAAATTAAAACAAAAAAAATAAATAAAAGATTAGGTATAATGATCATTATTATTATTGTTGATTTTAGTTATTTTTTCACTGCTACTATTTCTGCTACGTGTTTTAGGGGCTGATGATGTTACTGAACTCAGGTTCGGCTGCTCACCACTCTAAAGTCAATGATCAAGAGGCAAGTGTCAGTAGAAAGGAAAGGTGCTTTAATCAGAAAAGCTGGCAATCTTGGGAAAAGATGGACTCATGTCCCATGACCAACTCCCAAGATTCTGCTCAGCCATGACAGTTTTTAAAGGGGAAAAGGAGGAAGAATCTCAGTGAATCATCAAGGCAGGAGGTTGGATTCTGCATCATTCTCCATTGTGTGCAGAGGGGCTGACTCTCTCTTCAGATGGTATCTTGCCTGTGTGATCTGCCTGCAGAATTGCTAAGGGGGCCGTTGGGGGTAGAGAGCTAGTCATTCTTTAACTACTTAATTCTTCATTCTTACTGCTTTTTATCTAGGAAAAGAACCAACAGGTTAGGCAAGGTGTGGTGTGCATTCAGGAGAGCATAAGTTAGGAGTTAGGTAAAATTACCTAGTGATCTCATTCTTATAATTAGGTTCTTTTAAGGTTAGAGGGGAACAGAAATGGGCAAACAGGAAAGGGGCAAAAGAGCTGCTTTCAGTGAGTCAGTGGTCAACAAGACAGGCAAGGTCTATTCTCCTGGGCTATATTTTTAAGTGAGGAAAGATAGGCAATGAACAGGTAAATAAATAAAAGAGATAATGTCAGATAGTGATAAGTTCTCAGAATGAAATAAAATAGGCCAGAGTAATAATGATGGGAGTGGACCTTTTAGACTGGATGGTTGGGGAAAAGCCTCTCTGGGGAGGTGGCAGTTGAGCTGAGGTTGAATGACCTGGTAAAAAAGAAACATTCTAGGCAGAAAGAAGAGCAAGTGCAAGGGCCCTGAATTGGGTATGAGAGCTTGCTAGGCACAAGGAAGAGAAAGAAGGTTAATGAGTCTCAGCATAGTGCTTAAGAGGGAGAATGGGGTGAGATTAGGTTGCAGTGGTGGGTAAAGGCCAGATCATGTAGAGCCTCATAAATACTGAGAAGAAAATTGGATTTTATTCCAAGTGTTGTGGGAAACTATCGGAGGGTTTGAAGGAGAGGATTTACATTTGAGATACCAATAGATGCCATGAACGACAACAAAAAAATAAGTAGAGATGACAAGCAGGCAGTTGATTATAAAAGTATCTCAGGGGAGAGACTGGAGCTACAAGTAATTTGGGAGTCATCAATATAGATGGTATTTAAAGTCATGTGAATTGCTCTGGTCAGTTAGACTATAGACGGAGGAGTCAGGACCAAGCCCTCAGGGTACTCTAACATTTTATAGAAGTTGCCAGAGAAGGAGAGGAGGTAAGAGGAGAAACATTTTAAGCATGAGGGTGTGTGTCATAGAAACTAAGAAGAGTGGCTAAATGTGTCAGATGTAGCTGAGACATCAAAAGGAGGACAGAGGGGTGAATGTTGGATTTGGCAGCGTGAAGGTCATTGTCATTATAAATAGTACACTTCTACCATGTGAAAAGAATGTTAGACTAGTATCATGCAGGGGTCTATCATGATGTCTACTATAGGGGAGGAAAAATAATTGTTTCTCTACCCTACTGAGTAATTGGCTGAGGACCACCCCCCACCACCACTTCCCCATAATACAAGACAGAATAACAAGAGAAAACCAGAGAGAAGTTAATAAACTTGAATACCTCATGTGTACCTGGGAGATACTCAGAAAAAAATGAGTAACTCCCCAAAGTAGCCTAAGTCACCAGCTTAAATACCATCTTCAGCTAAAGACAAATGAAAGATGTGAGGACACCCATAATGGGGGAGAGGGTTACAGGGAAAAGCACCATACACAAGGATAAGGTTTGTTCTGCAGGATTAAATCTGCAACTTCACCAGTGATGCACCTGATACCCTTGATTCTCTGGTGTTGTCCTTCTCTTCCTGGTACAGAGAGGAAGACACCCTTACAAATGGAGATTTCCTTTATAAATGGAAATTTCCCTTTCAAATGGGTAACTTTTACTCTTTTCAGAGCTTTTCCTATGTCTGCTGTTTTTCAATCAGCTCAAAATAATCTATGCCAAAGAGGCATATTTTGGTGTGGCACATCTGCTCACCTTCACTACATTCTAACCTTAGATGGATGAGTGCCTTTGTTTTTTTTGGGAGGGGGAAGAATGTAATTTATTATGTTTACAGTTTTATTGATAAAATGAGTGCCTTTTATCTAGTTTCCACAGCTCTAAAAATGGAATAGTGGTATTTGCCTTTTTGGCAAGGTTGTTATGAAGGATATGGAACATAGTGGAAGGAAAAGTATATCGAAAATGGTAAAGTCCTGTACAAATGCAAATTAATAAGTAGAATTATTTGTAATATTAGATTACAAACTGCTTCAGGGTCTGGATTAGGCTTTAATGATCATTGTATCAAGCACAATGCTTAGCATAATACTAACCAGTATCTTGTGTTTAGTGGTTGCTCAAAAAAAGAAAATAAAAAATGTCTTAAATGAAATAAAGAGGTGGAAAGGAATGATGGTGTCCAGTTCTTTTTCACCTGCAGAATCCCAAGTAGGATTTGGTGACAGGGTTGCTCTTGTGAAAGATTTCAGTGCTGAGTCATGCCCTGCATCCCTTTTACAAAGTAATCACTGTGAAGAGAAGTAAAGGACTTGGAGACTGGGCTGCTTTCCATTTGTTATTTCTAAGCGAAACCATTCCCAGAGGTTTTCAGATTTTCTCACTTTGGTGTACAGACAGAATTTCCGAAATCAGTTTTTCTTCTAGGAGAGCAAATTTATGAAATTGTGTATCACCACATGGGCATATTTTAGCTGGTGAAAAATTGTGTTATGATAAATGGTAAATGTCCAGTTTTTTTGCCTTTTTTTTTATCTTTGGCTTTTTCTGTGTGTTGTGCAGGTGTTGAGCCTTCCGAAATATACAGTTTAGTACCTTGCTGCAAATAGAATATAAGTAAGTGACCTTTGCAAAGCGTGTATTCTTAGCAAGTCTGGCATGAGTCTGTTTTATTTAGGCAAGAGAGACTAGAAAACAAAAATCTAACTTTCATTCTGTGCTGAGAAATAAAGAAAATTGTCTTATTTCTGCAGCGCTCAAACAGGATGTTCAACACTCTCTTAAAAATCAAACAAATAGGGACTTCCTTGGTGGCAGGTGGTTAAGAATCCGCCTTCCAATACAGGGGACACGGGTTCGAGCCCTGGTCCAGGAAGATCCCATGTGCCACAGAGCAACTAAGCCCACGTGCCACAACTACTGAACCTGCACTCTAGAGCCTGCGAGCCTCACCTACTGAAGCCCATGCGCCTAGAGCCCGTGCTCCACAACAAGAGAAGCCACCACAATGAGAATCCCGCGCACTGCAACGAAAAGTAGCCCCACTAGCCGCAACTAGAGAAAGCCCACGTGTAGCAACAAAGACCCAATGCAGCCAAAAATTAATTAATTAATTAATTAATTTTAAAAAATCAAACAAATATATGTTGATATTCTCAGAGGTAAAATCAGAATATGTAGGTAGCATTACATACAACCCTTTTGTTTGTAAAAAGCAAGTAGAATAAGTCAGAAATGCATTAATTCTTTCTGGTCTATTGACAGCAAAATGGACTTGAGGGTTGAAAGATTTAATGTCACTCCTTAGCAAGGAAGAGGTTGTTGTGTGGCTAGTAT
Organism: Mesoplodon bidens; assembly: GCF_964165515.1. Taxonomy (NCBI): domain Eukaryota; kingdom Metazoa; phylum Chordata; class Mammalia; order Artiodactyla; family Ziphiidae; genus Mesoplodon; species Mesoplodon bidens. The sequence continues at coordinate 58,414,907 of NC_138163.1, read as the reverse complement.
GAATGCTAATACTTAAGTAGCATAAGAAGGAGCCTGGTAAGGGGAGCATCTCACTTTTAAAATCCTGCTGTATCCTGTAAGTGTCAGCTGTAAAGTAATTTTCCAGAAATGGTCTGATTTCCCCACTGACTTCCATTGTGAAACTAGAGCTGTGTTCCCATGGAAAATAAATTTGGCCCCAGGTTATGATAAAACACACTGAAGAGTTCAGAAAATTTTATAAAATCCAGCATTTCAAGACACAGTTATCAGTACCTGTTAAAATAATACTATCACAAAATGTGAACACACTGTAGTAGATCTTAAAATAGCACACCCCAAACTGTGCTATTATTCTTTTTTTTTAACAAGTCCAAGTCTAGTACCTTTACATTTAAAGACATTTTACTTCTGTGATCATTATTGATTTTTAATAGACTTAATTGTAAAAGGTAGATTTGTTTTCCTTTATATTCTTCATGGTTAGTCTACTTACTTTTTTCTGAAGCATTCTTTTTTTTGTGGTACGCAGGCCTCTCACTGTTCTGGCCTCTCCCGTTGCGGAGCACAGGCTCCGGACGCGCAGACTCAGCGACCATGACTCACGGGCCCAGCCGCTCCGCGGCATGTGGGATCTTCCCGGACCGGGGCACGAACCCATATTCCCTGCATCGGCAGGCGAACTCTCAACCACTGCGCCACCAGGGAAGCCCTTTTTCTGAAGCATTCTTATCAATTAACATTCAAAAGCTTTCAGCCATAGAAGAAAGACCAGAAAGAAATGTCCCAAAAAGTTCACAACACTGAGTTGCTGGAAATTTTAGTTTACTTACGTTTTTATATTTCTAAGTCACCTAAAGAGATAATTTTCTATATCTGTATCTTCTATAATCAGGAATAAAGTCGATAATTTATTTCTATAAATTTACACATAATGAGATACATTTAGTCAGACACATTTACATACCTGGTTCATTTTATGTTTGGTAGTAGTGGTAGTTGTTATCACTTTTTTGATAAAAATTTTAAAACAGTGATGTAATTAATTTTGGGATAAATACTTTTCTGGAGTATACTGCTGAAAGTGTAGTCCTGGTGTTACCGAACCAAACTTGGGTCCTCTGGCCATTCACAGTAAAGCCAATCTACTGGCACCAGGTTGTGGTGAAGGAAAGTGCAGCATTTATTATAGGTGCCAGACAAGGAGAGTGCATGAGGGTGGCTTGTGCTCAAAAGCTCCAAACTCCCAGAGGGTTTCAGGGAAGCATTATTAAAGACCAGGTGAGGGAGGGGGGTTGCAGGGTATGTGATCAACTTGTGCACATTTCTCTGATTAGTTGGTGGTGAGGTAACAGGGTGGTGTCACAGGGGTGAACACTGTCAATCCTCAGGCTCCAGTAGGCCTGCAGGGCTATGTGCTCAAGGTCACCAAGTGGTTAACCTCTTCCATTTGGTGGGGGTTTTAGCATCTGTAAAACAACTGAGGAAATGTGCATCAGATACTGTTATCTAAGCACTTAGAAAGGAGTTAAAGGAGAGGATATGGAGGAGGGGTCTGTCATGGGAAGGCCTCATTGGGTCCTGCTGTGTTACACCGGACTGGCAGCCGCAGTATCATCTGGGAACTTGTTAGAAATTATAATCCTCAGGCCCCTGGGCTCAGGCTCAGCAAACAGCATTCGGGTTTGAACAAGCCCTTTGGGCGATTAAGGTTCTAGAGCTACAGCAGAATCTCTCTCCCCCTCTCTCTCCCCTCTCCATCCTTCCCTCTCCAAAGCTCTTCCTCTTGTCCCTTCTTTTTCTCTCTCCCTCTTTTTCCCCTCCTCATATGGGATATATGTGTATAGGTATATATACACACATATAGATACATAACCTATATATAGAATTCACTGTAACCTCTCCATCTATATAGAATATGTATTTTAAAAAAAAGAAAATATATACTTTTTTCCCTAAGTTTTTCATTGCTGTTTGTTTCTACCCTATCTCCCTCCTAAAAAGATATGAGGCAGTTTTCTGGTGTTTATACTTCTGTGTTTTCATTTAGCAAACATGTTTTAGCAAATATGTTCTTCATGGTTATACATTAAATAGTTCTGCCTCATTTATAGATTTTCAAAGCTCACTGACCAATATAATGACTCCAGCAAGTTGTTATGGGCTGAATTGTACCCCCCCCCAATTCATGTGTTGAAGCCCTAACCCTCAAAACTTCCAAAATGTGACTGTATTTGGAGATAGAACATTTACAGAGGTAAGTAAGTTAAAATGAGGTCCTTAGGGTGGGCCCTAATCCAATATAACCAGTGTCTTCTTAGGAAGCGGAGATTAGGACACAGACAACATGTACAGAGGGACCACCAGGTAAGGATACAGGGAGAAGGCAGCCATCTTCAAGCCAAGGAAAGAGGCCACAGAAGAAAGCAAATTTGCTGACACCTTGATATTGTACTGCTAGCCTGCAAAATTGTGAGAAAATAAATTTCCGTTATTTAAGTTACCTCATCTGTGGTATTTTGTCATGGCAACCCGAGCAAAGTAATGCAGAAGTGTTTACAGAAATAATGTTATAATTCAGTCCTAACACCTAGTGATTGCCTTTGAGGTACTATTGGATCAGTTTCCTTAACAGAAAGCTACAGCTTTACAAAGGGTGCCAGAGAACAGTATGAAAAACTACTCACCATGCACAACAACATGATAAAGCTCTATGAGAATCTTGGAGAATACTTTATTTTTGACGCTAAGAGAGTGAGCATAGAAGAATTTTTCGGTGATCTCAGCAACTTCCAAACTTTGTTCCTGGTAAGTAATACGCCTTAAAGCCTTGCAAGGCCTGTTGCTTTTGTTTTTATATAATTTCTTCCATAGGCATTTTATTTTACGTACCTACTGACCATATTGATTTCATGTTATAGCCCTTTAACAGGAATTGACAGATATTTTATACCTGTGACAAGGATTAAAAATTGTTGGCTGGCTTAATGTATAATGGGAACCTAAATGAATTATCTTCAACTTTAGGTACACATGGGAATTTTACTGCTGAAATTTTATAGAAAATGAATGAATTGGTACTCAAATGACCCTGATTTTTTATACAGCATATTATAATTTGACCTAGCTTAAAAATTAACATCTAAAATCATCTTTTACTCAATACATTAAAATGCTGTGACTGATGAATAAGTTTCTTTCATAGTCTAGATGAGAAACTGATTCTAAATTGGACTCTGTATCAATAAATGACCTGAAATACCTAAAGTTTCTTTCAGAATGTGAGCTCTTCTTTTTCAAACTGTAACTTGGGGATAATGGTAAACGTTAGCATTAATCGGAGGTCAATCATCAGGGTGCCTGTTATGATGCTAGAGGGAAGCAAAAGCTTTGTTGTATAAATGCTGTGGGAATATTTCTCTGCATCCAGTGAAGACATAGAAGAGCACAGTCTCCGATTATGATAGTAACAGAAAGATATGCACAATAGTTGATATCAAACAGGTAAAAGTCCCTTTATGTTAAAGAAGGAATTCTAGCAATTATCCCCAGTAGGAAGATCAATCAACAAACTAATTCATTGTAGTTAGAGGTATGTTTCTATCCCCAAAGCAATCCTTCGCTAAATAAGACTCTCTCTCTTAATTGATGGTGTTGCTCCATGAAATCATTTGATTTTGGTGTGATTTGCACAGTCTATGAAATACAAATATACTTGTGGAAAGCACTTGCTTTCATCTACTGATTTAGGACAGACAACCGAGAGTACACCCCGGCTTTGATAATAGAAGCTAAACCAGAAACTTTCATAAATATGATCATTTGTCTTATTTTTTGCTGAGAATATTAGCTGATTTTTGTTTTAGGTCTTTGCCTCTTAATAGACACACATATTTAACTTTTTAGCTGGTCAATAAGTAGCAAAATATATTCTACGGGCAATGAGTGGCTTTTTCAAAACTTAGACATTAGGAACACACCCAGGTTATACTTACTTGGATAATTTTCAAAAAGAAAAAACAAATGTATGTTGAAAAGGGACGGGGACTAGAAAATACACTTCAGTTGACACAGAAAAGATAAATCCAATAATTCTCTTTTTTGGTAGCATCAATGTCTATGGGTTAATAGAGATAAATAAATATAATTAATATTGTCAATCTCTATGAAAAAGGACCTTGTTTTTAACATAAATAGGATCCTAAAACACTGTCTGTCATATTATGTGCCCCCTACCTCCCCAATATGTGGACATAGAGTAGAATTTGCTGTACTTCTCTCACATTGTAGCATTTGTTTAATTATAATTCCTGTGTGACAGCCTATGTTTAGTCCTATTAGCCAGATGCTTAGAAGCCTTGCCAAGAACTATACTTGTATTATTTCTCAGTCCTAGCTTAGTTTTAAAAAGGTAAGGATATTATTGTTAAGAAGAACTGATTCTATGTCCTGGGGCTCTCACAAACAAGCTATGTGATTAGGTAAGTCATTTATCTTTCTAGCTAATTAGCTAGTTAGTTAGTTAGGAAATGGTGGGATTACACTGCTGATCTCAAAGAACTTCTTTCTCTTTAGAGTCTATGAGTCATGGTGGGAATTTCAGAGAGTCATTTGTATTCCATACATAAACAGGATATATCTTTTTGTCTACTGGCTTCACTGTGGGTGTATCTTGAGTACAGGGAAATTATTTGTCACAAATCATTCTCATTGTAAATAAGTTGACATTCTGAAGCCCGGTTGTGTGTGCATTTAAGTTAACTTCTTGCGAACCTGCTAAGAGTTTGGGAGCTTTCAAAACAGGTGACCAGCTCCTACACTGTGTCTTGGCCAGCCATTGCCACCTGTCCTACAGAATACTACTGCTACCACTTCTATTTACCAATCCTTTTAGACTCGCTGTCATGAGAAGTAGTGTGCAACTTTTTAGCTGTTTTGAACTTGAGTTGGTCACATAACCTCTCTGGGCATCAGTTTCCTCATTTTTAAAATATGAGTGATAATTCCTGCCATGGCTTCCTCACCACAATGTGAAAACACTTCATAACCTATGCTGTGCAGATGGAGAGTGTTATTAGCCATTCTCTCCCTGTCCATTCAATTATTACTTATTGAGAACCAACTTGATTTTGGTAATGCTTTAGTCCAGAGACAAAAGGAAGAGAATGGTTTCTATCCGTGAGTGGAGGGCGACGGACAAATGCAATATAGTTTGATAAGTGCTGCCATAGAAATATGTCAGGGTGCTATAGTAATATAAAAGAGGGGCTGCCTAACCCTGCCTGAGCTGGCCAGAGAAGCCTTCATAGGGAAAGTGACATTTAGACAGTCTGGAAAAATCCATAGGACTTTGACAAGCTGATTTTGACAAGTAGGTTTAAGGGTTTTACACCTGACCTATAAGCCGAAGACACCTAAATCAACATCACCAACTTCAGTCAATCATCTATGCTCACCATGTCCCTGTTTCATAGTGAGCTTAAAGTGATTTCACTCTCCCGGGGCGGGAAGAGCCTTGAAAGAGAGACAAAAGTTGTCATCACCACAAGTTCCCATTTTCTTAGTGCTTTGTGTGTTTGGCCTCAGGGTTCTTGGCGCTTAAAAGCATATTGGACTATAGATGGAAGCAATAAAATATCAGTAGTGCTGAGAAGAAAATAAGAGTTCTGATTCATGTGCTACATAAAATTACTTCCAAATGAGCTCAGAGTTTCATCTTGGGAGATCTATTTGGCATGTGTAGCATAAACAAAATACAGATACGAAAAAAATCTTCCTAAAAGAGATAACCTCTAAAAGGTGGGGCATATGGAAATAAACAAAAAGGGTTGACATTATGGATTAAGACCTTTTTCAAAATAATCACATTCAAATGAATGAAAGCAAAATTGGGCAATCTCTATGAGATGCTGCTCTATAAATTATTCATATCATTCATATTACATATTACTCAACTAATAAGGATATTGAAGATGTTCAGTTGAATGTCCTATATATTGTCATGAAGATATATGTAATTGGAAACGTTTCTAAATTCAGGATTAAGACTCTCTTTCTAGTTAGCTTCTCTGAGAGCAAGAGAGTTTTAAAAACTGCTTATAATATAGGCAAGGTTAATTAATAATCCCTAAATTTAAGTTGAATATTTTGTAGAAGAAACATTCCAGATTTACATAATATCAAAGCATCTCTTTTGCTTATTCTCCTTTATGCTTCAGTCATTCGACTAGTTCAAATAGTTGACTGCACAGTCTTTTTTCTTTCGAGATATTTGGAATAGAATGTTCAAAATCAGTGAACCTTGTGTGTTTCACCACCATGCAGCATCTTGCTTAGGCATAAAAATTAATTTCAGCTGTTGGGAAAGTGTTTGAGGCAAGTATTATACTTCAATAACTTTCATAGCTCCAAATAAATTATAGAAAATATTTCTTTTCTCTTTTAAATCTGTCAGTTTTCCGCTGCTTCTGTGTGTTTTTGTTTTGTTTTTTAAAGAACAATCTGTTACCCAGGCACTCAATAAATATTTGTTGTGTGAACGTCCTCATTCTATATCTTATATACTAGAAATAGAGGAACAAGGCTTTATAGGATTACTAGATCCATTGGCCTAACTTAAGAAGAAAATGTTACCATTACTCTTAATCAGGCTAGCAGATTTCCCCTCAACAAAATAAGTGTTTGCTACTGTTCATTTGATAACTAAACTTTAAGAATATTTTTAAAAATCAAGACTTTATAACGATTTTTCAACAGCTCTTAGATGAGCGTTAAAATGGCTGTGTTAGGAGGCTAAGTGATATCTATAAATCATGGAGTTTTATGCCATTGTTCAGTCTTGTTGCTTCTACCTCCTAAATATTTTTGGACTTCACTCATTTCTCTCCAAGCCCACTGACGCTACATTAGTTCTGGGCCCCTGCCATCTCTCAGCTGGACTATTAATTACAATGATGTCCTGACTGGTCTCTCTGCCTACTTCTCCTACCATTTCTAACTTCTAATCCATTCCCCACATTATAGTCAGAGTGAAACTTAGAAAACCAAACAAACAAGATAATGTTACTTTCCTGACTTATGATTCTTTAATGACTTGTGTCTTCAGGATAAAACCTAAACTGTTGAAAATTAATGTGGTTTACAAAATCAAAAGAACTAAGATTACTTAAAGCCCAGACCATCCTAAGGTTGGCTGAATAAGCCATAATCACTTGAACTCTCCTTCCAGACTGGGAAAAGTCAAGTATTGACAGTGGAGGCAGCGGAACAAAACAGCAGGAAGTGCCTAAGAGAACCTGAGCCTCTTACAACAGAGAGCACAGTATCGAAGGCTTAGTAAATGAAGTCTCGGAGGCAAATGTGTGATTGTCATCTTGTGTTAATTGCTCCCTAGCTAGTGCAGCATCGAGAGTTATGACAACCAAGGTCACTCTTATCCTAATTCTCAGTTAGGGATGTTCTCCCTTCTGTCTTAAGTAATTGTTCTTTTAAAATCTAACCTTATCCGAAAGCTCCTTGTAGCCATTTTGGCTTATGGAGATACTTAATTTTGAGAAGCTCTCATTTTCCTCAAGCCATCTTCCTCTTCACAAGGACTCAATCATGTCTAAATCTAAGCTATAATTGGAAAGCAAGGTGAGCATCTGCATCTGCACTCAAAGGCTAAATTGATAATATATAGAACATTTTATTCATTCATTAAAGGCAATTTGCCTTTAAAGAAATGAGGATGAATTTTTGCATTAAAAGACTGTGTATATAATTCCTGATCCAAGAACACTAAGTTATTTTGAAACATTTTTAAGGCTTCAATTCACAAAGCACTTGACATTTAAAGGAAACTTTAGTACAGTATTGTAAAAATGGTGGACTTATGTTAGAAACCAAATATGTTCTTGAGCAAAGAAGTCTTAATCAGTAATATAAGCTCTATTATCTAGAATTCCGTCATCCAAAATCTCTATTAGATGGCTCAAAAGTTGATGCCTATTTGCTTTGCCAATAAAATGGTAATTAATATTATGAAGATGCCCTTGAGAAACAGCAAAGACCCTGATGTGCCTCTTGAAATAATATAGTTTTATTTGTAAGCTAACTGTCTCATCACCTGTGAATTCAGATGTTTACACTAGTAACAATAATCCAGATATCCCAGATTATCTCTTCTCTACCCCCACTGGCAGGACTCAAACTCTCTGCAAAGTCTCCACTCCCACAAGTACATCTGGAGTCATCTCATATGGGCTCAAACATGTGTCATCTATAGTCACCGCTTGACATTTGCCCACACATATTTGAGTGCCTCCTATTCTAGGGTGATGAGAATATAACATTAAACAAAATAGACAAAGTCCTGCCCTTCCTGTCCTCCTGCAGCTCCCGCTCCCCTCTGCTGAATGCCTTTTGCTGGCAAAGCTGCTTGAGTTGCCCTCAATGATAATGGCCACATCCAGGCCAAGGTTGCAGTCTCCTGCTGCTCCAATTTTGCCATCAATCCTTGCAGTACTTGAGTGTGGGGTTATGCTCAGTGCAGACGTAGCCACGCTTCCCGAGACCCTTCTTAAAAAGTTTATTTCTCATCTCTTCTGATCCCTTTCTCCTTGTAGGCTTAAAAGGTTTTTTTTTTTGAAGTCCTAGAGACCTAAAGGGGATCCTCAAACCATAATCCCCTCCATTGCCCTTCTTCCTCCCTTTTGTTCAGGCACCTAGGCAGGTATCTTCCTTTTCCTAGAAGCCAGGGATAAATGAAGTACCAGCATAAATCCTTTCATGCAGATAGAGCCCTAAGGGCCCACCAGCTCCCCCTATTTAATCACACACACCCAGATAATTCCCTTTGAGCTCAGATGGGACCACCCTGGCTACATAGCCTTAGGTTTATTCTGAGCTATTGCAACTCTTTGAAAATAGGCAATCCATGTAAAATACATGGTAACTCTATTAAGCAGAATATTTGACCAGAATACTTCATTCCCCAGCTGTGCCGGAGAGCAGACTTTACTGTATTATACAGACATCATTGAATTCTTCTTTAGAAAATGATGTCACCTATCAACTGTTGTATTCTGTTTGACTGTTTACTTTGGGCCAGAAGTAGATGCCCTATTCTTCTGATATGATTGTTCCTTGTATAAAAAAGCTAAATATTATATCATAAGGAACTAAAGGAATATGTAATAATGGCATCCATGATTTAAAGAAAACCCACATTCCCCAACATGAGAAAAATGCCTACTGGTATAAATGGTTTTTAAATGGGTACACATTTTAGATTAATATTATAACAATTTAGGATATCATAAATGTTTCTAAAGATATCTCTCAAAGTTGTCAGAATTGTTTATGGCAAGCTGGATATTGCCCTTTAGAAATCTAAGACAACATAATACCTCACACTGAAAATATTAACAAAATCAGTTCAATGCCTACTTTTCTCATTAAAGTCTAGTAATAACTAGAACCAGGAAACAAAATGCAACATCTTGGGCTTCCCTAGTGGCGCAGTAGTTGAGAGTCCACCTGCCGATGCAGCAGACGAGGGTTCGTGCCCCGGTCCGGGAGGATCCCGCATGCCGTGGAGTGGCTGGACCCGTGGGCCATGGCCGCTGGGCCTGCGCGTCCGGAGCCTGTGCTCCACAATGGGAGAGGCCACAGCAGTGAGAGGCCCGTGTACCACACACACACACACACACACACACACACACACACAAATGCAATATCTTTAGTTCTAGCAATAACACCTCACATAGAATTTTTCAAGGAAGTGTTCCCCATAAATAAGTTATTATTGAATTATGTCCAAACACCAGGAAGTGATGCTGAAACTCAGCCTCTGTGCACTGGTGCCGGATCGAATTTTGGAGACAGAGTTTTGGGTGAAGTAGAGAAGAATAGCTTTATTGCTTTGCCAGGCAAAGGAGGACACAGCAGGCTCATGCCCCTCAAAACTGTGTGTCCCAACCCAGAGGAGTTTGGTGAGGAGTTTAATAGCAATGGTTCAAGGGCAGCGTTGCTAGTAAGTATCAGGGTATGTGCAGGGTCTGCATTCCTTGAATCTGGCCTCCCGTGGTCTCGTGATGAGCTGTGGTTCTTGAGGTTATCAAACTATGACCTTCTCTCTGGAATGAAGAATGCTTCATCAAGCAGTTCATCTTCCATTTGTTGGGAGTTTTAGTTCTGCAGAAGAGCTCAAAGATATTGTTATGTGTATGCCTTGAGGTGGAACCAGGACCATGCCCCACGGCTGCACTATTGTTTCTTGGCTGCCTCTCCCTTGTCTTTGCATCCCCTCCCTTCCCTCATTAGTAACTGTTTGAATCTGCCCTTTGGAACTCAGAGAAGGTCACAGAGGCTGGAGTTTATTCACTACAAACAGGAAACGGGACACAGAAAGGCTTTCATGCCCAGGAACCCCACAGAGTCCCGCTCGGTTTCACTAGCTGGAAAGTTATAAGATAAGCGGGAAAATATATGAGCTGACCTTTTCCAGTGGCCCTGAGATTGGCCAAACCTATTGATTGTTATCAAAGCCTGCCTGTTAAAACCTGAGCAGGAAGATTCCAGAGGTTAATGCTCCTGGTGTCACCCTCTCAGCTTGCTGTTTTTCTTCATTCTGCTTCATCCTCATTTGTTTATCAGAAAAGATGCCCTAGTCGCTGTAGGAGGCAGTAGGAGGCAGGACTTTCCCTGGAACCCTGCCCATGGAGCTCCTTTTGCCCAATATGTCTCCTCCCTCTTCTTCTCCTCCCCCCACTTCCTCTCCAGTTGCTTTAACAACTTAATCAAGAAACCCTTCATCTAAGAAACCCTCTCTACAGCTCCAGCTTTAGCCTAGATATCCCTTCTGGGTGCTTTCGTACCTCCATCCTAGCATATTTTACCCTGTAATGTGTTCATCTCCATATCCTCGGTGACCAGCACTATAATTAGCCTACCATGGGTAGGCTAATCACTAAGGATATGTGTGTGTGTGTGTGTGTGTGTGTATACACCCACCCCCCCCACACACACACATACATGCACACACACACACACACACATATACTCATTGAGTTATATTAACTCAGTGAATTAATATAACAGTGAATGAACCAAACAACCAAAGATGAAGAAAATCAAAATTTTGGCTGTCCAGAGCTCACATTCTAGTGGAAAAGGCCATCAAAGGAACAAATTCTAATAATAAAATGATACATATATACGAAGGGCTTGTGAGAGAGAAGAGGAGAGAGGCATTTGTTCTGTCTGATTTAAGGAAGGCTTCAAAGAAGAGACATGTGTACTGCAGCCTTTCACATTTAAAGAAGTCCTTCCTTTTTTTGTTTCCCCAACTGGTTTGTTGTTTATGTATAGTGGTAAACATGTATATTTCCTAGTTTTCCGTGCCGAGTTCAAAGTGGAAAGACAGCTACTTCATTTCCAGGGAAGCAGCTTTCAGGTAATTATTATGATCTAAAGGTTATCTATCATATGGTTGGACAGCAGTAACCAAGCTTCAATTACTTCTTATGACTGACAGCCGTCCTGAGCAATAGGCTAATCAAGGCAGATTATCTAGGGCAAAATCAGTTACTTAAAGATTGACTTGTCTGGTGTTACTTTGGGGCAGTGGGTCTTATCCAGGGATGATCTTGACTCCCAGGAGACATTTGGCAAGGTCTAGAGACATTTTTGGTTGTTACAAACAAGGAGGAAGTGCTGCTAGCATCTAGTGGATGAAACCTGAGATGCCACTAAATATCCTACAATGTACAGGACCGTCCCTCACAACAAAGAAATAATCCTTGCCAAGATTGAGAAACCCAGCTTTAGGGTTAGCTGCTAAAGATTTTTTTTTAATTTTTCATTTGGAAGACAATGTGAGGTGACTCAAATTAATAAGCAGAATTTGTACTAGATAAATTAATAATGCGTCTATTTGTCACATCAATTTAATATATTAACAATAATTTCAATTATTGATGCGATCACTGTAAAGTATTGTTTTAATTACTGATATTTTCTGTATCATTGAAAGCTGTTCTGGTTCATATGACTTGTATAATTTTTAAATCATGCATGTAAATTGTAGGAAAACTAGAAACCATAGGCAAAAAAGAAAAAAATAATAACTGAAATCCTACTACCCAGAGACAATATTAATAGCTTGCCATATATTCTTCCAGACATTTGTCTGTGAAAGTACATATGTATTTAAATTATGAATGTATTTTTCTTAAAATAATAATAATAAAAAGTCTTGTGAAAGTTTAAGCCCTAAGTGTATATTTACTTGTACTTCCTAGCAGCTTATGCCTGTATGTATATGACCATCAGCATTTAGTGTATAGTGCCATTGGTTATCCCTTCAGTTGTGATTTAAAATATTAATTAGCTGATTTCATGATGCCTTTTCCAAAATACCTGGTCTTTGGTGCCATGCTAGCCATCATTGACTATTGGAAGTTACCTGTAAATAGACCAGTGTAATCTTGCTTTCTCTTTTTGTTTTTACATAATACCCTCATTAAACTTGCCTGTGGCAATTGGTAATTGGTGAATTGCTAGTTGGGCCCATTCACACTAGTGCTTCATAAGCCTTCTGCTACTTGTCTCTGCTGTACATTTTGATTTAAGAACCATTATTTACCTCAGCTAGGCTGTCTTTTAGTTAACAAATGCAAACTGTTAAATCACAAAAACCTTTCACAAAAGTAATAGTATGATTTGAAGTCAGACCAAATATCCTTCTAAATATATCTATCTATATTTATATAAATACATTTATATAAATATATTTATATATTAAATATATATATATATTTTTTTCCTTTTGTTTCCTCTCATTCTCTCCTTGAATCAAATTTCTAAATCATAGAATACAGTCTTTGAAGCCCTTTTTTTTTTAGATCTAAAACATGTTATAATCCTGATGATGAAACAGTTTCTATTTTTGCTCATATAACTGTTTTGATTTTATTATCTACAAGTGTTTGGCCTCACAATAATCAGAATGTCCTGATTTTCTTGATAGGACTTTTAGGCAAATCAGAGATTGTATGGTATTCCCGAAAAGCCAGGAAATAGACCAGTCATTCATTTAAATCCTGGCATTTTGAATTGGAAGATGTTCAAAGTCTATTATTCTTCAAGATCTTATAAATTCTGTGTTCAAATTCGTGGATTACTCATTATGATGGTTTAGTTGAAGTCATTTATTTTTTTCAGATTTCACTAATAGTGCATAAAAGAGCCAAACTTGTTTATATGGGGACAGTATAGTTTGGAATAGTGTATAATTTGTTTTTGCTCAGTTGTCTTTGGTCTAGAAGAAAAAGAAACAAGCTTCATGTGCATTAGAGACAAATAAAGCAACAGTGATTCAGAAGAGCAAGACAGATGATCAACTAAAATGTGGATGAAATAATAAATATAACTGTAATGACCAATTGTAATCTCCAGATGGGAGATATGGGTTGATGTCCCTTACAACCTGGAAACTTTATTTTGAAGATTAATTATTTTTAGTGTTATAAGCCATTCTCCTTCATCAGATGACATCTCTAAGAAAGTATTTGCCCAAATACTTGCTCCTTAGTTTAAAATACAAGATTTATAAATAAAAAATCAATTTAAGATTAAGCTTCTTTAATACATCATAATTATGTGGTTGTTCTTTCATACTGTGTTAAAAGTCTAAAGCATATAATATTTTCATAGAAATACATTTTTATTACATTTGAGCATTATTTAGGCCAAATATGTTTTAGATAATCCTTTAGGCAACAGGCTTTAATGCATAGGGCAAATTAATTTATAACTATTACTGTAACTATAACTGCTTACGTATGTAGATATTGTTGCTCAGATATTTTTGTAAGTGCCTGGAAAGTATCTATAAAATAGACAACCCAAAAGTACATTGCTGCTCAGCATTGTTTGAATTGCCAAAAGTTCCAAATTCACAAAATACAAATGAAGGAGATGTTTTTTGTGAAATGCACACTTGGGTTCATTTAAATAGTTTAAAAAACAATCTTGGGGAATAGAACTTTAAATAGAAAAGATTATTTGTTTATTTCCAAGGTACCCTTCTTTGTTTGTTTTCTGTCTTTAGCTGGAATATGCTGATACAAGACAGCTCTGCTTTTCCAGCTTGCTTGCTTGCTTTTTCTCATTCATTCATTCAGCAAATATTTACTGAGTTCCCACTGAATTAAAGATAGTGTTCTAGCTACTGGCACTTTTTAGTTTACTAAAATTTCTGCCCTCATGAAATTTGACTTGTAATGGGGAAAATGAGATAATAAACTATAAACATTATTATTAGGAAAATTATGTGTTACAACATAATAAACGTAATGGAAAGAAAAAAAAATGTGCCAAATGGGAAAGCCACATGGCAATGGCTGACAGGTTTCAGCATTAAAGTTCCTTGGACAGGGCTTCCCTGGGGGCGCAGTGGTTGAGAGTCCGCCTGCCGATGCAGGGGACACGGGTTCGTGCCCGGGTCTGGGAAGATCCCACATGCCGCGGAGCGGCTAGGCCCGTGAGCCATGGCCGCTGAGCCTGCGCGTCCGGAGCCTGTGCTCCGCAGCGGGAGAGGCCACAACAGTGAGAGGCCCACGTACTGCAAAAAAAAAAAAAAAAAAAAAAGATAAAGTTCCTTGTACAATCAGTATTTTAAATTAAGACTTAGATTTTAGCACTATAACTTTTTCTGTAAGTATAGGAATCACTGAGTTTTCTTGTTTAGAAGACTTCACTAGTTACAATTAGATGATTTTTTTATACAAACCCTAACTATTTCATAAGTTGTGTATCCTTATGTGGTATAGGAGAAATAAAAGTGAATTCTGCCCCCATTGAGAGAGAGTCTTCCCAAGGGCTTTATCATTTCAATTAAATAATTATAACCTTGTCATCTGAAATATGGAGTCTATGCAAACAGAGATCTTTACCTAGAAGCAGACAGGAGCTCTGACAAAAGATGGGATGTATAGCAAAGCATGTAGTACAGTAAAAGCATATTTTTAGTGCCAAAAAAGTGAAAAATTCTAAGGAACTTACAAAGACATTGAGTTCATCTTGGATTCTTTTCGCACTGGTCCTTGTTCTCTGCCAGCTGTCAGCTAATTGATCTGATAAACTAATGCAGTACTGTGTCACTCAATTCTCCACTACATGCATGCCCTTTAAATTCAGGATAGTGCCTTAATCTGGCAGAGCAATTCTGCTGTCAAGAACTTCTTGCAGCATGGCTAGCTGATAGAGGAAATGTTGGGGAGAAAGGCAGCCTTTCTTGTAACTCTGAAAGAACATCATGTAAGTGGCTGCCTAATCTTTCTAGGTCTAAGATTTTTTTCTCCCCATCAAGGACATTCCACAACTCAACTTGTCTGTTTTGGTCTCATAATCCAGCTCTATGATCTGTGTTTTTCAGATTGGCATCCTCTGGTGTTGGCTTCCCCCGTGATATAGATCAGGGATCACCAGTCTATGACCCAGGGGCCAAATCCAGCCTGCCCTCTGCTTTTGTAAATAAAGTTGTGTTGGCTCACAGCCAAGCTCCTTTGTTTCTGTATTGTCTGTGGCTGCCTTCACTCTATGATCGCAATGGTGGTGCTGAGTCTTTGAGACAGGGTCCATATGACCCACAAGACTGAAAATATTTACCATATGGCCCTTTACAGAAAAAGCTTGCTGACCCTTAATATAGCACATGCAAACAAGGGGGTGGAGGTGAGATTCTGATAGGAAAATCACAGAAAACAGATACAGTCTCTTGTGTTTTAATTTTCAAATGAAGTCCCTCCTTAAGAGGGGTTAGCTTTTAGAGAAGATGGGAATTAGGAGTTTCACTAGAAGAGATGTGGCATCAGCTGGACTGTTGATTTCCCCTTTCCTTTCCAGGTGACATTCATGTCTTTATATATTGCCCCTGAGACAGAACTGCTGCCCTCATCTTGCATGCTCAGCAGGATACTGCTGGGAGTGACCCAAGCCTTAGTGAGACCCAAGTCTTTCTTAGCCAATAGTCCTGAACTTACTTCTGTATCCCTGGAGGCAAAAGATACTGTACTTCTATGTCATTTTAGTGCCTATAGTATATTAGATATACAATATATGCTTTATACTCCTTATTTTCCCCCTACTCTGCCTTATACTATGATACACACGTATCCCAATCAGTAGAACAATCCTTTGTCATAACGTGGGCAGAATTTCTTGGTTTTGACTTTCAGGAGGAATATCTCCACAGTCTATTCCTTTGGATCCCCGTCCTTCAATCTTAAATGTGAGCATTACCAAGGGTCTACCCTTTGTCCTACATAATTTTTCCTGAGCAGTTCATATCTATTCTCACGGTTTCTACTCTTTCTTGAGTTGTGATCTTATTCTTCAGCTCTAGCCTCAAGTTTACTGTCTGTTGGATGTCTCCAACTAGATTTCCCACAACTGTCTCCAACTCAGCATATTCAGAATGGAACTCATTACATCTATTCCCAATTTCCTGTTTTGGTTAATTATATAACTAATTAATGAACATGTTCTCTGTTTTGGTTAATTAAATAAACAGATTCTCTGCTTCTGTTAATTAAATAAACATATTCTCTCTTTTGGTTAATTATACGACTTGATATCTTCTTCTCCGCCCCCATTCACATCTATTCAACCCCAAGTTCATGTTGATTCTGTCTGAATCACAGTCACTTCAACTGCCCTAGTTTTGGTATTTGTTGTCTCTCCCCTGCAGTAATCTTTTCAGTCATCCTGACTTCAGACTTAGTACCCTCCAAACCATCTTTATACCACTGGAAGATATTTCTTTCTAAAACCTAGGTCTCCCATTTGCAGTGACATGGATGCAATTAGAGATGATCATACTAAGTGAAGTAAGTCAGAAAGAGAAAGACAAATGCCATATGATATCACTTATATGTGGAATCTAAAATATGACACAAATGAGCCTGTCTACGAAACAGAAACACAATCAGGGACATAGAGAAAAGACTGGTGGTTGCCAAGGGGGAGGTGGGTGGGAGAGGGATGGAGTGGGAGTTTGGGATTAGCAGATGCAAACTGGTATATACAGAA
Source organism: Mesoplodon bidens (assembly GCF_964165515.1). Taxonomy (NCBI): domain Eukaryota; kingdom Metazoa; phylum Chordata; class Mammalia; order Artiodactyla; family Ziphiidae; genus Mesoplodon; species Mesoplodon bidens. The sequence continues at coordinate 58,397,852 of NC_138163.1, read as the reverse complement.
TGGATAAACAACAAGGTCCTACTGTATAGCACAGGGAACTATATTCAATGTCCTGTGATAAACCATAATGGAAAAGAATATGAAAAAGAATGTATATATATGTTTCACTGAGTCACTTTGCTGTACAGCAGTAATTAACACAACACTGTAAATCAACTATACTTCAATTTTAAAAATTTAAAAAATAATAATAAAGCCTAGGTCTCACTGGGAGACCCATTTTCTCAGACCTTTAATGGCCACCCACGGGTGACAGTAAAGTCTAAACTATCATTTGGAAACCCTTGGCAGTCTAATTTGCCCCCAACCACTCTTCTTTTCCTCTGCTCAGAATGCCATCATGTGCACCATCGTCCTTTCACCTGGTGAAATCATTTTCTTCCTTCAAGACTCCGTTCAGTGGTGACTTTCTCCATTACAACTTTCCTAATCTCTCCTCCTCAACTCCAAGGAGAATTCATCACTCCCTAGTTTGTATGTTTCCATCATGTGGTTAGTGTGATGTCACACTGCGCTCATTATAATTGGTGGTGTGCAGACCTGCTTTCTCCTTTATGCTGTGAGTTCCTCTGGAATAAATGTATCTCACCTGTCTGTGAATTTTTGTCACACAGCAGAGTGTGTGGCACTTAGTCACCAGCAGATATTTATTGATCCGTAACCATATTTGTAACTGGTGATCGTGCTCTTTCTGTGCTAGACACCCAATAATAAATGTCTTTTGTATTAAATGCTTCAAAGTCCTCTAGCTGTCTCCTTCCGCTTCCCCTGGCCTTCCTCGGCCAGTTTTTCCAAAACCTTTCATTATTTTAATGATTCTTTTGACTCTTCATCAACATTGATTCAGCAAATATTTGACTGAAGTACTTAAACTTATCTACATTCATCCCATCACTCATCATTGTGAAATCCCAAAGTGACCTATATTTTCCACGTACATATAACTCTTGAGTGAGCTATCCAAAGGCACAGGAAGTACCTCATGTTTACTGTTTTATTTGTACATTCTAGTATCCAGCCTCTCATTTGTCAGCATTACATTGTGATTTACTGTTCCCTTATGACTGACTATGACCCCTTAAATCTTCATTATTTATCCATGGCCAACTACTCCCCTGCTTATGTCTCTAGGATGTTTTTCTCTTTATGGTAAAAATTATTACAGAAGGACTATTCTTCAAACATACACCTGATCTTTCTACCTTCTCTAAGTCTTACCATCTTCAAAAACTCTTTGAAGGGAATAAAACTTTTATTTAGGGGAGTTGCTGCATTTTCAAAGAAGAAAAATAGTCGTTAAGTTTTACAGGATAAAATTTAGTCATATTAAATTTCTTAAGTATATCATAGTGTTGTATTTTACCCTTATAGTACTTAAGCATAAACATGCACAGTATGTAGAAAGTAACATTGAGATTTCATTGTAGTAGAGTATCTGTGAGTCAGAAAGGCGTTATACAGAAGTTCACACTGAAAAGTCAAATCTAAAACACAACGTTTATTATTGCAAAGTTTTGTACAGGAAATAAAATCCAGTGTGTCTGTAAACTCCCTAAATCCCCTAGTAAGTTATTTGTCCAACATGTCAGGCCTAATGGCAAAATCCCTCTATACCAATAAATAAGGCAACTTAAGCAGAAGATTCATGATGAAGCCAGAAAACCCCTCTATAAATAATGGCATAGTATCCAGGGAGGGAGGAGGTAAAAGAGAGGGCAGTAGATCATTAGCATAGTAAGACAAGGATATTTCCATCAGTAAGGAAGCAGTGGTATTTGGCCAAATCTAGGTCATGATCAAGGATATAATCACAAATGGGATGGGTTTTACATTGTGGAATGTAGCTGCAATGCGCATATACAGATGGAATGGCTTGCTTCCCAGAAAACAATCACCACCGTATAACAATGTCCTTATTATTTCTAGTTTTGAAAAGAGGATCTTAAAGCAGGATACCCTGGTCCTGCCCTCTATCCTATCTAAACCCAATTGTGAAGTGATCCACACTCTAATTTTATTTTCAGGTATTTTTACAGATCAACTCTTTCTGGCTATACCAACCCCAAATTCAAGGGGTTGAATAACAAGATATTCATGTAATTTTTCCTGTTTTATGAACTACTGACTCAGACATACACACTTCTAGGGCCAAAATATCCTAGAATAGAAAGTGAGGAATTCCCCGTAGGTTTATCTCGTAACTCAGGCTCCTGGCATGTTTTCCAGAGCCTTTTAGCAGCTAAATAGCTATTCTTCAAATAGGTTTTTAGAGAAAGCATGTTCATAACTTGACTTGGTTCCCCTGCTTTGCCATTCTTACTATAAAATTCTTTTTAATTCTCAAACAGAGTTTCTCTTCTTAGAGTTCAAATGCAGGCACTGTTATTCTGCTTCTGGAAATCTGGAAGATATCAGATAAGCTTTGTCGTTTAAATAAATATCCACTTCCATGGATAGAGTTATATCCCTTAATCCTGTCTTCCCTGGGCTTAGTTATCCATCTTTTTTTGGTTCCTGGTTTGGCATTTCCCAAACTTTCAGCACTTCCCTTATTCTTCATTAGAGTTCTCCTCAGGTTTTTATATATCCCTTAAACAAAGGAAGATCCAGATTTGTGAGGCCTGAGTTTATATAAATTGGGATGATCCATTTAGGAAAAAGAATATGAAAATATTTTTCTTTTGCAAGCTTCACAAAAACACATGGGCAGGTGAACACGTTGCCAGCGCCCCTCCCCCACCCCATGCAAGTGAGGGGTACTGATGCTCTTGCTTCATTTAACTTCATGGTGAATCTGCCTGCCTCTTCCCTTAGAGTTGTTCCTCCCATAAATTAAGCACGGCTCTTTAAAAAAGGCCAAACTGTCAAAAGAGATAAACCTAAGTCAGAATGTTGTTATCACACATGCTAAGCTAGTATTTACACTAACTTAATCATCACTGTCTTCATTAATTAAGAAATACTTATTACATGCCGCCTTTGTATTAGATGCTCTGTTTGGCTTATACTTGAGTGCTTATCTGAATATATCATACGTGAAGCAAACTAAACCAACACAGCGCCTGCCCTTTCAGATGCTGTTAAACTAAACCAAGACTGAAGCAAACGTACATAAAGGAAATCTCTGGTTATCTGAATCCATGTTACATATTTAACATATATGAAAAAGGATGAGCGTATCTTGATGTGATGGTTAGGGAAGCAGTCCTTGGGGTCTCCAATTTAATCTGAGGGAAGAGAGGTTTAGAAGCATGCTCTCTCTCTTCTACTTAATGAAAATGACATTTCCCTTACCAACAATAAAACATGGAAGTGTCAGGTTCACTGCAGGACCGCTGTGACCTCTAGGGGCCGTCTTGCCATGCTTTACTGTGCCTCATCAGCTTTCCTTTTTTTATTTGTGTTGCTTGGCTTCCAGTCATTGTTTAGTGTTATATATGTTTCTCTATGTATGAAAAGTACCCTGATTGTTCAGACATCAATAAAGGGAAAGGTGCTACTCCATAATTACCGGAAGGACATCTTTCTCTCAATATCCTGGAAAGTGGGACAACAACTCATCAAATAATCACTTTCTTCTTAGAAGAGCACGGAGTTCTGACTGGCAATCAAGATGGCTTTGTGGAAAGCAAATTGAGCAAAACCATTTTCGTTTACTTCTGTGAAAGAATTGGTGCCTTGTTAGTCCAAGACAGAATCTTTATTCGCAAAGAATTTGATTCCCTCCCACGTGACATTTATTCTCAATGATGATTGAAACAAAAAAATAGGATCTAGACTCTAGAATACTATTTCAACTGACAGTCTAGGAGATTGACTGAAAGAGGACTAATACTCTAGTGCTTCTTTGGATGACCCCTAAGTGCCAGAAGCACAAGAGCCTTGTCTGTAATACTTTCGCTGATCCCCCTACATGGTAGTTACTCAATGAAAGTTTCCTGCTTCTCAGAGAAGGTACAAGTCACTGGGTGCAAATAAGGCTCCATTTGCCTTAGCTTTTGTGCTTCCTGGGCCTTTTCTTCCTTTCCCTGTCTTTCCCATCACCAAAAGGACAGAAAAATTATCAATGTCAATAAGTCCAGAGGAATTTTGAACACTTCATTAAAATTTATATATATATATATATAAATTTTAATATGTATATGCAAATTTAATATATATATGAACATTTTTTTGATGTGTATCTTCCCTCAGAAATAAGTTCAGTTAGGAATTAGTCAAATAGAAAATAATTAAGGGCATCAAGCAGACAGCATAGACACAAGAACATGCATAAATTCACTAGGAAAAGGTTTTTGATTCTTAGAGTACTAATCGTGAATCAGCAGTATATGAGGTATGACTATTTTTTAAAGACAAACCAGAAATGTGTAGAGTCAAAGGAATTTTACCCCCATTGTTATCTTAATTGAAAGATAATGACAGGGCTTCCCTGGTGGCGCAGTGCTTAAGAATCCGCCCAATGCAGGGGACACGGGTTCCATCCCTGGCCTGGGAAGATCCCACATGCCACGGAGCAACTAAGCCCGTGCGCCACGACTACTGAACCTGCACTCTAGAGCCTGTGAGCCACAACTGCTGAGCCCACGTGCCATAACTACTGAAGCCCGCATGCCTAGAGCCCACGCTTCGCAACAAGAGAAGCCACGACAATGAGAAACCCACGCACCGCAATGAAGAGTAGCCCCCGCTCGCCGCAACTAGAGAAAGCCCGCGCACAGCAACGAGGACCCAACACAGCCAAAAATAAAAACAAATAAATAAATAAATTTATTTTAAAAAAAAGAAAGATAATGACATTTCCCAAAATATTTTGTAAATGCCTGTTTTAGATTTGTCCGAAGGGTTATGTGGCCTGTGCTTTAGATCTTTTCAGGGGTACTAAATCTTTGCAATTTGAAGGTAGATTTGATTTTTGAACTCAGCCAAAAGTGATAACGAGCCAAGTTTTATGAATAAGGTGTATGATCGAACTGGGTAACAAAATCTCTGGTCAAAAATATTGCGGATCTAAAATAATGAGACTGATTTTATTTGATTCAGAGCTCAATTCTGAAAGAGGAGTTTCAATCACAGACTAATGGTCCTCACCAAAATAAGTTTATGGCTTCCCAAGGTGGCCATTTGAAGGATGGGATTCCTGGTTTCAATAGATATATTGGAACCAATCTTACAAGTTTACAGTTGCACCTTAAAATGTTACAAAACAAATGCTATGATGTGTTGTGAGAATTAGAGCATGGAAAACTGGGAATAGCCTTACTCTAGATATTGGTTAGCCCATCTTTTAGGGTATTTTTTTCCCAGCTTGGTTCATTTTCGGGGGTGGGAGAGACATACATATGAGGATGGAGAAACCTATCATTTAAAAAATAATGTCCAACAAGGAGAGAAGACCCAAGGGAAAACCTAAACATTATTAAATTTATAGCGAGGACTCTGTATGAGAGACTTGTTATTTTATTTTTTTTAATTTTTAATTTAATTTACTTATTTATTTATTTATTTTTGGCTGTGTTGGGTCTTCGTTTCTGTGCGAGGGCTTTCTCGAGTTGAGGCCAGCGGGGGCCACTCTTCATCACGGTGCGTGGGCCTCTCACTGTTGCAGCCTCTCTTGTTGCAGAGCACAAGCTCCAGATGCACAGGCTAAGTAGTTGTGGCTCACAGGCCTAGTTGCTCCGCGGCATGTGAGATCTTCCCAGACCAGGGCTCAAACCCGTGTCCCCTGCATTGGCAGGCAGATTCTCAACCACTGCACCACCAGGGGAAGCCCGAGATTTGTTACTTTAGAAAATGATGTTGAGTGGCTTAATTTGGGGTCCAGACTAATTTTCCTAAGGTCCTCTCTTACCCCATCCCTCCTCCTAGCATTTACCCTACAAAGTCAGAAATTCCCCCACATTGCATTTGAGGATCAGCTTTACTTTTGTGGGACTCAGGCACCACAGTGCTTCCTGGGGACATGTTATACTTCCGTGAGGAATTTTTTAAGGAAGATATTGACCAGGTTTCTATTTCTCAGCAGCTAGTAGACAAGATATAGACTTAAGAAACTAGCAACTTTTAATTAGACATCAGTAAGTATTTCCTCTTAGAAGTGATTAAGTATCAGCATAGGTTCCTGCAGGAGTTCATGGAACCCTATTCACAGGCAGAGAACTGGAGCGCATTTCTTGAGGGTCTTTCCTGTTCTGAGTGTATATTTCTACTTGTCAAGGTAATCTGATATTCTTTTCCAAGTCTCCAAGGTGCTTTTCAACCCACCCAAATTGGTCTCATCAAAAACCTAATTGATTGTGCTGCCTTTTGCATCTTCTAAGATGGTGACAGTAATAAGGCTGTAAACTCAGCTCTCAGAGCTGTAACATACCACTTGTTTTGCCCTTTCCTCCCCACCCACTCCTCCCCAAGATGCTTTCCCATTAAAATATCTTATCAGTCACTTCAGAATTTTATTTTGTTCCTTTGGTTCAAAATATAATTTTTTTTAAGTTATAGATTAACTTCCTATAGGTGCCCAAAGCGCTTCGTAGATTTTAATCAAGTCGAGGTCCATAGAGGCATGTCAAACTCAATTGTTTTTCTTTCCCAGATGGAAAGAGGGATACTCCAATACCTACTAAGAAAAATATGTCTGAAGAAACTTGCAGCATTTGAAAACCTCTTCCATGCTCCAGATTGTCGATTAACTTCTAGCTAATCAGCGTTCAGCTTTCTAATGGACTGTGACGGGAGAGGCAATTTTTCCTCCAACTTCAGATCCCATGTTTTTGCAGTTGTAAGGCAAATTTTAAAAGAAGGCCTTGGGGATTACATCCAGCCTTCATTATCGGTGCATGACCGCTTTGTAACCAACTGCAAGTTTAATATACAAGGGGATTTGCACATAACAGTCTTCTTTTCTTCCTTCTTCTCATTTTGAATAATTTACCTTTGAGATTCTCTTCACGACCACACTAGTGTGCAAAGATCTGTTTGTCTGTCAAACCTCCTGATATGTACAGCATGTGAAAGATGCATTAAGTTTTTACTTGTTTCCTAAGGAGGCTGAGCAGTAAGCTGGTTGTGCTGAATACAAGAGAGGACTGCTTTAGTGAACATGTACTGGAATTCACTTAACTGGCTTCCTCTCCTGCAGCAGATCAGTTTCTTCTATGTCTCTCCTCTGCCAAGAGGGAGTCATTTATACAAATAAACTCAAGGAACTTTTCATCTAAACTTTCCTCCCGAACCTGAGACGGTTTGGTCTTAAACCAAAAGATCACTGGCAAAGCTGTGTGTTATGAACGTGTGTGGATCATGCAAATATCTCATTCAAAACAAAGATCTCCTTTTCAAAGTTAGAAAACATCTTTTCTTTTAACCTTGGAGGTTCTATGTAAACACTCATCTCTACACAAGTGAACTTTCGCTGCAGAGTGTGGCACTATGTCCCTGTGACAAATGTCATGGATTTCAGCCCTCAGAAACACTAAGCATTGGCATTTTTAAGAAAATAAATGTAGAGGTCAGTGAACCACAACCTTTGGATGATTACGAAAGAAACCCACCATTCGAAGGTGGATGATGCTTATTTCAAGGCCACTCAGATTTTCCACAATAAAGAAATATGAGATGTGTAGGGAATTATGTATAGAGAGGTTCTTGGTAATTTCATGTTTTGAGAATTCCCAGGCTGAAAACTATTATTATGTAAATCGACAAACTCCAGCTTCCAGTTCTTAGAAAATGAGAAGCGTATCTGAAGTTTAACTAGGTTTTGACCTTTTATGTTAGGAAGACTACAATAGGGAAGAATGGAGCTAGGAAGTTCATTAGGGATTATTTTATGTAAGGTGGTCAGGGAAGTCCTCACTGATTAGGAGACATTGAAGCAGAGACTCGGTAGCCCTGTCTGAGAGCAGAGAGAACACAAGTGGAAAGTCTCTGAGGGAAGTTGACCAGCGGGGATAGAACAGAATGACCCAGAACAAGTAGGGGGGGGCCAGATCATGTCAGGCCTTGTAGGCTGTTGGAAGGGCTTTTTTTCTTCAACTCTGAGTAGGAATAGATGGATTCTCTGACAAACAGACTGAGAGAAAGGAGGAGGAAAGAAGGAAGGGGAATGAGCTGAGGACAGAGCTTTAGGGGAAGGTAAAAATTAAGGGTGGGAGAGGGCAGTGTAGTCGAGGAAGGAAGGAACATAGTATCTCTGGAATCTAAGAGGGCAGAAAATATCTATTTTGTTCGATTTGGTTATGTAGCCTATACCTCTGTGACTCATACCATAGTTACTTAGGTTAGTGAGCACAACTTAAATCTCCATCTAACTACAATATCAGTACATATGTTTGGTGTCTATTACTGAGACACCTAAGCACTCGAGCAAGCTAATCAAGGTTTCAATTACCCCAGTGAGAAAGTTAGACTTCTCAGTTACAATCACAGTTGACTGGTTGATGAAGTATTCATGAGATCTTCCATAAGAGGAATTTTATAGGTCACTTGCACCATAATAAGTGGAAATATCTGGGAAAGAAAAAAGTTTAGCAGTATTACGGTGCTGATCGAGTCTTCAAAGGTACTGACTCTCAGTGTGGTTGCTGCAGCTGAAAATTCTTTGCCCTGAGCATTTGTCATGACTCCTTCAATCCAACATGCCCTCTAAACACAGTGAAACTAGAGAAAAGGAACATCTAAAGTTGTTTGATGTTAATTAAAGAGTAGGGGCTTCCCTGGTGGCGCAGTGGTTGAGAATCCACCTGCCGATGCAGGGGACACGGGTTCGTGCCCTGGTGCGGGAAGATCCCACATGCCACGGAGCGGCTGGTCCCGTGAGCCATGGCTGCTGAGCCTGCGCGTCTGGAGCCTGTGCTCCGCAACGGGAGAGGCCACAACAGTGAGAGGCCCGCGTACCGCAAAAAGAAAAAAAAAAGTAGGATTCTTTCCTTTTTTTAAATGGAAAGCCATAAAATTTGTGCCCAAATCACTGCTAGCATCTTATGTAGGTTTTTCTCTAATCATCTGGTAGTTCAGTTCTTTGTTCAAATACTGAAAAATTCATCTCGGCTCACATTGTCTCTTCCCATTTGTAACCTGCCATGACCATTCTTAAATTGGGACTGACAAAGACCTGGAAGAGTAGATGCATCCAGATTTACTATGACCTTTGGTATTCTTTAGGATTTTCACCCACTTGTACTAACAAATAGGGACCTCAGCCCAAGTTACACATCAGTAGTGGTAACATATATTGGGATCTGTGTTTCCCAGTAGCCCTTACCCTTGGTTACAGGCAAGTGCAGCAAATTTCAGAAATGTCTAGCAGCCAGAACAATTCAAGCAGAGAATGTGGTAGGTATCTACCTATATGAAGCAGAGTAAATGGGAAGGAAGGAGAATTTTGTTAAAGAAAATTTTTTTGGAAAATAATGAAAAGGCATCATACATAGAATTGACTTTCCTTTTCATCGTCATGCTCAGCACATCTCTGGGACAAGGAAAGGACATTGCTGCTCTAACCCTAGTTCACTGGTCTGGACCACCTTTCCATCTCTACCTTTTTTGCCTCCTGTTATGCCTGGAATTAAATGAGAACCCCAACCAGCAAAAAGGTTATAATGTTCATCTTCTCTTCTCTTTGAAATCCTCCAGTAGATGGTTTTCCAGCAGGACCAGCAGCATCCTATGGGTCAGGTGGGGAAAGTTTAAGAAAGTTTCGCGAGGCCTGGGGTAGAAGACTGAGTGTAGACTAATTCTCCTTTAAGCAAACCAAGTGAATGTGACATTCTGAGATAAATACTCACAAAAGGAAGAAAAGCAAAGTTCTTATTTCCACATCAAATGGCATTAGAGTATGTGCTTCATTTTCTCAGGGAGATGACAGAACGAACTCCAGATGTTAAACAACAAACAATAACAGCAAAAAAAAAAATCCACTGCCTTCCCCCAGGAAACTTCATCCCTCTGTTTTTGCCACAATCTCATAAATTGTGTTGAACCTTAAGTAAGACGATGTGTGCATTTCATTATTAGTCTACATAGCAAAATGTTCTATGATGTTTTTGTTTCTTAGATTTGTCAAATACAGTATATAAACCCCAGAATTTTCCCCAAAAACTTATCGTTCATTTTATCTATATCTTTTTTCTCATGGCTCAAGAAGGCAACTTCTGTCATCTGTTCAAATGTTTGGGGTCTGAGAGAGATTGTGTGTTTCATTTCTTCATAGTTTTAACTGATATTGCAAGATTTCCATATCAAAAAGGAGTCTTCCTTCTCCCCAGTGCACATGAGCATATGTGAGCCTGCTCCTGGGCTAGAGGAAATGGAGTACAGATCCTGAAATGGTACTGCCCAACTGTGGAATTATATAATAATAATAACCAGCCCATTTACTGCATACTTCTTCTATGTGCCAGCCAATGTGCTTAATTGCTTTCGATGCAATATCACATTAAATCACAAACCAACACTGTGAAGTACAGTTATTTCGTAGATCAGCAGAGCAGGCTTAACACAGTTAAGTAAGTGGCCCAAAGTGATAAAGCATGATGATCACTAGGCAGCTAGGATTTAAACCAGATATCTCAGCTCCTAAAGGCCATCCTGTGTTCACAAGGGTATGCTGCTCTACTCAGAGTGTTTGGATTATGGGTCCTGATTTGAGAGGAACAAAATAAATAGGCCTCTTTCCCATTATTTTTACTCTGGGAATAAAATTTCTGGGTCAGGAAACTTTAGAAATCTTAGCAACAAGATGCATTAAAAAATGGAGCCTTAGAATCATCATACCTATCTAAGAAAGATAGAAATGTACAGTATCCAGGTCAGCACTTCTTTGATTTAAATTTTAAGTGTTCTATGTTACTTTAAAAGAGGTGATTAAAAGAAACAATTTCAAATTCTAAAGAGGTTAGCATAAAACAGAAAGAAGGTAAAAGAAAAAAAAAGCTCCAAAAGCACCGTTTGAATTAAAGTTAAAAGAGGATCAGGTCCTAGGACAGTTCAAGATAAAAGGTGTGGAGAGAATTTCACCTATTTCATTGAGTTTTCATTAAAGAATAATCTCTCAGTGACTTACATTTAGTGTATAAAAAGACTTTCAATATAATACGTACCAGGTTTCTTTATATTGTTGCTAAATGACTTGACTCAGTATCATCTGCAAATCCTTCTAATATCCCTGATGTATGAAGAAACACTCAGGGGCATGATCACAGTGTGCCTCTGGCACCAATATTGCCAATTTGTTCACCAGGACATTTCCAATACATTCTTTTAAGGTTATGTGACTCTCTTCTAACACAGCTTCCGATACTGAAATGAATCACAATCTTGACAAGTGTATTCACACAGGTACCCAGGATGATCCAAAACTCAGAAAAGAATAAATTTCTAGGTTTTTTTTTCATGAGTGCCAAGTGATGGTGATATATATGGATCTTTAAAATTACCTTAGGTGCCAATAATATGGTACAGTTATAAATTATGTTCAGTATGCTTATGAGGGTAGATGGTGTCAAGATGCTACATTTCTAGTCCTGGGTCACATCCTCATGTCTTCCAAAAAAGAGGGAGGGGGTTGTGCAGAATAAACTATTGAAAACGTATGAGGTAATGTGTGCTTACTGTTTAAACGTTCAGATGTTTCTTTTACACATAATAATCACTGCCATCATGTATTGAGCATTTCTCTGTACCAGGCATCGTCTTCAGTGTTTTATATAAATATTACTTCCCTTAATCTATTTAACAACAAAGCGATTTCAGTAGTAGTGTCTCCATTCTACAGATGTGGTAACTAAAGCTCAGAGAAATGAAGTAACTAACTTGTTTAAGGTCACACAGCTTTTAGGATAAGTGATGGGAATTTAGATATGAAACCAGGTTAAGGTGACTCCAAGATATATTTTTCTTCCTAATTGCTGCACTTCTCCATCCCTCAAATAAACTTTGTCTTCCAGTGAGATCACAGTGCTCGCAAAGTGCTTCTGAAGTCAGCACTGGGATAAAAAGCCATTGAAGGCAATGGGAGTAAGGAAAGGGTTTTGGTGGGAGGTGGTTTTTGTTTTTAAATATCACGAGGTTGGATGCTGGGTTTGTGTAGACCTGACATGAAAGAAGCTGGCATCTGAGCCCCTTGGAATTTTCGAAGCCAGTTTCATCCATTTCATAAAGCTTAATTAGAATATATGAGAGGTCTTAGCATTTACATGAGCTTTTTTTTTTGCATATGACATTTTTAGTCCATAGGTCTCATTTGTTAATTATGCACAACAAGGGAAATAAGATTTGTAATTTATTCATACTTTTCAGTAAGGCAATAGAGTCTTACAATCAGTGAGAGACTTAAAATGAGGTTAGTGAATACATTTTGCAGTAAATCCTAGAGACAATTTTTGTTACATTTTGCTCCTTCTGTGCTTTTTCCTGACTCTTGAAAAATAGATATGCCAGTAAAACTGAGACTTTTTTTTCTGTAAACATTTCTTATCTTGTATGAGGTTACTACCAAAAAACTTTCTCAATTAGCAGCATCCTTTTAGCAGAACACAGTTCTGTACATTGACAGAATCTAATCAGCTGGCATTCCCAACCCTAAGAAATAATGATTGACGCTTACTTGAGAATCATGTTGAAGTATAGGAGTTAGCATTTTAAAATGTTTAGTGAGGCTTAACAAATATACAGTGTTGTTAACCACAGTCAATTATTTAAAGGTTTTTTCAAAAAAAATTCTGAGCTTAAATTTGTTCCTGTTGCTTTTATTCTTTTAATCATTTGGGTTTTGTTTTATAGGAATTAGGGTGAAAAGAATACATCCCATCCCTCAAAAGGGTTCTCTCCCCATCAGCTTTCACATTTTTTAGAGAGTTAAACAAAGTCTTGAAATTTCCTATCTTGCTCTCTAGTAAAACTAAAGGTTGTTGATATGAAACCATAGTTAAGATTTCCCTTTCTCTTTTTAAATTTATTTCTTAAGGAGAGAGAAGTAAACAGGCACGTGTTTCCCATCCCTAATTTCCTAAAGCCAGAGTCAAAGAGTGAAACCACCAAGACGAATAGGATGTTCGTTTTAGGCCTTCATGAGGCCTCTTCATGAAGACAGAATTGGTAATATCAGAACTGAATCTTACTCCACAGTCTGTGTTGCTTGAAAAATATATGCCTTTGTAGATGCGTTCATTCATTTCTATTAATGCCAAACCACAGAAATTATTTTCCTCTTCTGTTTCTGTCTCTTTGGGATTGCACATGCCATTTCAAATTGTGTGATTGTTTTGTAGTTAAATTTATTCCTAAAACATTTAAGGTGTGAACTGATGAACCTATTACTTGGTCTGTTTCATTGTTTATAGATTTACATTCATGGTGTTTTAGTAGTGCCAGTTGCAAGTCTACCTTTCATATAGAAATTTAACCTATTCACATACGCCAAATTTCTCTACTGGCGATTCAGTGATATTGTTGACTGATTTTATTCTACCCCAAATTGCATTAGTTCAGATTTTTATAAAAACTATTTTTTTAGTTTTACTCTATTTTTAAGAAAGAAAAAGGAATGAAATGTGAAGAATGCTACAAAATAGTATGATTCAAGTCAATGAATCACATAATGCCTATCAGTGATCTATATCAACATTTCTGTTCTCAAAATATAGTTTAGACTTGGGCTTTCTTGTGTTTTTATAATTATTCTACTGTCTTCATTACATAATCTTAGTCTATAAAAGGATGCTTATAAAAAATCAACAGTCTTGGGAATAGGATTGCCAAATTTATCACATAAAAATACTGAATGCCCAGTTAAATTTGAATTTAAGTAAACCATGAAAAAATCTTTTTTTAGCAATGTGTCCTAAATATTACATGATTTTTTAACATAAATATATCCCAAGTATTGTATGGATAATGAATAATTTTTAGTATCAATATGTCCCAGATATCGCATGAAATTTTTAAGTATAAGTATATGCCAAGTATTGAATAGGATATACTTACACTAAAAAAAATGATTCACGGTTTATCTAAATTCAAGTTTAACTGAGTGTCCTGTCTTTTATCTGACAACTCTACTTGGAAGGCATCATGGTAATGTGAGTGAACATATGTGCTTCTGGTACTTAAGTAGCTGTGTAGCCTTGGGCATCTCACTTAACCTACCTCAACCTAAGTTTCAGCATCTGTAAAATGAGAACAAATACTAGGTTTTCTATAAATATTTGAAGTTATTTACTTAAAACACCTGGCACATAATAAATTTCCATTAAACAGTAGCTGTTATTATCAGAACAAGGAAGAAATACAAAAGCAAGTTACCAGTTTTTTCCATCTTCATAATAAATGACAGCACTCAGCAGCTAAATAGCCCATTAGATTGATAATGGAAGAGTCCACCTGATCTCAGGTGGCCTCGGCCTCCAGCGGTTTGAAGCAGGCTTTTGGTTCCCGGCCAGAGATTGAGGTCGGGTTTCCTTTGGCCAGTCCTTTTGATTTGCTTGGTTCAGAGTCCCTATTTGGCTCAGGATCCTCCCCTGTGTGTGCACGCGTCTCTCAGCCAAGATGGATTCTAACGAAGAGGCCTGTGGGTAGTTGGCACCACTTACTATGGGGTGGCGCCCCCTCCCTTTTTGACCTCCAAGGAGCTTTCTAGTTGGGAAGGTTTCCTTGACTTCAAGAATGAGAAAAATGTGGTCTCCTATCTTCTAGCTGGGCAGGGCCCAGCCTCCTCTCTCAATTGTCCTGCTATTCTCATCTCGGAGTATCGGTCCACAGAGAGCGAATCTCCAGTTGCTTTCCCTGGGTTGCAGGGGGTGGCCCATCTACCTCCTGCCTCACACCCAGATGTTGGTTGATTGTTTACCAGATCAGAGATTTGACTGATAATAAAATGTACACAAGCATTAACCTCCCTTCTCTCCTCTTCTACTCACCTTCTCTCATATTACTTACCAAAGATCATGCAACTTGTTAATATCAGAGCCTGAATGTATGTTGCCTTTGCACATTGTCTTTTTATTCTAAGTTATAATTTTATTTCAATCCTGCCTTTTTCAAACATCTACTTTTTAAAATTGTCTTAATTTTTATTGAGATATAATTTACATATCATAAAATTCACCATTTTGCAGTATACAGTTCAGTGTTTTTTCGTATGTTCACAAGGTTCTGCAACCATCACCAGTACATAATTCCAGAACATTTTCATCATGTCCAGAAAGAAACCCCATTCTCATTAGCAGTCACTCTGCATTCCCCCCTCCTCCTTCCCCTGGCAACCACTAATCTACTTTGTCTCCATGGATTTACCTATTCTGGACATTATATATAAATGGAATCATAACCATATGTGGCCTTTTGTTTCTTCTTTCACTGAGCATAATATTTTAAGGTTCATCCATGTTGTGGCATGTATCAGTACTTTATTCTTTTTATACTTGAATAATATTCCATCATATGGATATATATGTACCACATTTTGTTTATCCATTTATCAATTGGTGGACATTTGGGTTGTTTCCACTTATTGGCTATTAGAAATGATGCTGCTAATGAACATTCTTGTGCAAGTTTTTGTGTGAACACGTGTTTTCTTTTGTCTTGGATATATACCTAGGAGTGGAATTGTTGTGTCATATTATAGCTCTATGTTTAGCATTTTGAGGAACTCAGACAGCTTTCCAGGATGACTCATTATTTTACATTCACACCAGCAATACAAAGCATTCTAATTTCTCCAATTCTTCATTTATTATTATCTGTTTTGTTGTTTTTTATTATAGCCATCCTAGTGTTCATGAAGTGGTGCCTCACTGTGGTTTTGATTTGCAGTTCCCTAGTGATTAATGATGTTGAACATCTTTTCAAATACTTATTGGCTCTTTATCTTCTTTGCAGAAATATCTGTTTAAATCCTTTGCCCATTTTTAGTTGGGTTATTTGTCATTTTATTGTTGAGTAGTAAGAGTTTTTACATATTCTTATCAGATATATGATTTGCAGATATTTTCTCCCATTCTGTGGGTTATCTCTTCGCTCTCTTGACAGTGTTCTTTTTTTTTTTTTCCTCCCTTTTGGCTGCCCCGCACAGATTGCCGGACCTTAGTTCCCCAACCAGAGATCAAACCTGGGCTCTGGCAGTGAGAGTGCCGAGTCCTAACCACTCGACCCCCAGGGAATTCCCTTGGCAGTGTCCTTTGATGGATAAAAGTTTTTGGTTTTGATGAAGTCTTATTTATCTATTTTTTCCCTTTGGTTGTTTGTGCTTTTGGTGTCAGCCACATTGTCTTTCTTCCATGAAGAATAAAACAAACACTAAACCCTGAGAAGAGAGACATGAGTTATTTTCCCAACTTTGCAATTACATAAATGTGTGACCTTAGGCAAATATTTAAGCTCATTCAGAACTCAGTTTCCACATCTGCAAAAAGAAGCTGGATTCAGCAGGCAGACAATTTGCAATTTTGGGTGAATAAATTAATCTCTATGAAACCCCCTACATTAGTGGTTCTCAACCTGGGTAACATTTGACAATCTCTGGAGACAATTTTGGTTGTCATTACCGGGGAGGGGTGCTACTGGCATCTAGTCAGTAGAGGTCAGGAGTGCTGCTAAATATCTTACAAGACACAGGGTGCTCCCACAACAAAGAATTGTCTTGCCCCAAATGACAATAGTGCTGAAGCTAAGAAACCCTGTTCTAAAATTATGACTCTATTATTCAAATTTATTTTAAGTGGTAGTCTTTGAGTTTGTCTACAGGAGCCAGATTATTTTGTGCTCTTAGCCTATTGTTAGATGTACTAGTGTTACAGGGGCAGGAGAAGGGGGAGGTACCAATAATTCTTGCAAATCAAGAGAATTTTTTGAAAGTGTTTTCAAGGCTTTTAAAAACTATTATTACCTTTTAATACAAAGAAAAAATATTTCAATGTAGACACCTCCAGGCCAAGGCTTGTAGATGTATTCTTGTTATTGAGTCCTTTTCTTTAGGGTTTCTGGAACAAAATAGCTTTTGTGAGATAGTTGGTACATGCTGTGAAGTATGTCTGATGAATCATAAGAGGAAAAAAACCCAGAACAACTTGATGGAAGGAACTTGCAGTCGGTGTATCTCTGCATTAGTGATTTCTCTTAAATGACTATTCTCTAAAATACTATTAGTCCAGCAGAACACTTTACTCCAGCGTTCTCCCATACAGTCTACTGGAATGTACTGATTACCTTGAGTTCCACAGATAATCTATCCAAAATAAAATAGACAATAGCTTGAAATATGCTTCAGCACTCTTAAAGACCTTGGCATGTAAAAAGCTATTAAACGTGCAGGTGTTTCCTTCCTGTAATAATATAGATGGAATGGTGACTACCTCTGCCACACCCACCCACCACTATCATTGTTGTAGACAAAGTGTTCTAAGTATTTTATAAATGTATCTCATTTTTCTTACAAAAATCTTATCACGTAGTTTAAAAAAGAACATTTTTCAGATAAGGGGAAAATGTAAAATAGAGTGGTACAATAC
Source organism: Mesoplodon bidens (assembly GCF_964165515.1). Classification (NCBI taxonomy): domain Eukaryota; kingdom Metazoa; phylum Chordata; class Mammalia; order Artiodactyla; family Ziphiidae; genus Mesoplodon; species Mesoplodon bidens. Next base: position 58,380,345 of record NC_138163.1, on the reverse strand, counting down.
CTGCTAAGCCATATTTCCCTCTTAAACTTTTTCTTATGTATCAAAACTATTTCATATTTCAACCACAGAGACAATATATTTATTGTTAAAAAATCTGTGAACATTCATGTTTCGAATTTTCTAGCACCCCAGGTAATAGCAGTTAAAGCCTGAGTTACATATATTTTTTTTTCAAGAAGAATTATCTTACGATTATTTCTTTCTCTCAAAAGTATATGGGGGCTTACCTGGTGGCACAGTGGTTGGGAGTCCGCCTGCCAATGCAGGGGACGCGGGTTCGTGCCCCAGTCTGGGAGGATCCCGCGTGCCGCGGAGTGGCTGGGCCTGTGAGCCATGGCCGCTGGGCCTGCGCGTCCGGAGCCTGTGTTCCGCAGTGGGAGAGGCCACAACAGTGTGAGGCCCGCGTACCACAAAAAAAAAAAAAAAAAAAAGTATATGAATGTACCTCAAAGCTGCTGTAACACTTTTCCATCTCTGAGCACCCACGCTTGTGTGTATAGAATTTTAATGTTGCACAACTCCTCCAATATATACGTAATGGAAGAATTTTTGTTTAACTTTGTTTATTTGTACAGGAAGCAGTGAAAGAAAACAACAAGAGAAAAGAAATGGAAGAGAAGACTAGGAGGGCAAAGCTTGCAAAAGAGAAAGCTGAACAAGAAAAGTTAGAACGCCAGAAGAAAAAGAAACAACTCATTGATATAAACAAAGGTATGAAGTGCTTCTGTTTTTTAAGAAAGAGGTATGAAGTGCAAAATAATTGCACTTAATTATTGATAATTTTGAATTATAAAGTGAATAATGGTTTTGGTAGAAAATTCACAATATTATTAGTTACTTTTATCAAATGTCTTTCATGTTATTATCTGTATTTCTTTTCATCCTGCACTGAACACAGGCTTTTAGATAACCAATGCAAGGTAATATGTTGTTGCAACACTCTTTTTTTCTTCATTTATTTTACCAAATCATATTATGTTCTGGATGAGGCAGTGGTAAGAGAAGAAGAGAGTGAGATGAAAAGAGAAACACTGGTCTGGGGAGATGAGCCTTATGGCTCTAATTTTATTTTGTTGACACATGTCTGTTGACAGTACAGTAATAATTAGCACCCTCTCTTGGGGGCTTGAACATTTCAAGTCATAATGATATTGATAGCACTGTTATAAGTTGCAAAAAAAATAAGGAGAAGCACCTTGTCCAGCTGTGAGCCTACAAACAAAACACTGATATATCCACATAGTATACAGTAAGTTGTTTTCTTGGTTAGCAAGAATGACTATATATTAAAGGTAGATCTTTTTGGTTTGGTTTGGTTTGGTTTGGTTTTCTTTTTAAAGAAGAAAGGGTAAGGAATGAAAGTGATCAGCACCAGGTAGCTGCAACTTGAGAATGCAAAAACATAGCCTTTGCCACTGAGGGTTAGAGAATTGAAAAACAAAACAAAATCTGAACAAGATGCAAGATAATATGATTAATATGGACCACCTATTTCTAAGTATAATGATATTAAAAATTGCAAGCACTGTATAATGTTGACTGTGTGCCATATTTTAAGTAAGTTAATCTTCATAACATCTCTGTGAGGTAGGTACTATTATTATCTCATTTTACAGATGAGGAAACTGAAGCTCATAGAAATTAAGGAACTTGCCAAGGTCACACAAATAGAAGTATTAGCAGCAAGATTAGAATCTAAGTAGTCTGGCGATAGAATCTTTGCACTTATAAATGCCATTGTCAAATAATAATAACAATAACAACAACAGCAACAGCTAGCATATAGTACTTACTATGTACCAAGAACTGTTCTAGGAATTTTATGCATTTGAACATATTTAATCCTCATAAAACCCTAGTAGGAGGGTGCTACTATCTCATTTTTAGATGAGGAAACAGGCACAGAGAAATTAAGTGAGTTGCCCAAGTTGACAAAGACAGTAAGAGGTAGAACCAAGATCTGAGCCTAGGCATTCTGTGGCCAAAGTTAATTATTAATTATTATTACATATTTTTAATCATTGTCAGTCACTCTGTAGTAATGTCCCTTAATGGCGAATCTTCTGAAATAATATCTATACCTTTCTTCTTCATATCTCTAAAATACATAAAATTTTTCAGGAATTGACTGCAGTTTATATTTTTACCCAGGAAATAAGTAGAACATAATTTTAAAAGATGAGAAAAGTATATAGAAGGGATACAATAAGGTCCTACTGTATAGCACAGGGAGCTATATTCAGTAGCCTATTAAAAACCATAATAGAAATGAATATGAAAAATAATATATATATATATATTATTTTTTTTAATAAATGACTATGATTTACTCGGGGGGAAATGGAGCACAACAGTACTTGTAAGCCACTACACAGATGTGCTGACATCCCCAGTTTTATAAGTGAGGCAGAATCTCAGTGCAACATTTGGGTCTTGCAAATACAAACACACACACACTCACACAAACACTCACATACACACACACTTCAAGGTACCCACCTGTAATACTGAAGGTGTGGAGATTGACGTGTTTTTCACTCCAGTGTTTCTTTGCTGATTCATGCCCACTCCATAAAATCCATGTTAAAGGCGAGGTCTTTCCCTGAACTTGATTATTTTCTGTCTCCTTGGATTGGGTGGGACATGTCTCACTCAATTAGGAAAAGTGCTAGAGCACAGTATTTGTAGGAAGTTATCACTTAATAGGTGATGGAGTCAGTAGAACTGTGCTGAATGTTAGTTCCCTTACGTGCATGAAGAAGTACTGAGAGAAGAGGCTGGAAGAGGTACAGGACAGACTGTGCATTCACTTGGCTATGCTAAGGGTCTTACCCTGAGAGCTGTGGGAAACCTATGAATGTTTCTAAATGGGAAAGTGATATGCTTTTATCTTAGAAAGATCATTTTGACAGAAGCATAGAGAATGGACTGGAAAGGGAACAGCCTGAGACAACAGAGGTTAAGAGGTTATCATTGTCCTGACAAGAGATGATGGTGGCCTGAACTAATGCAGTGGTAGTGAGGTTACAGAAGTCACCAGTAAGAGGTGTATTAGATTCTCTAGGTTGTGGATATGCAGAGACAGATCTATTTTAAGGAACTGGCTTGCATGATTATGGAAGCTGGCAAGTCCAAAATCTGCAGGGTAGGATGACAGCCTGGAGACCCAGGGAAGAACCAGTGTTGCAGTTCAAGTCCAAGGGCAGTCTGCTGGTAAAATTCCCTCTTGCTCTGGGGAGATCAGTTTTTTTATCTATTCAGGCCTTCAGCTGATTAGATGAGGTCCACCTACATTACAGAGGGCAATCTGCTTTACTCAAAATCCACTGATTTAAATGTTTATCTCATCCAAAAACACCCTCAGAAAAACATCCGGAGTAATGTTTAAGCAAATATCTGGACACCGTGGCCCAGCCAAGCTGACACATAAAATTAACCATCACCAGAGGGTTGTTAAAAGGTAGAACTGACTGACCCTGATGATTTTAGATGTGGGAATTAAGGGAAGGAAGCATTAAAGAAGGTGGTACCCTTCATAAAGAAAAAACAGTTCAAGAATAGAGCAGACTTTATCAGGAGGGTTACAATGATTAGTGACATTTTGAAACTGTTTCATTTTCAGAAACCTTGTAAAGATGGGAAATGTCTAAGAAGCCATTGTGTGTGTGCGTGTATGAAACTCAGGAAAGAGGTTTAGACTAGACAGACAGACTTGGGGATCATTGATTTTTGAGGATTAAAGTTAGGGTATATTAGTTTGCTAGGGCTTCTGTAACAAAGTACCGCAAACTGGATGGTTTAGGACAACAGGAATTTATTGTCTCACAGTTCTGGAGGACAGATGCCTGAAATCAAGGTGTAGGCAGTGTCCTGCTCTTTCTGAAGACACTAGGGAAGGACCCATTCCAGGCCTCTCTCCTATCTTCTGTTAGTTCCTTGGCTTGTGGCAGCATAACTTCGATGGTCGCGTGGCATTCTCCCTGTGTGCACGTCTGTCTCTTCACATGGTGTTCTTTTTGTTAGGACACCAGTCATGTTGGATTAAGGGTCCAACCTAGTCTAGTTTAAATTCACCTTAATTAATTACACAACTTATAACATATGAGTTTGAATGAGATCACAGGGTAAAGTATAAATCAGAATTTCTGAAAGTATTTGGTCTCAGAACCCATTTACACTCTTAAAAATTACTGAGGACCTCCAATACCTTTTACTTATTTGGGTTATATGTATTGACATTTATTATATTAGAATTTAAGTGAAGACATAATAAATAAAATTATTTAAGAAATAATTTTAAAAGTAATTATTTATTAATTCTATTAAAATAAACTATTATGTGTTAAATAACATTTTTTAATGCAATGTAGCTTTATCTTCCAAAATCTCCCCTTCAAAAAACTTAGTAAGAAGAGAAAAAAATAGTGTTGTAAATCTTTTCAAAATCTGGCTTAATGAAAGACAGCTTGATTCTCATACCTGATTCTACATTCGTTCTAATGAGATATCGTTCTTCATGTAGCTTCTAGAAAGCACTATACACTCATGAAAGAATGAGAGAGAAAAAGGCAAAAATGTGTCAGTATTCTTATGAAGATAGTTTCAACCTTGCAGATCTGAAATGATCTCAGAGGTCTCCACAAGTTCCCAGATTACACTTTTGAGACTCTCCGGGGTGAATAGTGAAAAGAGGGAGTCAAGGCAGAGTCTGTCCAGTTTTGTGCCGAGAACATAATCTTGTTCCCACATCACACTGCCCCCCTCCCTGACCTCCACCCCAAGTATGTATCAAGCTTTCACTACTTCCTTAAAAACATACCTACAATAGAAAGAAAAAAAGAAAGAACCTATTTTGATTGTGTCTATAATATGTATATATTTTCATTTGCCAAGATTTGATTGATGACCTCTTCAAACATCATTGAAGGCATAGTATATAGATCCAAATAAGTTTTTTATGCAAATGCTGAGCTGAGTGATCTGAATGCGAAAGACACACTTTAAAATAGGATTAATCTTTTGTATATTCTTACCATATCTCTATTTACAGATCAATTAAATAATAAACTTCACCATTAGATTCTTGATTTGTGGCCCATATGTGGCAAGTACTTATTATTATTATTGTTATTTATTGTAATATTTTACACTTAAGAGTATATGTTTGTTAGTACTTATAAATATGTTTTAAAAAGAGATCCTTCCATTGAAATTGTATAGTCTTAAGAAGATGAAAAGATGCAGAAAAGAAAGAATAAGAACAGAGTTGGGTAATTGGGTGTCAAGATGGAGCTCAGTGTCAGTGAGTTTCTTAGTATCTTATAAAAGATGCTGTTGTTAACTAGGTGGAAGTCAGTTGCAGATATTCTGAGAGCCTGGGAGGAGGCATGATGGAGCTACGTAAAAGGTGAATCCATGTTAGAAATGAGAATGAGGTGCCATAGAGAACTTTTAAATGTGTCCAACTAGAATGGTGTTATCCACTTTCCACTGAAAGAGAACTGATATAGAACATTTGATTGCCATTGTGAGATACATATAATTTAAACTGTAGAGATAGTTCATGCACATGTGACTAGAGATACATACCATTGGAACCCGGGGATCTGTCCTATAACAAAGGTTGTCAAGTAAAGAGTCTCTTGGGTAAAGAAAGCCACTTGAAAATTAGAAACAACTTTGAAAACACAAACACTCTTTCTGTAACGTTTGTATTTCATATCAACTTAGCAAAATTGCCAACCTCTCCCTTTTAAAAAATCTCCTGTGATCCCATATAGCTAATAAGTAACAACAACAATATATATTTATCTGGCATGCAAAATTATATGCATTTATCATGAGGAAATATTCTGGAATCTAATTATTCAGAAGAATAATAGGATAAAGCAACCACAAAAGATTATTTCTATAATCTAGATGTGATCAGCTGAGCTCAGAATTAAGTAAAGATATCATGGAAACCAAGCAGCCAGAGAATTATACCTTTTCAGTTAAATCCATTAAAAATGCCATGTTTCAAAAAAAAAAAGCCATGTTTCAAGGCTCCATTTTGAAAGAATTAGAGATCGAAAGTCAAAGGCCATGATAAGAAATAGTATTTTTTTAATTGTAAAAGGGAAAAAAGACATGGTTATATATTAAAGAGACCATCATTTGCAAACATTAAGTGGCATGCCTAAAAAGTTATTAAAGTCTGTACATTAAAAAAGTGGAGATCAGTCCTAGCTCTGCCACCTGCTCGCTTTATGACCTTGTTCTGTTCCTTCATCTCTTCATGCCTCAGTTACCTCATCTGTAATGGAGGATAATGACATTTACCTCCTATCATTTTAGTGAAGGTTAAATGAGATAATTAAGTACAGTATATAACAAGGGGCCTAGAATATTCTTGCCACTGCTGATGATGAAAGAGTCATTTTGTGCTCACTGGAGAATCAGAAAAAAGTTCAAGACAGTTCAAGACATAGAACCCATCCTTTCTAGTTGACAATTTTGTCATAGAGATGTGTAGGGGAGGAGAAACTGTTCATTGGCTGGGGCCCTGTAAACTACACTGACAAAAGACAGGCTAGCAGGAGAAAATACACCTGGAAGCATTTGGTGATGAGTAACTCAGAGGGCTGGTTAGAATGTGGGCTTATATAGCATCTTAGCAAAAGGATAATACATTTTGAGAAGTTTTTTTTTTTTTTTTTTTTTTTTGCTGTACGTGGGCCTCTCACTGCTGTGGCCTCTCCCATTGCGGAGCACAGGCTCCTGACGTGCAGGCTCAGCAGCCATGGCTCACAGGCCCAGCCGCTCCGTGGCATGTGGGATCCTCCAGGACTGGGGCACGAACCCGTGTCCCCTGCATCGGCAGGCAGACTCTCAACCACTGCACCACCAGGGAAGCCCCATTTTGAGAAGTTTTTAGATGAGACAAAGGAAGAGGACTTTGAGTTTCTAGTGTGGCAAATTGTGGGAAGGTAAATATATGGGGGAACTAATGGAAGATAAGGGCTAATTAGTAAATTGTTATGTAGGTTCCTCTGGTGCCATTTCTGGACGGATAAGAGTCTATCTAGAGTAGTCTCTGGTGAATAACTTCTGTTATTCCTGGTAAAGAGTAATAGAGGGACACCTTTACAAATTTATATCCTGCTTTTAAGGAAATAGCTAGAGGGCCGAGAGGTTTTCTGGTATCTGCTTCTTCTCACTTACCTTCAGCTCGAAATAATCCTTATGCCAAAGTGGCATATCTTTGGGTGACATATTCTGCTACTCTTCAGATGTAATAAAGCTGAACCAGCAAACAGTGTACCGATAAATAATAGAGATCATTTCTAACTATCTAAAAGGGGAGATCAATGAGATCTGGTAAAATGATGTAAGGCTTCGTGGAGAAGGCTAAATATGGTCTCTGAATGTATCTGTTGAACTAGATGCTGAAGGATGGGTAATATTTAGCTAAAGCAGGGGCGAGACTATTCAAGTAAATGGGACTAACGTCAGCAGTGGTGCACGTCAGCACGGAAGGCAACAGGCCTCACAGAGGATCTGTTCAGTGGCCCACAGGGAAGTACATCAAAATGATGACAAGGACAGGTCCTAAGTTCAGGTCTCAGATCTACAACTGAGTAGCCATATAATCTCTGACAAGGTATTTCATCTCTCTGTGCTGTAAGTTCCTGCTCTATGAAATGGAATAGTAAAACGTTCCCTTGTTATTGTGAGGGTTAGATGAGGTAACCCACAGAGACTGGTGTTACTAATACTCTAGCCTATCCATTACATGTTGATGTCATTGGTCTCTGATGAATAGTTCAATGTTCAGTAAATATTTTCTCATGTTGTCATTGTCCTCGTTGTCGTCGTTGGCAGAGGAGGGTTTGAACTGGGAAACTGTTAGAAAAGTAGGAAGACTGTTGGAAAGACTGTGAAGAGCCTTCCAAGTCAGATGGGAGGTTGTGATGCGATGAGGTCGGAGAGCCAAATTGATTATAGGAATTTGTTCAGGGATCACCCAGGTAGTGAGCCAGAATACAAGAAAGGAAAGGTGAACACAAGGTGGATGTAGCTGGAAGAGAACAGTGAAAGGTGAAAAAAGAAAAAAAAAAAAGGAGTTAGCTCATAGCTGATGCTCTCTTCAAAGGAGTTTCAACCTGTGGCAGTTTAAGAAGGTGGTAACAGGAAAGAAAAATGTCATAAAAGAGATGGAAAAAAAGGCAGTGAGAGTTGGAAGCAGTGGATTTACTGATGGCCTAGACTTTTCTTAAGAACAGCAAGGTTTCATCAATATATAACTATGTATTAATGTTTTTTGACATATTAGGTTATTTCATTCATCCAACCGACATTTATTGCACCATTTCCCAAATAATTATAATTAAAGCATGCACAGTAATACAGCATTTATTTAAATGTAAAATTGAGAAAGCTAATTTAAATGCAGCAAAAATATGCTGAATCAATAAATGTACTCTAAAATGTGTGTAATAGTATGTAAACTGTGCAAAGTACTTGGCATAATCTATGTTCTCCAACCTTTGATTATATTAATATATGATAATTAACTTAGGGATCACGGAAAATAAATTAATTAATTCTGTAGGTAAAGTAAGAAAGCTTACTGAATATTTGTAATATTGGTGAATAAATCTCTTTTCATGTTTCTGGAAGTCAGCAAACTAATTGCAAGGACTTGGAGGAAGCAATAAAAAGAAGTGCATTTAAAAAAGGGTGTTTTGAAATTGGAAACTCCAAATGTGATTCTTATGCAAATATCATTTAATCAGGAACAGTTTTGCTCCTCCTTATATAAGATTATATGGAAATTAGAATTGCCTATTTACTTCTAGTATGATGATAAAGATAGCTACCTGAGTCAGATATCATGATAAATCAGTCTTCTGAGAGTGAATAAGCAAATTTTAACCAATAAACCTAAACATTTAAGCTCTATCATTAGTGGTGAATAGCAATTTTATTTTTCTGTTTTCCAAGTTTTAAAATAATTACATCTTATAAGTGAATTAATTCATTTCACATTACATTATTTTCATCTGAATAGATCAAAATTATGTTTCCTAATGTCATACCCCAGGCATTAAATTATAGTAACCAGTAGTATAGATTAGAATACCCCTAAATAATGGAATTGATCCCAAGTAGTATTAAAGCACCCCCGATAATATCGGGTTGGCCAAAAAGTTCAGTCATGTTTTTCCGTAAGATGTTATGGAAAAACCCGACCGAACTTTTTGTCTACCCCTATATAAATTCCTGAGACAAAATGGGTACCACCATTCTGGTGTATTTTACAAATGATAGTGAGCAGCTCATAGATGCTAATGCAAAACTAAATATTGACCTAATAAGCCTTATTTATGAAGAAAAAAATAATATCTGATATTCCATTTATTTAAATTGTCTTGCTCCCTACATCAGCAAACATTTCAAGAAATCTGTTTATTCAAAATCAGAACTTTTTCTCTTTGTTCTCTAGGTTTGTTTTTTTCAGTGGAAATATGTGGTGTGTGAGTGTGTGTGTTGAGCAATTCACCTAACCCTTCTGATCCTCAGCTTCCTTGCCTATAAAACAGAGGAAAGAATGGCATCCACCTCCCAGGATTTTCATAAGAATGAAATGAGACAATACGTACAAATCTCTTAGCAGTTGCTTGGTACACGGTTAGCACTTAATAAGTGTTAAATGTTGTTATCCCCTTAATAATAATAGTTATTTCAGTGAACATATCATGGAAAACAATTAATAACAATAATCACTACAATAAAATCTTAGTTGACTAGAATGCCTAGGGGAAGAGGTGTTTTGATTAATCTGATTTTGTAATTATAAGAAAGCCATTTGGGTATCAGTCTTTATCATTCATAATCTTTCTGAACTCAGTGCACAACCCTCCTCTGACTCACCCAAATACCTTCCCCCAGTATTTTTGGCTTCACATTTTACACAGGTGAAAATGTGCCACGTATAGTGTTTAAATATAGGTTTGTACATACAGTCAGCCCACAATATATAGATCACTGGTAAATCAATAGAACTTTGTTATTGTCTCTGGACCTGTATTCAGAGCATGAGTGATCATTGCAAACAAGTGTTGGAGAGTGGGCTTCATCTGTTCTAATTCCAGAATACACTCTAGATTAATCGAAAGTTCTAGTTATTTTTCCAGTAGTCTATTTGAGCCACTTATCACTAGTAATTTTTTTCTGACCTCATGCTAGAATAATTACATTTCTGGCATCAGTTCACTGGAAATAAGTGCTAAACTCTGATTCTGTCTGCCTTAGCAGTAAAGCAAATTTCTACACCAACTAAAAATATTCTTTTAAATAGGACACAAAAATAAATATGCGAAAGAAGATAGGTAATGCACTTTAGATCTCATTAAGGGTTCTTACATTCTAAATGCAGAAACTCTGATTTGCAAAAACTCTAAGAACTGTCTTCAGTGTGTTGAGCATTTAACAAGATTTCATCAGTTTTTATGTAGAAGATGAGTACTGCTGGCAGTTACAAATTTGGCTTTTCTCTACAGTATGTGCTTGTTGCCATGTATGCCTTATGTAACTTCACTAGCCAGAAAACCATGAAAATATTGGAGCAGGTGGATGAAAACAATCAAATTGACTACATAAGAAATGACCAAAACACATTGTAGATGGCCTAATCATTTATTAGAAACATGCTTCCGTTCCATATTTCAATATTCTAATTCTTATTACAAAAGTGTCAAATGAATAACAGCTGTTATATACCAACATTGCAATTAACTTGGCTGTGTTCTCAGTCAAATGCATTTAGATTCACATCGGTAATTACACCTAACAGCTTCATAGAACCAATAAGCTGCACTGGACCCAGCTGAGTCTCTAAGGACTTCTTTTTCTTTGAATATTATATTTGTTCCACCCACATTGAATCCCTGAGCCCCCGGGCTGCTTCAGAATCAGGGCAAAATCTATTGTTATGCTAAACGTGTGAAAGGCTTATTATGGATGAAAACCTTTCAGTGATTTTTAATTTAATTCTGCAAGTGTTTACTGAGTGCCCACAGTGTGCTGAGCAGGGTGACACACCCTAATCATAGTATTGTTGTCTGTTAACTCAGCACCATTAGCCTACTTAAGGGGTTACTAACCGTCAGCCTCTCTGCCTCTGTGTGTGTCTTTTCTGTAAGAAATAATGGCTCTTGCTGCATATGTATGTATGTGTGTGTGTGTGTGTGTGTGTGTGTATCCACTCACACAGAACCATGCCATATGCAGCATATAGCATATATATTTCATTTTTTCCACATATTTTAATATATGAAAAATTCTATTTTTCTTCTTTATGTCTAGTCAAGCCTCAGTCCTCAGTCACTCCCTTCACACATGAACAATCTATATAGTATATGATATCTTGACTAGTTAGAAAAAAATGGGAGAAAAGGTCTTAGTTTAAGAAAGCAGTTATGCCTTTGTTATAATGGTATTAGAAACACATTATAACCTAAACTTAGAATACCTGATTGTCATCTAAATCAACAATTGGCTTTATATACTATTTCATAGTAGCTCAGAAGATGATGGCATGATTCATTTGGGAAGGAAAAAATAATTATCCTTTTAAATGTGCGATTAACTATGGATGCCATAATGCTTTTATTTGTTTGAACCAGTATTGGAATCTACTCTAAATGTACATTATATATATATATAAAATTATCTCTTCATCAGAGGAGATATTTTAGAGGTCCTGATTTTGATTTAGTCTTTTACATTTGCTGAGCCCTGGAGAGGGCTGCCTAGGAATTACTTAGAGCATCGCTAAACAGGATGTATGGCTATAGGTCTAGGGAGTTGCAGGCACAGCCCTGCTGAGGGTGGGACAGTGTCCCAGGGGTTCTTTACAGACCTGTAGGTTCTGTGGTAGAAGAACTGCATACTGAGTTAGGCTGTACTGTAATCTGAAAATCAGAATACCTTGTTTTGTTTAAGCGCTTAGTCTCCCATTTTTATAACGTAACTCCCACCCCAATTTATTTTTTAATTTTTTAATTGAAGTATAGTTGATTTACAATGTTGTGTTAGTTTCAGGTGTACAGCAAAGAGATTCAGTTACACATATATATGTGTTCTTTTTCAGATTCTTTTCCATTATAGGTTATTACAAGATATTGACTATGTAGTTCCCTGTGCTATACAGTAGGTCCTTGTTTATCTATTTAATATATAGTAGTGTGTATCTGTTAATCCCAGACTCCAAATTTATCCCCCCCACCCCAATTTTTAAGGTAATCATTTTATGTAGTTGAATGTCTGAAGTTGAAGTTTTCCAAATTCCGTGTTTGTCTCACCAATATGTACACATTCCTGGTTTGAGTTGCTACCTCATCTGATTTTCTAGAACAGTATTTCTGTGAAAGGAAAATGTGTTCCCTCTAGTCCTCTTTTGTCAAAAACCCTTTGCACTTCCTTTTTTTTTGCCAATTGAACCTTTTTTGAAATGCATCAGTAGGGAGAGCTTGCCTAGCCTTTGCTAGACAAGAGTAGCTGTAGGTGCATTTAAACAATCCAACTTGAAAAGGGGATTTCTCTCTTTTTATTTGAAAACAATTGAAAATGAAAGGTGTGTGTCTCAGGATAGAGTGCTTAACCGACCTTGTTCTACTGCACTTCAGTATGGTATATGAAACTGCCTCCCCTGTGTCTTTCCCCAGTGTTTTAAAAAGATGCTTTACTTGTTTGAGGCAACTGGTTCTGAGTCAGAGTTCTTTCTGGCATAACTGCAATCCATTATGTTGTTAGGCCTTGTTATACTGTTCTTTGCATCTCAAAGAGTGAATGCAGCTTTGTTCGAAGGGCTATCTGATCATATTTTGAGGGGAAATGGAGATTGAGCTATAGAGGTGAACTATGGCTACATTAAGCTTTAAGTGTACCCACGCTCCATCCCCACAGTACATACAGCCTGGACTTTTCAGTAATCTCATGTAAGCTCCTGTGACCCAGGCATGTTGAAAACTAGCCCTTTTCACCTGAGTAACCATGACAGTAAATGAAACCCCCTAAAGGTACCTCTCTCCTCAAGGGTGGAAAAGGAGGTGGCCGTGAGGGGTTTGCAGTACAGTTCCCAGCCCTTCTTCCTGTCCCCTCTCCCATTTTAAGACCCCAGAAAAATAAGCATTTTTATAAAGAAATGTATATTGTAAATCAACTATACTTCAATAAAAGAATATTGATTGATTAAATTAAAAAAAAAGAAATATACAGGTTCTTTCTTTTAAAATCATAGGTAATTATAACCTTAGGAAAAGCTACTGTGTGCTTTGGACTTAAGAAGTTAATGCTTCTTCTGCAGGAGAAGGCTCTTTAAAGACAACAGTTAACTAAGGACTGATTGGAAGTTACATTCCAAAGTAAAACTGGAAGTCTGTATTCCCTCACAAACTTTTCCACAGACAGTAGTATGTGTTAAAGAAAAAAATGTATTCTTTAAATAGAAAACAGGGCCAGGTTTTGTTTCGTTCTGCTTGCTTCTTGGGGGGCGAGGAGGATAAGAAGCTAGTTGATCATCTCACAACTATGGTAGTTGGCCATCTCTAAATCTCTGGTATTCAAGAAATACCAAGTTTCAGTTCACAAAATGCGAGTCCTTTGTTATAAGCATCTTTTTTTTTGGGGGGGGCCTCTAGGCAGTTTCTGAAACTAGTTTCTGACTCCCATGTGGTGCTTTTATACAATATTTATCCATAAAACCTTTTGCATTTTTTTGAGTTGATGGTGCCTTTTTGTCATTCAGCTGCACCTCTCTCGCCTTCTTGGGGATTGTGACACTGTCACACTCTTCCTGATGCATTGCTTCCTGGTGGGTGACATCATGATTTGCAAGCAATCCAATATATAAATAAGGTGGTAAGAACTGCCTCAGCAATTCAGTTTCTGTTTTAAAGGAATTAAGCAGTCTCTTTCTGTTTTCTTACATTTCCCCCTACATCGTGTTTTCACAATTATATTAGGCACTATAGGAGGGCCTCTTTTCACTTTCACTCCATTTCAAAAAACATTTGGTTGACTCAAAATCTCCTTGGAAATGTACTACCCCATGTGTTATAATAGACCTCTCCTACCATATACATTTTTATCACACTAGAATGTATCATTCAGCAATAGCTAATAACTACTCATTTTCTAGGAGCATCTCAGGAACTACAGATGCTTCTTCAATCAGTATGTTTTTATTTTTGCTGATATTAAAGGAGTGTTTATCTAGAAAGAGTGATAAGAGTGAATTATCAAACTTCGAGCTTCTTCACTGTAGACATTACATGTACATAGGTGTTTTGTGGGCTTTGGTAAGCAAGAAAATACATGTGAGATCAATAAAACTTTAATATGTTCAAAAGTGAATATGGATGTGGTTTTACTGGATGAACTCCTTAGCAAAGATACTTTTTAAGTATAACAAAGGTTACAGTATATACAATGTGTGTATACATACATACATACATATATACATACATGCACATTATTACATGGACTCTCACAAATAAGTGGCTATTTGTATGTGTCTATGTAATAATAGAATTGACTATCACAACTTATTTTTCAAGTTCCACTGAAGTATTTAAAGCTAATTAGAAAGGCATACAGTTGCAGCAACATGGATGGACCTAAAGATTATCATATCAAGTAAAGTAAGTCAGAAAGAGAAGTAAGTCAGAAAGAGAAAGAAAAATATCATATGATATCACTTATACGTGGAATCTAAAACAATGATACAAATGAACTGATTTACAAAACAGAAACAGATGTACAGGCAGAAAACAAACTATGGTTACCAAAGGGGACGGGGGGGAGGGATAAATTAGGAGTTTGGGATTAACAGATATACACTAATGTAAATAAAATAGATAAACAACAAGGTCCTACTGTATAGCACAGGGAACTATATTCATTATCTTGTAATAACCTATATTGGAAAATAATCTGAAAAAGACTATATATATAACTGAATCACTTTGCTGTACACCTGAATCTAACACATCATTGTAAATCAACTAGACTTCAAAAAAAGAATTTTTTTTTAAAGAAACA
The DNA here is from genome assembly GCF_964165515.1 of Mesoplodon bidens. Lineage (NCBI taxonomy): Eukaryota > Metazoa > Chordata > Mammalia > Artiodactyla > Ziphiidae > Mesoplodon > Mesoplodon bidens. The sequence continues at coordinate 58,365,258 of NC_138163.1, read as the reverse complement.
GAAAGGCATATGGTATTGATGTCAGGGTCTTGCATTACCCACCTTAGAGCAAGATGGTATGATAATTATTTTCAAACAGTTAGTGTTCATTTATACTACCCACATACTGCTCTTCATTCCTTTTTATATTTCAGACCATACACCTGGAATTACTCTTTCTGCTTGCAATACATCTTTTAGAATTTCCTTTGAGTGAAGATGACAAACTGTTTGGGCCAAGCCTCTTTAGGAACTTTCTGGGCCAAGAGAGACCCAACCCTTGTCCCACCCTACCCCCAAAGCTTAGGACCTTTGGCCTTCTTATTAATCTCACAAGAGTTTTCCTTCCTGTAGTTCTGTCTCACCAAAAGTGTTCCTCCTGTGTCCTGACTCATTAGTTTCAGTCATTTTCTCCCATCCCTTAGTTTACAACAAGCCAAAATATTTCATCCAGCTTTGGGCTCAACCTGGCTTTATTTCCTGATTTAGGGCTTTGTGTAGTCTTATTAGTCTCAGTTTCAGGTTACAACTTCCTGATTTCCTCCTGGCTCACCCACCCCCTTCCCCCCAACCCTGCTCCTGTTGCTAATTGGCAGGCTAATGCAGTGCCATCTTTCAGCTTGAGTTTCTTCCTTCGAAAGAACACTGCCATCATCTGTTGATATCTTGTGACACTTTGGCAGGTGCCTCAGGAACTCTCCCACAGTGGGTGGGTTCAGATCGTGCCCTTCAGATTCTTGGCATTCTCCTAGGCCAGTGGTTCTCAAAGTGTGGTCCCTCACTCAGCACACCGCTCAAGGTCATAAAGCTAGTTTAGTGCTAAATAGGAGAGCCAGGAGTAGAGCCTGCCTCATCCACTGCTCCTTCTGCTGTACTACTCCACAGTGCTAGTCCTTTAAATTGTTTTAAATTGTTTAAATGTAGTCATGATTGATTATTGTACATGTGAAAATGAGAGACTTGTCCTCCAAGCTTTACATTCCTATCATTTTTGAACCTTCTGACAAGTGACAGGATCAGTCAGAATCAAGTAGTTTTCAGTGACAAGGTGGGAGGATATCCTTGGCATTGGAAGTTTACAGGGAACTCAGCAGAGTATTTGTGTTGTCCAATATGGCTTTGATGGATGGATAGTGCCAGGTTTTTCCAACTATAACATTCCAAAATGAACTCAAGCAACTGATTTACTAAGGAATGATCATTTACATTGTGTGTGTATATATGTATACGTATATACATATATATATGTATGCATATATGTATGTGTGTACTTGATTTGTAAAGTGAATTACTAAAGAAATTCTTAAGTATCAATGTCCCTGATATGTTAAAATAGCGTTTCTTGGTCATGGGGAGGAGGTAGATAATGAATTACATAACTAGGAGCACATCTATTGAAAAGCAAGTTTACTTTATATTACTTATTAATTGAGTATTAGTATATTTGTTGTATAATTATCATTATTTGTACATAATTTAAAGCCTTTTGTTTGCTCTTGATGGATGGATTCAGATAGCAAATAAATGTGTGAGTTTCCATTTGTCTTGGGTTGACATCTTTGCCCCATATACCCTCATGGATATGAACTTAGAGGAAAGGAAATACAAAGCTACTGTTTCAATCTTTTCTGCTTTCGATTTTATTTTCAACAGCCAAACATTTCTTTTCAATGATAATTAGAGCATTGAGACCATTTTCTTACTAAATCACACTTGAGTGGATTGAAAAAGTTAGTGTAGCCTCTAAAGGAAGTGACTCAACCACTGGGAAATTTTTCTTTGATATGATTTTATGAATGTTAAAGAAAATAGCATGGGGACTTCCCTGGTGGCGCAGTGGTTAAGAGTCCACCTGCCAATGCAGGGGACACAGGTTCGAGCCCTGGCCCGGGAAGAACCCACATGCTGCGGAGCAACTAAGCCCGTGAGTCACAACTGCTGAGCCCAAGTGCTACAACCAGTGCAGCCCATGCACCTAGAGGCCCTGCTCCTCAACAAGAGAAGCCACTGCAAGGAGAAGCCTGTGCACCACAGTGAAGAGTAGCCCCGGCTCGCCACAACTAGAGAAAGCCTGCGCACAGCAACGTAGACCCAACACAGACAATAAATAAATAAATAAATAAATAAATAAATAAATAAATAAATTTTTAAAAAGAAAAAATAAATAACTAGACAGATAAATAAATAAATAAAAAGAAAATAGCATGAAGAAATTATCAGGAGTAGTCAGTACTACATCATTCTGAAGACCTTGTAATCTTTCTCAAATACTAATAAGAAATTTATGAAAAATGGACAATCAAAATTGTTTATTACGTTACAGATGGGTTTTATTTTTACCAGCATTGGATACATAATTTGTGGGGCCGACTGCAAGATGAAAATCTGTGCCTCTTGTTCAAAGATTGTTAAGAATTTCAAGATGGCAGCAGCAGAGCATTAAAGCAAGTATGGGGCCCTTCTGAGCCCAAGACCCTGTGCGACTGCACGGGTCACATACCCAGGAAGCCCCTATGTTTTGCCTAAGTGTACAGTGAATGAAAGAAGTAAAATCCACATGCCTTTGTTCATGGAACAAAATGAACATTTTAACTTGAATAAAAGTGGGAATCTCTTAACAAGAATCCCCTTTTAAAAAAAAGTCTTTTCCTGAAAGCGACCTCTTTTATTTATTTCAAAATGTCTCTTCTTTTCCCATCAATTCCAGCATGATCTCTGTAGCAAATGAAATAGGGAGCTTTTCCCATGAGAACTCCCGTCAAGAAACATTCTTCTTCGGCCCTCTTCTGATATATTAAGGAATAGTTTTCATCTGTCTTAAAGTAGGTTTGAACATTTTCCTCTGATGAATACTTTATATACTCTGAGTAAACAGCTTCAAATTTCTCACATATTTTTCTGAAGAGATTCCTATTTCTTTTTTTAAATCCCCAGTGGCTTAAGGTATCCTATCTACAGATAATTTACACCACATTTCTGTATAAGTAACGTAATAAGACATAGGATTTCATTCTGCAGCGTTGTCTTTGGGTCTGTTTGCACTTGATGTTGACTTCATTTAGAGTAATATCCTTCCTTTGAATTTGTTTTCTGTGATTTGGTTTTCATAAAACATGAAGATGCTCTCTAGATTATCCAGGCCAGTTCCCTGCCTCAAGGTATATCCGTATGTAACTCTGTAAGACAAATGGTTAGACAGCATGTTTCTAAATGTCCCAGGAGAAGGAAACTGTAGTAGAACCAATAATCCTTATATAGTGAGGGATGTCTGGGGACCACCAATGCACTTATATTCCTCACAAGTTCCATTGTTCTTGAAAGCAATCATTATTCTTTTCTTTTTATTGAAATTATTTGATGTGTCTTATATCCTTACTTTAGGCAAAGTGCTTTATTTTGAAAACTAACCTTAATTATATTCTCGTGGAGGAAAGCAGACTCTTCTAACCAATATATTCCACCATGTAAAACTCTTGAAAACTTTGTCATCACATTTGTCCATTTGTCAGCCCTTTCTGATGTGTAGACATATCCTGGTTAATCATTATTGTTATGTGTGTTTCTTTCTTTTTTAATGAAAAACTATTGAATTATTCAGTTTTTCTTAAAAGTTCAATGATTTTTATATTTCAAATGCTTTTTAGTATTCAGTATATTCACAGCATGCTCAGAGTTTCTCTCACTGGTCCACTGGCTCTAATATTTATTAGAATAATTTTATTTACCATATGTTTATGTCATATTGGAAATGTTAGGAGAAAAAATTGAATTTTGAATGTGAAAGGTCCTTTCTTCTTTTATCAAAAGGAAGAAAATGCATTTTCTGACATTAATAAAAGCCATGCTGGCGTTCTCTTACAAGAAACTCACTAAAATGACAAAGAGCATGAAAAATGTAATTAGATGTTTGGTTGAACTGCACTGGTTGGTTGGTTTTCCTATCTGACAAATTCTAATACACAAAAATAAAATTACAATTAATAAGAAAGTGCAAATGTAGCAGACATATTGGTATTCTACATAATATTGAGGCAGTTATCATTATTTCATGTGATTGCAATAGAAAAAAATAAATTTGACTTTTTTTGCAAATACTGGTGAACTTTTCCTTGAAAAATACTATAACAAGTGGATTTATTTATTCAGTTCTCAGTGAGGTACTGGCTGTATCAAGGTTTTGGCAAAACAAACATGCATTCTCTATCTCTAAGTATATTAACTAATCTATAAAGGCTTGACATTCATTAATGCTTGCCACGGGAAAAAATGAGTTCTAGAGATTGTGTTTTGCTCAGTACTGGATAACTTACTTTCACAGCCCTACTTAAGCTTTGATTTCTAAATCTCTCCCTAGTGAAATCATACCTCAAAGATGTTTCATGAAAATGACAAGATAAGCTGCCTTGCATCCCAATGCTGTAGTAGGGGCAAGGGACAGAGTTCTGGGAGATTTTGCAAAACCATCCTAAGCTTTAGGGAAAGAAGTGCAAATGATTGACCTCAGTGAAAAGTCAGCAGTGTCGCCATCATGAACATAATAGCTCAGAGGACGTGTTGACTGTGTGCCGAGCATGGGCTTGTCTTGATTTTGTATTGATGACTCATACAGAGTTAGAACATGGAATTTGGAGTTATGGAAAATAGGGACTATTGGAAAGACTGTGCTTTTCAAGTTCTGCATTTTAGAAAATATTTTAAAATGCATATCATCATTGTCATAGCCTTCTGCATTGTACAATCTTCCCTCTTCTGTTTTGAAATATTTTTTTTCAGAGAGTTGGTAATAATTCAAATGACTTCTCTGTATCCCTAAATAACACTTTGAATCATATGAAACTGTTGCTCTTTAACTACTTTTTGGCCTATAAAAATGGCAGCCTCACATGGTTCAAACTAATGAAAAACACACAATTTCCCAAACAGAAAGGTAATATTCTCCTATTACTTAACCACTCTTTTTTTTTTTCTTTTTAACATCTTTATTGGAGTATAATTGCTTTACAATGGTGACTTAGCCACTTTTTGTTGTGTATGAAGCCCAAACTCTGTCATTCTAATGAGATTAAGAGACATTGTCCTTTCTTGGATGGAGCTGGATGTTGACAAGGTTTCCTTGGCCACCTATTTCCATATCACCTCTTACATGAGGATGATTAATCCATCCAGCACATGTTGACTTCTCCCAATTTGACTCTGAGGTGGAAGTGACCTCTTCCTCACTTTACTCCCCAGTTCAGGATGTACCTTAAAATAGCTTCCTCTAGACTGGATAGAAATAAGATTTCAGCACTGAATATATTCTCTAAGTATACTTCTTTGTTCAAGACAGTGCTAATGTGAATGCTTAGTTACTAAAACAAATGTAACAGCATTTTTAAAGCCTCACAAGGCAGGTAATTGCTTTAAAGAAATGATGGTGCATTTTTTCCTTCCTTTTCCTGAAGTGGAAAATCCTAGTCTTCTCTAAGACCCAGGATTCCATACGTCATAAGAGCATACGTTGTACATTCCTTCTAAAGGATGAGGATAAATTTCCCTTATACTAAAAATCACCAGCTGCCACGGAAGTGCTGAGCAAAAGATAGTCCTTATCATTTCTTTGCGGACTGCAATTTTCCCCCTTGATATAGGCTATAAATAGGAAATAAACAGTCGAATGAAATCATATAGTATGCAAAGATTTCACTGATAAGTTTAGGTGAGCAAATCATAAAAAGAACAAAATAGTACCTGGTCCTAAATCTTTGCCAAGGAGTGTTTAGTGACTTCCTCACTCTCTACCCTTTGGGCACATACCACTTTTTAACCCCATTTTTGAAGAGTAACAGATATTTGGTTTTGATTTTTTTTTTTACTTATCTAAGAGAGGGAAAATAATTAAGAATATTTAAAAACTTTACTGTTCAGTGGACAGGGAAAATAAACAGTCATTTTAATATCCTTTATTTAATAAAATCAGCAGTTCTTCCCTTTATAGTGTATTTATCTGAGGTAATTTATCAATACACGGACTATACAAAAATAACTTGCTTTTCTAAATGGTAGAATCTTGGCTTCTGCAAACATTTGAGCCATGCCCAAATTATAATGTAAAAATTAGGGTGTCCTATTAAATTAATGTTCTAAGAGCCAAAAAATCTACAGTATTTTTCTTTCTGTTCTTCAGATATATGTTAAACAAGTAGAGATTTTCAGAGTATTTCATTTGTATTCAGTTTGATTTGCAAGGCTCTTTATTAGCCAAAAATTCTCTTCATTTACAAATTAGACTACATAGTAGAAGAAATACATAATTGACCTCTTTGCGGAAATGCATCTTAGGAGGATGCATTACAGTTCCCTGTTTTGTACAGTGCTATCCACTACTAAGTGTCCAGTGGTCATGTGTTGATAGCTTGAAAGAGTGAATTAAATGCTAAATAAGGAATGTGCTGGGGGTATGAGTGAAGCATACTGTGTCTAAGTCCTCCCTGCTTTCTTCTTGGGAGCCTACTATCCCAAGAAGAGAGATGGCTGAAACAATGAAATTGTAAACCTTTTCTACTTAATCCCAAGTAAGAAATTTAGCGCCTGTTTGCAAGTCCTGTCTCTGAACAGAGCTCTATACATTTTAATAAAAATATAACAATATTTACAAACAGTAGTCACCCAACAGTAGCTAGATAGTGATATAGTTACTTCATAAAATAGTATAATATAAACCATGGAAGTTTTTGTGTGTAAAAGTAAAAATCAAGTAGACATGTCAAACTAAAGTGCTTATGAAGTTAAGCTCCAAGGAATGACAATGTTTAAATGCCAGTGTCTTCTCTGGTTTTACCAGCTTGCAGTGGGTTATTTAAGTTAAGCATAATTATCATCTATGCCTTTTTTTAAAATAAATTTATTTATTTTTGGCTGTGTTGAGTCTTCATTTCTGCGGGTGGGCTTTCTCTAGTTGCGGCAAGCGGGGGCTACTCTTCCATGAGGTGTGAAGGCTTCTCATTAAGGTGGCTTCTCTTGTTGTGGAGCACGGGCTCTAGGCGCATGGGCTTCAGTAGCTGTGGCATGCAGGCTCAGTAGTTGTGGTGCGCGGGCTTAGTTGCTCTGTGGCATGTGGGATCTTCCCAGACCAGGGCTGGAACCCGTGTGCTCTGCAGTGGCAAGCAGATTCTTAACCACTGCACCACCAGGGAAGTCCTTATGACTTTATTTTAAAAGAACAACATAATGTTCAGAAATTGACATAATTATATCTCTGAGGTATTGGTGCCTAATTTTGTAATTTTATGCCATTTTCTACTAACTGATCGACCCCCGTGTAATTCAATGGCATCCATATTATTTACTCAGTAATCTGTAATTATAGACTTCCTCTAATGAAGCACCCTATGCTTTATTGCCCTATGTTCTTAGGAGCTCTGTGGGTTTCAATTTTAGAAAATTTGAACTTGGAGGGGAATTTTTTTCCCTGATGAACATTATAAAGTAACGAAGAGTTTAATCACTGTTGCCTTGATTGTTTGAAACACCAAAAGGCAATACCACCTAATATACAATTACCATATTACTTTTAATATGTCTTCTTTTTAATTTAAAGGTTGAATTCAATTAAATGGTAGTAGCAGTATGTTAAATTTACCATGAGTATCTGCCTCAGGGAGTTATTTATTTATTTATTTTGAAATTAATTTTTTTCTATTGGAGACCAACTTCCTTTTATTTAGTAAAGCATATAATTAAGGTCTATCTAAATTTTAATTATTTAATAGAACAGGATATTGTTAATGTGTATCTGTATAAATTGCCTAAATTACCTGAATTTAGGCCATTTACGTTTCCAAAGCACTCACTCTAGGAATTTGACCCCTGGAATAGGTCTGGTGAGCTGAAGTGTATTCACTTTAATAATCTTCCTAAAAGCTATATCCATTTAAACTTGAAAGTATAAAGTATCTATCTTTTTTGTTGTTGTTTGCTTTTTTCTTTAGAATTTACATTAATCTTTTGTTTCTTAAATTAGGAACATGGGGGAAGACATATAGGTGTGAATACTTAGGATCTGTAGAAAATGGTAAGGAGAGGTAGCTTGGTTGGTGTGGTTGGAGGAGCCAAAGAAAAATCTGGAAATAATTAGTGAGACCTTTGGAATTTGGATTGGATCAGATGAGCATTGAATCTTGGAAAAGAGGATAATGTAATTAAAGTTATAGTTTAGTGATAGGAGAGACTAGAAACAAAATTCAGCAAGTTGATTCATATAGGTTATCCAGGTTAAGGGATAAGTGTTACACTAGGGGAGGAGACTTTGTATTGCCTGTGAAGATGTGCTATAGCTTAGTCACTATTTGACTTTGGAAATGAAGAAAAAATACTAGAGACCATTCAACGGTTCTAAGCCTGGAGGATAATCAAAAATGAGAAAATTGGGATAAGAAGTCATTAGGGGTGTGATTAGGTGGGGAAATCTGTGGGTGATTCCATCCGTCTGAGATGAGTCTGAAATGATAGGAAATTTTATAAATAACATTGTTTGGGCATAGCTAATGGTTTGTCCTTGAAATGGGAATGCAGGTAAATAGTGAGGTTGTGAATTAAGGCATCTCCATCATAGAAGAGAACTAGAAGCCTTGAAACTGAGATCACTTCCCAGAGCCCAAGAAAGAAAGGCCACAGACTGTCCAGTGACACTTCATTCTGCTTTCTAAATAATTATTTTTCAGCAACTTGTTTCAATTCCACCAGGAGACAGGAGTGAGATTGCTAGAAGTACAAATATACATTCTAGTTGATCGAGAAGGAAGCCAGCCATGCTCAGAGTCAGACTGGCTCTCTCCTGGAGCAGATTATTAAACTCCACTTAAGGAATTATTGAGGGATTTAGATCAAGGCTTAAAGGTAAATCCTTCCCTCTCCCATTTTGAAACATCAATGTAAATTACACTATTGAGTTATGATAATGCATATCAGAAGTGCATACCTTCAGCTCCTTTTCTGAGGCATGTGGCAATCAGCAGCTTCTTAAGCAATGCTGACCATGATTTGTGCCATGCATTCCTCCCCTACCTTCAAAATGGGCCAGAGATGGATTCTTGACCCAAGGACAGCCATCTGTAGGCTTTTCTATTTCCTAAGAAATAGCCTGTCATGAACACTCTTCCTCCAAAGGATGGTCTGTCCTGGTTGAATCAGTTTGATTCTTTTTCTTGGGGAGTTTGGACTCAAAGACACAGAGATGGAGAGATAGTTCAGAAATAGCAGAAAAGAAAATAATAACAAATACTAAGAGTAGGTTCACATGGTAGGTGAGAATGGACATCAAAGTACTGAAGTAATAACATTAATGGATGACTAGGGCTATTGTTGTAGCTGGAGGATTAGAGTCAAAGTTACATATTTTTTTAATTTTATTGAAGTATAGTTGATTTACAATGTTGTGTTAATTTCTGCTGTACAGAAAAGTGACTCAGTTATACATATATATATATATATATATATATATATATTCTTTTTCAGATTCTTTTCCAATATAGGTTATTACAAGGTATTGAATATAGTTCCCTGTGCTATACAATAGGACCTTGTTATTTATTCATCCTATATATAATAGTTTGCATCTGCTAATCCCAAACTCCCAATCCTTCCCTCCCCCACACGCCTTCCCTTTAAGGTTGTATCATTTTTTTTTTTTTTTTTTGTGGTACGTGGGCCTCTCACTGTTGTGGCCTCTCCCATTGCGGAGCACAGGCTCCGGACGCACAGGCTCAGCGGCCATGGCTCACGGGCCCAGCCGCTCCACGGCTTGTGGGATCTTCCCGGACCAAGGCACGAACCCGTGTCCCCTGCACTGGCAGGTGGACTCTCAACCACTGCACCACCAGGGAAGCCCTAAGGTTGTATCTTGAATGGTGTTTCACTTCTTTGTGAGTCACACCTGACCACGTAGCTGCTGAAGCCTGTTTCCTATTCCTTCTACTTCTGCATACATCCTTACACTAAATCCCCACCTTTGTCTCTTGTAAGCCCATCTAACACGTTCATCAAGAGGATTATAACATTCCCTGTCCTCCTTTTTCTCCCTCCCCACCCCAGCCTACTAGGGGTCAAATTTTTCCATGAGAGAGGCTGGGGGAGTGAGCAGGCAAACAGCTTATGCCACCCATTCTCCCCTTCAGGCCCTTGGGTCCAAAAGACTAACCAACAAGGGGGAAGGAAACACCTTGAAGCAAACATACAATCAATATTTAAATTACAACCAGAAAGTTGTAGAATCTTCCCAAGATGTCATTAAGGGACATGAAAGTGAGACTTGACATTATATGTCTAGGAACAATGCTGAAAAAATGAAAACCAATTTTATGTTTGTTCCTTCACTGAGTTGAGACTGTTCAAAAAACTAGTTGGTCATACATGCCTTTTTTCATACTGCTTTTTGCTTTTTGAAAAAAGCAAAAGTGTATAATATCATGTTAAAACAAGATATGTGCTCCTCAATTTGAAAGTGGTAGTTGTAATAAGAACAAATCAGTTTGCAACAATATTCACTCTTGGGGCATTCAAAAAAATGACTTGATCAGAAAGACACACACACACACACACATGCACACACACACGTACACACATGACTCCTTGCACTTTAAAAATGTATAACCAACAGTTAAGTTCCTATGCAAAAGTGGAGTGAAGTTGTCATTGCCTTTCTGACTGGAGAGAGGAAGAAGAATTCAAAAGATGGCCTAGCAACAGATGAATTGTCCACTTGTTTCCTGTACTCCAACCATCAGCAACTAAGAGTACCAATTCCCTCTCGTACATTTTTATACCTGGTGGTAGGCTGCCACTGTAGCTGTGGTGTGTGACGTTTGTTAAAACTACCTGACAGGACTCTCATGACAGCCGTTCTTCAAAAGTTACTTCCATCCCTCCCTTACCTGGTGCCTATGCTAGGCACCAAGGAACATAAAAGTATACATTTGACCTCATGATGGTGCTCTGTAAGCTCAAACTCTCCATTTCCTTCTCTCCACGACTAGGGCTGTGTTCGTATTTCTTATGATGATGGTTAGGTTCATTGCATGGTATCATGTTCTGATATGGACATCCAGTTGAAGTCCAGAGGTACGGAGCTAGGTCTTCTGTAACGGAGCTGAATTTACTCTCCGTCAGTCAGAGGCTGGTTCTCAGACAGGAAATCAAAACTTGGAAAGCAGGTCTCCCACTGGCCTTTGAAAAAAAAACCTCTCTTCTCTTTTTGTAATTGTTCTTTTGGAACTAACTTCAAGGATTCTTAAATGTAAATCCACATAGAAGTGTATGTATAATTGTTGCTTCATGAATGATTCTGTCTCATTCTTGGCTTTGGCCCTCTGAAAGGAAGCATTTCAATTTCAAGTAGGCCGACATCGACTTTGCACGTTCTTTCCCACCTTCCACCCATGGTGAGCCCGTTTCACTGACACGGAGGTTGCCAAGCTCCTTTGGCACCTCAGAGACAGATTGTGAGTTCCACAGGTGTCTGTATGTAGCGTGATGCTGATGTTGACAGTGTGTGCTCTAGAGCAGGGGTGAGCAAACTTTCTCTGTAAAGGGCCAGATAGTAAATATTTTAGGCCTCGAAGGCCAAAAATCTCCGTTACAACTACTCAACTCTGCTGTTGTAGCTTGAAAGCAGCCATAGGCCAATACATCATGAATGAGTATGGCTATGTTACAATAAAAGTCAGGTACTGAAATTTGAATTTGGGGAAATTTTCATGAGGCATGAAAGATTATTCTTCTTTTAGTTTTAAAAAAAAGCATTTAATATGTGAAAACCATTCTTATGATGTGGGCTGTACAAACACAGGTGTTAGGCTGGATTTGACCACTGGGGCTATAATTTGCCAACCCCTGCTCTGGAGACATACTCCTGAGGGTCTAAGGCTGGTTCTGTCACCTCCCAACCTTGCGAACTTGAGTGAGTTACTTTACCCAAATATGCCTCAGTTTCGTTTACCTGAAAAATAGGTTGGCGTAGGGATCCAACATCCCTTAGAACAGGGCCTGACATATAGTAAGCTCTCAATAAATGACAGACATTATTACTATTCCTATGTCCCAAAACATCTTTGCTTTATCTTTTCAGAAAGTCACTGAGATTTACTTTGGCGGATGATTTTGAATTTATTCTTTTTCCAAGTTTGTTTTTGCTTAGTTCTCCCTTCACAAGTGTTCCATGCCCTTAGTAAATGATTGATTCTGATAAGACACACAGTATTTCAAAGGTATCTTTGAAATATTAATTATTTAAAATATCGAACGTGAGATATTTTACCAGAGGCATCAACATTGGTTCTGGTAAGCGTTAACATTCAGGTTTATTCAGGCTTATTTATAGAGTGTAATTTTCTTCTCCCAATCTTCTAGCATGTAGGTAACTGGGGAAAAAATGAATACGCATAAACATTACTTTTTAACTACCATTTACTATCAAGCTGTCTTACCTCAGGTGGACTGCCCAAAAGGTGCCTCTGGCCATAAAATTTCCTTCACTGAGACCACCAGTAGAAATCCATTCAAGTGTGTTAACAGGCAACTCTTTTTTTTTTTTTTTTTTTTTTTTGCGGTACATGGGTCTCTCACTGTTGTGGCCTCTCCCGTTGAGGAGCACAGGTTCCGGAAGCGCAGGCCCAGCGGCCATGGATCACGGGCCCAGCCGCTCCGTGGCATGTGGGATCTTCCCAGACCGGGGCACGAACCCGTGTCCCCTGCATCGGCAGGCGGACTCTCAACCACTGCACCACCTGGGAAGCCCAACAGGCAACTCTTTAAAGTGCAAATATATTAAGGAAAGTTAACTCACCAATTTAGCTACTGTGACAGACTTTGAGGTGACACCTACCATGTAGATATTTGGGGAGAAATCACTTTATCCTTTACCATTCATCACTCTGGAGTGAAATATCCATTAGCTTGTGACCCTCTAGTACAATATTTATTTCATGACAAAATGTACCTATAACATTAACCTTCAATTAAAAGTGGTAAGGAAGAGTAGTATTCACTATGAAGTTTATCTGAATCTGATAATTTCCTTCACTATAGGAAACTGTTCATTATCTGTTCTGGCAAGGAGATGTGATAACAGAATGAATGAACTCTCTAACCAACATTTTCCTCTATAGTTTTAACTTTAATTGCTCTGAGATTAATTTTGCTTTTTGGTGCATACCACTGTGCAAGGCCTCAACCTGGGAGCATAATGTTTTTCTTTTTTGTTTTGCAAATCTTCAACTGCTGCATAATGTAATTACTAGTCTGCCCCTAGCTCATCCTGTGGTTTCTGGTAATTTCCTCTAAGCTCCTCTGTCCTCTTTTCCCTCTTGAAAGTTTTCTTCTTTTGAACAGGAACATCTGCCTTCATTATTTCCCTTAGAAGTTTATACATTCTATTTATGCCCTCTTTTAATCTCTATGGAATAATATCTTGATTTTTTAAACACTTTTCGTGGCCCTAAATTACTTCATAGACTATTATCTTAGTTACCATCTGTTGGTTTGTCAAGTCACCATTATCTCCATTCTTCACTCACTTCCAATTAAACTGCAAACTAACAAAAACCTCCCATCAGGTAGAGGATTTCTAGATGTTTGTGGACTGCAGTAGAAGTTGTTCAGGTTTTTGTCATGTCTTACCTCTTATTGTGTTGAATTATAAGAGCTATTTGTCAGCCCCAGGCCTTCATTTTTTTCAGACCCCAGAGAAGGAATTTTTTTTTTTTTGAAATGTCAGGATTTATGGGATTACTAGAATGCTGTGTTGGGTCTGATGTAGGATCCAGGAAATAAGAATGTGAGAAGAGCAGTCAAAGGAAGAGATCTCTCAGGAGACTGTTTACTCGCCTGGTTGAAAATGCAAAAAAGGGAAGCAGAGGTGAGGCAGATAGAGCCATAAGATTACAGGATTGGGAACTTGGAAGGCCTAAGGCAGGAGAGGCACTGGGTGGGAGACAGTGGACCTCACCATCAGGAGGGCTTAGGGATGCAGCACAGCTCAGGACCTGATAGGCTGGAGCTAAGTGCTGTACTGTCACAGTCATGAGCCTTCCTCTGCCTGTCCTTGGCTTGAAAGTTAAACTCGCAAACCTCGTGTCCTGTCACATCTCTCTTACGTTAGACAACCAGTAGTTGCAATCTCAGGAGGTCCTGTTACACACCCAACACCCAAGTTGTGGACATGGGGAGCTTTGTAGTGTAAGAGGCTTCCCGAGGCCTCAAGGAACAGACTTGCTTCATGGGGCTGATCAAAGTGAAGCCCATCCAGCAGACTTACTGGCCCATGTGGGGAAGAGCATTTCAAGTAGTGGGATCCATTTTAGCAAAGCAAAGAGCAGGGTGAGGAAAGAACCAAGCAGTTGGGAACCACTAGCATGCGTATATGTACACGTGATGCAAGGCTGGAGAGGGTAGCCTTCTGAAGACTTTGTAAGTTTGGGATTTATCCTGAAGGCAATGCGGAACCAGGGAAGGGTTTTTTTTTTTTTTTTTTTTTACAGTAAATACTTATTTTATATACAGTGATGTATATCTGTTAAACCCATATTTCTAATTTATCCCTCCCTCTCCCCTTTCCCCTTTGGTAACAATATATTTGTTTTCTATATCTGTGAGTCTGTTTTGTAAATAAGTTCATTTGTATCTTTTTTTTTTAAGATTCCACATGTAAGTGATATCATGTAATATTTGTCTTTCTCTGCCTGATTTACTTCACTTAGTAGGTTGATCTGTGTTGCTGCAAGTGGCAATATTTCATTCTTTTTAATGGCTGAGTAGTATTCCATTGTGTATATGTACCACATCTTCTTTATCCATTCATCTGTCGATGGGCATTTTTAGGTTGTTTCCATGTCTTGGCTATTGTAAATAATGCTGCTATGAACACTGGGGTGCATGTATCTTTTCAAATTAGAGATTTCATCTTTTCTGAATATATGCCCAGGAATGGGATGGCTGGATCATATGGTCATTCTCTTTTTAGTTTTTTAAGGAACCTCTAGACTGTTTTTCACAATGGCTGCACCAATTTATATTCCCACCAACAGTGTAGCAGACTTCCCTTTTCTTCACACCCTCTCTAGCATTTATTATTTGTAGACATTTTTTTTTTAATTTACTTGCCTCCTTCATTTTTTTTTTAAATTTTTTGCTTTATAACAAATTTAATCAGTTATACATATACATATGTTTCCATATCCACTCCCTTTTGCGTCTCCCTCCCACCCTCCCTATCCCACCCCTCCAGGCGGTCACAAAGCACCGAGCTGATCTCCCTGTGCTATGCGGCTGCTTCCCACTAGCTATCTACCTTACATTTGGTAGTGTATATATGTTCATGCCGCTCTTTTACTTTGTCACAGCTTACCCTTCCCCCTCCCCATATCCTCAAGTCCATTCTCTAGTAGGTCTGTGTCTTTATTCCTGTCTTACCCTTATGTTCTTCATGACATTTTTTTTTCTTAAATTCCATATATATGTGTTAGCATACAGTATTTGTCTTTCTCTTTCTGACTTACTTCACTCTGTATGACAGACTCTAGGTCTATCCACCTCATTACAAATAGCTCAATTTCATTTCTTTTTATGGCTGAGTAATATTTCATTGTATATATGTGCCACATCTTCTTTATCCATTCATCCGATGATGGACACTTAGGTTGCTTCCATCTCCGGGCTATTGTAAATAGGGCTGCTATGAACATTTTGGTACATGTCCCAGAGAAGGAATTTTGTTTCCCTCTTTTTTGATAAGTGAGCGGTCTTCTAATTTTGTGTCATCTACAAATCCATACATCTTGCAGCAGGGTCTTAATCTGGCCCATAATAGATAGCGTGAAAAAGATTGAATCTAACACTGATTTTTCTTGCCCTCCACTTGTCACTGCCTTCTTATGCTGTCAGCTTCCATTTACCACTGCTTATGACCTTGCTCACAAAACCAGTTTTACTGTTCTATTCCGTCTTTTACCAATAATGCCAAAATTGACTATTGTACTTTGCCCAGGGTTATATACAGAAAAATATTTGTCACTGCAAATTCAATTGTATACTTTGCAGAATTTCTCACCCACTCTGGTCTATTTTGCATAATACTGTGAGGCTGATCTTAAATGTCACCTTTATCATGTCATTACCTTGCTGAAGATCTACCAATGGCTCTTTAGAGGCCCTTTCATCACATTCAAACGTCTTACTTTGATACCCGAGGCCCTTTAGAACTTTGCTCTGATGCTCTCCTCATGGTTTCTCATGTACTCCGTGCATATTTGATTTCAGGTGGCCACGCTGATTCAAAACCACCTCAACACATTTTACCCTCTTAACATTACATGATATGAACAAGCAAAACTAATATACAGTGATAGAAATCAGAACAGTGGTTGCCTTTGAGTGGGGGAGGCAAGAGGGAACTTTCTGAGGATGATGGAAACATTCAGTACCTTCATCGTGGTGGTGGTTACATGGGTTTAGGTACTTGTCAGAATTCATCAAGCTGTACGCAAGATCTGTGCATTACAATATTTGTAAATTTGTACACAGACACATGCACACACACAGAGAAAGTGAGCAAGTAAGCATATGCATATACACGAGGAGTTATTAAATCTAGACTTTACGAAACTGCAGTGAGGTACCACCTCACACTGGTCAGAATGGCCATCATCAAAAAGTCTACAGATAATAAATGCTGGAGAGGGTGTGGAGAAAAGGGAACCCTATTGCACTGTTGGTGGGAATGTAAATTGGTGCAGCCATTATAGAGAACAATATGGAGGTTCCTTAAAAAACTAAAAATAGAATTACTATATGACCCAGCAATCCCACTACTGGGCATATATCTGGAGAAAACTCTAAAAGATACATGCACCCCAGTGTTCGTTGCAGGACTATTTACAATAGCCAAGAGTCAGCCATAAAAAAGAATGAAATAATGCCATTTGCAACAACATGGATGGACCTAGTGATTATCATACTAAGTGAAGTAAGCCAGACAGAGAAAGACAAATATCATATGATATTGATTATATGTAGAATCTAAAAAAAAAAAAGATACAAGTGAACTTATTTACAAAACAGAAGTAGACTCACAGACATAGAAAACAAACTCATGGTTAAATAAATTAAATTGTTTTTTAATTTTTTTAAAAAAATCTGGATTTTACTCTCTTTAAACTGGTCACTATTCAACGTTTTAAATGTTAATTTTTTTCAGGGGCTTAACTTAAGCCCTAATTCTTCCACGAGCCTTCCCTACTCTTTTTTTTTGGCTATGCTTTTTTAAAATTATTTTATATTTATTTATTTTTGGCTGCATTGGGTCTTTGTTGTGGTGCATGGGCTTCTCATTGAGGTGGCTTCTCTTGTTGCAGAGCACGGGCTGTAGGTGCACAGGCTTCAGTAGTTGCAGAACGCAGGCTCAGTAGTTGTGGCATGCGGGCCCTAGAGTGTGCAGGCTTCAGTAGTTGGGGCGCACAGGCTCTAGGGCGCGCAGGCTTCAGTAGTTGTGGCTCACGGGCTCTAGAGCGCAGGCTCAGTAGTTGTGGTGCCCAGGCTTAGTTGCTCTGCAGCATGTGGGATCTTCCCTGACCAGGGACTGAACCCTTGTCCTCTGCATTGGCAGGCAGATTCTTAACTACTGCACCACCAGGGAAGTCCCTCCCCTACTGTTTGAACCCATGGAGAACATAGTTTTATTTTTTAAATTATTTAATCTACCTAAGTAGTATTTTGTGTGGTAGGATCCTGCCCTCACTAAGAAGCCTTTTGCTTCTTTTGGTTCCCTTTATTTACTTTTGGGCCATTTTTATTGGTTGATGGCAACTTCTTCAACTTTGAGTGGCTCAACTTTTCCAGAAAGCCTTAATTATATAATTGAGAATTCAAGGAGGCAATTGTAGTGAATAATGAAGCCATTATGACCAGGTTGTAAGGATCTTAGGGAATGATTTTTATGGTATTGGTTTTACTTTAGTCATTTTTGAGGAATAATGAGCTAGAGTTGGGTGTTAGTTAATGGAAAAGTCCAAGGCACTAGATGTTTAGGTTCCTAGAGGAATAAAGGGTATTTAATTAATAATGTTTGCTTAAAAAGGAAGAAGAGCTCAGAGTATTTTCAAAAATTGTAAAGGGTCAGAGATTTTACTCTTCTTGCATGCCAGCAGGTCAGCTGCCACAGTTTCAGGGGTGCTGGCAGAAGACACAAGATTCCTGGTTCAGAGACAAAGAACTGTTATCCACAGCACAGCAAGCAGTGTGAGCTTCACGTTCAAATTGCTTTCCCTTGCACTCCAACTCCCACAGGGTGATGCCAAGGTGGGCCCAGGTGGATGCTAGGCACAGAGTGGGTTTGTGTTATGTCTGAGGATCCCACGCTTAAAGAACCAAAATCTTTTATAATGGACTGAAAGCAAACCTGTCTGACATCTGCCCTAGAGGGAGATATAATCTGTCTTCAAAGTAAACCTACCCTCTGCTCTGGAGGGAGACACTGTGCCTTCAAGGCCATTGACTCTAAAAAATTCTTGAAAAGATAGTCCAGAACAAAGGTCATCAACGCCTGTGCCCACAAAATGTACAGAAATGTGAGAAACCCATAGGGAATTCCCTCTAAATAAGTTTGTGCTAGCTATCGGTGAATAGCCTTGCATAAAATTGTCGTAGAGATCATTAATTTACCTAGTGCTAATTTTAATCTGTGGCATCTCCAAACTCTTCTGGAGAAATTAAGTCGACACAACCCAGGTATGCACTGATGCTGAAAGGTGAAATCAATGGGCATTCAGGATCCACTGAATGACCAACACTGTTGGAAATATGAAATAGAAGATACAAGCCATGCCTTTCATTATACCCGAAGATAAGTAGCTCACACAGAGCCCACTGGACTGCCTGCAACCCTTCTAGCTCCTTAATACTGTCTGTGATCTAATTTCAGGATGAAAGATTAGAAAGTTGCCTCTGAATTGTTATTTCTCAGACATGCCCATATGGTACTGTTTTAGTGGCTAAAAAACATTACCGATTTCTCCTTGATATTCTTTCACTCAGTAAAATACATATTGTAAGTTTTAAGAAAATGCATTTTTCTATGTAACTCAGTAAGGTTATTCTCTTTTTCAATGAAACATAAAGCACTTAAAAGATTTTTTTTCCCCTGAGTTTGATCTCATAGACCAAAAAAAAAAAAAAAAAAAGAAAAAAAATCCAAACAACTACTCACTACTAATCACATCTAAGTAAGAATTAATGGTTCTGTGAACTTGGAAATTCTAAGTGAACTGTCAACCTCACACAATTCAATCACTGACCAAATTGCAATGAAACTTATTTGAAATGAAGGATAACTTTCAAATGATCATGTTTACTTTCATTTTGTTTTAGGAAGACTAACTGAAATATAAATCTATAATATATTCATAAAAGCTTTATTCCTTAAGGTTAAACATTTCATGAAAATTTCTCAGTTCCTTTGAAAGTTTTCATGAAGCCAATGAAAAAGTAATGGTGGACTGGTGGACTAAAACTTATATTTCTTTCCTTAAAGGCATTACTGATGTTTACAAAGACCTGGATTTTTTTTTTTAACAGAACCATCTAGCATATGCCTTCTCAGCAGGAGCAATATCACCCCCAAGGGAATCAATATTGGTTCTTGGAGAGGTGGGAGGAAAAAAATCTTAGATATTACAATGGTTTGTGACCTTCCAAAGGACCACAATACATAAGCAGATATATAGTTATATCTGTAAATATTAATGTGGAGGGGATTAGGAAAAAGATATCTAACAAGGTTCTGTTAAGGGAGGAGGGAACGATAATGGAAGAAAAAAGTTGAGAAACTGATCTGGCATAACATTTTTTAAGTGTTTTCAGATGGCAACCACTAAATTAAGCAAAGGGATTTATTTGTAATTCCTCTCTACTTTATGTCATATTTGTTCTTTTCATCTCTTTAGTCCGTAAACAATATAATAGCTTTAAAGAATTTTAATGAAATGACATCCATAATGTTGTTGTAGATTTTTTCATGTTTGCATATTATTTATGTAAACTCATAAATACTCTTTGGTATTCTGTTCTCGTCACTCATATACAGATATTCATCTTTCTACATAGTCTTCATAATGACTGTTTTTATGAGGATGCCTGAGATTCTGCTGTACCACAGTTCTCTTCCGGTTGTACTTCTGTGTCTAAAAATTCCTTCTGTGTCTTCTTTGCAGTTCTGCTTCTCCTGACTGCCTATTAAAAACTGAGATCCTCAGGAATTGCATCCTATGCCCCTCCTTCTCATACATCTCAGGGTCATCTCACCCATCTTCCAACAGCACTCTCATCTTTAGCTCCAGCCCAGACTTCACTCCTGGGTTCCAGATTCATATTTCCATCTTAGTTCCTGGACCAGGGATCAAGCCCATGCCTCTGGCAGTGGAAGCACAGAGTCCTAACCACTGGACCGCCAGGGAATTCCCCATATTTCCAACTTCTTACTGGATTTCTCTACTTAGATATTCCTCAAAAAAAAATTTTTTTTTTCAAACCTGTTTATCCCTTGTCCTCTAGACGCTTTTTCTCCCCGTTGATCTCACCCTTCCAGCCAGGTCCTAATGAATGTACTAATACCTTTAAAATATCCCTCCTCTCTATTCACTCTGCTAGCCCTTTAGTTCAGTTCTTTATCTCTTACTTAGACAATTGCACTATACTCCTAAACATCTCCCTGCCTTCTGTCATGCCATCCCCAGAGTCATCCTCCATAGTGCTGTCTGACAAGTCTTTCTAAAGTATAAATCTGATCAAGTCACTTCCTATATTGCTTATGGCTGCACTGCCCAATACAGCAGCCACGAGCCACATATAGCTGTTGAGCGCTTGAAATGTAGCTAATCTGAAGTGAAGGATGAAATAAAAACATGTTAGGTTTCTGAAACTTGCTCTAATAAAAAGAATGTAAAATATATAATTTTTGTATATATTGAGTTAAATATTAATACATTAAAATGCATTTCACCTCTTTCTTTTTTATTTTTTAAATATGGCTACTAGAAAACTTAAAATTATTTAGGCGGCTCACATTTGTGACCTGCATTATATATCTGTTGGAAAGTGCTGGCTTATAAGATAGTGCTCACACCCGTATCATCATGTTAAAAAATCAAATTCAACAGAGTAAATTTTAAAGAGCTAATTGGATTTATTCAATGAATCATAAATTGGGCAACATCTCATCTAGTAAATAGAAAGGAGCTCCAAAGAGGTGTACAAAATGAAAGACTTTTATAGGAAGAAGGAAGCAAGACAAGGAAGTTCTTCTAGCAAAGAGTGGATTGTTCAGACAAGGTTACCTTCCTTTGTGGGACAGTGGGGGGGTCTATCAGGTAGATTTCCTTACTAGTGTTGACCAGGAAATTCCAGATTGAGTGGTTAAGATTACATTCCTGGGAAAGACTGAAACTGCAGTTAGGTTAAGTATCAAGTCTCCGGTTGTTGATGTGAGTCTTAGCACAAGTGACTCCATTTTGTGCCTGTTGTCTCTTTTTTAACAACAGAATTATGATGTTTCATCATCTGGCCATCACTTGCCTAGTTCATTTCATCTTCTTCTAGCTGTCATGCAAAGATTGACCTGGGTGCATACCTGGGCCCCTCCACATGCCAGCTGTGCCATCTGGAGCAAGATGCTTAAACTCTCTAAGTTTCAGTATACCCAGCTGGAAAACAGAGATATTTCCTGCTTCAATATGTTGTTGGGAGGATTATAAGATATAACCAATATGGGAATTCCCTGGCGGTCCAGTGGTTAAGACTCAGCGCTTTCACTGGCCTGGGTACAATCTCTGGTCGAGGAACTAAGGTCCCACAAGCCACGTAGTGCGGCCAAAAACAAAAAAAACAAAAAAAAGATATAACCAGTGTGAAGTGCGTACTGCATAAAACTTAATTCTCCAAGATATATTCCAGCCACACCAGACTTCCTTCATTTCCTCTTTTCTTTCCATTGTAAAGAGCAGGTCATTGTTCAGATGTGTCTGCAGCCTTAATATT
Source organism: Mesoplodon bidens (assembly GCF_964165515.1). Classification (NCBI taxonomy): domain Eukaryota; kingdom Metazoa; phylum Chordata; class Mammalia; order Artiodactyla; family Ziphiidae; genus Mesoplodon; species Mesoplodon bidens. The sequence continues at coordinate 58,343,220 of NC_138163.1, read as the reverse complement.
CCTAAAAGTGCACAATCCTCTTTCCCTGTTTAGTCACTGGGGTTCTACTTTCCCTTTATTTTTCCTGTTTTCACCAAATATTATACCTGAGAACCTCTGTGTTTCCTTTTATTTTTTCACTCAATATCCTGTCCTAAAGAATTCATTTTTCAAAGAATAAATGATTGTAACATTGAGGAAATCTCGTCAAATGAAGAGCATAATCAAAAGAGATTTTAGCTTATTCGTGCCCCATAAGAAAATATTTTTTTCCTGTGATCTGACACCCCACAGTCAATTCTTTAAACAAAGTAGGATTTAAATTTAACTTTGGAGTAACATCAGAAATAATTTCTTCTCCCTCACTGCCCCCCTTTTCTTCTCTTAACCCTCCTGCCTACAAGTGTCCTCTACCCCAGACCCACACACTTAGCTACCACTCAAATTAACCACCTGGAGAGGGTCCTTTTCATCAGTGAGGCCTGTTGAGAAGAGCGTCCTCAGCTCACTGTGGATCATCCACAGCTTCGCAGAGAGTTTCTGGCAATGGACACCTTGCCCTAGCAAATCTTAAAAGTATTTTTGACAGCCAGAATTGTCAAAGATAAGAGTAGGGTGAAATGTTTTATATACGTTTCCGTTAGGAATTTCCATGAACATCTCTGAGTACCCTGCTCATAGGAAAAGTTCAGAAACACAACAACATTCTAAAAGGGGTGATGAGACTCTGGCTAATGTCTCTCAAATGTAAAATGTGGACTTTCAGATGATGTGGTCACCTTTGCCTTCTGCAATGTCAGCATTTCAAAATGGGTAAAGGATATGGATTAGATAGGAACTGAATGCAAGTGTGTTTTGCAAATAGTGTCTTTTAAGATAACTGCAGATGATGGTTGAATGCTTAAGGTATTAATACAATCAGTATTTAACCTTGTGTAACTCCGCTTCATCAAATCACGCCCTGCCCGTTGATTGCATTAAGCCGGGTCAGTGGTTTCTTGCTTAGGAATATCTTATAAGAATCTGAACAGGAAGGCAGCAGTAGCTGATCAGCTACTGTTTATTTGCATACTGAGCATGTCATCAATAATACAAAAGACAAGGTCTTTAAGTTGAAAGAACAGTGGGATTGGCATGAATTTTGCTTAATGGTGCATAATAAGGAAAGTAGTCTGTGGTGCCAGAAACTGACAGGATCCATTATGTTAAAACAGATATATGTCTTTAATTTAGGGGTATTATGTAAATCTGACAGGAGTTTTTCCCTTTATTTTCCTGTAGTTTAACTTTAATTGCTCCAAGATTAATTCCAATTTCTCCCTTCCTCCAGAGGGTGATGAGACGGGCGTGATGGATAATCTTCTAGAAGCCCTGCAATCAGGTGCAGCATTCCGAGACCGCAGAAAGAGGATTCCAAGGAATCCAGGTAAGGGCCATTCCAGCTCACATGATATTATAGAATGTAAGTGCTCAGAGCCAAGTACCAAAAATAACCCAAAATACAAAAACAACCTTTTTCATGAAAAAAATGTTTTTAAACAGTTGATCTCAGTTCATGTGTGAAATCTCAGCAGGCTTCTATATCTACATGATCACAAGTTTCAACTTGGTAAAAGCATCTTCAAATAACTGTAGGCTTTGCAAAAAAAATTTAGAAGCAAGGATTCCTGCTGTGTTTCATATTAAATATTTTTAATTGTGATTTTATGAACATGTGGTTTGAGTAGAAGATGGTTTAAAACCATAAATGTAATTAAATCATTCCAAGTAATTAGTCCTAATGATGTCACTTTAGCTATTTACGGGTAAGGAAACTGAGATAATGCTCCTTTCCAGAGGCCATTTTGGCTTTGCAGTCCATTCTCCATTCTCCATGTTACTAAAGAGAGGACAGGCACAGATGATCCAAGATCCCCAAAAGTCCCAAAATGTTGGAACCCCCCTTTTGTGTTTGTTTGATTAGTAACAAAGCCGCACTATGAAAAATTGGTCTTGGAGGAAGAAAAAGCATAAAAGAAGCAGAACAACCTGCCTCACTCAAGTGGACCCAGAAAGTTGTCTGCCTTTCCTCTTCATACCCTATGACTGAAGTAAATAATAGCTCCTCTCAGAATAATCCAAGTAGGCTGAGCTATCCATCTCCTCTAAGGAAATTTTTAAATTTTTAGTCCCTATCTTTCTTGAGGTAGAGGGAGAAACTAGGTGTGTTGACTATAAAAGCTCTCTTCATGGGCTGTAGAGCTATACGGAGACATAAATGAAAAAAGGAAAATTAATAGTAAACATGGAAACTCTACTTAATTTAGATTAGTAAGATTTGCCGTGAATAGCCTACAATTCAAAAATATTCTGTGTTTAGACCAGAAACGATCACATTTTATTAAAATGGAAATGGGTACCTCTCAAAACCATTGTACTCCAACAAACCAGTGAAAGAAATGGAGCCCAGAGAAGAATGGTCCAGAAAAGCTTTTGGCAATGGTGAAATTCATGGTGGAAGACAATATAAGTTATATTTCATCTTTTTCACATTTGAGTGAATCCCGATGGGTACACTAGCCTGAAGGTTAGATTTGGTTGAGAGGACAGGAGTGTTTTGGTTGGAGTGTAAGACCGCTTTATGTGGATGAAGACATTGTAGATGGCCTACAGAAAGAGTGGAAGACTGCAGGAAAGAAACTTAACATCTATATTTATATGTCCATATTTTTTACAGTAATGCTGCATAGCAGAATGTTAGGAGCACTACTAATCTGTCCTCAATCTTTACCTGTAAAATGAGAATATTCTATCATGCTACCAGAGGCCCCTGCCACCTTTTAAGGAAAATAGAAACCTTCCCTGCTCTTTCTTGAACAATCAGAGCATTAATAGGCAGTGGAAGCAAACTGAAATAATTTTTCTATCAATTCTGTTCTCTGTTAAGCAGCTAATAAGTAAAAGCATGTTATTCTGTGCCATAAAAGAACTGCCATCATCTTTCTAGGCTGTTTATTTTTAAAATACATTTGCTAAGGCCCCTGTCTGACTAGTCTCACAGCTCATACTGACTCTAGAACAACTGTACTGAGAGAAAGAGATCATTCCATGGGGTTTCTGTGAGTTGGGTACTCAAGGGAATATAGTGTTGTCAACTGTGAAATACCAAGAATATATTCACAAACTGCATAATTTTTTAGTACTGATTCCAAGTAATCTAAATTGGGACCTCTTTTGCTTTGTAGTTGGAGGGCCTCCATGAACACGTAGGGTCAAAAATATCAGCCCAGTTAGCCCTGGCAGTCATTCTAAGTGGCAGCAGCCAATGAAAATATCTAGCGGTAAGAAGAAACTAGAAGGCAGACAGTGGCAGTGATTGGTAAAGCATCTTGGACATCAGTAGAAGTACTTGAAGGGATGGGGAGGGAAAGGCAGGCACAGAGTTAGCAAGTCTGCCAAAAACTCTCCCGTCTGCTTCCCTCTTTCTAAAAGCGACAGAACTGGGGGGGCTTTTCCAGATTTCCTCTCTCTTTCTGCCTCTCTTAGCTAAGATCATCTTTTCCTGCTGGCCTCCTTTTGTTTTCACTTTCCTAGGTACCTTATTTGGTTCCTTTCCAAGATCCCATTGACTTTCTATTGCTACATTTTCCCTGTTCAACCCCAGCATCCTTGCTCCTGTCCAGAAACCTCTACTTCACCATGATGAGATAAAAGCAGAAAAATCAAATTATAAAGAAGGCTGTTTTCTCCAAGTAAAGTCGTATCAGAGGAAATAGCCAAAAAATCTGGAATCAGAGTCAACACAGACAGCAAAGAGGTACTGCTCCACTTGCCAACCCCATTATCATTGCTTACAGATGGACACCCCGGCATGTAAAATACAGAGCCCTACAATTGTGCCTCTAATTGCAGTGTTTTCAATTCCATATTTAAACAAAATCAGGCGAGAGTCTGTATTCTTCATTAGAAAATCAGAATGTTAATAAATGGTATGATTAGTTACCGACATTGCAAATCTTCCACAGTGAGCCGATGTTCCCCTCCCCAAGAAGAACTCATATTAGTTAACTCAGAAGGAGCTCCCAAATATTGCCTCCAGCCCATTCAGCTGAGTGTGTTGTTTCAGTTAAGGGCACCAAAACCATTTTAAGGGAGACGATCATATCAGCAGTGATTCTGAAAATATAAATAACTGATATAGCGTGGGCCCCAGCCAATCAGAACATGCACAGGCTATAAGTAGCCACTATGGCTGCTACTGGCTGTATTACCCAGATTATTGTTGTGTTGGTGTCAAACTTGGAGCTTAGGAAATGAGCCCCTAAACATTTATTCATGCATTGGACCTCTGTTCTGTGAAAGGTACTATGCTGGACATGATGGCAGATGCAGAAATAATTAAGATAAGATTTCCTTCGTTATAAGACCCTTGTGTCTTATAGGAAAGATTAAAAAAAAAGACAGAAGGACTACAGGATAAGGCAGATGATAAGGGGCATTATACACCAGATGTTAATAACATACTGTGTGAGTTCTGAGGAGGGAAATATTGTACCATATTGATATATCAGAAAAAAAATCATGGAGAAAAAGGCTTTGAAGGATGAGTATGGATTTCAGCAGTAGGAGTTGGAGGTGGGGATAGTGGGCATTTGAGTCAAATGAAACATCATTAAGAGTTTAGAAAGTGCAAAGCATTTTGGGAGAATGGCCAATGGTACAGCTAGTAAGAAAATAGGTTATATAAAGTGTAAAGTATGGAGATAATTCTGGAAAAGTGGGTTGTTACCCTATCATACAGTGCTTGAATAAGAGACTAAGGTGTTCGCATATCATTCTTTAGGCAATGGGAGTATATTGTTTTTAGCAGTGGAAGAATATGGTCAAAGCTCTATATTAGGACATTTAATCTATAGGAATGTAGGTGATGAATTAGTCATATTCTTAGTCATATGACTAATTCTTAGTCAAAAGGAGATAATTTAGGGGAAGGGGAGTAGCCAGGAGTCAAGGATAATCCTAGGGTTTTGACTTTGATTAGCTGGGAGGACAGTTGGGTTATGAGAGAAAACTATTAAGATCAGGAAAAAGGAATAGTGATAAAAGACAAATTCTGTTTTGGGCAAGTGAAACTGAAAGTGGTAGCAGAGCATTGAGGTCAAGATGTCCAGAACTTTCTTGGAAATATGAATGTAGATTTCATCACAAGAGGTTGAGTTTGTGAGATTTCTGGTTATACTTGGGAAATGGAAGAGATTATTAGAGAGATTATTAAGCGAAAAGAGATCCAAAACCAGAACCTTGAAAATGCCTCCCCTTTGGGGTTAAAAGTAGAACTAGCAGAGAAGATAGACCAGGAGCAGTTGGGTATGTAGGAGGCCAATCAAGACATTATTATTCTAGAAGCAAAGGAAGGCAGAAAAGGTGGGCATTTTCAATAATGGCATATGCTACAGTGGAATCAAAAAGGATAAAGACCAATGATTTGCCATTTGGGAGCTTTCTGGTGACATTTTTTTTTTTTTTTTTTTTTTTCTTTTTGCGGTATGTGGGCCTCTCACTGTTGTGGCCTCTCCCGTTGCGGAGCACAGGCTCCGGATGCGCAGGCCCAGCGGCCATGGCTCACGGGCCCAGCCGCTCCGCGGCATATGGGATCCTCCCAGACCGGGGCACGAACCCGTATCCCCTGCATCGGCAGGCGGACTCTCAACCACTGCGCCACCAGGGAGGCCCCTGGTGACATTTTAAGAGCATCTTTTCAATATTGGAATGGAATTGGGAGCCAGAATGCAGGGACTCAGCAGTGAGTAGATGGTGAGGCTCTAGGGGTAGATAGTATTCATTCAACAATGAAACAATTCTATTGGATGCCCCCTGGGCGTCACGTGCTGGATTAGGTACTGAGGATGCAACACCAAACAGGACTCTTGCCTCAAGGAGCTCACGTACCATTTGGGAAACATGAATATAATCCACGTGATACAAGTGTAGTGCAAGAAACTAACATAACATTTCAAATCAACTATACTTCAATTTAAAAAAAAATTTAATTAAAAAATGCAATGCAATCTTATATGTGCCATAATGAGGTAGGAATCGTGTGCTTGTGCAGCACAGGACATAGAGTAACTCCCTGCATCCCCTCCCCTCTCGTCTTTATATTCCCTAGAATATGGACTACACTTTCTAGAAGTTTGGTTTGTGAAAGGAGCACCTCAGTTTTCCTTAATTATCTAGGATGGATTTATCATCTATAAATTTGGCCAAATCTTTCTGGACCCTCTTTGTTACAGCCTGTGTTAGCACTTAAGGTAATAAGTCCCATATGTTTACAATCTACTTTGTAAAGAATTGCCCATCAATATTCCCGACTTTGTCATTATAAGATCAAAGGCAAGCTTTGGAGGAAAAAGAAACACATGACGAAAAACCTTGCGGGAGTGAAAACCACACTTAAAATATTAATACACAATGCCACATCTGTTTTCTTTCTGAATAGCTACAGATACTTAGAACATGCTTCTTCTCTTTGAACCAACTCCACCTCTTCCTTCTTTGCCCACTATAAGTATAAACAGGCTTCTTGACAATAGATAGATATCTAACTTAGTTATTTTGGCTCTGACTAGATTTTGATATATAGTTCTAGACATTAAAACACACACACACAAGAAAAGCATTATGAAGAAATGAAAGCAGGAAACAAAAGAAATATACTTTGGTTTTAGAACCACTCAGGGCAACCAAGAAAACTAAATTTGAAAAAAACAGAAGAAACTCTGGAGACACATGATCCTACTTCTATGGATCAGCAAGATAAAAGTCTGAATGAGAAGGTATAATTTACCATTTGAGAATAGAGAGGAGACAAGAAACAATGATATTCAACAGAGGAAAAAAAACAAACTCTAAGTATTAGGAGAAGTATTTTCGTAGCAAAACAAAACCCACATTTTCTTGGGCCTCTCTACCTCACAGTAACCAGTTTCTTCACTTTCACCTATAATACCATGCATTTCCCTGCCTGCTGTTTGCTATAGCAACCGGCACTCTCCTGCCTTCACGATGCCAGAGCCTGTGAGAGGTCAGTGGCAAAGAGGGAAGAAATGCCTCTCTCTTCCTTGAGTGTGACACTCCACCAATGTACCAAGATAATATACTACTTAAGCATCAAGGTCTTACAGACATTTTTAGAAAAACAGCTTTCAGGTTTAAGTTACAGCCCTCTTCATCCCCGTAGGATTTGGCCCCATACAGCAAGGCCCAAAGACAAGCCCATGTAGTACTCAGTATCCTCCTCCTTTTTTGATGACCAGGGTCTGTTGGGGTTTTGCGTTTGTTTTTCTTTTATTATTTTTACTAGGTCAAGCTGGTCATCCATTCTAAGCTGTTTACTTCTTTCTCCCTGTGGAAGAGTTCTTTCCCTTGAGCCTCCTCAGTCTCTGTTCTAAGTGTTAGAATCTTAGATTAGCCAACTAAACCCCATTTTGTCAATAGTACAGTTATTAGATTGGAATGTGCAGTTCAAATTTAGTAAAAAATGACATTATGCAAACAAATAAACACACAGCATTCATCCAACTATTTATTTATTTTTATTTTTTTAATTTTATTTATTATTTTTTTTGCGGTATGCGGGCCTCTCACCACTGTGGCCTCTCCCGTTGCGAAGCACAGGCTCCGGACATGCAGGCTCAGTGGCCATGGCTCACGGGCCCAGCCACTCCGCAGCATGTGGGATCTTCCCGGACCGGGGCACAAACCCATGTCCCCTGCATCATCAGGCAGACTTTCAACCACTGTGCCACCAGGGAAGCCCTTATTTATTGATCAAATAGTAGGGACCAGGCAACAGTGCTAGGACCTGGAGGGCAAAGATGGATAAAGCATGGGTCTTGCCCTCAAGAACTCAGTGGCTCATGGGAAAGACAGAATTATACATAATGTAAATGCTATGATATAAGTATGTACAAAGTCCTAAAAGAGGAATAAACTGCCTGGAGAATTCAAGAAAGTTTTCATGATGAAAGTGGCATTTGAACTGTTTTGAAGGATGAACAGTAGTTTGTCTGGAGAGCAGGGGGAATGGTGCCAAATACATGCAATGGAGACATGGAAGGGAACAGTGGTAATGATGAAAAGTTTGTTGCAACAAAAAGCCAACACACACACACACACACACACATGAAAGCAAGCGGGGTTGAGACTGGAGATAACCAATTTGGAGAACATCTGCATGTATATGAATATAGAAACCTTGGGATCACCCAGGAAGAGTATGTCCAATGAGAGGTAAAGGCCAAGACTAGTGCCTTTGGGAATTACAATATTTAGGCGGAAAATAGAGGAATCAACAAAGGGCACTGAGAAAAAACAAATAGTCAGAAAGGGAAGAAGATAAACAGCAAAAAGTGATGCCTGGAAGACCGAGGTTAGAGAAAATTTCAGAATGGAGAAAGTCAGCAAGGTCACATCCTGCAGAAAATTAAGTAAGTAGAATGATGACTGAAAATAGACCAGTGGGTTTGTCAACTGGCAGGTAACAGCTGTCCTTTTCCCGAGCAGTTTCAGTAGAATGGTGAGGGCCAAGAGGGAGGATTTAATGGATTAAAGAATGAAGAATATCTTTTGTTCCTTAAGTGCTGGCGCTTGAAGGAAAGAAAGGGAGTTAGAGAATGAAAAGATAAATTGTATCTCTTCTAGAGATTCTGACAGGAAACTCTAGATGCTTTTAAGGGTCTTGAATGGTATTGCCAATCATAAATTATGCCTGGTTTTACTTCCAAATATAGGACACTTTTCCCTCTTAATTCAACTGTATTTATTGAGCATATACTATGTGATGTACTTAAAATACTTTAGCATGCTTGGTGTTTTACAGTTAACAAAGCACTTTCTCATCTGTTGTGTGTATGTGATTCATAGCCATCTAATAATGCAGAGTTCTGTTTGCATAAAATGAAGGACATTTGTGGCTCATACAGAGAGTTTAGCTGGTGGGGGTGGAGGTGGGGAAGGAGACAAAAAGGATCAAATAATCCTCAGGCCATCCATTCAGTGTTCTCAGGAGCATTAGCTCGGTTACCTCTTGGCAATAACTAGAGGGTGAATTCTAGGATCTTGGTGAAGTCTATCAACATTTAGGTGACAGTTAAAAATACGAGAGCAGGTAAAATAATCTGGGGAAAATGAGTAGAGCAGCGGGCAAAGGGAAAACCCTGGAGAAAACAAACATTTGTGACACTGCTTCTTAGCCCTGGCTACACACTGGAATCACTTTGAGGTACTTCTAAAAAATACCCATGTCCAGTTCCTCTCTGAAGCAATCAAATCCAAATCTATGGAGTCAGAGTCTGAGCAATAGTATATTTTAAAAGTAATTCAGGTATACACTACTATATATTAAATAGATAAACAACAAACACCTACTGTATAGCACAGGACACCGTATTCAATATCTCATAATAGCCTATAATGGAAAATAATCTGAAAAAGAAGAAATATGTGTGTAACTGAATCACTTTGCTGTACATCTCAAACCAACACAACATTGTAAATCAACTGTACTTCAATTAAAAAAAAAAGTTACTTGGGCGATTTTAATGTGTCACAAAAGTTGACAACCACCAATTTATGGGACTAGCTTGGAAACCGAAGCACATAAAAGACAGCATGAAGGGGTTTGTTCTGGAGGAGTGGGGAGAAAAAAGCTAGTGTGGTATTGCTGAGGCCAAAGGAATAGAGCTTTTCAAAGAGTAAGTGCTGAATAACATCAGATGTAGCCAGGCGGACCAATAAAATACGGATTGGAAAGAATCCAGTGGATTTAACTGTTAGGAATTCATTGGTGACCTTAGCAAAAACAGTTTTAGAAGAGTGTGTTTGGATGGGGGTGAGAGTGAGGCAGATGCCTTGAGTTCTAAAATGCTATTCGTTTTTAAGGCCACTTAATTTAGTGTCCTTTTTTTAATCACTTCATGTGAATCTTATGATGAAGTGTGTACCTGTATTAGTTACTTAATTTTTGTTTTTTATCTTTTTCTTTACGGAAATTAAATTTTACTTTCAGGACAGACACATACATGTATTGATTAGTAAGACCTAGGTTTGCATTAGGGAGGCTAGAAACAGAAGATTGCTATGTAGTCTATCCTTGATTATTCTTTGACAACTAGAGAACAAATTGAACACAGACCATTTATGCCCTATTTATATGCAAAATTGTTCTAAGCAAGCACTGATGATGTTCTCTATAGAAATTTCAATCACTTTGCTTGTCTGTTCTCCTACACAATATAATCAGCTCTGCTGCAGATTTCTTCACTGGTGATCTCTGCAAGCTAGTAGGAGATAAGGTCAATTTCAGTTGATTTTTATGAGAATATGAATTTAACAGGCTTCCTTTAGATATTGGAATATGGGATAAGTTAGGACAAGCAATTATTATGCAGCAGTAAATTTCTCTTGGTAGTTTTAATTTCATGTCAAGAATTCGCAGACATGCTAATGTTAGTAGCTGAGCTCCCATAGCCACCTGCTTATTTACAAACCTTCAATTCAGGAGTAAATCGTTGGGACCCTATATGTCAGGTGCGTGATACCGCTCTAACATGAGCAGACACTCTGTGCATCTATAACTATATTAAATGACAAGGTATTTATCAGACTGTCATAAGTATCTTAAATTTTCTAGAAAACTAATTGCTTTCAAAACTAAAAGGAAATAATTGTTCTAATTGGTTGTTGTAATGATAGGCTTATTTCTCTCATATGGACTCGGTAGTATATTATTGAAAATTTTCCTAAACGGGGATAAGAAATGATAAACTCTGCTTCCTGTCCAGCTGAATTCCATCTGCTGCCCCAACGGCCAAAGGCAGCTAGATTCACCTGCAAATGAATGTACTCCCTACCCATCTCCCAGTTTTAATGAAACTTTTGGAAATACCTCTCCTGTGTATTATGATTTGAACCTTACTCCTAGTAGTTTCTTTCCTTGTGTCCATTAAAATGAGAGGAGCCGAAGGAGAAGGAAGGAAGAGGGCAGTGGGTACCTAAGGCTCTATAATACCCTTCTGAGATTCAGGTTCTTCCATTATTCATTGGTATTTTTTGCATTTGCAAAAGGATGAGCCCAGATACCTTGAACCTAATATTGTGCTTCACCTATTCCAGGAAGCCTTTTAAGGTTATGCTCAGTGTAAACTCTCTTAAAGATACTGATGATACAAAGTGTTAAAATACGGCAAGGTTTATAACTATATTTCACTATTAAAAGATTGTGATATATTTTTATTACCTAGCACATACCTCAGTATAGTGTATACTCTTGATAACTGCTTGTTGAACACTTCACAATTATCAGAAAAAAGAAAATTGAATCTACATGAAAGCCTTTTCAATATATTGTACCTAAAGCTATCTCTCAAGTTTGAAATTTGAAGGATGAAGGAAATAGAAATTCCATTCTACATCAATGTAAATGGAATTCCATTAAATCTGAGTTTATTTTATGGGCAAGCTCGAATGTCCTAGGTATGTTACCTTCACATGACCTTTTCTACTCAGTAATGTTTTTAGGCTTGACAAGTGAAGAAAAATGCTGAGTTTTTGTTGTTGTTGTTTTGTTTTTTTTTGCGGTACGCGGGCCTCTCCCTGTTGTGGCCTCTCCCGCTGCGGAGCACAGGCTCCGGACGCGCAGGCTCAGCGGCCATGGCTCACGGGCCCAGCTGCTCCATGGCATGTGGGATCCTCCCGGACCGGGGCACGAACCCGTGTCCCCTGCATCGGCAGGCGGACTCTCAACCACTGTGCCACCAGGGAAGCCCAATACTGAGTTTTTATAAAAAACGAAATATAACTATATGCCGTTACTCTTATTCTTACATCCACTGTACTTGCATTTGACTGCTGCCTCTTTGTCATTCTCAACTCAAATCGTGGTTTGTTCTATTCCTATGACTTAGAGGGCAAAATTCCTAAGTACTACTAGAGAAAATACAGGGAAAGTAGATTGACAACAGCCTTTTAAGTTTTACATATCTTCTCATCAGTCTTTGCAAATATGTCCTATAAGACAGGGGAGGTGGACGGGAGTTAGTGAATCTCTTTAGAATAACATTAAATAGTAATTGTTTTTCCAGTTTTCTCACAGATTTACTCAGGAGGACCAATCTTTCTGAAATTTAAGGGGTTTTGTCTATTACGTAGGGGTATTCTAGGGATTTGAACTGTTTGTTTCAGAGACTTTCTAGAATCCAGGATGATATTTTCCCTTTCCACTTGGGAAGGTTTTAGCTTGAGATTTCTGGGGTTACTGGTCTGTTCTATTGTTTGTCTTGCATAGATGTAGTATACAGCAAGCAGTACAGTACTCTCTGGGCAATGAACAGGGATTTTTTTTTTCATGTCATACATTATTCACCACTCTGCAGTGGTTTCAGAAAGCCAGTGCATATCCTGGACACAAAGAAACGAAAAAACACAAAAACGGGATATGATTTTCATCTTGTTGTTTGGAAAGTTAACACTGTTGTACATGGATTTCATCTTTCTTGCACAGTTAGAATTCCTGTTAGACTTTTAGCAGCCTTATAGCTATTAATCAAAAGTGTACATGTTTATTGTGTTTCCTAATAAACTGATAGATTATCTTCAAATATTTGGAGTTAACCTGTGAAGGGAAATTTGTACCAGGAGGGATAAGAAGTATGGCTTTGTGTGGATAGGCCAGTGTTTATTTTAGTTATGTTTGTGACTTCATCTCGGTCATCTATATCAGTATTATTTTATGTGACAGAGATCATGAGAGATGACTGTGCTTTGTGCATAATATTTGTAGATTTTATTTTATTATCATATCAACAGATAATTAGAATCAAACATAAACATTTTTGAATTGAAAAGAAAAAGGACTCTTTAAAAAACTTTTCTAGTATGTAGATTTCATTTTAAGGTCCAAATTGAACTCTCATGCACATGTAGAGAACATTAAAACAAGTTCAGTTAATAATCCTAAAAATGCACAACATGAAGGAACCAAGTGCCTTCCATAGTGACTGGGGTAATGGTCCAAGATAGAAAATAAATTTAGAAATGAAGTTCCAACATAATGAACTTCTAGGAAGTTATTAGAGGATATTTAAAATGTTGAATTCAGGGTGGTAGCAGATTGGGAAGGGCAAATGGGAAGAAAAGTATCACATCTAGCAATTTAAATATTTTTTTTCCAGTTGCCATAAATAGTATTGATTAGTTTGCATGGCTCATTTAGAACTGAAACTTCCTGGCAGAGGAAGATGCAAAGCACTGAAAAAGGATTATGGTCAAGTTGAATGGTGTCCACACAGATTCTTTGCATTATAAATTATCCTTATGCTTCCAGTTTCTTAACTTTTTTCCCACTTACCCTGCTTTGCCGTCCTGGGGCCTTTTGTACACCACTTTCCTCACTTCCCTTCTGCTGCTTCAGAAGAATCCTGTTTTATCAACTTATCTCCCTCACAACACTGTTTCCCACCTCCATTGTCCCAATTTGATTTTCCACATGCTAGCCGTGGAAAAGAAAAACTAGGGGGAGGAAATGGGGGAATATAATTATATCAGTATTGTTTGAAGTCTATTTTATTTCTCTTAAATCTCAACATTGTCTCTTTTATGAAAACAAAGACCACTGGCAATACTTATTGTTCCAAATAAATCCTCTCTTACTTTATGCCAAATTGTTCCTGATCTTGGTGGCAGGGAGGGGAGCAACGAAGGACATTTCAAAGGGACAGGGAAACGTTCCTGGATGGACTCTTGGCTCCCAACCTTTTTGGAATTATGATGTCATTGCTGCTGAAATTTATAAGTACTCCTGATAGTGAGGAAAGCATCAAGTAGACAATAAACCTTAATAAATTACATAATACATAAATTATTTCATCAATTAGTATAGACAGTTGTGAAATGACTACATGATTTTTTGCTCTCAAAAAGTATACACTCTTAAAAAGAAAACCAAAAATACCTTTTCATAAAAATTCCTCAAATCACAATGCACTGTTATTTACAGCTTGACAGGTATGAATGTCTTCAATGAAAAGGAAGATGTTCAGGATTTCAATGAGTAGTTTGGCAGGTTTCGTATTTTTTTATTTTTGTCTCTGTACATTCATTCAAATAAAATATTAGATTTTCCTGGAACAGGTCATAATTAAGTTCTACTCTAAGGAGATTTCTTTATTATTAAGGCACATAAAACAAAACTTTCTTAAAAAAGCACTTTTCTTATAAGCTAATATGTTAAATTTTTCTCTAATATCTTGAAAACATACGCCTCCGTTCATTTACTTTTTTCCTTAACTTGAAGACTAACTCCAGTAAAAGAAAGACTGTACAGTGTGTGTGCTTATCTGTTTACCTAAACCCAAGTGTGGCCCTTGGAAAGTAGCACCGCTTATCAATCGTGATTGTTTTCATCAAATCATGCAAAAACATTTTTGTTATGCATTATGCATAATTTATCCAACCACTACTTAACTTCTATTCTTGACCATTAAATAAGTTTTGTTACCCCCGTTGATTTGGCTACAGAAGTTAAATGTGGCAATATTTTTTTTAATGGAAAAGAAGCTCCATTTTGAAGTATCCCTTCTTTTGGCTTTTCTGAGCTCTATAACATGTGGTACATGTCCTGGCATAATTGAAGGTAAAAAGGGTAGTGTTGGGGTAGAATTCATCACAGAATTTCACTTCCTAACTGTGTATCCAAAGGTGCTTTTGTACCAATTAGCTATGACCTTTTATTCTAGCATTAAGGTATGAGATTATTAGAGGCAACCATTTCTGAAATATTTTCTTTCTAATAGTAGTTTAAGCAAATTTCCTTGCAGTGCTGACTCTTTTTCAGGGCGGTCCCCACCCCCCGTGTGCTGCTTCTTTCCACTAAGCTGCTAAATCTTTCGCAGAGGAAATAAACGTAATGTTTCTGGAAATGTGAAGAGCTTGTGCCCTTTTCTGAGTGTCCTACTTAAGAAATATTGCAGCTGCAGTGGCATTACGTGCCTTCGTTTCTTTCTGTTTCTCTCTGCAGGTAAATTCCTGCTTTAAGGTAGACCCACGCTCTTTTATTCCTGGAATTTTCCTCTTCTAAATGATGTGAAAGCCTCAGTCGCGTTTTTAAAGCACATTGTTTCTTTGTCAACTTATTTCACATCAGTTGACCATGCAGCTTGTAGGAATTATGGGGACATATGGGTTTATGGGTAAGAGGGTCTGAATGAATACTTATAAATCCATCTTTTCTATTAGAGAAATAACCCAAAGCAAGAGCCCTCTGAACACAGTCATAATAACGCGATCTTTAGAGATGACACACAGTGCATTCCCTGTGTATGTGATACGGGGAACATCTCCACAGCCCATAAAACGTCAGAAATGCAGCTAAAATGAAAACAACCCCCTGGTACATTTTCACGGTGCTTCAGTCATAGGACAACATTGCTGCCAAGTGAAAAGGTCCCATTTGACTTGCATTTGGGGCAGAGAATGAGAGAACTTTGCTACGGTTGCCTTGTTTATTCCCCTTCCTCCAAAGCATTTCTTTTATGTGATTCCTCCACTTTCCCACCCACTTGTCATTTTATTTGTTTTCAATGTGAATATCATACTATTTATGACATGGTCACTGCTTTTGAAGTTCACTTTCCAGAGCTATAAGTTTTATTGAGAAGATGATAATTTTCTTAAAAAAATAAAAAAAAATAGGTTATCAAACAAATTAGTTAAATCCCACTCAAATAATAGAAGGAGGCAAACTTGACATTCAACTTTGACATCTCATTTGAATCTTTTGTGCATGCTGTTCTGAAAGCTCCTACCACTTGTTAAATTTGAATGGGAGAGAACAAAACAGAGATAGTAGAATATTACTTCTTTTTCACTACCTTTAAATTAATTGTAGATTACATGGAACCATATCTTCATTATTAAAGTGAGAAATTCAATAAGTACTCTAAAGTGTTCTACTCTTCTAACTCCTTTACTAATGTCAAGATTCTGCATCAGAAGAGCAAGGGAAATAATATTTTGTTATGGTTAAAATGTTTTTTTCTTTCTTAACTAACAAACTTAAAAATTCTTTTTTCTCACATTTATGATTCTTCTTAGGCTAATTGAAACAGAATTCACATGGGTAATTTATATTACTGACTGCCTGCTGCTTAAACATTCATGGAAGGAAAAATCAAGTTGTGGAATAAAAAGAAATAAGCCTGCTTTGAAAAGATGATATTAACACTTTTGGTAGTTTATATTTTCTTAAATAAGGTAGTTTTGAAACATGTAAATATGTGAAGCTGGAAAAGAATCTTCCTTATTCTAGCACTGGTTATGTATGACTCATGGTTAGCACTGGTGCAAGCTGGTAATTTACAAACCTCAGATTTTTACTGCTCTTTGTAACCCTATGTGTCAACTGTACAAATGATAAAATAATAATCAAAGGACTGATGGTCAGTATAATAGCTATTGTGCTCTAGATATCTTTTATGCTTTGACATTAAATGTCTCTCTTGCCTTGGTATCTACTTTTTAAAAATCTACTACCCATTTCTGATACTATTTAACTGGGGTTATTAGTCCTTTGACAGTACTGCATGCTATTGACAGTATCTTTTAATTTGCTTAATTTCCTGACATTTTCTATGTAAATGTTTTACATTGGGAGTTTTAAATGCCAGATTTGTGCTTAAAATAGAAAAGCCCTCCACTAATAAGATTTAGTCATATCACCTAAGTACTACAGAGTTGTCCCAGATGTAAAGAGGGGGAGATAAAGAAGGGATCACAGATAATAAATTTGCCCTGCTTTCTCCACAAAGTTATTACAGCAAGCCTTAAATCTCAGCTTTTATTGATAAATATAAATATGGGTTATGTAAGGAAAGCCTATGCCTGTTTAAAATAGCATTCAAATCTGGTTTTAGTCATTGCGTTGGGCCAAACCGTTCCATAAGCAGTCCCAAGGCAATCTGAAAACAGGTATTTGTTGCATAATCTGTTTTTATTGCATATGTATTTTATTTTATGATTTTGTAATTAAATTAATAAAACTAAATAATATTTCCTGGCTAACTAGCAGGTAAACAACTTGACACAATATAAATGTATTTTATCTTGTGAAACAACTGATGGTCATTCCAAAGCAAGATTGTTGGGGAGGGGTGGGAGAAGGTAGGATTTTCAATTGGTTACCAGGCTTTTAACAAAACAATTCCTATTATAATCCTAGAGAATTTTATCTGCCTAAATCCCCACTCAGATGACAAGCAAGGAGTGAGAGCTGTAGTCAGGAACAAAGGATAAGGGGACCAATATCTGAATGAGCCCCTCCTCCCCCCATGGTGCCCTTTAGAGGGACCCATTATGCCCTGGGTTAGAACCTCTCACCATTGCTTGTGAAAATACTTGGCATTGAATGGTGCTGTATGTCTTACATTCTACTTACTAAAATTGCTTATACAATTTCAATTGGCTATGGTATTTATCATGTTCTGTCCTCAGCATTATGTAGCATGGTTAAGCCTACAAAGCAGCTGCTTTTTTTTTTTTTTTTGGTGGATCAAGTGATTATTATGTATTGTGCGAACATCAGTTCAAGTTTCTTGAGTGCTGTGGCATCTAGATGAAGGGTAGTAAATAAACATTAGGCTTTAAAAAAAAAGACTTTTATGCTATTCTTCAAATTCTACATTGCCTGGAAATAAATAGTGGTTGTAGGACCCTTTTATTTCAATAAAACTTAGATATATACATCCATTGGTGAGCACATATACATCTGCACCTTAATGTTAGTGGAATTTATTTGCACATGGGTATCAAAAGGTAAAAATCCTCAAAGATATTATAAAATCATGTTATATAGTTCAGTTTTTACAATGGTTCAAAACTAAGGGATGTCTGTGCGTACCATGAATTAATACGTGTACAATTTTTTAACCTATAACACCCTTGAAAAAATACCTTCAGAATGATAAGCAGCTTGGTTAGTTTCTTTTAAAGTATGTGGGTCTGGGGAGGATGGGTTTTAATTATAAAAGCCTCTTTGAAAATCATACTTGGTAAAACAAGCTATGTTGTATGTCTGCATGTACATATGTAACTCCTTTGGTGTCTAGTAAGAACTAGGTGCCATTCTATCATGTTTTCCACTCTCTCCTTGGGCTATTTCAAGTCTGAGACTTTCTCATTCTGCAGCCTCTGCCTCCCCACAGGTTCTGCCTTGATCCCTCAACCACATTGTCTCCTTTCTTCTCTTTCCATCTGGGAACTCTTATGTCCCACAGTTTACTGAAGTGCTATAACTACAGCCTGTATCTCTTATTAACATATCTCTGTGCTATGCTTTTATGTGGTAGTATAGAATATTAATGCGATTAGCACCATTCATTAAGATGTACTGCCCATTCGAGTGACAGCCTTAAGTCACAGGATAAGCCGCCTTTAAAATGGTCTACTTTTTTTTTTTTGAAGGAAGGGAAAATTTGTAATAAAAAAAAAAAGTTAAAAGCTCTCAGAAAATCTACCATGGCTAATCCACTCAACACCCTCTCCCTCAATAAAAGAGGAAGTTTCGACATTGAAACTTGGGGAATATTCATAATGATAGCACATTTTCCATACTTTAATAAATTAATCCATAAGTTAATCACAAGTGAGGATACTTTGCTTATTTCCTACAGTGACTATGAAGATAAAGTGACGAGCAGACATACAAAATAAACTTATGGTTACCAAAGGGGAAGGGGGGGGTAAATTAGAGGGTTGGGATTAACATGTACAGACTACTATATATAAAATAGATAACCAACAAGCACCTACTATATAGCACAGAGAACTATACTCAATGTTTTGTAATAACCTATAAGGGGAAAGAATCTGAAAAAGAATACATATATTTATATTTATATATATGTATATATGTATAACTGAATCACTTTGCTGTATACCTGAAACTAACACAACATTGTAAATCAACTATACTTAAATTTTTAAAAATAGTTAAGCAAATAGAAATTACTAAAAAGTTAAAGTGAGATGGTAGCTGTGAAGTTTTTTGAAACTTTTAAAGTAAATTTATTTAAAGCTTGAACAAAGCTTTACAGTGTTTAAAGGTTGCTATCATTACTATATTAAATCAATACCATTTATGTCAGTGGCTTCTCATTACTCTTAGGAAAATTCAAAATTTTTACAGTGGCTGGAAAGGCTCTGTATGATCTGACTTGTACCTACATTACCTGCCTCTTCTTGAATAGTTCAAGGCTGGGAGGACATAGAGCACTCAGCTACAAAACTGTTATCATATTAAAAAGAGGAGCATTGTTTTGGGTGAAGAGATCTTCCAGTATTCATCCCTGAAACTGGAGCTTTTGGTAATACTTGAGTAGTCATTTGATGGTTAAGAAACTGTGATACCAGATTATTACGATTGTTTGGTCATTCTTATGAAAATAGGTAAAATGTTATTGGTTTCATTTATATCTTTAATTGATTAAGGTAATGAACAAATAAAATGTAAGCCGGAATTTATGAGGTATTTAATTAATCACAGTAAATATAGTATATTGAACTTCCAGTTACACTGCTTGTCAGACTTTCAATATAGGGTAAGCCTGATATTTTCTAAATGGAACAATTAGAACGAACCTTATTTTAAAGTATCCACCTCTCCATACTCCAGGTTCTAAATAATTGTAGTGATATCTAATGTTGCTACTATTATAACTTTACAAAGCAATGGAAATATTGCCTGTACCCTGGCCTTCATAGTTCAACCTTAGACTTATATTTCTGTGGCTACATCTATAATATAGAAATGGTTTTATTTTCCTGGCTAACCTATTCGAGTGCAGTAAAATTTTTGAAAGAAAAATTATTTTGGATCAAGGACAAGCAACTCCAGGAGTTAAAATAGTCATTTTTTCCCCTGATTATTTTTCAATCTAGAATTTTTTTTTAATATTTTGCTTTGATACACTGAATATTCAAACATTTTAGTTAGAACTGGACTACAAAAGTAATATATCTTTCTAAAAAAAGAAGCTGATATAGTCAAATATGCATCTAAGAGATATCACTTGTTTATACATAATAATATCACCATAAAGATTTTCATATTGTTATTCTGATTTAAGTGTCCCTTCCTGGAGACAAATGTATATTTAAGTCTTATGATCAGAGGAGCCATAGCCATCACAGCTCTGTCAGAAGCAGAAACGTACTATTGATATTAATATTTTAGCTTTCCACTTGCTTTCATGAAACCTATGAACAGAAGCTATCAGTGTCTAGAGGTTGGCTTCAAATGACAAATTCAGCATGCTGTAAAAAGTGATACTAGGATTTCCTGCTGAGGTCATCCAGAATTTGGCCATCCTGAGAAATGACTGTGGGTGCATTCTTCTTCTCAAATATAATTCTTTTTCTTTAAAATTTTTTATTTTATTTTTGGCTGCATTGAGTCTTCGTTGCTGTGTGCGGGCTTTCTCTATTTGCAGCAAGCGGGGGCTGCTCTTCGTTGAGGTGTGCAAGCTTCTCATTGCGGTGGCTTCTCTTGTTGTGGAACACTGGCTCTAGGTGCGCAGGCTCAGTAGTTGTGGTTTGCTGGCTCTAGAGCGCAGGTTCAGTAGTTGTGGCATGCGGACTTAGTTGCTCTGCATCATGTGGGATCTTCCCGGACCAGGGATGGAACCCATGTCCCCTGCATTGGCAGGCAGATTCTCAACCTCTGTGCCACTAGGGAAGTCCCCTCAAATATAATTCTTATTTAAAACTCTTATTCTCTAGAGGTTCTTGTGCTCTTATTATATTTGATTTTGATGGTAAATAATGTGACTGTGAAAAGGAACCATACCACATGAAGAAGGACATCACTTATAGAATTACAAATTGGTCAGTGCCCCCTTGCTAGTATTCTAGAACCATCTGACTAAAATAATATATGGTTTGGTTTCTTTTTCAAAAAGATAAAATGCAAAACACAATGGAAATGGACTTCTGAAGTATTCTGTCACCCATATAATAAATAATGGCTAAGATTGTTTATGATCTTGGCATATTATATGTCCTCAGTAAAGGTCTGTGGAATGAATAAGTTATCTAAATAGATGTATTATCTATTTTATCTGGAAGTGGCCAGTGAACCAGCTCCAGACTCTCTCAGCTGTGGTCCTGAAGCCCCTGGAGGTAAGGCTGCCAAACTCGGTCCAACTAGAAATTGTGAAACAGCCCTGTAACTGGGCTCCAACCCCTCATAGCTGCAGTTTGTGAGCGGTCCTGCCAGTCCAGGAACCCAGTTAGAGACACTCCCATCTGCACCTCTTGAGATCCTGAAATCACCCTGTACCTGGCTCCAGCCCCTCCCTGCTGGGGTCAGGGAGCAGTCCAGCCGACCCAGGCACCTGGCAGAAGACACACCCATCCAAGCCTCCAGAGTCAGTTCTACAAACCTTAGTCCTGGCAGTGGACCCTTAAGCTGCCCTGGGACTTGGTTTTAACACTTCTCAACCCTAGTCCATAGCCAGTCCTGCCTGCCTAGGGACCCACCCAGTGACCCGGCAGGAACCCTCTCAGGGACCTAGTGGGAGTCATACCCATCCATACACCTGGTGACAGACACACTGTCTGAGGACCCAATTGTGGATCCTGAAGCAGACCCTTGTCCCAGCGCCACCCTACTGAGCAAGTTCCTAGAGGCCATCCCATCCACCCAGGGATCACACAATATCCACACCCACCTGCCAACTGCAGACGCAGTGATAGCCTTGTGATCCAGCTCCAACACGTCAGGACTGCAATTCCAGAGACAATCCACTTAGTCTGGAGAACCAACAGGAAAAGGTATTTACCTCCTGAAACCCGTCTGTAAAAACTAGAAGGAAGGCTTCCCTGGTGGCGCAGTGGTTGAGAGTCCGCCTGCCGATGCAGGGGACGCGGGTCCGTGCCCCGGTCCGGGAAGATCCCACATGCCGCGGAGCGGCTGGGCCCGTGAGCCATGGCCGCTGAGCCTGCGCGTCCGGAGCCTGGGCTCCGCAACGGGAGAGGCCACAACAGTGAGAGGCCCGCGTACCGCAAAAAAAAAAAAAAAAAAAAAAAAAAAACTAGAAGGAATGTTTGCTCCTTCAAATGTACAGACACCAATGCAAGGCTACATGGATCATGAAGAATCAGGCAAATATGACATCACCAGAGGAAACTAATTAAAGCTCCAGTAACTGATCTCAAAGAAACGGAGATCCATGGATTGCCTGACAAAAAATTCAGAATAATTATTTTAAAGAAATTTAATGAAATTCAAGAGAATACAGATAAACAAGTAAACAAATTGGTCACAAGCAATGAAGGAGGTCACTATATAGTGACAAAGGTGTCAATTCATCAAGAGAATATAACAATTATGAATATATACGCACCCAACGTTGGAGCACCTAAATATTTAAAGCAAATATTAACAACTAAAGGGAGAAATAAACAGCAATGCAGTAATGTTAGGGAACTTCAATACCCACTTCCAACATTGGATAGATCATCTAGACAGAAAATCATTAAGGAAATAGTGGACTTGAATAACACTACAGACCAAATGGAGTACACTATGCTAAGTGAGATAAGTCAGGCAGAGAATGACAAATACTGTATGATCTCACTTGCATGTGGAATATTAAAAAGGCGAACTCGTAGAAAAAAAGTGTAGATTAGTGGTTGCCAGGGGCTGGGGAGTGTGGGAAATGAGATGTTGGTCAAAGAGTATAAACTTTCAGTTAGAAGGTGAAATAAGTTCTGGGGATCTAATGTGCAGCATGGTGACTACAGTTAATAATACTGGATTGTATACTTGAGAGTTGCTAAAGGAATAAATCCTAAATGTCAACAACATCAACAAAATTGTAACTACGTGAGGTGATGGATCATTTCACAATATATATGTATATCAAATCATCGTGTTGTACACCTGAAGCATACGTTATGTTATAGGTTGATTATATCTCAGTAAAGCTGGGGGGAAAAAAGAAGGCTTATGAGAAGAACATCTCCAAGCTATAGACCAAAAAAAAAAAAAAAAAAGCAATTAGAAGGGGGAATAAAGTTGATCCACTGCATTATCTTAAAAATAATAAACGAAGTGAAATGAGAATTCTTTATTACTTACCAGGTACAAAGCATCATTTACCTGGGTCAAGTCAGCATAAAACCTGTAATTGCTGGTTTTTAGATAGATAGATAGATAGATAGATCTAGATATCCAAATCTAGATCAATCTACCTATTTTTCACATTCTTTAAAGAAATATTTTCAATATTTATTATAGCCAGACGTTTAGGGCACCAAGATGGACCTTCCCCCAAGGCTACTTACTATCTAGTGTGGACAAGAGAGATACATGAAATTAACCATTAGGTTGAGCCATATGAATTGTCAATTTTTGATCTACAAAACAATGTTCATTTTACTTTCTTCCACCTAGTGTAATACAATATGATTTAATATTGAAGTGAATACATGGTGGTGTAGGAACACAGATGTGTAAGCAATTCATTCTTCTGAAGAGAGATGATATACATTGTCGCTGCTTATTCAGCAAGAATGAATTGGAGTGGGTCCTTTCTAGTCTGTGTACCAGAAAGATGGTAGATCAGACTCATGCATTCAAATATGGTATTAATTGGCATTGCAGTACAGTAACACTTCACTTCTCTGAAATTCAGCTATTCCAGCAATCATGCCTACCTGGAAATGGCATTTGTCTCTTCAAAACATGGCCATAAGCCTAAAAGTAAACAAAAACAAAAAGATTTCTGAATGGGCAAAAGGAATGTGATCAAGTCCCTAAACAATAGCACATGGACTTTCATCTGAAGACAGCTTTCCCAGTCCCTCGCTCAAATCTATTTATTCTTCTGTTAGACACAGTTCTGTGAAATTGGGTTTTCTGGTTTTTCATCCCTCAGCAATTGGGAAACAGCGTAGTAGGATGGGGAGAGGGACGGTTATGTTAAGACCCACTGGCAGCAATAAGAAATGATAGCTAATA
The DNA here is from genome assembly GCF_964165515.1 of Mesoplodon bidens. Classification (NCBI taxonomy): domain Eukaryota; kingdom Metazoa; phylum Chordata; class Mammalia; order Artiodactyla; family Ziphiidae; genus Mesoplodon; species Mesoplodon bidens. Next base: position 58,319,186 of record NC_138163.1, on the reverse strand, counting down.
TGCTGACTCCAGTAGAGGAGATGAACTAATTCGCAAAGCAAAAGCACAGGATACAAAACTGGTTATAATTGATCTCGGCTAAGTAAAATATATGTATATAGTTTCTAAAAAGAAATCAGAATGAAATATGTCAAAATATTAACAGGCTTTGTGGCTATGTCATGGTATTATGGGTGATTTTTACTTTCTACTTTTCAAAATATTCTGTCGTGACCATGTGCTGATTATATCATTGGATTTAATAAAATAATAATTTAAACATGAAATTCTTAAGATGAAAAAGAACTTTAAACACAGAGTAGTTCTGGTGTATTTAAAGAAACAAATAGACGTACCTCAAGTATGCCCTGAGGACCTTGGTGGATTTAGAGCGCAGCACAGTCTTTGATGTTCATGATAATTATGTGAATCAGCAAAGATGTATTTTTAGTAGATTCCCTTTATGAAGGCAGCAAAGTGTATAATACATCTTCAAAACATTTCTATACAAAATAGCTAAGCTAAAAAAACGTTGTTATTTAAAATTTATAAACCCTCAGCTATCCAGACCAATGCATTTTCTGAAGTTTCTGGATAGCTGAGATATCATTTTAGTTCTTTTCTATTTTAAAATGAAATTGCTCTGCAGCTATTTGTCCTATTAAATTATGCAGTATTGTTATATCTAAGCTTCTTTTCCTAAGTGTCCATAGTTATTTATTGAGGGATTATTCTCAGATGGCCATGGGAACAAATGTTGCAGTGATTGTCTTTATTCTTTTGTAAATGGCCCAGTTAGATGTTAAAACATATCTTCTTTTCTCAAATATGAGGTTTTTACTGTTTGATTTTTGTCTTCGCTGGTTGACCCTTGCTTTTTCAGACTTTCACAAAGTAAGAGACGAAATATTTACATATTTTCAAACTATTGTAAAGTATTCAAATCAAACCATAAATTATTCAAGATATTTGGAAAGTTTCCTGGGAAAAACATATACAACATACAGAATATAGTATTTAGAATCATATCTCTCTGCTAGTCGTGTTACAATTGAAGCACAGTTGCTACTCAATCCTCTCCTCCTGAAGATAAAAATCAAACAACAACAACAAAACAAAATAAATACTAAAAATGAATTCATGGCCCCCGTGGAAGAATCTCAAATATTATCTTCATTTTTTATGTATGCAGTATGCTTGTAGCATTAATTGAGTCTTCATTATTGCTTAGCAATCTCCTTATTCATTATTCACTGAGCCACATGCATTGGTGCCTTTTTCAGATTTTCTATACTCTCCCCAATCCTGCAAACTGAATCTCACACCTGTCAATCTTAGTAAATGATCTAATCTTCCAAGTTCCCTCATTTTCCCTCAGTCCCCCTTCCTAAGGCCCACATTATGCTCTTCATCTCACCACTCTTACCTCCTCCACATATATATATATATATATATATATATATATATATATATATATATATCTCCGTATGTATGTACAAAGTATGGATTGGGAAATTGCCTCTCCATATTGGGTGGTTTAGCTGGAATTGCTTCATCTGATATCATGCCTTGGTGGCCAGCCAGTCCTTTTTTTCCCCCCTTACTCTTTATTTTGAAATTTTCAAATACGTACCAAATAGAACAATATAATGAACTCAGCACCCAGCTTCAACAATGATCAGCTCCTCATGAATCTTGTTCCATCTATACTCCCACTCTTGGATATTCTCAAGCAAATCCTAGACATTACTTTTTAATTTTTATTTGTAAACATTTCCATATCTATCCACAAAATATAAGGATTATTTTTAACATAACCAAATAATATTATCATGTCTTATCGCCCAAAAAAGTGTTCTTTAATTTTTTTTAATTGAAGTATAGTTGATTTACAATGTTGTATTAATTTCTGGTATACAGCAAAGTGATTCAGATATATATATATATATATATATATATATATATATATATATATATGTGTGTGTGTGTTTGTGTGTGTGTGTGTGTGTGTCTCTCTCTCTATATATATATATAGAGAGAGAAAAACATATATATACATATACATATATATATTCTTTTCAGATTCCTTTCTGTTATGGTTTATTAAAAGATGTTTAATATAATTCCCTGTGCTATACAATATGTCTTTGTTGTTTATCTATTTTATATATAGTAGTCATATCTGCTAATCCCAAACCCCTGTTTTATCTCTCCCCCTTCCCTTTCCCCTTTGGTAACCATAAGTTTGTTGTCTATGTCTAAGTCTGTTTCTGTTTTGTAAATAAGTTCATTTGTACCATATTTTAGATTCCACATATAAGTGATATCATATGGTATTTGTCTTTCTCTGTCTGACTTACTTCACTTAGTATGATCATGTCTAGGTCCATCCATGTTGCTGCAAATGTCATTATTTCATTCTTTTTTATGACTGAGTAATATTCCATTGTGTGTGTGTGTATGTGTATACACACACACACATATACACTACATCTTTATCCATTCATCTGTCGATGGACTCTTAGGTTGCTTCCGTGTCTTGGCTATTGTAAATAGTGCTGCTGTGAACATTGGGGTGCATGTATCCAAAAAAAAAAAAGAAAGGTTCCTTAATAACAAATATCTAGTTTTCACATTTTGTTGATTGTCTACTACTCCCCCCCTTTCCTGTTTGAATCAGGAACTAAATAAGTTCTATTTATTATTATTGTTCTTTTAAACTGTGAGATTCTCCCCAATTCATCCCATATACACTAATATGTATAAAATAGATAACTAATAAGAACCTGCTGTATAAAAAAATTAAATTATTTTTAAAAAAAAACTGTGAGATCCCTCTTGTATTAGTTATCAGTTGCTACATAAATTATCCTCAAAACTTAGCAGCTTAAAATAGCAAATATTTATTATCTCAAAGTTTCTGTGTCGGGAACTTGAGAGCAGCTTAGTCTGTCTCATTGTCTCTCATGAAGTGACAGTCAGGATGTTCGCCATAGCTGCAATAGTCTGTGGGCTTGACTGAGGCTGGAGAATGGGCTTTCAAGCTCACATCTTCACCGTGTGGTCCTCTCTGTAGGGCATCTTGAGTCTCTTCACAACATGGCAGCTGGCTTCCCCAAGAGTGAGTGATCTAAGCGAGAGCAAAGAGGAAGCCGCAGTACTTTCTATATCCTAACCTTGGAAATGATATAACAGCACTTCTGGCATATTCTATTAGTCATACAGACCAACCCAGAAACAATGTGGGAGAGAAATACACTAGAACATGAACACCAAAGGGTGAGGATAATTGGACAGTCGTCTTGGAGGCTGGCTACTACATCTCTCTTTCTCTCTCTTTTTTAAAATTAAAATTTTAATTTAATTATAATTTGTATAATTATACTTTGATTATAATTTGTATAATTATACTTTAATTATAAGTTTTTTAACTATAATTCTCAAAATTGTTTTTGCTGAAGCAACCAGGTCATTTATCTGATAGAATTTGTAGTTTGCTTATTGCATCCCAGTGGTGTCATTTACATATATCCTTGCCTGCCCCCCACCCCACCCACTCCATACATTTCCTATAAACTTAGATATAAAAGCTTGATCAGATTCAGGTTCCATATTTTGGGCAAGACCTCCTTGTAGTTATAGGTGTGTCATTTTATAATGGAGCACATGATGGCTTGTTGGCTCTTCTTATATTGGCAGCTATTGACAGTCATTGGCTAGATCCATGAATTCAAAAGAGTGATATTCTATCTTTCCCTCCTTTTTTATTATTTGGAATACTTCGATAAAGAGCAATGTCCTCTCATCAGCCATTTGGTTACATCGAAGTATATTTTGTACAGAGAAGGCAGGATAAATGCTTGTTTTTCCCTTTATTTACAAATGGTTTGTTTTCAGAATGGTTTGTTGGCTCCCTAGCATCCCCCAAAGGTAACAAGTGAGGTCTGGGAACCACCATGAATATGCTGAAGCAGAATCTCCAGGGGTGGGTCCTAGGCATGGGGATTTTGAAAAAGCTTCCTAAGTGATTCTGATTTGCTCCTCTATTAACTTCTACTGGTCACCATGCCCAGAGTCTGACTTAGTAGGTATGGAATGGGGTCCATGATTCTGTTTTTTTTTTTTTTAATCTCCAGGTAATTCTCTTGAGTTGACAAGTTTGGGGAACTACACTAGATGGTACCTTTACATACTTACTGTGGCTGTATGTGTCTATGCTATTCTACCAGGACATGGGTATCTCAAGTTTGCCCTCCTGCAACAAACTGTTACATTGAAATCTGTCTATCATAGACTCTGGAGTTAGACTGCTTGGGTCCAAATCTTGGTTCTGCCCCTTTCTAGCTTTGTGACCTTGGAGAAGTTAATTGCTTCTGTGTCTCAGTTTTCTCATATACAAAATGGAAATGATAGTAGGATTCACCTGATGGTTGTTTTGTGGACTAAATGAGTTAACACTGGTCAAGTGCTTAGAATAGTCCTTGGTAAGCAGTTCTTAAACACATAATAAAGCTTGTCTCCCTCTGGGAGAAATATCTAATTTTTTTTTTTAGTAAAATCGAGGCTTGGTTCTTATTACTATTAATGTCATCACTATTAAATTAACTGTTATTTACTGAATACTTCGTATATGCCAGGCATGGTGGATTACATATATTCTCTGGTTCACTTAATCCTCATATCAATCCTACAAGATTAGCAATATTATTCTCATATTACATATAAGGAAACTGTGTCTCCAAGAAGTTCAGTAAGTTGCCCAACGTAATGGAGGTAATAAGTGATGGTATAGATGAGATACATACTAAAGAGACAGTGTGATGATTCGGAGCACAGAATCTGGAGCTGAGCTATCTGGGTTCCGATCCTAGCATTGCTGCTTCCTAGTTGTGTATCTTGGTCAAGTTACTTAAGCACTCTATATTTCAGTTTCGTTATCTATAAAATGAGCATGATAGTAATACCTACCTCATAGGTTATTATGAGGATTAAATGAATTAATACTTGCAAAGTACCTAAAATGATGCCTAGTACATAATAAGCACTTTGTATATACTAGCTAGTTGCTATTACTGCACTATTCATTATTATCAATTATTTATATTAGTTTGGGTTTAAAGAAACGGCAGCAGTTAAGAAGGAGAGATGGAAGGTGCTCAGGAGGAAGGAAATAAGTGTAGGAGCGTTAACCTTTAGGAGGCAAGAAAAGGAGAGCTGTTTCTACCACGAAGATGGACAGCAGAGAAGGTAATTGATGTCTAGGCAAAAGCAGATGGTGAAACTTTTGGGAGACAGACTCATTCAGACAAGAAGGTAGAAATCAAGATCATCCTTTAGGAATGAGGAAAGGAAGGTAGAGTTGGAAGCCTGTGGACACAAGGGGAGTTTGGACACACTTGGCGAGTAAGCCAGGGAGCACAGAGTAGATACAGCCAAGTGGAGTTTTGTCCTTACTCTAACATAGCTCGATTCCTGGAGCCTAAGGAAAGGAATGTCTGGGGAGGGCGATCCCAGGTTATTGGAGGAGTAGCTCAGTAGCCTAGTGAGGCCAGAGTGGGATGGTTATGATGTAGAAGTGAAGGAGCATTGAACAGTGAATCAGGAGACTTTGGTTCATTTTTCACCTCTACAATCACCTAGCTTGTATGACCCTCAAATAGGTCACTTGACCTTTGGATCTCAGTTAATTCCCTTGTGAAATGAGAGAGCTACATCAGTTTATCTCTAACATCCCTTCTCACTGTAGAATTTATGATACTAAGCGACTGATTCTAGAGTCTAGCTGCAGAGGAAAGGAGTTGATTGAAATGCCAAAAGTAGGAAAGTGATGGGAAGGCTCAGGGAGGTTAGCGTGAAGGTTCAATAAAAGTGAGAGTAAACGAGGGAACTCATGCTAGTCAGATTCAATCTCCCAATCTTTGCTGCCTTTAAAATTTGTTCGCATGGTATGTGCAAAAAAGAATTTTAAGACTAGTTTGTCATTTTCTGTAGCAGACATTGTGGATGTTGTGAATGTGATAGGCAATGTCAGACGCACATGAAAATAAATGTTATTTATTTTAGTTTACGTATCCAAAATGTTCATTAACACATCCAAAATAAACAGTTTACTTCTAGGGAGTTATTTTTCTGCTTTTAAGCAGAGAATAACAAAAGAGTGTTTTGTGCTCTCCTGTACCCATGATAACATTATGCTTTGGAGTAGCTAACTAGGTTGCTTGAACATGCTGTTACAGAACTGGTTAATCCATAATTCAGCAGGTTCTTGGCTTCCAAGTTGCCTTATTGACAAGCCTGAAGAAAGTGGATGGAACTAATTAACACTCAGCATTATAAAATAGGAAGAATTAAAAAAGGCAGCTTCAATATTAAACTGAGACCCCTATGAAGATATTCCCTTTAGTTACGGGGATTTTGAAATGATGGACAGGCTAAACCAAAACTCATAATCCTATTACAGTCTCCTATAGCCACCTAATAAGCTTCAAGAGCCGTTGCCTTAGAGCCTGGGATATTGCCATCTTCCTCTAGGCTTTTCTGTATATAGCTTATAAATTCTTTACTGTTCCCACTAAATACTTTGTTATTTAAAATAGCATAAAAGAGAATATATAAGTATATATACATATTGATGCATTTTGACTGTAATAATACTCTTGGCCTGTAGGGAACTTCAAATTATTAATAATTTCAGAGGAAAGCTTTTTAAGAAAAGAGCTCCAGGCTTAGCTGTAATGAGGCGTTTGAAAAGGAGGAGGGGGGTCTGTTTGTGTGTTTAATGAAAATATTGAACCCTTTGGGATGTTATGAACCATGGTGTACTAATAAATGATCTTTCCATTTCAGTGTTCCAGCAGACATCTTTGTACCCCCCGATGTACCCTTGTAAAATGCCTTTAGCTCACATTTCCTTTTAAATATTTCTATCTCCTGACATATGCTACTGGGGATGGGGTTGTAACAGGGTGAATCTGATAGAGAAAGGACAGTACTAAGAAACAAAGTTGGTGGTTTAGAATAATGAGCCCATTTTCAGCTGAGCTGTGCGGTTCATATGAATTAATTAACCCCTTACAAGCATTTATCTGACAATCCTGATTCTCATTCAGTTCAATGAGTTTTATAATTATCATTTAACTAAATGCACTAAAAACTGTTTATATCCTGACATTAAGGAAGCTTTGTAGAATTCTCTCCCTATAAATCATCTAAAGTTGTTTACAATTTGCAGTCGTCTTGTTTTTCTTCTGGTTTGTGCTCAGGTTGCTGGTTTGCTGTTTTAAAAATTATTTTCAAGGTGCTAATTATAGAACATACGCTAGAGTTTGGTCTCAGTAAGGAACATTTTCACATTTTAATTGGAAGAATGTAGGCTTAAACTATTCTCTATCATGTTAAACAAAATGAATCCAATGACTCTGAATGGATATAGAATAATTAATTACTCATTCTTAAGACCTGTGCCATTTAGTTCCTGGTGATAAGGTGGTGATAAAGCACTTTTACCCAGAAAGAGAGAAATGCGGGTATTGTGTTGACAATGCAGGAAAAGAGTGCAAGAACACTGGAAAAACATGTTTGAGATGGAAAGCATGTGGGCCATCCCTGACTGCCTATGCCCTGTGTATGTCATTACTTTTAATGTTCATACTAAAAGGTAAGCTAATATTAATAAGTATTTTACTTAATTTTGTCTCTGTTGATTTCAAGAAACAAAAAACTATTTAAACTGAGTATTTATTGAAGAGATACAGAGAGGCTCAAGGGAATTGAGGACAAGAAATGTTGTACATCTAGATCCAGATCCCCAGAAGTGGGATCTTTGTTTTATATTCCAAGTAGTTCTCAGGTCCTCCACAGCATGAGTTCATGGGCTTTTTTTTGGGGGGGGGGGAAGTGGAGTACTTTGCTTATCCTGTGCTTGGAGGGAGACTTTACTTATCCCAATCTAACTTCCCCTTCTACCCCCTGACAAAGACTCTTGGGTCCCAATTCCATATTCCTGTGTGATGAATGTTATTTGGTGCACCTAACCCCTCCTATATTTTCTGTGCCAGAGCCTAGGATGACTGCCCTTTAGGTCAGGTTCCTACACAGGTTCAATCAGCTATTACTACTTGTGTCATATGATAACTAATTTCTCACATCAACCCTATTTATTAAGTACTATTATTATACCCCCTTTTATAGAGGGGGAAACTGAGGCAAGGAGAGGTTAGGTAAGATTCCCAAGGTCATGTAGCTCCCAGGTCTATGCTCTGAAATGGCATACTCTACTGATAGGTACTGTGTGGTGAGTTTGGAGATCTGGTTTCTAACTTGCTGCTATGTGAATGACTGGGAGGGAATCACTTTAATCTTTCTGGGCATTCAGCCATTCCCTGAACAGTTTAAAAATTGTTTTCCTAATTTTTTTATTAAAAAGCTAAAAGAGGGAATAGTAGCCCAATAACACATTGTCTCTGGGCTTGCTTAGTTAAAAGGAAGAGACATCTAGTCAAGCTAGCTTGAGTGAAGGGGGATTTCTCCAAGGATATGATAGGTGACCTTTTGGGCATCCAAGGACAGGAAACAACAGTTAGACCACAGTGTGCCTTGGGCTGGAACCAGAACTGGCAAGTTAGAAATATAAGTTGCTTTCTCTGACCTTCCATGGTCTCACTCATCTCTGTCTCCTCTTTTTCTTCATTGGTTTCCTTAGTTTGAACATGACTGCCACAGCTGTGATACAGCGTGACCCTTTCTTCAAGTGCCTATCTTTATGTGACATTGGTCCCTTTGAGTGCAGATTCTTGTGACAGAATCTAACTGGCCCAGCCTAGCCTATGGATTTATTCCCCTTGAGTAGGGTGTCCAACCTGTGTACAATCAACCAGGGAGGGATAAGATCACAGGGTCCATAGGATGGTTGCCTCTTGCACTTACTGTTTGGAAGAGCAGATTCTTCAAGTATAGGAAGGGCAAGCAAATGGTCTGTTTGCTATACCCATCATCCTAGCACTAATGCTGTTTTCAAACATACTGTGTATTTCTCCATAGATCATTGTTTTGGCTGCGTAGATAATATTTTACCACTTAATAAGCACTTTACTATATGCTGGCTACTTCACTAGGAGAATAGAAAATGCTGGGCCTCCATTTCCTTATCTGTAAGATAAATGATCCTGTCTAGCTTTAGAATTCTGCCACTTGCATGCACACACACATGTACCTATATGCGTTTATTATATCTTAATGAATATATTGCTTTTATTACCAAACAAAAAAGAATTAATTTATCCCAATAAATGTTCTTCAAAGTACCATGATTTGAGCTAAAGAAGAAATTCAGTATCATTTCTTTATAGTCGCACCTAGCTTTTAACCAAACATTAGTATTACACGGCTTAATTACCCAGCTTATTTATTCTATTTGGCTATACTCATCTGTTTTCCAAAACTCAAACCCACTACAAAAGATCAAAGATTTGCTGTCACTGAGACTATTCGGAAGAATGTGAGGCTGACTCTAAATATATCCCAAAGAGGCACTTCACAAATGTTTCACACCATCATTACTTGATTCTGTAATTCCCAAAGTAACTACGTTAATGAGGATAGATCTCATTTACCAACACATGGAGGTTATTTAAAAAATCATTCACATGACTTATAGTATCAAAATTATAAGAAAGTATACAAAATACAAATGCCCAGTTCAGTCCGTAGTTAGCCAGTTATGAGACTTAAAATAATTTGGTCAGCTACTCTGACCCATGATCAGTATACTTTTTCTTATGCCCACATAGAAAAAATATAGATTGAAGTGCTTTGTACACACAAGAAATTAAGTAGATGAATTTAGAGCTTTGAGAAGAAGGAAAAGAACACCTTGCCATGGATCTCCTCCTGAACCAGACAGTTTAACTAATTCTTGTGTGTTGTTGTTGTTTTTGTTGTTGTTTTGCCATAGTTAAACACAATCAGTGCTGCAAATACAGGCAGAAGCTCCAGATGGGGTAGTTGAAATTCAGCAAAATAGATGGACCTGGTTTCATTTTGGTGCTTAGACACTGTCTTTTCATGACAGCTGTGTAGCTTAAATGTGTGTGTGTGCGTGTGTAGATATGTTTGTATGTATTTCTGCAGACAAATGCAAAATCATTGGGTTAAATATGCTGTATGTGAAAAGTGATTTGAGAAAAGTGTTGTATATATTTTTTCTCTTTTCCTATAGATTAAAATGTCTTCATTTCCCTCTTTTTTTTTTTTTTTTTTTGCGGTATGCCAGCCTCTCACTGTTGTGGCCTCTCCTGTTGCGGAGCACAGGCTCCAGACGCGCAGGCTCAGCGGCCATAGCCCTAGCCGCTCCGCGGCATGTGGGATCTTCCCGGACCGGGGCACGAACCCGTGTCCCCTGCATCGGCAGGCGGATTCTCAACCACTGCGCCACCAGGGAAGCCCCCATTTCCCTCTTTTTTAAATGAGTGTCTAGATTAGTCATTCTAAGAGGAATGAAAGACCATTTTAAAGCTACAATTAGAATTCTATCTAAATATAATCCCATGAGCACGCCCTTTATCTAAGATTTAGAGCAATCAATTTACTTAATTTAAGAATAACTCATAGGAAAAGTCCAACATAAAAGTGGTTTCTGAAGTTTGAAATGTTAATCACAGCTTCCATACCGTAAAGTCCCATGATCCTCATTTAATTCCAAGGTAAGTCACTCGTTATTTCTCGGAAACTACTAATAGTTAGACTAATTCCTTTTTGTTGTTGTTGCACAAAGATCTGAAACCAATGCACTGTCTTCCTTCTGTCTAATAGAGTAGTATACTGGTTTGCACACTTTACTGGTGGAATTAGCCTTTAATACCTAAGATATGCAGTGTAGAAGACTCCTTCTAAAGGTGACCCAGGGACTCCCTTTGTACAGGACACATTTTTGGTGTTAATTGCAGTCCTGACTCATTCCTGTCCTGGCCTTATGACTCGTCTTACCTGTTGTACATTTATAAGCTGGCTCTAATAGCTAAGGAAGAAACAGAAAAATAAAATAACTATAAGATAAATGGTAGAGTTTTTTAAACTTTAAAATATATTTCACAGTCTATAGGGGAATAAGCAGATACTTTGCATATATCCTTGTGTCTCTCTGGTGTTTTCATATGCCATAATTTACCCCTTTGGAAAATTCTAGCAGAGACCATGTATTTTCTATGGGGATATACAATTAGATGCTTCATCTATACCTGGAACAATGTGATTTGAGCTGATTTGCAGAGGGACTAGAAAAGCTGAAAAATCAGTTTGACAACATTTCTGCTGGGATTGGCCTTCACTAACTATTTGTGGTGGTATTTGGAGGCCGTGCCACTTTAGTCAGATCAGTGGGGCTTAGGATATGATGCCTACAGTAAAACCTGAGTTCACTGCTTATCAGGGAATATGCAAAGGCTCCCAGGCTGAAGGTTCATTAGGTCAGTCTGTAAGAGCTGTCAGTCAGATCAAGCTGGCAGGAGAATACTTTAAAAGAAAAATAGAAGCAAAAATTTCCCACTTAGGATTTTTCCACATTGTATCCCTACGGCCGTCACATTGTCCATACCAGGGAGTAGACTTTTTTTTTTTTTTTTAGGCCATTATAATGTTCCAAATGTCAGCCTCTGGCCACAGTCACTTATGAGCATGGCTGCCACTGTCCTCTTTGTAATCATCATTGTCACCTAGAGTGAATAGAGTAGCCCCAGTATCTTACCACAGCAATGGAAACACAGAAGGTGCTCAGATGTTGATTGGTCTTAACTGAACACCCAAAACAGAAACTACTGTGTGAATCTAGCATATATATGGTCTTTACCACCCCATTCCCCATTCCTTTTGGTCTAACAAAATTTAACAAAATTATTTCTTGTGTTTCAGCCATATCGTCAAGGTGTATTGTTTTCTATTTAGCAAGCCTGTATTATTTATGTTTGACTTTGGTATATCTATTGCTTGAGCATGAATATAACACTTCAAAGGGCTTTTTAAGACTGAATCATTACTTGTAAAGGAAACCAAGAATATGCAGTTTGAATATGCAGTTTGTTAGGTTTTATGTACACATTTTATTTAACACTAACACATTAGCTAATATTTATTAACCATTTAGGTGATCGGGAGTTTTGATCGCTAGATCAACACAAAGGTAATGTGTTGTGTATACCTGTTGTAACTCGAACAGACTGATGGGTGACACAGTTGGCCTCATCAAATATGCAAGAAACCCCAGTAGGATTAGCAAAATAAACAGTTCACCTAAGAAAATGACAAGTGGATGATGGCATGCAGGCTGTAATTATTAGCATCATCAATATAATGTGAATAAATAATAAAATGCAAATTATGTAGTTTTTGTTTAACTCTTGTTTTAATCAACACCAAATTAAGCTAGTTATGTTTATGAATCTATGTTTTAATTCTGATATTTAGAATTAATTACTTCTTCCTGAAATAATGGCCTTCTCAGAACGGAGAGTTAGAAAATCTATTCCATTAAACATAAGTTGATTTTATTTCCAGGTGGCATCCATTAGGACAAACATCAAGAAAAGGCCACTGACCAAAATGTTGATTCCCTGGCTGACACCTGGAAGAAAAATAAACTTATGTTTAATGAAGTAGACTGTCTAAATCCCTGTTTTGAGAAGAGTGCACATTCATGAATATGCATTCATTGCTGAATTCAATAGATTCTAATAGTGAAGGACATCCGTATCATAGAAAATAGCATCTATTCATTAACTTACTACTTTCCAAAGAAAGAAGCAAGAATGCAGCTTGGGATGGAATGCTGGCAATAACCAGTTTGTTCCTTTTATGTGTAACACATTCATCATGAACTGCATAATAACCAATGAAATAAAAATGTGATTTGTGTCTAATCTATAATCTCATTTTTATCCTGAGCCCGTATTATAAATGTACTGTTCATCATTTTGTCTTATTCAGTGTTCCAGGAACAGTATAACACTTATCTCTCTTTTTTTTGCATATTTCAAAGACTTTTTGTTTATTTCTTCTTTTCTACAATGGTAAATCATCCTTGCACAGCAAGGGCTAATCCAAGATCGGCTACTGGCCTAAGAGCTGTTTTAAACAAGATGGGATGATTGTACAACGTGACTTTTCAAGATAATCAAATGGCAAAACAAGCTGTTCATTCTACCCAGTTCCCTTTTCTTTCTGCAAAGGCACTGTATTAGTAACCATCTCACTACATCTTCACAATATTCTGGAATGTTAGCTTTTATTTTCTCAAGTTTACAGGAGAAGGAATAGAGGATTAGAGAAGTAGCTTGGCCAAGGTCACAGCTAGTGAGCAGTTGAATCAGAATCTGAACACCAGTTCTAATTTGCCTAGTTTGTCTAGTTTGTCTAATTCCAAACCACACGCTCTGCTATTTCCTTGCAACGTTGCCTTTCACTTGAGGGCTCATGCAAAAGGTTTATGAGATCGCTCAGATTTTCTTCCATCATACTCCTAGGAACACTTGTAGCTGAATTTTTAGCTCTGGCCTCAAATAAGGCTAGTAACACCATTACATTTTTAAAGAATTGAGTAATTAATTTGTGGAAATAGTCATTGGAATACTTTTAAGAGTTTTCAAATCATAGAGTTGAAAATTCATGCTGTGCTCTAGGCATTAGTGATCCTGAGTCATCTCATGCAGGTAGATATAAATCCTTTTCTTAAAGATCTCTGGTGAAAAATACTTCAGGCTTTTCCATAGTAATTTACTTCACTGCTGAAAAGGCTTCCATTGTTAGGGCTAATGACACTATGTCCAGTTCCAGTGAATTAAGCCAATAAAATAATAATCCCTTTGAAAATTATAATCTTCAAAGGGTCCCTGGAAGTTACTCATAGGAAGTTTCCGTGATTTTGCCATTTCTCTAGGAGAGGAAGTTAGGTGTGAACACTTAACTGATCAGGCCTTGGGTGGGTCACAAAGAGATTTTTATTTTGCATTTGGATTCCCTTTATGGTTTAAATCACAGATCTCTACCTTAAATGTAAATGAATGAGATGTTGAGGATTGACGTAAGTTTTAAAATTGTCACAGTATCTCTAATATTAGTAAAATGCTTGGCACAGAAGTGATCAAAAATTATCTATTGAATGAGCCAATGAATTTCTCCAATTGATACTACTTCATTAGGCCTTTCTTCTACTTCTCCATAAATGAATCCTGCTAATTCATGTTCCTCTATCTTGTTTCATATTATTTCTCTCACCTGGAGTTATCTTTTCTTCTCTTCTCCATCTATATTAATCCAGCTAGTTCTTTCTGGTACAATTAGTCGATACATGAGTCCCGTTCTGACTGTTCTACTGTCACAGAGTCATGTCCCCCTCACCCCTGTTCTTTTAGCCCACATGGGCTGTCCTACATGCTTTAGCCCTTTACTGTATTATTAGCCAGTCTTTTAAGATTTTTATCCTTGTTTCTCCAACCATTATGAAAAGTGGCCATGTTTGACACTATTTTCTCTCCCCTACATAATGATTTAAATATAGACTAGACCAGGAGTTGACAGACTTTGGCCTACAGGGCAAATCTGGCCCCAAATCTAAGAATGAGTTTTACATTTGTAAATGGTTGAAAACAATAACAAGAAGAAGAATAAAGTTTTCTGAGCTATAGCCATGTTCATTCATTTATCTATTGTCTATGGCTGCTTTGGGGCTACAACAGTAGAGATGAACAGTTGTGACAGAGACCCTATGGCCCACAAAGCCTAAAGTACTTCCTACCTGGCCCTTTACAGAGAAAGTGTGCCAAGTGCTGGAGTAGACCATCAGTGAGTACTTACTGGTTAAATAATTCAATATCTTATGACTCTTCCATTATGAAACAAGATACTCTGAAAGGACTGGTAATTATGTTGTCTTACTTTACATTAAAAAAAACAAAACAATAAAAGCAACCTTTGGAGCACAGATCATTCTTGCCTTTTACTTGCTGAAGTACAATTTTTATTTTCTCCATCTCCAGTAAACTGACGTTGTGCCCTTAGCAGCTGGAAACCTTCTAAACACATGCAGAACCTCTTCCTGTGGAGATTTTTAAGAACAGGGTAGATGATTATCATTCTGGGATAGACTAAATAACCTCCAGTATTGTGCAGCCCAGTGATTCCTGGAATCTCCTCTATATGGAAACCTTGCTTTACTACAAATGAGAAATTTGATTTGTGAAAATGAAGTCTCATCCCCAACAACTCCCTGATTCTCTTTTGCCAGAACCCTCACTCCTCCACTTTGGGTTTAATCTCGTTCTTTTAATTAAATATGAAATCATTAAAGTTCACAGAGTTTAAACCCAGCAGGTTTGATTTAGTGATAAAAATCTGTGGTTTGTCAGCATTTCAAGGCATAATCCTGCCTTCAACCTTATCTGACAGGTAGTCAGCCTAGCAGGTCTGAGGATGAAAACCAGAGCATCTCATCTTTTCAGGCCTGACTTGTTTTGGAGGCATAGTTTACAATTGCACTCTAGAAAATAAGTAGGATTAAATAAGGAGAAAAGGCCCCCTTTGGCTTTGGCACAATTAATTCGTTTAGTATGCAGTCCTGGGTGACTAGGCCTGCGATGTGCATAGGTATATTTCAAATGGGGGAGGGGGAAGTCCCCCAAACATAGCCTATTTGATTAATGTAAATTATTCTTTACTCACTGAATATGTAAAGTATGTAAATTTAGTCCTGCTGTCAAAAGGTAACTTTGTGCCATTAGTTTCTGCAGCAGACAAGGCCTACTGCATATCCCATACTGCATTTGCAGAGAGGTAATGCTAATGACAGCTTGAGCACTTGCCTTAATGAGCCAGAAAGGTGTTCGTTTTTATTCGTGTTTAGCTACTTAGAGTCATCTGAAATAGAGATTATCTGTAGATATTAAAGAGTGAAAAAAGGCATGGGTTATCTTATTGATGTGTTTCTCCAAGCATGTTAAGAATGAACCATCAATCAGTTCTTTGCCAAGAAAATGGCTTGTTGACAGAGCTATATAGTTAGGTGATATGCCATCTTGAAATGAAAGTTTTAGATTCTAATTATTGTGCTAGCTAAGTAAATACAGTTGTCAAGCTGCATCTCCCAGTAATTTAGGGAAAGGTTGTAGGGCTTCCTGAACTGATCACAAAATACCATTAGTATTCCAGAGTGAACAACATGACCCATTTAAAACAATAAAGCACTGTACATGAGTCATCAGGCAGACGTTAGAAATCCACCTACGTGCACCATATTCCATGTAAAATTCAGTCAATTGCAGCTTTACTGTGTGTTGTTAGAACCCAGTACATAAATACTTGAGAAATTTCCTGTCATCTAAGTCTTTCTTTCTTTTTCTTTTAATTTTTATTTATTTATTTATTTATTTTTGGCCGCGTTGGGTCTTTGTTGCTGCGTGTGGGCTTTCTCTAGTTGCGGCGAGCAGGGGCTACTCCTCACTGTGGTGCGCAGGCTTCTCATTGTGGTGGCTACTCTTGTTGTGGAGCACGGACTCTAGGCACACAGACTTCAGTAGTTGTGGCTCGCAGGCTCTAGAGCGCAGGCTCATTAGTTGTGGCTCACAGGCTTAGTTGCTCCATGGCATGTGGGATCTTCCCGGACCAGGGCTCGAACCCGTGTCCCCTGCATTGGCAGGCGGATTCCTAACCATTGCGCCACCAGGGAAGTTCCTAAGTCTGTCATTCTAAGTGAAATGTTCATATTTTCTCATTGATTTCAGTCTACCTGGAGATAAGTCACAACACATTAACATAAAGATGGAGAAAGTCATGTTCGAATTTTGGGTTAAGTCATGAACTATATAAATACCCAGAATTTACTGTGGTGTTTTGATTTGGTTCAAAACTATAGCTGTACTTTTCAAACAGAGTCAAGAGGAGTAGTGGTTTAACACGTTAGTGTTGTGGAAGTGTAAATTTACACATCAGCCACTCCCCTGAGCTAAAGATTTGCATAAACTGGCAAAGTTCAGCTTGGGCTTGTGATAGAAATGTAATAGTGAGCGTGTAAACACTCTAAGCTAAAGTTCCTCTCTGTCGCCATTGTGTACAGCCGATGCCTGCATCTTGCCTAATCTTAATTAAATTATATGTCTCCTGGGTCTGAGGACTGAAATTCTGAAATTCAACCAATATTTAAGAGCTTAAAAGGTGCTTTTGTACAGAACTTGTACTGTGAGATATGACTTCAAAAAAACCTGGGCTGTAGAATTAATTTATTTTGATTGAATGAGTAGTACTTTATAAGAAACTAAAAATAGAACTACCATATGACCCAGCAATCCCACTACTGGGCATATACCCTGAGAAAACCATAATTCAAAAAGAGTCATGTACCACAATGTTCATTGCAGCTCTATTTACAATAGCCAGAATATGGAAGCAGCCTAAGTATCCATTGACAGATGAATGGATAAAGAAGATGTGGCACATATATACAATGGAATATTACTCAGCCATAAACAGAAATGAAACTGAGTTACTTGTAGTGAGGTGGATGGACCTAGAGTGTTTCTTACAGAGTGAAGTAAGTCAGAAAGAGAAAAACAAATACCGTATGCTAGCACATATATATGGAATCTAAAAAAAAAAAAAAAAAAACGGTTCTGAAGAACCTAGGGGCAGGACAGGAATAAAGACGCAGACGTAGAGAATGGACTTGAGGACCCGGGGAGGGGGAAGGGTAAGCTGGGACAAAGTGAGACAGTGGCATGGACATATATACACTACCAAATGTAAGATAGATAGCTAGTGGGAAGCAGCCGCATGGCACAGGGAGATCAACTCGGTGCTTTGTGACCACCTAGAGGGGTGGGATAGGGAGGGTGCGAGGGAGACGCAAGAGGCAGAGGATATGGGGATATATGTATACGTATAGCTGATTCACTTTGTTATACAGCAGAGACTAACACACCATTGTAAAGCAATTATAATCCAATAAAGATGTTAAAACATATATATATATATATATATATATATATATATATATATATATATATATCCTTTTCAGGTTAATCCATTGTGTTAGAAAGAAAAAGTTATGCAAGTGAATCATCTCTATAGTGTTCAGAAGGTGAATTAAATAATTACAAATTGAAGTACATTTCAATTTCAACTGTCATGTGAAATTATATTTTCCTATCAATGTCTTATTGAAATCTCGCATTGATTTCTGCGTGTGTGTTTGACCACTGAAGTACAGTGTAGGGACTATTATAGAATTTAGATTTAATGCCAAGGTACTCGGTACTTTTTCCAATTACAGATCTTCATGAGATTTCTAATGAAAAAAATACTGAAAAGCTCCTCACCTCAGCTACATAATAAATGACCAAAAACTCAGCTCTCCAGGCATAAGTCACTGATAAGTGGAAGAGTGACTCTTCTAGTTAGTCAATCATTTGTGGAGTTTTCCAAAGTTAGCATGCATCGTAACTTTCCTATCAGGTGAAAACATTTCATGAGAATTCATCTTTTGGTATTGTCACGAGTGTGTAACTATCCCCAAAGAATCATGACGTGCATACACTTACAGCATTCAATTTGTGAGGCTTGTTGCTAGTAAAGTCAAAAATTCTATTCCACAGTTATACACTCATGGAGGTGGTAACTGTCAAATTTTATTCTTTTTTCAAAATCCCAAAGAAAATGTGGCATTCTACTATGTCTTCGAATCTCTGAGTATGTAAATTCATTTATGTTAATCTATAACACATTATTTCGTTTCATTGCAGCTCTGTTTTCAAGCTGATGATGCTAAAATTTGTGTTAATTCCCATCTAGGCATATAGGTGTACTGGAAATCACCTAATTTGAAATTGCAGTTCTTAGAGTTAGCTCTAAGAAATGTAATTATGTAAAGGATATTTTGAATGAAATATTGAATAAATTAGTGGAAACATAGTTAATTTTTCAATACATCCCAAAATAGTAAGCTTGGAAAGTGGTGCTTTTCTACTTTAATTTTAGTCCTGTACATTTTATGGGCAAGAAACAAGCTTGTGCCTATATTAGGCAAGTCAGATGAAATGCTAGCTCCATTAATTCAGGGAAACTAGGCTCATTTGATGATGATTTAATGCTGGTTAAAAGATAAGATAAACAAATTCTTGCTTCCTTCCTATAAATTTTTCTTATTTTTTTCCAGACTTTTTCTTGGTTTGCTAAATCTTCAGTTAGGTTGTGATAAGAATGCCATGGGACCTCACTGTTCTTTAACGCTAGTGATTGGTTATTTTAATTCCGTTCTTGGTAGTCACTTTTTAAATATCAAACTTTTCCGTAAAAGGAGAAAGGAAAAGAAGAGCTGTGACTGACAGTGCCTTGCAAGCATTCCAGCAGTTAGTTATATCTGAAGTAGGCAATGCACCTTTTGTTTTTTCCTTTAGAATCAGTTAATAACACTGCATATTTCCTTTTGGAAACAAGAAAGAGTGAACCCCGTATGACAGTTCTCTTATCTGTGACAGATCTATAATTCCTAAGTCCTTCCTCCCAGCCTCCGCCCTCCTTGGGGGCTACTTCTCCCTGATTCGTTTGTGGTCATCAGAGAATTACACCAGACAGAATAACACGGTCATGAAAGCCTGTCTTACCTTTCTACTGTAAAGATGTTGCTTCCCCAGACAACTGAAACTTGACCTACACCTGTGCCCCAGGAAAAGAAAGGTCAGGGAATCACTTTGCTTTCTGGGAGGCTTCAGAGATCGGCACAAAGGAGAGGAGGAAGAGCCTTGGCATCTGCTTCAGAATTGCATGCAACTGCTAAACTTCGATCAAATCTTTCTATGGCACATCATCACCATTCAGTGTATACCTCGTATATGAAAACTGAATACTAGCCATTGTGGGGTTTCTTTAAAATTGTGCCCTTCATTTGTTTCTTTTGCATGTTCTATTTCCCCGATTAACTTTTTGAGCCCTGGGCAAGTTAGTTAACCTCTCTGGGCCTCAAAGTCCTCATCTTTAAAATGAGTGGTGTAGAATAGATGATCTTTATGATCCCTTACATTGCCAACATTCTATGCAGTGAAACCTCAAGGCTGTAAACTATATGAGAGTAGGAGCCAATTTTTTTTTTTATCATTTTTCTTATCTCCCCACAGGGCCTAATGTAGCTTTGAGTTCACTACCTTGCTCCCACTATGTGAAATAGAGAATAGATTTTAAAGACAACTGTAATAAGTACTAAACTAGTTTAGAAATTAGACATTCCATTTTATTTGAAAGTCAGGTTATTTATTAGGTGTAGATGTCATACGAACTTGCATGTTTCAAAAGAAAAAAAAATGTGGTAAATGAATCATTGGGTTGGGATCATGTAATCCTATTTAGAGGAATAATACTTTAATAACTGGCTCCAAAAGTGTTGTTGATTGAATTGCATCCCCCCAAAAAGATATGTTGATGACCTAACCTCCCCTGTACCTGTAAACATGATCTTATTTGAAAATAGGGTCATTGTAGATGTAATAAAGTTAAGATGAGGTTGTACTGAATTAGTGTGAGCCTAAATCCAATGACTGTTGTCCTCATAAGAAGGCCATGTATGGACACAGAGACCCACAGGGAGAATGCCATGTGATGATGGAAGCAGAGATTGGAAGGATGGAGCTACAAGCTAAGGGATGCCAAGGATTGATGGCCACCAGCAGAAGCTAGGAGAGAGCTCTGGAATAGATTATCCCTCAGAGCCCCCAGAAAGAACCAACCTTGCCAGCACCTTATTTCATACTTCTACCCTCCAGAGCCAGGAGAGAAAACATTTCTGTTGTTTTAAGCCACTCGGTTTGTGATAATTCATTGCAACAGCCCTAGGAAACTAATATAGAAGGTTTGGACACTAGTCTAGGAAGAGTCCCCAAGGGATACAGCTCCAGACCACTGTAGGACATCCACCCTCAGCCTAGGACGTCATTATAAATCTAGATGGAAATTGACCATTAAGATATCTTTGGGGGCAACTCAGAATTCCTTAAAAGATCAGGAACTATCGTCTAAAAGCTCTAATCAGCCTGAACTAGAGTCCTATTTGTTATAGCTAGTACTGGTCCCTTGAAAGCCACCTTTGACCCAGGATTTCATACCCACAAGCCTAAGGGTAAGAAGCAGAAAGACTGTGCTGTAGAGTTCTCATCCATTTATTGATATACCTTTTTCTACTTTATGCAGGTTTTCTTTGTCCATTTTTAGTTAACCATTTATACAGTTAGATACTAAGGATCTTTGAGCTCAGAAATACTTTTTTAAAGAATGAACAATGAATAAATCAATTTAAGCTGTTTACTTGCCCATGTGGAATAACCTCTTTCCTACTCTCTACCTATGAAAACCTCATCCATGCTTCCACTCTGTACAGCTCAGATCTCTTCTGAAGGCATCATCAACCACCCTATTTTGAAATAATCTGCTTCCCACAATTACATAATTTATGCTTTCTATGTAATTCCCTTGGCACTTAGCAAGTAGTATCCTTTGTTATAGTTTTTTTTTAATATCTGTGTGACTTACCTCTTCAATTAGATGTTCTAGAGGATAGGGATTATAATTCATACTCTTGTATCCCTATCCTGCACCTGCAGTACACAAAGAGCAGTATATGCATGTCATAAAATAGGTTGTGATAAGTATTTTTCAGTTATGGTGGGCTAATTATGACAGAATCAACAACTTAATTCAGCAATTAACTGATTCGAGGCATAGCCTTACACATCATTATTTGACTAAATCAAGACAATCTGTCTTCTAAGACTCTGGTACAGAATTTCTAGTTAATAGTGGTTGGCATAATTAATTCTCTTGCCTGTTATTTTCAAGTTACATTATTGCTCTGAAGTCATTTTTAAAAGCAATATTTATAATATAATTGGTAAAAGTATGGCGTCATTGACCAATGAAAGGAATTGCTTCTAGTTTCAGAAAAGAAACTAAAGCACTGTAGTCTACTAGAAATTGCAGGCCTCCCCACCAAAGTGATGGATTCATGATCACATAGAGCATTAGGAAAGCTAGTTATAGTTTGCTTAAACCAGTCTCTCTCTTTATGGCATCCTCAATCTTTTTAAACAGCTAGGATATAATAACACTTTAAAAATTAAAGTATTTCCCATAACCAAAAACTTGATATGAAATGAGCAACATTAAGCACAAAACAATTGAAGCTTCAAACACTGGAGCAGGCAAGAATTTTAAACAGCCCAAATGAATAAGGATGCAACATTGTCTTGTTTCTTCAGGTGTAGTCATAATCAGGCTTAGAGGTTAGCAGGAAGAGATTTTATAGCAATAATGGCTCCCAGTACCATTTTTCTCTTGTGACTTTGACTCACAAAGGTGAAGCTTTTATTTGAAGATTTGATACAATGCAGCTGCAGACAGCAGCGGGAAGAATTTGGCCGAAAGGCTGGACCCTCTCAAACATCTGTGAGAGAGGGAGAGATGGAAAGGGAGAGACTGACTGGGAGAAATTGAGAGAGATGGAAAAGGAGGAGGGGAGGGGGCAAGGAAAAAAAATTTACATTACCAATGACAAATCAAAGCTGAAAGTTTGCCTGGCCTGTTGTCATTCACTGCCATTCATATTTAGAAAGCAGACTGCTGTGATAATTGATTTGATGGTCCAGCTTGAGTGGAAGCACTTCTGGGCATAGCAGGCCTCAGAGATGCCAAAAAAGAAGAAAAGGTGGGAATGAAATAATGCACTACTTTCTCCTCAGAGGCATGTGGCCCAGTTTTTAAGAACAGAAAAACATGCTTTGGGGTGGGGAGAGTAGAATGGGGAGGAAACCTAAAGAACTTAGTAATAAATACAAAAAATGACCATATAGCTCCAGTCAGATAAAAATAGGCATTCAAACCAAGACAATGAGGGGAAATATTTTACTGACAGGTGAATAATAGGGGAGCGTGGTGGAAATAATCTGATTTTTAACAGACTCTGTCCTTGGGAGTGCCTTTTTTGCTGTTCTTTTGTATGGGGACAAAAGTGATTCCTTTTCTAAAAGGCCTTTTAATTTTTTAAGCTTTTCATACTAGATTAATAGCTCAGAAGGAGAAAAAGAAAACAATAATTGAGACTGAAAAGCTATATATGTGCCTGGATTATCTAAACGTCACTGAATTTATTTCCATGAAGCAAAAGGCAATAATGAAGCCTGTCCTTAGATTTGTGTGTGGAGGGCGGTATTCGGCCACTGCTTCCTGCTGATATGAATAAGTTAGGAGACTAAAGTGCCAGTTGAAGGGGAGACTAGAAAGAGAGCGAGATTTTTTTTCAAGTACTGAATTCACTGCCTGACCTCTTAATCACAACTGCCAATTGGATTGTGTGCCCTGTCATCAATTTGAGGACCTAAACAAAACCAAATAAAAGACACAGCTGTCAAAACACAAATTTTAATCAGAACCTGTTTGTCTTTTGAGAGAAATGTAGTTATTTATGTTCAAAAGTAGCTTACTCCTTTACTGTGTTCCCGTTCTGTCTTTTCTGCCCTCTCTTTTCTTCTGCCTTCCTTTCTCCTTTCCCTCTTCTCTGAATTCCCTATCTACCTGCCTTTACTTAAACCTACAGAGAAAGCTTGTTGTTGTCTGGCCTCATTGAATCAGACTAACCCTGTTTCGTACATATGCAGTCATTATGCAAATATCAATACATTCACTTCACATCACATCACAATTTCTGTTCTCCTGGTAAGTTTCTCAATTACAGTGAGACAGTGAGCATCATAACTTTTAGAAAAGGGAAAGCAATCTCAAATATATGACTTGTTTTAAAAAGACTCATAGAAATTCATACGGAGAAAGCAATGTTAGCTATGTCAGTATAATGGATGGTAGTATTTCTCAAAGTCTGTAAAAAAAAATCAGCATGAGAGTTACCTGGGGAGCTTATTAAAATTTAGATTCTCGGACCCCACCCCAGATCTACTGAATCCCAGTATATGGTGCCCAGGAATCACATTTTAATACGTGCCCCAAATCATTCTTGTGTGTACTACTGAAATTTGAACACTAGAGACATAATGGTTAAAGAGCAGTGTTTAATCAGATAAACTGGATTCTGATCCATTTTTCACCATTACTAGCTGTGTCAACCTTGGTAAATTCCCTGGGCTCTCTAAAACCCAGTTTCCTCACCCATCATGTGTACATAACAATGCTTATTACCTAATAAGGTTGTTCTGAGGATCAAATATGATAATTACTATAAAACACTTAACATAGTAGTTGGTGATTATAATACCAATATATAGTCCATATTGTTGATATTGTTTATCTTTTATGATTTAGAAATAGATTCTTTCCTATGGGTTGTTCATTTTGCCTTTGAAGTAAATATAAGGCTCTACTTCAATATTATATTAGCCCATACGCTACCTTTTTTTTCTACAGTATTAAACTACACATTGTCTTTGAAAGTAAACAATAATTCATGAAAAAGAGAGCAAGAAACATAAAGGTTGGCAAAGGAAATGAAAGAAAAGGAAGAAAGGGGAAATGAGAATGAAGTACAAAGATCAAGGAAGAGAGAACAGGAAAAGGCAGGGAGGGGAATATAGCTTTACTGGTGATCTGCTCTGTGCCAGCTATCATAACAGATGCTGTAACACACATAACTCCGTTTCTTTCCACCCCATTTTAGTAGGAGGGCAACTGAGACTTGGTTAGGTCAAGTAACCTACTCAACTATTTTAAAACTTTACTTTTTATATTAATTTTGTTATTCTTTGCAAGTGTTAAATATTGTTCATCATCAAAATCTATACCATAAATGTTTTAACAAAGCAGTTGTAACAGTGTATTCCAAGTTTTACTTACTTAGAGGTCTAGATTAGGTTCCAGAAGATCTACATTCAGATCATGAGTTTATTATTCATTTACTTTTCATGGGATTTTGGCAATTTACTAAAGCATTTGGGAAAAATAACAAAGGTGACAATTTTCAACCATGTGTCTGCTTCAGATCTAGTTTATTATATTAAATTAGTATTTAAGCTCATTCGTTGTGGTATGGCTGACCTCATGTTGCTTGATATGATATTTATCCACAAACAAAATGATTCTTTTGCTATAGATTAAAATCAATGAACCAACCGAAGAAACAAAAAAGCACATAAATCATCCTGAAGGAGTCAGGACTGGTTCTCCTTTAAGCTATAGGATCCTCCAGTAACCAGTGCCTTCCCTTTATAATCACTCAAGTTTATTATGTGGGAAAGAGCAGCAGGTTTCAGAGGACTCCTATGAGTCTAAGGGACTGTGTGGCCCCTTGATCCCACTTGATCCAGTAGCTGTGTTCTAAATCAGTATTCTGCCACAATCACTGATTTTAATTCTCTCCAATTATACTCATTCATGGATTCTGTTCAGTGTAGAAGGCATTTTTCTTAACCAAATTAACACGTTTTTAAATAAATGACATTGGATTCACATTATGTCCTAAATGAAAGAATAAACGTCTCTTTTATTTTTAAAGAGTTCCTTTATCTGACCAAGTTTCTTTTTTTTCTAATTTTTATTTTATATTGGTGCATAGTTGATTAACAATGCTGTGTTAGTTTCAGGTGTACAGCAAAGTGATTTAGTTATACATGCATCTGTTCTTTTTCAAATTCTTTTCCCATTTAGGTTATATTACTGTACCTTTTTCATGTCTCAAAGAGTTAATAAGATTAGTCATGCCCATCAGTTCATGTTACCCAATAGGGAAACAAAACTATCTTAGACTACAATAATGGTACATGCTTATTCTCAGAGTAGAATATCCTTATTAATATTAATTGTATGTAGGCAACTGGTTATACATCTTATTCATTATGAATGTATAATTAAAGAGCATTAAGGTACTGAATTTATTGAGTGAGGGGGGAAAAAACGCCTAGGATGTTAATGTGATACTGTAGACACCAGCAGCACCACCCATCTCACACCCAAAGATAGTCAAATATTATCATGTCTAAACAGGGAGAGTCTTTATCTTCATAGCATGGAATGGAGAAAAGATCACTGGATATTTTTTCATATCTAATGCCAGTGCTTCCTAGCTCTGTATCTTAGTTCAGGCTGCTATAAAAATGAATGAATGAATGAATGAATGAATGAATGAATAAATAAATAAATAAATAAATAAATAAATAACATAGACTTGGTTGCTTAAACAACAAACATTTATTTCTCACAATTCTGGGGGCTGGGAAGTCCAAGATCAAGGTGCCCAAGATCCCGTGTCTGGTAAGGGCTCACTTCCTGGTTTGTAGACAGCCAGCCTTCTCACCATGTTCTCACATGACTGACAAAGAGAGACAGAGAGAGAGACAGACAGAGACAGAGAGACAAGGAGAGAGATCATCTCTCTCATGTTCTTCTTATAAGGATATTAATCCCTTTCATGAGGGCTCTACCCTTATTACCTAGTTACCTCCCAAAGGCCCCACCTCCAAAAATCATCCCATTGGGGATTAGGCTTCAGCATATGAATTTATGGGGGGACACAAGCATACAGTCCATAATACTCTGTTACCTCAGACAAACCTCTTACCCCTAACGCCTCCTTGTATAAAATTAGGATAAATCATATTTGCCCTACCTCAGAGCCTTGAAGTGAGAAGGAAATATGGTAATATATGTAGGAACCATTTGTAAACTGTTAAGTTCTATATAAATGTAAGGTATTACTTCATGCCTTTTCAAATGGACTGAAAGTCCATTTGGAAAATGTAGTTATCAACTTTTGACAGTGACTGCATTCTCATTTTCCAGAGAAGTCCAAAGAATTGATGAAATTAGAATTCTTCATTCATCAAATCCTTGTTGTGCCTTGTTGATTTTTGCTTGAGGTGACCAGATTTCATTGATGCATTTTTACACAGCTTTTGTTGAATATTCCTTGGTCCAAAAGCTTTCAGCTTTATGGCTTTGAAGCTCCAATTCCCTGATCAATATCTGAACTTGTGAAGCTTGAAATTTGTCGTTTGGCATTGACTTATGTGTAAATTTGAGCCAAAACTCAGTGTCCTTTAAACATCTCGGGGCAGATTTTCAGCATGACCTCATTTTTACTGATATGGTTATGTATTTGTAAGTACAAATTGCCACGTTTGTCCTCAAGAGAACACAAAGTGGTCATTGCACCTGCCATGAGGTAATTGAAAGTGCAAAAAACCACTTCTACAGAAAGGTCTTTATAACACTCCCTTCCCCCAATACCCCTCCCCTCCCTTGCTCTGCATGTACAGACAGAGGAGGAGAAATAATGCTATTAGCAGGCTCTGGATAGAGGTCAGCATTCCTTCTCAAGAAAAATAAACTGCATCTAATTTGTGCTTCTTTTCTAAAAAAAGATATACACGAGATAGTCTGAGTAATTTAAAATAAAAAGTTGATGGAAATGGCTATGTCTTTGACAGTTATTTTGCTGCAATGTTATATACCCTTTAGCTTAAGCAAATAAGTAGTTTTGACTATTGAAAAATAGCTTTTGAGACCAATTATAGAACTTACAGTACAGCTTTAGTTTTAGTTGCCTAAAACTGTATCCTCTGCGGTAGCTCAAGACCAAGAAAGTAGCATGTGGTTTGAATATGTCCTTCCTTGCACCAGTGTTCTCTGGGTCCTTTTTGTACTCTAGAGCTAGAAAAAATGAGAGAGCTATAAAAAATGAAGCCAAACTCAACCTACAGCTTACCTAAACAGTATATATGTTGCAACTGACTTATAAAATTAATCATGCCAGGGGAAAACTTCCTAGCCTTTTTGTGAGACGTTACTTGTGGCCATTCTAAGCATTGCCTGGAAATTATTTGCAGAGCTTGAGTTTACAGTTCTAGTGATATATATCCACATACCTTGTAGCCTGGCCTACTCAGATACTCTGGTGTCAGTTGACAGTCACTTTTTTTTCCCCTCAGAAACAACAGACTGTTGTTTAAATGGGCAGTTTCCTTTACTTAGGTGAGTAATACAATTTAATGCAGGTTGATGTGCGCATTTCCCCTTGAATGACTAAATTACAAAAGGCCATCTGGAATCCCCCCTCCACTCTGGCACTGTTAAAGCAAAAAAGGGTTTCAGTGTGGTGCTCAGGTAACTGACAGGGTCCCTGCAGGCTGTTTGGGGCCTAATATAAAACCAAACACTCCCCACAGGCCACCAGTCTAAAGGATAAGAGACAGGAATTCCCACAATTAAGTTTTATTCATGAATTTGATGGAAAATGAGATCTTAGAAGGTGACTAAAAATGTATTCAAGATGATGAAAGGAAAGAAAGAGAAAGGTGATAAAAGTCTTTGAAAGCATGTTTTCAAAGGAATGCTGTCACATATTAAATATACAGTTTGAACTCTTTCTTGTCCTGGTGATAAATGTATATCAGAGCCAAGATGACTGTTCTGTTTCATTTTATCCCTTCCCTTACACAGTAAAATCCATAGTGATGACCAGTCCTGGAGAGTGTCATTCTGTTATGTTAGGAAATCATTGCCTATTTGGTAGCCAAAATGGAAGAGAATTAACAGCTCACCCCGTATGGTCAAACCTTAGAAAAAGCAGCAAAGATATCCAAATGAAACAAGCTCTAGTCTTTTCAAAGCCAAAGAAGTGCAAGAAAAGCACTGAATTTATTAAGGGGCAGAAACTATCCCAGAAGGTTATTGCTAGAATTCAGATACTAAAGACTGTAATAGAATTGCACCTTTACAAAGATTAAGAGTAACAAATTGGATTTGAATTACTACCATTTCGAGTCTTAAATTCGTGCAAATGTTAAAAAGAAAAGAGAGCATAACCACGTTTTAGTTTGCAATCTTCACAGGAGGTAATACAATGAATGGAAACAGTTCTCTTAAACACCCTTATACAGATTGGTACATTCCACGGGTAAGTAGTCCCTTGTGACACTGAATTAGGAGAAGCTTTTGATAGTTTTCTCTTAGAGAGAAAAAGAATTCTCATAATTTTATATTCCCTAAATTAAATTTTAAAACCAGTGCTTTTTCCGATTAAAAAATTTCAAAATAAAGGATACACCTTTGGGGCTTCCCTGGTGGCGCAGTGGTTGACAGTCCACCTGCCGATGCAGGGGACACAGGTTCGTGCCCTGGTCCGGGAAGATCCCACATGCCGCAGAGCGGCTGGGCCCGTGAGCCACGGCTGCGGAGCCTGTGAGTCTGGAGCCCGTGCTCCGCAACGGGAGAGGCCACAACAGTGAGAGGCCCGTGTACCGCAAAAAACAAAAAAAAAAAAAAAAAAAAAAGGGTACACCTTTGAGTTGGGAGTTTCTTTCAGTCCTCAGTCGAAGAACTCGGGCCCCTCAAAGGACTGTTGGACAGGAAAACAAGGCCCTAATAAATTTTGACCTAACCAAATTCATTTAAATCATCGTGGGAATATTGTTAGATCTGTTGGCTGGAAAAAAGTCCGAGTTTCATTAGTCCAAGGTGATTTGAGTAAAAGAGGTGAGCTGTTATTGCTGGGGGTGCAGAATGAAAGCCAAATTTTAGGATTTGGCCAGGACCCAATAAAATACTATCACTGAGAAGACACTGGGATATATGCTAATGGTCCTTCAGAAGATAAAAAGGAGAGAATGGAGTTGGCCCTCTACCTCTGTCCTGCCCCTCCCCCACCTCTATCTCTGTCCTGTCCCTTCCCCACCTCAAGTTTTTGAGCTCCTCTCTGCTAACCTCCTCTTCCTTTCTCTGGCTCAACCACTTTGTAACTCTTACCACATTCCTTACCACATTGTCTCCGTACTTTATCTTTTGCTTTCTTGCAGTTGTTTAATAGTGTATCAAGGGGTTTTTCAACTGCAGGGAACAGAGGCCTGGCAGAGTGTTAAGGAAACCTGGGGAAAAAATAACAGTAGTTGCCCAGCCATGCCTCATCAAAACTAGAATGTCTCAATTACAACAGCAGCTCTGGCAGGCTGACAGCAGCTCTGGTGACACAGTGACCACTCTGCTGGGAGTCTTCCTTCCACTTGTGCTTACTAATCTGTCCACTCTCATGCTCTGCTGTTGTGGTGACTCACTCGGCTACTCCGTTTGGTTTTTTTTCTGTCTATCTAATTCTTCTTTGTACTCCCTAACAATGAAGGTAACTCTCTGTTCTCCTTTTACATCAAGGGGTCTGCATATTCATGGCTTCTACCACCATGTTGCTTTTGCTTAACATCTCTCGTAGCTTCTGCTGCTGCCTACCATTTGTATCCCTTTCAGCATATGTCTCATTAAATTCCCCCCAGAAAGGTTTGGTTGGTTTTGTTCAGAGCAGAGGGTCCCTGCAGGAAAGAGCTCTCCTGGTAGCCTATGGATATTTTTCTTGAGCACTTACTCATTATCTAATCTACTGTGATGGGGATCATATTATACCAAGCATTGTGGCCTATATAGAAGGTACCTCTTTGGAAGAACATTCTAAGTTATCTCAGAAGAGGGCAGTGCAACCTAGAAGCATCATGCCCAGAATATTTTGTGTATTGAGCCATCACATCAAGGGACTTGAGGTACTAATGTTTACTGTTACCGTATATCATTGAATCTAAGATGATATCAATTGTAAGATATACATTACTTTATGTATACCATTAAGAAAGAAAGAAATGCTGCCAATTAAACCACAGCACACCATTGGTTATTAGATGTATCCCAGTCTCAAAGACGTTATGGTGAAACATGGTGTCTGTCATGTATCTGAGATCGTCATGGGATCAAAGTGTGTTGAGTGAGCCCCCTGACGCATAGAGTGGGGTAAATGCTAAAGGCTGGGGGTTAGGTTACAAATCTGAGAAACTAGAAGGTAGTGTCTGGAGGATAGATAGCTGGTATCTGTCTGCAAGTAAGGAGGAGGCCAGTCACTGATCCAGAGTGTGGTTTGGGTCAGGGATCTGACAAATATCAGAAGGTGGACCCAAGGGGAGAGAGGAGTACATTCCCATATTGTTTTAAATGACATGGGTAGATCAGGGATGTCTGTTTGTGTTAAATCTCCACTTATACTCAATTCAGTTATTTCTTTTGTCTTCTAAAACACCTCTTTGTTTATTACTTGTACATTAACTACATCTCTGGAAGCAAGGTCATTTAATAAAACAAATGCTGTATTTTGTCTATAAGGTGCCTAAAATAGCATGGCCAGGGAGAGTTAAGCTTACGATTGTGATACGTTAATGAATAATCTCTAGCTGTTGACACCTTTTTTGTTATTAGGAAGGTAACATAGCTTTAATCATAATTATGAATCAACATGGCTCTCTTTGAGTCTCTACTGAGTTAGTAGAGCAAAGTCCCACATTAATGTGGTTGGCATGGAAGAAAGTCCTTACCAGACTCCCCTTGGCTCTCATGCCAACTGGGCAGTTATCTGAGGAGAGAGCTCCCAGGCGATGGTCCCAGCATTCAGGGATAGGTTTGCTCCAGGTCTGTAGCTATGAGATGTAAGACAGCTGTTGGTTAGGACCACATTTCCCAATGTGTTGCTACTCAACATTTGTTTTATCAGACATTGCTATATGTCTTGTGCAAAAAAGGGTTGGGTAAAAATGCTGGATAAAGTAACGTTGGGTAAAATAAAGGGTTCTGAGAACTCTCTCTTGCTGAACCTCTGGGTACTACTTGTACGTTCCACAGCTATCATAGGATTATTTTCACAGCTACTATGATTTTCAGGTTGGTCTCTTGGGGCCCTTTCACCTTCTGAGACCTCAACGCCTAAGATAACTAATCTTTTCCTACACACTTCAAAACTACTGTGGTCCCAGCCCAACCCCAAGGGGACTCCTTTTAAACTATGAACCAGAGCAAGATGGCTCAGGATGATAGCAAAGTACCTAGTTATGTGTGTCACTGCCCTAGACATTTCACAAGGAGAATTTCAATAAGGGGAGCATTTTAGTTTCTGAGCCTAAACTAAACTCTCAGTTATGCTCTGGAAGAAGGCATTCAAGTGTTCATATTGTCTTTAGAGCACACTGGAAAGGCTAGCCTGATAGGCTGAACTTTATATATCCTAAGAAAGAGCTTAGCTTTAATGATAAAAAGCTCTCTCATACACAGTACCTTTCTATCTATTATTTCAGTACCATTTGTTGTACATATTGGAGACTAGGGTAACAATGTCTATAAATACACTTGGATTCTACAGAGGCCATTCAGTGATATTTTGGGGGGCAGAATAGGATGAAGTACAGTTGACTGTTGAACAAGGCGGGTTTGAACTGTGCAGGTCCACTTATAAGCAGGTACTTTTCAATAGTAAAAACTATAGTACTATACAGTCCATGGTTGGTTGAATCTGCGGGCTGACAGTAAGTTATATTAGGATTAACCTCCACATGTTGTTCAAGGGTTAACTGTATTGAACAATTTCCAAGTGACTATTTTAAACAATCACAGAATTGTTTATTGAACATTTTTTAAAATAATCACTCACATGAGGCAAAAATTAAGTATAAAAATATATAAAGTGAATTTACAATAGCCAAGGCATGGAAGCAACCTAAATGTCCATCTACAGAGGAATGGATAAAGAAGATGTGATACATATATACAATGGAATATTACTCAGCTATTAAAAAGAATGAAATAATGCCACTTGCAGCAACATGGATGGACCTAGAGATGATCATACTAAGTGAAGTAAGACAGAAAAAGGCAAATACCATATGATATCACTTATATGTGGGATCTAAAATATGACACAAATGAACTTATCTACAAAACAGAAACAGACTCACAGACATAGAGAACAGACTTATGGCTGCCAAGGCGGAGTGGGAGACGGATTGGGAGTTTGGGATTAGCAAATGCAAACTCTTATATGTATGTATAACTGAATCACTTTGCTGTATACCATAAACTAATATAACATAAATCAACTATACTTCAATAAAATAAATTTGAAAACTATGTATAAAGTAAAAAGTCTCCCTCTCATACCTGTTTTCATCTCTGCCCAATTTCCAACCCCACTTCCAAACAGGTAAATGCTCCTTTTTTTTTTAAATTGAAGTATAATTGATATACAATATTATATGTTACAGGTATATCAGTATATAATATAGCGCTTCGCAATTTTTAAAGGTTATACTCCGTTTATAGTTATTATACAATATTGGCTATATTCCCCACGTTGTACAATATATCCATGTAGCTTATCTTATACCTAATAGTTTGTACCTCTTACTCCCTACCCGTATATTGCCCCTCCCCCTTCCTTCTCCCCACTGGTAACCACTAGTTTGTCCTCTATATTTGTTATATTCACTAGTTTGTTGTATTTGTTTCGATTCCACATATAAGTGATATCATCCACTTTGTCTTTTACTGTCTGACTTATTTCACTTAGCATAATACACTCCAAGTGACTTAAATGACCAGCATTGGTCCTTTGGTGATGGAGGTAAGTCTTCGTCGTTATAGGTGCCTTCTTGGGAGCCTGGAACATGTGTTCTTCAATCTTCCCCTTCCACTCCTGCACATGTGCTGGGTCTTCTTGCCTCTATTCTTCTATTTCTTCCTTTCCTTTGGTTTTTATTCCAGTCTTCTATTTTCCACCCCTCAGCTAACTCGCAGGAAATGCAGCAGGCTGCTCTTGTCTGAAACTAATTTATCACATACTCCCCACTGAGCCTCCTCCCCAAATCTAGCATCAGGAATAAAAGTCTCATTAGTCCTTTTGGCAGTACTTAAGCAAATGCTTCCCATGGCTTCATGCCTGCTAATTTGTGTTCTCCTTCTATAGAGCAAGGCACATTGACAGGCCACTGTACAAAGACGAATACTCTTCTTTGGGGTTGTAGATTTTCTAAATAAACTGAGAACAGTGGCTGAAAACCAGATTACCTGGAAGTTTAGAAGGAAAAGGCTTTGAATGACCTCATCCAGCTTCTTTTCAAAAGTACTATGTATTTTTCAAGTTTTAGAGTTTCTGGAGACAATTAGCAGACAGTAGTTGCAAGAAAAAGAACTTTCATGAGATGTGTAAGCTGTATGACTAGCATTAACTCATACCTAAAAGTTTAGCCAACATATACTGATATTATTCTTAAAAGAAAAGTTTGTGTTAAGGAGTTTGTCTTGTACACAGAGACATGTATCAAAATGAAGGAAGATGGCTTTTTGTTTTTCTTCTTAGTATGTATGAAAATGTTACTATGTATTGCAGGATGATAATTTATTTCCATAAATTAAATTTTATAATTAAAGCTGACCTCTACTTGTTTATATATGGTTGTGATAGAAAGGTTTTTGTTTTTTGGTTGGGCGGTGATAGAAATATTTTCTGGCTTTTAATAAATATGGCTTTTAAAAGAATTATTTCAGTTCAACTTTCCTCCTCTTTTAAGATTTTTGAACTTAGATCTTTTCTTCTTTTTCTTCTTTTAAACATAGCTGCCCAAATATGTCAGTTTTGTATTGAAATAAATGAATTCATGAAGTTGCTTTCTTCGCAGCATGAGGGGCTAACAGCTAGAATAAAAATAATCAACCTAATATTTCTTGTTGCTGGAAAATAATTATGAAAATATTACACAGAGGAAGCCATGCTTAAAATAAAGGCTTCACATTGCATTTAAAACTCAAGTGGGACTTTCAAGTATTCTGTTTAGTAGAATAATATATTGATGAATCCTTGGAGAACTAATTATGTTGTTTCACATGAATTACAAATGCATCATTTGGCTGCATTATAGTCTTACATGTGTCCTTTACGATTAATCATTGTTAAATGTTATAAATGTAAAATTTAAGATGCAAAGAGAGCATACTTTTTATACAAAGTGGTCCAAACAGATACCAGTATTTTAATTTGAGATCTATGACTGGTCTACAGATTTTCTTTTCCTGTTTTTACAAGATCAGTGTATGAATCTGAGAACTTCTCTTAATAGCATTCCCTCTCTAAAATCCATTATTGATGTTAAGTGTAAGTCGTGACAGTAATTTTTATTATACTACTGTAGGCTTACTTCTGGAATCTGAGAAACAGAAACATGTTATTAAAATTTTTTATTTTATCTGTAGCTGCCTTTTCAAATGTGTTTCCAAAAGTCATGGATTTTCAATTTAAGCCTTTTACTATGAAAGTCACAGTTTCACATGGGAACTGAAATTCTAGTAACACAAGTAGTATACATCAGTGCAGAGTCCTAGTAGTAAGTTTTAGTGAGTTATTTAGGAGGTGAAACATTGATTCCCTTATGAGTCAGTCCATTTCCGGTCTCTTTCTGAAAATAGTGTTGTTCCCATTAGTGCTGCCATTTTATAGGAGAATATTCTATTCCAAAACCAGGATATTATTGGTAACTAAGTAGGCAGAAACCATAGATATTGAATAGTTTAAGTTAAATGTGATAAACTTTTATAACATAAACATTTATGGACCAAAAATGCTGTGATATGAGGAAACACAAAATAGAAGGACCATTTTATTAACTGCTACTAAGTACCCTGCACTGTTCTAAGTACTGGGGACACTGAAAGGATGGTTCCTTTCCTCAAGAAAATAATTTCTTGATATACGAACAGTGTATAAACACTGAGTAGAAACACTCCAAAGGGCCAACCGTTGAAGGAATTCACAGTGAATTGACATATTACAGACAGATCTACTCAAGGATTGTGGTATCCAGGCAAAGTCTACATGTATTTGAACTACCCTGAATAACTGTCATCCTCTGTGATTGCTGACAAAATTGTAGATGGGAAATTATAGAGCTGGAGGTACTCTTAGAGACCACCTAGTCCAAATCTCTCATTTCCCAGAAGAGGAAAACTAGGCCCAGAGAGGGTAAAGTAATTTAATCCAGGTCACACAGTGAATTCATGACAGTGGGGACTAGAACTCAGCTCTCTTAATTCTCAGTCCAGTCTTTCTGGAGGAGACAAACACAAATCTTTTTCTCTTTTTTTCTTTCTTTCTTTTTTTTTATTGGAGTATAGTTGATTTACAATGTTTCAGGTGTACAGCAAAGTGATTCAGTAGATAAATATATATATATATTTATATTCTTTTTCAGATTCTTTGCCATTATAGGTTATGAATATGGCTACCTGTGCTATACAGTAGGACCTTGTTTATCTATTTTATATACAGTAGTGTGTATCTTTTAATCCCAAACTCATAATTACCCCCACCCATTTGCCCTGTGGTAACTGTAAGTTTGTTTCCTATGTCTGTGAGTCTGTTTCTGTTTTTTAAATAAGCTCATTTGAATCATTTTTTAAGATTCCACATATAAGTGATATCATATGATATTTGTCTTTCTCTATCTGTGTTACTTCACTTAGTATGATAATCTCTAGGTCCATCCATGTTGCTGCAGATGGCATTATCTCGTTCTTTTTTATGGCTCAGTAATATTCCGTTGTATACATATGTACCACATCTTTATCCATTCATCTGTCGATGGACATTTAGGTTGCTTCCACATCTTGGCTATTGTAAATAGTGCTGCTATGAACATTGGGGTTCATGTGTTTTTTTTTCAAATTAGAGTTTTCATCTTTTCCAGATATATGCCCAGGAGTGGGATTGCTGGATCATATGATAACTCTATATTTAGTTTTTTAAGGAACCTCCACACTGACAAACCTTTTTCTTTAAGCTCTCTCCCCATCCTCCCCTTTAGTGATAAAGACAGTGACACAAGAAGTCTGTGGAAAAAGGAAATTCCCCAAATGAGGAAAAAAGGCCCTGGATAGAATACTCATGAGGTCAGTAAAGAAATTGGAAGACAAGGTGAAAAAATGGTTAAAAGGAAGGAGGGAGCAAATAAAGACCAGAGAGAGAATTCAGAGACACCCAATGGCAAGAATGAAAAAAAAGAAAAAATTACAAAGAAAAGAGGACTGAAATAATTATTCATTAGCACTTATTTTTATGGAAAAACAGGCTAAAATGCCATGGGTCTAGTTTTATGCATTCAGTTTGCTTCAACATTTTTCTTTTTCAAAATAAATAGAGTCAGCTCTGTTAGGTACCCACGCATTAAACTGCAGAACTCTGTTACCCGGCACATTTGTACAGCTGCTGAGTAGTGATGACTGATATGCATAATGATGACCCTGAGGCAGTGTAATGCCCCAAAGTACCTTTTGAACCATCAAAAAAAAATTCTATTATGTTCAGCCTACTTTCATTTTAAACCGTATTTTATATTCAAATTCTTAGAAAATGGGGAATATGTTTATGATAATATCACTGGTAATTATCTATGAAAGCATCTTAAGTTCACCATAGCACCTCATAACATAGCTAAGCCACAGAGTAGATATTTTACTGGAAGGAGAACGACGCTATGTTGTCCTACTTGTCTTTCCAGGTGTTTCCTTAGTTGTTTTTTTGTTTTGTTGTTTTAATTTCTTACTTTCCTTGATCCTTATCTGATGAAAAGTGGAATACATAGCCTGTCACAATGTTAACCTGCCCTGCCCAATTGTTGCCCATCTCATCCCAATGATGTTTTGAAAGTACATGTTGGGTAAATAGATTATTTTACCTTCTGCTACCTTACAAGTCTTTTGGTATTGTAGTAAAGGAAGGTTATACTGTTTTCATTGGCTCTCAGATGTCCTTTTCATGTAAGTCAGCTGTCAGGCAAGCATCCTGGATCCCTTTTCTAACACCCATATGAATATCCGTGATAAATAAGTCATTGCTCACTGGAGCTGCGTTTATGAAGCAGGTCCTGCACTTACTGTTTCTTTCACATGTGCAATGACAACAGTCAACCTAATTGACTATTACTTGGTCAGTTTCTGTGTAGGAAGTGATGCCAGGTAAAATATAGAGGAGAAATCCAAATTCATAGCATTTCTGTTGAAACCCAGAAAGATTTCCTAAGAGAAAAAATACACTAATTTGAAGTTTTTCAAGGATTAGTGTTCCCAAAGGATGATTTTGAGATTGCCACAGTCTTTCTTACAACCTAACCCAGATTGTTATGTGGGTCTCTAAGAGTGAGTCGTTAATAGGCACACTGACATAGTATAAAACGTATCACGTGGCTGTAATAAACATAGGTCAGAATTGTGATTCACTTAATCAAAAGCCAGGAAGCTATTTTCATATATTGTCTTTCCTAATGGGAAATCTAGAGGATCAGGTACAAAATGGTCAACATTCTCAGTGCAAACATCGATGTACAATTATGTCTTTAAAAGTCCTTATCATGTTTTACAATTAAGGAGGTTGTGATGCCTACATTGCAGAACAGGCTTCCTCTTCTGTGGCTGATGCTGCTTTTTCTTTTCTGTGTCATGTCTGCTTTGGAATCATCATCATTATGGGGTATGACACTAGTCATGTTAGGCCATGCTGCTGACAGCGGTGATTTTCAACAGGGAGAAGTAACATCCCTGTAACATCCCAGGGGAAAGGGCATCCATCATCATGTAATTTAAGGAGAAAAACCCAAGATTCAGAAGCAACGTTAGCAAAGACAGCTGGATGCAGGGAACCATTTGAGTAGGATTACAAACATCCTAGACTGTATACATTAGCCCTGGATTGAAGGAAAATAAGAATTGAACGACCTCCTTTGTGTAAATGAGCATCCTGGAGTGTGCAGAATGGAGCAAATAGCCTCACTGCCTTTTGAATCATTTGGATGCCATGTAAAGGATGAACATATGCAGTACTTAATAAAGAAAGGTCAATTCCGCTGTAGTGATCACTGAAGCATAATGCAGCAAATGAGGTAGATTTTTTTGGTTTTGTTTTTAACTCATCAATCCTAGAACATTCGAACTTATCTTTTCAGGAAGTTGTGGGCTTTAAAAAAAATCTCAAGCATCTGTTATAACTAAATGAACAGCAGTTTAAAGCCAACTCCACACCTGTACTAACAAATTGAAAATGTCAAATGATTTGTATATAAATACCGATGTGCAGTTTCACTAACAAGGTCTCTGGATTGTCCCTGTTCTTCTTATTTATCAGACTCTAAATGGATTGTTGAGTTGGTATGGCTCTGTATATCTGCTAATCGTCTCTCTTTTTATAGAATATACTGCTTTGATTATAGTTAACAGCCAGCTTGGAAAGATTTGTCTTGCCTATTATGCTTGGTTCACCTCATAGCAATGGCATTTGTATGTTACCAAAAGTAGACCATTGAATTCATCATCCTCATCCAAAGAAAAGATTTCAGCATAACGTTTCTGGATATCCACTGGCATTTTTCTGCATATGCTAAACTAGTAGGATGTGCCATAATTTTGGTTTATTCATTCTGAGAGGTGCAGAAATAATTACATAGATTCAACCATGAGCTGCAAAATTGCTCCCCTAATTCAAGTCATCAGAACTAAACTTATTTGAACACTTTTTCACTAAAAGTCCTGTCCAAGATCAGCTCAAATGTCATATTCCTTGGTCATTCCAAGTTTCCTTCTCTGAATCTTCATACCCTATCATTAGTTCTATATATACTTCTGTCCAGTTGTCTCCTTTCCTTATCCATTAGCTCTTAGAGGGGATCAACCATACTGTCTTTGTTATTTCTCCATTGCTTATACATTCTTCCATTTTCAAAGGGTTGTAAAAACAAACAAAGAAGAATAAGCAATAGACACCATATGTGAACAGCAAAACCTTAAATATTTACTTTCTGACCCTTTAGAAGGAAAAGATTGCTAGCCCTTGTTCTAGATGTTAGGGACACAACAATGAACAAAACAGACCAAAAATTCCTACTTTCAAGGAAACTAAATTCTATTTATAGGTCTATTTTACATGGAATAGGAACCCATCTTTGTTAACTTCACACTACTTACATATAGTACATACTCAATGAATATTTGTGAAGTGAATGACTGAGGCGTACATGGAATCTGTCCTCCAATATCACATAATATAGACAAACATTCTATATAATGTGATTAAATGTATTTTTTTAACCTTTATATTAAGACTCTTTTCCTGGAGTTTTTAGATTAAAAAACTGAAACACTACTTACTTGTCAAAGAATTTTTTATTCTGGTACTTAATAAAATGGTCTCCTATCTTAGTGTAACTTTTATTCCTGATGAGGTCTTGATTATGGAGCCTCCTTATGAGAGATAATCATAATTATATTTGATTCTGAAAGCTTTCTAAAATGGTAGATGTTTCACAAGAGATCATTTTGTATACATGACAGTTAAAACAATGAGTTTGTCTTCCAGGGAGTCTCCATCCTTGAATTCTCCAAGTTCATAGTGTTGGAGAATGGGAATTCAGATGAAAGCATTTTACTCCATAACATAACATTTTACTCCATAACAAAAGACAACCTTTTGCTTGAGACTCAGAGTTGGCTAATATTATGGCAGCTTTTTACAAAGTCAGGCCATAGATGCCACTGATTCTCCAACAGAGCATACAGCCCTTAGAAGCTGATGATTGGATGCTGAAGATGAGTTGAAGGGTGATGAGGGGAGAGTGGAAGGGAGGAAGGGGCCAGTGAAAGGGCGGAGGAAATGGAAAGGGTGGGATTATGGTAAGGGTAGAGCCGGCAGATTATGGTGATGGTAAAGAGGACTATGTAATTGCCTTTTCCAACCCCTAAATGGCAAAGTGTCCCACCTAAACAGTTATCTGCTGTAACACCCTCCTATCCCCACCCAAACCATCACTACCACCAAGTAATTTCCTATACTCTCCTTTGTCTTTTAACATTCAAAATTAGAAGTAGACGAGGTACTGATCTAAAAAGGAAAATCACATGACCTTTTCTTTAAATCTTTATTTCCATTGGCCCTTTCATCTGCACAGCCCTTACTCCCAGTATCCTGCACGCTTTCCCTTAGACACTGCACTACTGTGAATCTAAATACTTTGCTTTTTTAAGGAACTGCTCATTCCT
Organism: Mesoplodon bidens; assembly: GCF_964165515.1. Classification (NCBI taxonomy): domain Eukaryota; kingdom Metazoa; phylum Chordata; class Mammalia; order Artiodactyla; family Ziphiidae; genus Mesoplodon; species Mesoplodon bidens. Next base: position 58,278,320 of record NC_138163.1, on the reverse strand, counting down.
CATTCCTTGCATAGATTTATAGCTGACAAAATGAGAGTTTAAAATGAAGTAATGGAGACGCTTAATTATAAATGAAGGAAATTGAAGCATACTACTGTATGTACTGATTTACTTTCGGTTTCTTGACCTTTGTCAAGACTAATGAGATTAAATATCTAGCATAGAGAATGGATAAAATTTTTAATAGACCTGCCTAATTAGCATTGTTAGGAATTCTGTAAAGTGGAGAGTTATGCCAGCAAACCTGCGTGTGCTGTCTCTTTAATTGCACCTACTGCTCCCCACCGCCAGCCCACCCCGTCGTCCTCTCATATCTATGGTTAATACATCTGGAGTCATTACATTATGAAGTAACAAACACAGGAAACCATGGATTTGTTCTCTAAATGCAGATAGCTCCTACCCAGCAGAGTTTATAATTTACAGAGCTTAAACTGCCCTTTGAAGGGGGCTAGAATACTGGGTAATGATAGAAAAGCAACATTTGTTAAATCCAGTTTTGACACAGGACTTGTCTCTGGGCAAAGCAGTCTTTCATGATACCTATTTAAATCTAACTGTTGCCCTTATGTAGCAAAACAGAGAAGGGACTTCTCATTCTGGAAAGGTACTAGATCGTTGAACTCTACTTCTGAAGGATCATACTCACGCATATAAAATAACTCATCAGGCCATGAAGATATTCAACCAATAGTATTTATTGAAGAAATATCATGAGCTTAGTATTTGTGGGAAGTATAAAAGTAGAAAGCATGGTCCCTTTCCTTGGGGAATCAGACTTACCAAAATCAAACAATTATGCACAACAATAAACGTACTAAAATGTTGTTCTATAGGTTCTGGTATATCCTAGATTTTCCAAAATAGTCTCAATTCAGTATCACATCATGTGTTCACATTGTTACTGCAAAAAAAAAAAAATGCCTCTATGGTAATAGGACCTCAGGGAGGGACAAGATTACTGCAGTTTGAAATATTCCAAGACGGCTTCACAGAGGAGGCAGGGCAGTTTGTTAATCTTAGAAATATTGCATTATCTCTTTTCAGATAATTTTTTCTAATGAAACTTCTGCTGTTTCCCTTTGAATTTTTTACTACTTGATTTTTTTTTCTTTTGTCTTCCTTTCCACTCGTTCATAATAACCCAGAATTGGAAGCAATTCCACATCTTTTGAATTAATTTTTAGGTTGTTTCAACCCTGCTTCTATCAGAGTCCCCATTCAAACACATTTCACTGTGCTAGTTCACAGTAACATGGAATAAATAATTACAGAGCATTTGAACTCAGTAAACTCAGCATTTGAACCCATTCATTGTGGTCAGGCAGCAAGTCTAATTCTGTTCTCATTTTATAAACATTCGTTCCATGGTTTGAAGAAAAAAAAAATTACTTGAAAGCCCTCAACAGTCTGTCTTGATTCTTGTTTTCTTCTTATCAATGAAACAATAAAAATGAGCAATTCAAACCATCTCTCTCACAATTCTCACAAAGCAGGGCAATGATGTATAATTTATGTATCTTTCATCTGTAAGGCTGAGACTCATTGACAGGACAAAAAGGGAGGGGGAGAAAAGACATCTTTCTACATAAAGTGATGATAGTTTTCCCCAGCTTTTCTAAAAAAATAAATTATATGCAAGGCTATATTTTGGGGGGGGGAACAATAGCATTTTTATAAGTTGTTATTAAAATATATTGCTAATAAAAATATGAGCAGCTGAAGCTTTGGTCAGACATATTCTTAGTTTTTCAGAAACCTATAGCTTTTATGATTTTTAAAAAATCTATTTACATGCATCATCTCCACATTTCTCTAGCCCTGTTTTTATTAAAGGAAACCCTACAGGCAAAAATGTAATTTTTCTAAGATTGCACATATGGCGGATGTCAGAACAAACAAAATGATGTTATATAGAGCCAAATGCTGAGTTAAGACACCCAATGCTGATACTCATCAGACCCCAGAATAGGTGTCTGTTAGCCACAGAGGTAGAACTCTGTGGAGGTAGAACAGCTCACCTGCAAAATCAGGTTGCTCTGAAAATGAATGACACTCTACTCTTGGGCCAATTCCTGCTGGCCCTGGCACTAGGAATGTAATCTTTCATGGCAAATCAAATGAGCAGAAATCTTGGGGCCAGAAAGCTATGAAGCTCTATCTAAACTTTAAATGGACATGAAGACTGCTCACTGCCATGGAACCTGGCATGGGTTCTAAGTGCCCAGGAGGCAATTTTATTTTGTTTCATTCTATTCTACCATATTTGGGGTAGGCAGAACTGGAAGTATGTGATAAACCTACGTAAACAGTGAGTTCTCGATGTTGATATTTACTAGAGATCTAAAGTCAGTAGTTTCTTTACATGTAGTTCTAAAACTTGAAGAGATAACGGAAGAGCATAGGGCTATGTTTGAAAAGCAGAATGGGGAAGACTTCCCAGAACAGCTTGACATTTTATTAATCCCTGCTGGAAAACATGTTGCAAACTTTTCAAAAAATTCCTTCCAATTACTTTAAAGTCCTTATATATAAGGATATATTAAAAATATATATGTCTTTTTTTTTCTAGTTTTCTCTCAGTAGTGTCCACTTAATCTGGGTGGTTTCTCAAGCCATGAATTAGAATCTGTGTATTAGGGCATCAGTGAGTGCAGCTTCAGTCCTTAAATGAACTAGGACACTCCGAAATGAGAAAATACGGGATTTTCCAAGAAACTTTTTGGCTGCCATCCTCCAGGACCCTCCCTGCCCTTCCTATTCTTAAACCTTTCTCTCTAGCTGAACATAATAGATGCAGACCTTCTATTGCCTCCACTTCTAGAAGCTGGAATTTTAAAGCCTCGAGAATCCATCAAGAAAGTTTGCTCAGCCCCCTCAGGATTCCCGATGCCAGCTTGGTTTCTAATCTTCCTCAATAGTGACTCATCCCTCAAAGGTAATTTTGGATTGAAAATGGCTTTCCAAATCTACATAAATAATTTCTGGATTATTTGCTAGTTTAAATTAGCCATGCCACTGTTCCTCTCCATTAGCCTAGATAATTGAGAGTTGGCTGTATATTACCTGATACCTATAAAAAGAATTGAACATTCTGAACAGTACATTTTAATGGCTGCAATTTCAGATGCACAAAGCCAGGCTGGGCTACTTCATTTTTGCTCACAGTGGTATACAGATGTGCCTCTATTTAAGCACACTCAATAAAAGAAAAAATAGTATTTTACAAAAATGATAAGCTAAGGTGATTTTTTTTTCCCTTCATGGATCTCTTAACTTAGAAAGAGATTCACTGTAGGGTTACTTCTTTAGGCATTTCCCTGATGGCATTTAAAACATCTCTGTTTTAAAGAAAAAAATCAAATTTATGAATAACTTTCCTGCCACAAATACATCATAAGTCACCTGCATCTGCAAGAACAGGTTAGAAGATAGTTATTGCCACATATCATTCACCAGCTAGATGTTCTGTCTTTTCTTTAAAAATGCTTAGATGCCTTTACAACGATTTGTAAATGTTTAAAGAAATAGTAGTCCGTGCATAGCCCTCCATGAACCTAAGAAGATGAAGTATACTTGTGAGTGTGATTGATAAGGATGCCAGTAATTTTCAACAGAGGTTACTATTTCAATGGTGGCCCAGATATCCATTTGTCAATCTTTGTCAAATAGCTTATTTGTTATTCATTTTTCTGCAGCCCCTTAGATTGTTTTTCTTCTTTCCCCACATCCATCCTCCCCCTTTTCCCAATGTTCCATTCTAAAAGTGAATCAAGAAATTCACCTCCTCAGTCTGGATAACAAGAATGTTATTTAGTTTTTACTTTAATCTTAGCTATCCTTAGACCTTCTTTTCTTCTTGGTCTTTTCCAATTGAAATAAAAAGGATTTTTGATGTATGTAGAGACTCTATTTTTGTAGGGAAACTGTTAAAATTGTACAACTTCAAAGGATTTCCAAATGTTGCATTTTCAAAATTGTTTCATCTTGTTTTTCCTTATACTTCCTGTTGCTCTGTGTAGTCCCAGTGATGCCTGAAGGTGCTGAATTTTACATTCTAGATTGGTTGCAGGGTTCCACGTCTAGTTAACAGTTATACCTTTTCCCACAAATAACAGTGCTTTCATGGAATTAATTACTCAGAGCTGATTTATTTCTAATGAATTTTTGTCAGACCATGATTTTAAAATATACTCTATTTTCCGTGTATAGAAATGTTTTCCCCCTCTAGATAGAACATGGATACATGTTGATTGCATCCTAACCAGACAGGTATCTTTGGTCCATTTCGCCAAGTTATTATCCCGGATTTAAATATGGAAGGGCTGGTTATTCAACCTTCCTCTTTCCATCTAAATTGGCCGGCAGGCCTGCCGTCCTTCCTTCCTTCCTTCCTTCCTCCCTCTTTCCTTTCTTTTCTGTATGCATTCATGTATTTATCCCTCATCTACTTCCCAGAATGATTTCAGATAGCTCACAACAAAAGGCCATTAAAATAAGATTAAAAATTAGAGGGAAAATTTTAGGCAGTTACTACAGATACCTAAATTAAGAATGGTTATTAGGGCTTCCCTGGTGGCACAGTGGTTAAGAGTCCGCCTGCCAATGAAGGGGACACGGGTTCGTGCCCCGGTCTGAGAAGATCCCACATGCCGTGGAGCAGCTGGGCCCGTGAGCCATGGCCGCTGAGCCTGCGTGTCCGGAGCCTGTGCTCCGCAGAGGGAGAGGCCACAACAGTGAGAGGCCTGTGTACCGCAAAAAAAAAAAAAAAAAAAAAAGAATGGTTATTATTATTGAGCATTAAATTTAGCTTCGAGCTTCCTAGAAGCCAAGCCAGAAAGAAAAACCTGATGTATTTTATAGCTCTCATTATGAAAACAAAGACAGTTTAAAATGATAGACAAAGAACAACATTGTCTTCAATAGCAGTTTGAGATACCAACTAGAGAGAGAGACGATACAAAATCTCCTCTAAAATAGAGATAGTACCAAAATATTCTTCATGGTCATTTGCTTCATCAACAAGCCACTTCCTTATTTCCTTTGATTGTGTTCACTTATGAAGCACAATTAAATATCATTGCATTTGTGGAATACCTTTGCAAGATGTTATAGGAAACAACATTTATTCTGAAATAAGTCCTCTTCCCTCTCCTCATTCCCCTTTCCCCATATACATCCCTTCCTTGCCTTTCCTCACCCCCAAAAGTATGTGACTGGTGATAGTTCCGGGACCAGAAAAAAATCATTTATTTCTAAGTTATGAAATCATAAATTTACTTGCATGCATGTATCAAGTACCAACTTTGTGCCTCTCCCTCTTTTCAAATTATAAACAATTTCAAATGGACAGGAAATGTTAACCCTAGAAATATTTAACCAAACAGACCTTATAGAAGGAGTTTGTGATTAATAACTATTTACCTATCTTACCAGTGGAAGTTATTTGCATCTATGTCCTAGAATCATAGAAATTTAAAGATGGACATGATCTTAAAGTACATTTACCAACTCATTCCTTTTACATAAAGTTTAAGGACTTGTGCAGCAGGCTCACATACCTCATGAGTAGAAAAGTGGACACTAGAACTCACGCCCTCTGATGACTGTTCAACATAGAATCACAGGATTAGGTATGCATTCAAATTGCTGTGGCATCCCCACATGTCACAAACCCGAGCCTCATATAATCTTTTCCCTTTCTATATAGAACGTATATTCCTGATTATCATGTAGATTCTCAGTTTTATTTTGTTTTTTGTTGTTGTTGTTTTTGTTTTTGTTTTTGTTTTTGTTTTGCGGTAGGCGGGCCTCTCACTGTTGTGGCCTCTCCCGTTGTGGAGCACAGGCTCCGGACGCACAGGCTCAGCGGCCATGGCTCACGGGGCCAGCCGCTCCACGGCATGTGGGATCTTCCCGGATTGGGGCACGAACCCATGTCCCCTGCATCGGCAGGCGGACTTTCAACCACTGCGCCACGAGGGAAGCCCGATTCTCAGTTTTTAACGTTCATAATGAAATTGTTTATCTAACAGATGAATGAGTCTTTGATCCATACATTCCGTCAACAAATACTTCTGAACTATATAGTTTTTAATTTGAGGTCCATTTGGTTAAAAGTCATGACTGCTCTCATTAGCACTTTAATTAGCCTAATTCTGTATTTCAGAGAGGCAAAACTGGGAACTGGGTTTAACTGATAATTGAGGTACAAGATTCCTTTTAGGCAGATGGAGCCCTGACTTTTTGTCCTTATGTTCATTATCAATATTCTGTGTGCTCTTGTTTTTACTAGGAAAAGGAGCATCATCACCACATTACCACAAACAGTAAATCTGTTTCCCTCCTGCCCATGATTACACCTTTCTCTTTTTAAGGGTCTAGATGAAGATTTTGATGTTCACTCCTTGAGGGCCTTCCTCGACGCCTGTCTGTTCCCCAGCAGCAGTCCTGAACTGAGTGTGCAGTGCAAGAAAGTGAAGCTGGTGATCACCAGCAGAGAATGGAAGGCATTTTTAACCCTTTACATAACTGATTCAGGCAGAGCTGTTTTGCTTTGTTATTTACGGTGGTGCCATACCCTTTCATGCCTTGGGAGATCCCAGAAAAAGGGCAGCTAGTTGAGTAAAACCTCAGTCTCACAGGACTTTCAGAAACAATGGCAATTTATTTCATCCCAGAGGCAAAGAGGATGTCATAAGACTTTTGTTCTTATTATGTATAAACTTTCAAAGCAAATTAGTGGAAAATTTTAATGTTTTCCTCTCTGTGTCCCTCTGCACCTCCATACCCTCACCCCCATATTTTTGAGACCAGATAGAGGCAGAAAGTTTGATGGGGGATTCCTTTGTCCCTAAGTTCTATCCAGAATGCTCTCCCTTCCTAATATGTATAGAAATTCATTCGAAAGAATTCAAACTAACCTCAGATGCAAGTCTGAAATAATAACCAAGATTAAAAGGACTGAACATCTCATTCATATCAATTCCAGTTCATAATCCTATTTTATTTATGTGGTTATCCTTGTCCTTTGGAATTCCAAGTAGCCACCGGATGCTAGTGCTGATAATAATACAGCCTGCCAAGGGAAATTATTTCTTCTGTTTCTACAGCTCCCACGGTTCACTTTGTAGAATCTGTCTTGACATAATTTCTCTTGTCCACCCCTGCCCTCCACTTTTGGGCAATATTTGGGAAAAAAAAAAGATCTGGGGGGAGAACTCATTCAAGAAAATTTGGAGCAGTTTCAAAACCAGATTTGCCCATTAAAAATATTACTTGAAATAGATAGCAGCTGTTGCTTCCTTTTTGCAGCTTTTTATGACCTATTTCATTTCTATTTTCCAAGTTACTTAAAAAGATTTTAAACTATGGCTTGTAGTAGAATTTCCCCCGAATTATTTGGTTCTTACATTTATTTTCCATATTGTTTTTCATAAAGTTTCTAATCACCCTCGTGTTAGAAATAAGAAATAACTAGATTTTAATGTAAAGCCAGTAACCCTCTCTTAGCTCTCCTTACCCTACTACTTCTTCTCCAGAGCTCTGGAATATTTTGACAGAAACTTTTGCTCATGGCTTTGTTCCGTGTATATCACCACCTACCATCTAGTTATTTGTTCATTGTCTCTGTCTTCCTCCCCTACCAACATGTGAACTCCATGAGAGAAAAAAGTTTTGAGTCTTCTAGTCATGCAAAGACTCCACAGTACCTAGAACAGTGTCTGGCAAATATTTATAGATGTATATTTTCCACATCTATATACCTTTATACTTTACTTAAAAATATACACTTACAAAAACAAACAACATATACAGTCTGCACATTAACAGACATTCATTCATTCAGTCATTCAATAAATATTCATTAAAAACAGTGAGCCAGACACTAGCCCCAAAAGAGAGACACAAAGATAATTCAGATACCACACCCTTGCTGTAACTGTTAGAACACAACTGCAGAAAAAAATTTACAATCTCCGCCATCTCCATAGCTGTTTGTGAATTTCTCCACAAAACTGTATTTCAGTGTTGTGTCTGTGATGCCACTATTCTGACACCTTTCTATTTCTCCTTCGGTTGATGTTTCCTTTTCTCCCTACACATTAAATGCTCTTGTTGACCAAGGTTCCACCCTCAGCCCTTGCTCTATGTGAGACTCTGTCAGTGTGACTTTTCCCACCCTCATGTTTTTACGTGTCTGTCATACAGATGTTTCCCAGACTTACATAGCCAAATATCTACTGAACACTTCTACCTGGATGCCCCACAGGCACCTTCAATTCAACATGTCAGAATCTTCACTCTGCTTTTTCCTCTAAAATCTCTTCATTTTTTTGATTCTTCGTAGGGAGCCCCACCACCCAGCCCGTCACTCTGGCTAGGGACTGGGGGTGACCCTTGACTCCTTTTCTATGATAAGTCTCCACATCTCACAATCTCCACATCCTATTTCCACTCCTGTATATTTCTGGAATGTGTCACCCCTGTGCCATCCTAACGTCCACTGCCCAGTTTCCATCTCTCACCACGCTTTGCCGAGACTTAGTGCAGCAATCTTCAAAATGGTATTCCAGCTTCTGGTCTTGTCCACCATCCTTTTGTAACTTTGTTCACTGTGTCCCTCTGCCTCGACCACCCTCCCTTATTTTTTTCACCTGATTTATTATTGCTCATCCTTTCAAACTCAGTTTGGCCCTACGATCAGGAGGGCTGCCTATATCTCCTCAGCCCTCCCCTGATGCTTTCAGCACGTTGCCCTTGCCAAACTCCCACACCACTCTGTGCTGGTTTCTTTGCCTGCCTGCCTCTCCTATTAGACCGTGAGCTCTCTGGGGGCATGGTGTCTTATTCATGTGTGTAGATCCAGCATTAAGCATGTCACTTGCAACTTAATTGGCCCTTCTGAGATGTTTGAATAAATGAATAGATGAATGAACAAAAGAACAAACAAGCCAGCAGAGGGTGGCTTTGAGGTATGATATTAGGGTATAAAAGAATATAAAATTATATTCTTTCTCCTTTAGCTATCAATCTTATAAATTGATTAGGAAAAATAATTAGAAGTTTGGGATTAACATATACACACTACTATACATAAAATAGATAACTAATAAGATAACTATATATAAATAGAGAACTAATAATCTATTTAAATAGATATCTATATAAAATAGATAACTACTGTATAGCATAGGGAACTCTACTCAATACTCTGTAATGACCTATATGGGAAAGAATCTAATAAAGAGTGGATATATGTATATGTATATGTATAACTGAATCACTTTGCTGTACGCCTGAAACTAGCACAACATTGTAAATCAACTGTACTTCAATTTAAAAAAAAAAAAGGAAAGGAAAAATAAAAACATGAAAGGGCTGTAATCTACCAGCCCACATGCAGTCCTATGTTCCACTGCCATTTCATCCAACTTGGCCTTTTTGACACTGATGTTACAGAAAGTATATTGTCCTCGATAAACTGCTAGAGCTTTGGAATGTTTTGACAAATTCTTTTGCCCATGGCTTGGCTCCATGTAAGCCCCTTGACTGTAGACCTAATTTGCATGACTGCTATAAATGAAAAATGCTTCTTTGTTCCTACTTCAAATACATAAATCTGACCTTGATCAATGTCAGCAAACCAGGCCTCTGGCAATCACTTCACAATTTTGACTGTCCAGAGAAATTCCTTGTCATCTTTAGATAACTGTACCCTGGCATGGCAGGTTGAGTTAGTATCAGTGGAGCCTTCTCAGACCTGTTTCCTAACAAAAATGACCTCAAGCAGGAGTGTGTAGTTTCTCTGAGAAAACTTTTCTTACTCTGAGCAGATTGTAGCCTCCACAAATGTCTGAAGCAGTCATGCAGAGGTTGCTTTATACAGATGATTGTGACACTGAACATGAGGGATTTGAATGGCTGTCCTAAAGTGACCCATCAAACAGAAGGGTAAAATGCCACTGCTTTTGAGGTCTTAAAATAGAATCTCCTCTTATTGAATCCATAGGAATGGAAAGTTTTGTGATCAGGCCACTTGAGAAGAAGGAATGAAAAATAAAAACCAATGCCATCCTATCCATTTGTCACTTTTTAACAAAAAGCTAAGAACAGGCATTGAATTTTGTACCATCTTTAGTTAGTATCTATCCCAGCACAGTGCTGAGTTTCATTTCCCTCCAAAGCATGTTACTCTTTCTACTTTTGCCCAGGCACCTAGGTTCAAACCCTTGGAGTCAACTTTGACTCAAGCCTCTCATTGATTCCCTAGATTCAGTGATCATCAATAGAGATTCTATCACTTGAAACTGTTGTACCTTAGGTACTCTAAAATTCTCTTATTTGAACACAGCCACTTCTTCTTCCATCTTTCCTGGTCCATCACACCCACTGTACTTGTGCTTTTCCATTTGGTGTTCTACAAGCCATTGTCTCATTCCCTCTTGGTCTCATTTTTGTCCCTACCCAACCATGAACCAACAGCCATTTTAGCACTGTACTCAAGAATACTCCTAATTTACTCATTACCCAGTTCTTCAGTTGCTTTTGGCTTTACAACCCCTAACCCTAGAAATAGCCATTGACCCGGTTCCTCCTCTGTTGCCCCCCAGGCTAATTCATGCTGGTAGGCAACGCCATTCAACAGTAGTATGTTGATTGGGTTCATTGTTAGTGAAAGAAAAATTTTCAATTCGTTAGATAAAAATTTGAAAGCAAAACATCTGTCCCAGTATATCTCCTTGGTTCTGAAAAACTGATTTCTGTAATTATTGAGAGGTTTCTGTAACCTGCATGCTTAACTGGTGTTTTGTGTGTTGAAAATTATTCTCAAAAGATTAAAAATAGAGCATCTGTTGTCCTGATAGAATTTTCTTTAGGATTTACATGAGTCTAATCTGATAGAAGGGAGGAATGTAATTGAAAACTGGGAAGAAAAATTCAGGTGTGAAACCTCATCATCCTAATATTTCTTTTTCCCTGATTAAGAGCAACATACCAACATGTGTTTTTCAAATAAAGGCAGTCCCCTTTTTAAAAATGGCTTGTAGACAGATGTAGGCCATATAATTGTTTGAATCCTGATTACTCAAGTGGGAAAACTTTGCTTGGATGTCAGCTGTTTGGAATCCAGAAAGCATTTTCCCACAGAAGCAATGTTATAAATGGTGGTTGGGCCCCCCCAGGATACCAATAATGTCAACAAAATCCTATACATTTTCAGTGAACAGTAGCAAACACTTTTGTGATACAGTCTTAAACAAAAGCACTACCACTGAATAAGAGAATTTTATATTTTTAGCTGGAATGGTGGTACTTGAGAAAAAACAGTTCTAATTATAAGAGGATGAAGAAGTAGATCAAAACTGTGTAAAATCTCAGAATAGGATTCATGAGCATTTTTAAAGACTTTAAATGACACCACGTGTTCTTCATCAAGCCTAATTGGATTTTAAAACTTGTGAACTCTTGTTTCCTTTTTTTTTGTTTTTTCGGTTATAGGGGTTTTTATAGTGGGACTACTGTACTACAGTGGACATCAGTTAAAGGGGGGGAGGGTGAAAATATGGTGCCAGAGGAAAATTTTGGAAAGAGGAGACATATACAAATATGAAGGATTAAAAAAAATAAATAACGTATATGCTTTAGCCATCCACAAGCACTACCATCCAAAGGAAAAGGACTTCTTGCTTATTTAGTCAATTCTCAGGCCATTTTTTATATATATGTAAATAGACAGAAAAGTTGAAATATGTTAGAGAGCCTAAGTTGAGCTATAATATACAGGGAGGGAAGAGTGAACTGCAGAGCTTGCATGAGCTGAGGTAGGGAGAAAACTATTTATTGGCTTTTTTTTCAGTTGTGTAGGATAGATCTTAAGATGGAACAGGAAGAATTGGGAATGTGGTGCTTTGAGTTGTGAAAGGTTGAGTCAGAGAAAGGTATAGAAAAAAAACTTTTTTTCAGTTTTGTTGCACATTATAAATGGAATCCTCCTTTGGGTGTCCTTGGAGAGAATTCAGTAACTATTTACATTGTTTTTCAATCATGTTTTATTCAGATTGATTTTTACTTGCGTACAGCTCCATGCCAGTAGGGAACCGTGGGGTAGCTTGGCTTTGCTCAAGTTATACAGGTGTGATAATTTCCCAAAATGGGATGAAGTGAGCTGTCAGTAAGGATGAGGAGATGAGGAACTCCTCATAGCATGATTACCCTGAAGAAAGAGAAGAAAGGTGATTGAGGAAGGACCTTGAGCCACATAGTTCTCTATGCTGCTCACCAGGTAATTACCAGATATTCATTCAACAAATATTTACTGTGCTAAGTGCTTGGAGATGCAGTGGGAAAAAGTACTGGGGAGGGCTTCCCTGGTGGCGCAGTGGTTGAGAGTCCTCCTGCTGATGCAGGGGACACGGGTTCGTGCCCCGGTTCGGGAGGATCCCACATGCAGCAGAGAGGCTGGGCCCGTGGGCCATGGCTGCTGGGCCTGCGCGTCCGGAGCCTGTGCTCCACGATGGGAGAGGCCACAGCAGTGAGGGGCCCGTGTACTGCAAAAAAAAAAAGTACTGGGGATATAATGGTAAGCAAGATATTGTCTCTGCCCTCACATAGAGAGCAGGTAGAGAGAAGTAGGAATTAAATAGGAAATCATAATGAATTGTGTTAAGTGCTAATGTGGAAGTACTATGGAGTGTTAAGGGCATATATAGAAAGGTCATCTAACTCAGGCTTTGGCAATTACCAATCACTTCCTAGAGCATTCTAAGCTGATACCTAAAAGATGGATAGGAGTGAAGCAGGAAAAGAAAAGATGAGTGGCAAATGTTCCTAGCAGAAGAAATCATATTCAAGACTGAATCATATGGCGAGGACCTGGGTGGGGACTGAAAAAAAAATTGCCAAAGAAGGATTTCCACTTCTGACAATGATGTAGTAACCTGAGCCTCAATTGGGATCTACTAAAAACCTCTATAAATGCCAGGTAAAAAACAAAAATTCTATTTGAAGGCACGGGAAAGCTATCAAGGCAGCCAGGGCTTAAGTTAAAATCTTAGGGAAGGAAAACTATAGAGAAGTTAGCCATATGGATTTCCCCTTGGGGCATTTGCCAATTCTTGATTGCGTGATACAAAGTAGGCACCAGAGGTCTCAGCTATCTTGGAGGGATGGGGAGAGAAGAAAGGTGGGGGGCTGTCAATCAGTCAGCTCTTGAGAGGCCAAAATCTTGAAGAGAAGGGATGAGCAGAGAAGTGAGCTTGGCACTCAGTAGTTTTTCCCTCTAGGCACGTGCCAAATTCGTAAGCTATGCATGGCATGAGAGCCTTACTAGTTGAGCAGAAAATGGCTGTAAAACAGAGTAGAGTTTTTCCCAGTCTCACAGCTACTGAAGAAATAGCAATTAATGTTCATGACCGTCCAAGGAGGAGTGACCCCAAGAAACACCTCAGGATATCAGTTGGGACCCCTGAAGAACCTGCCCTCTGGGAATGGGGGTGAACTAGAGGTAGACTGAACCTGCAACTCAACTTCTAGTTATTTTACTCCTTGATTAGATTAAGGTGATCTGCCTCTACTCTAGCTGCCTACAAATGATAGGGTGAATCCTCTCTGAAGGAAGATACCGTTCAGAGCCTCTATGGGTTTTTTCATACAAAATGCCTGCATTCAATCAGACATTAATAGTCACAGGAAGAAACTGGACCAAGGGAAAAATCGGACAATAGATATAGACCTACAAATGATCTAGATATTGGCACTCTCATAGACTTTTAAATCACTCTGATTAAAAAAGTTACTATGTTATCATGTTCAAGAAAATCGATGACACTGTGGAGAATTTCACCAGGGAACTGGAATCCACTTTAAACAATTAAAGAATAGTCAAAGAGGTAAGAGAGTGTCATTAACATTAGTGAAGACTGTTTAGGGAAGGAGGGAATAGTTGATAGTGACTCATGCTGCCAAGACATCCTTTGGATGTTGTAACAAAGAGGGTAAGTATTGAGAAGTCCTTTGGATTTTATAAGTAGCTTGTTGGTGACTTTGGATGCAAACAGTTTCAGTGGAGTGATGGATATAGAAGCCATGGTGATGATAAGGTCATAGATTTGAAGTGAGTAGGGAAGGTGACTGTGCAAACATAGATAGCATGATGGACTTAGTTAAAGTTGTGGTCCATGAGTTTATAGTGACATCAATCTATATGGCTCTGTAATTTTCTCTAGTAATACTCATCAACTTGGGTAGAAATCTAGGGATCGGTTGGACTATTAGGTTGATTCAGAGTTGGAGTTTCATCAGCAAAGTTTGAGAGAAGTACAGTGGGCCAGGGGAACTGAGGAATTAGTGAGAGAGAAGATAAGAATGCTTTTGGTTGGAAGTATTAACAACTAACCCAACTTATAGTGGTTTAAACAAGTATGCACTTACTCTCACATAACAAGTGTGGAAGTAGGTGGCTCCTCCCGTTGGTTCAGTGGCTCGAGTGTGTTAGAGCTAGAATCTCATTCTTTTCACCTTTCCTTCATGGTCACAAGATAAATCTCACAACTTCGAGCATTCTATCTGCATTCAAGGCAGGCAGAATGGGGAAAGGGGGAAATGCCAATTCTGTCATTTTCTTTTATCAGAAAAACTTTCACTATCATTTCACTGGCCAGAACTCTGTTACATTTGTCACTGCAAAAGATGCTGGTAAAGTGGCTATTTAGTTTACTTACCTATCAAGGTGGGGGACAGTGTAATTGGCAATGGTTGTTGGTTTAGCTAACCGCTGTTATCTGCAACAAAACAACAGATATACTATGGGCTCTAGGCTGAAGGTGGAAGGAAGTTAGGACAGGAAGGGACATACAGCTAAAAACAAAGTAGAGGGGTCCAGAAATAAGGAATGCCTTTTAAATGGAAGAAAGGGTATAGTAGGAATCACTATGTGAAAGATCTGGAAACATAGGAGTTTGCCATCAGAGAAAAGGATGCATGAAGTTATTTTCATTTCTGGGGTGGAGTTAGTTGAATTAGTTTGAATTACTGTCTTAAATGAGATGTATGGAGTCAATGATAGAAACATCTGTGTATGTGTGTGTGGTGTGTTGTGCGGGGCACAGGGAATAAAAAGTGCCCCATGGAGGGGGTGTGCAGTACTGACCGTATGAGTAGAAAAATAATCTCCAAAAATATATAATAAATGTTCATTAAGATTTCATTAAAAATCCTAACAAATTCATGATCATGTCCTCATCATCATCTATTTGCTTTTGACATAAAATAATTCACATTATTTGTAGGGTGGCAAAACTGGGTGTGACCAAAGCCTTAGGTTGTGGCTTTTCCTAATGATTGTGCTTCCTGTGGTCAGTGTACTGGTGGAAGTGAGTTTTTACACGTTCAAGAACGTGGAGATTTCCCTCCTTGCCCCGTCCCACCCCCTGCACATTTCCATGTCTGCTTCCTTTTCCACTTTTGTCTTGTACCCTTTTCTTTCCCTTTCTTCTCCTTTCTCCTCCTTTCCATTTCTTTCTTTCTGTTTCCTTTCTTTCCTTCCTTTGTTTCTAATAATGGAAAGAGTGATAACTTTTGTAGATTAAGAGAATGGAGCCTGTATACAAAGAGACCTACTTAGACCCAAGCCATGCCATCATAAATCTGAGATGATTTTTAAAAGTGATGTGTATTCTAGTACAATCTACTCTACTATCTGAATTTTTACAGACATAGCATACATTACAATTAAAATGCTTTTTAGAGTCCCATATGTTTTACAAGACTATAATTAAATGTGTATATTCATATATACACATACTATTTATCTGTCATGTGCACATATCTATTTGCATCCATATATGTAATTTACTGAAGTAAATTTCCAGAGGTGGAAAAATAGGCTTCTCTAGTCATACAGACTACTTTTTAAAACATTGCAATCCAATTTTTAGAGAGGTGATTATTACAATTTATTAGTCCATCACCATTTGGAACAATAGCTGTTCTAATGTAATTAACTATTGAAAGAAATACATTTTAAGTGTTCTAAATTGCATTTCTAATTACTTATAACTAAAACTTTCTAGAATTTTAAAATCCATTTTGTCTTATGAAAAGCTTCAGTGCTTATCCCTGTTGTTGCACTATTACTTTAGATTAGAGTAACTTCCTTTTAAAATTACATGTCAAATATCATTTGCTAGGAGTAACGTGAAATGTATGGCTTCCCTCTGAGGAAAAAAGCCCTTTCAGCATTTTTAATATCATATACCTAAACAGAACTTCCAGAATGATTAGATCACATCTGGCCCAATGTAGATCTATTTGTACTTGCATAATGCATGTACATGTACACACTGGTATATTTTATGGCTATTTGGGTGCATTGATTTTTCTATAAAGAGAACTATTATCCACATCTTTTTGCACAGAAGTACACTTAAACATTGGCATAGGTAAACAACTTAAGAAAATAAAACCCATGCTTGGCACAACTATTACTGGTGTCACAGATTTTACAACTGTAATATTTCTGAAAAGCTAGCTTGAATACTTTGGAACATTTTTTTCTGGGTGAACGCAGAGGCAATTTGGTGAGCTGTAAAACTTCTGCATTTCATTTTGCATTCTAGTCTAGGCCAAATCTTAAGTGTCACTAAATCTGATTCCATCTTGAATTGCCGCCCAGTATCATCCCCAGAAAGAGGCTTTTTCCCCCACACTGGGTAAGTGGGCAGTTTGAAACAAAGGACATAGCTCTGTCAGCAGGTAAATATTAAGAATGGCTAAGAGTCAGAAATAGGTTAACAAAATCCAAAAAGTAAATCCCAAATCCAAAAGTACAGGCAGCTTTAACTCTGCATTCTTTTTCTCTTGTGATCCTGTTTGAAGAAATGTATCAGTTGATTCTAAGTAAAAATCACTAGCATACTGTAGAAAAAAACTGCTAAACATTCCTTCACCTCACTTAACATAAAATTAAAATCTATCTTAATATAGAGAACAGACTTGTGGTTGCCGGAGTTGGGGTTGGTTAGGGGAGGGAAGGAATGGGAGTTAGGGATTAGCAGAGGCCAACTATTATATATTGGATGGATAAACAGCAAGGTCCTACTGTATAGCACAGGGAACTATATATTCCACATCATATGATAAAACATTATGGAAAAGAATATAAAAAAGAATATCTATGTATATCTGAATCACTCTGCTGTACAGAAGAAATTAACACAACATTGTAAATCAACTATACTTCAATAAAGTTTCTTTAAAAATCCATCTTAAGACATTTGTTCCCTCTAATCAGGAGGAAGAACCTCTCCATAGACTGTGTAACTGCCCTGAGGACATGGTATTTGACTAACAGCAGAGTGAGCTAGCTAGCCCAGTGACTTGCGAGTGACAGAAAAGTTTGGTTTCGTCTGCTGTATTTAATATGTAGAGTAATTAGTCAATTTTTATCTTAGTGGACAAGCCCTCTGGCTTGGGTCCCCAAAGTCATCCTTTTTTTACTAATTTTTATTTGCAATAATTTCAAATTCACAGAAAAGTTGCAAGAATACTATTGAAAATTCCTGTATACCCTTTACTCAGATTCACCATTTTAAACACTTGGCCACCTTTGTTTCATTATACCCCTTTACTCCTTAATATTTCAGTGACTGTTTCCTAAGAAGAAGATTATTTTCTTAGGGAACCATAGTATAATTATCAAATTCAGGAAATTTATCATAATATAATACTTTCATCTAATCAACAGTCCATAGTCTGTATTCCAGTTGTGTCAATCGTCCCGATGATTTCTTTTATAGCATTTTCCCCTCCAATATAGGATCCATTTCAGGGGCCTATACTGCATTTAGTTGTCTTGTCCTTTTAGTCTCCTTTACTGTAGCCCCTTGTGACATTGCATCACCTTGTTAAATATGAAGAATGCTGGTCGGTTATTTTATAGAACATTCCTCAGTTTCGATTTTTCTGATGATTAGGTTCAAGTTATGCACTTCCATTTGGAATATTACATGAGCCAAGTATGTCCTCCTTAGGATTTCCCATCTAGAGGCACACCATGTCTTTCTGTCCCTCATTGGTGATTGTCATTTTGATCACCTGGTCGATGTGTTGCCTGGTGTCTCCACTTAATAGGTATTATTTTTCCTGTTCAAAATAATAAGCAATCTGTGGGGAGACACTTTAAGACTGTGTAAATATATTGCTCTGCATCAAACTTCCCCCATAGATTTAACAACTATTGATGATTCTTGCCTGAACCAATCTTTACCACAATGGTTGCGAGTCATCTTGTGTTAATTTCTTTGGGAGCAGGGGAAGAAAATCCAATAATTTATTCTGGTAATTTTCAGAAGAATCCAGTTGATTTCCTTCCACAATGTTCTAGTAAAGGAAATTGTTCTCTCTGGAATCAGAGTAGTCTATTCAATGTAACTCAAAATGAGCAGTAATTAAAATCAAAAGATTTTTGCTCTAGAATCAAGATAAATGTATAAATGCTCTCCAACAAGTTATGCAGTAAACTCTGCTAAAACAATACACCAGGTATATATAAACATGATTTCAGTGCTTCTTGAAAAAATGAAAGTATTTTTAATTGATTTAATGGCAGAATTCTGTAGTTTCCAACGACCTTATTTTTTTAGAATTTGTTTATGTACTTTCAAACTTTTCAGCCTTTGCTTTTCTGTGTCTTTAACAAATTATCACCTCATCCATTTATTCATGTTTCATCTAATTTATATATTTCTATTCTTCCTTCCTTCTGCCCTTCCACATTACCTAAATCCTTTGTGGTTGGGAGTACTTAAATTTTTCAATTTGGTTTTCTCAGCCATTTTCTAAAGTTGGAGATGAGACTTTACAGGCATCACGATGAAAGAGATTAAAGTTGCATTATATCAATATTATAAAATGTTTGTATCAGAGTTGCTAACTAATGTTTTATATATTTAGTTAACTGTACAAAAGTCAACTTCTGTCCTGTATAACAACCCTAATTTTAATATTTTAATCTAAATTTTTTAATTAAAAAAATTCATCTTTTCTATTTAGCATCCTCCATAAATAGCCAACAATTTTAGTGTTTCAATGAAAAAAAAATTCAACATCCTCATGAGCCCTAACTGCTTAGTGTATATATATATAAGTAAATTGAAGTAGGTGAAAAAAATCATTTACCTGACAACTTTCTAGTCACTTCCTTAAGTCTCTGATACATTTTGGATAAACAAAAATTATGGAAATTAGGTTCATTGGCTACCTCAGCCAGATGATGAAGGTCAACATCATTAGTGATAAGACATGTAGATAATATGTTCCCTTCATGTGATAAACATGGCATTTTACCTTTGTGGTTTTCCTTCCCGAAACATATAAGCTCAGTCTAATCAAGAGGAAAATACCAGGCAAACCCAAATCGAGGGACATCCTGCAAAATATTTGACCATTACTCCTAAAAACTGTCAAGGACATCAAAAACAAGGAAAGTCTGAGAAACTGTCACAGCCTAGAGGAGCCCAAAGAGATACGATAACTAAATGTGATGTGATATCCTGGATGAGATCCTGGGACAGAAAAAGGACATTAAGTAAAAAATAAGGAAATCAGAGTAAAGTATGAACTTTACCTAATGATAATGTATCAGTGTTGGTTCATTAGTTGTGACAAATGTACCACACTAATGTAGGATAATAATAATAGAGGAAAGTGGGCATGATGTATATGAGAACTCTGTACTATCTTTATAATTTTTCTATAAGTCTAAAATTATTTTAAAATAATTTATTAAAAAATTAAGTGCCTTAGGAATATTATATTTGATATGAGATGTAAAGTTAGAAATTCTAAAATCAGGAAGTTCCTGAAAATAAAAAGTACCATAATTTTTTATACTTGATAAAGAATAGATAATGCCCAAGATCACTATAATCTAGCTTTTGTTTTAAGAACAAAGTATTCAAATATAATTTGATATTTACTGATATACTGATTTTTTTTTTTTTTTTTTTTTTTTGCTGTACACGGGCCTCTCACTGTTGTGGCCTCTCCCGTTGTGGAGCACAGGCTCCAGACGCGCAGGCTCAGTGGCCATGGCTCACGGGCCCAGCCTCTCCGCGGCATGTGGGATCTTCCCAGACCGGGGCATGAACCCGTGTCCCCTGCATCGGCAGGCAGACTCTCAACCACTGCACCACCAGGGAAGCCCCTGATTATTATTAATCAGTATTTCAAGTACTATATGTTGCAGAAAACATGAAAATAGTAGAAAATGATTAAAAGACTGTGGTCCCTGTACATGGTAATATAGGTGAACATAATTTATACAACAACAGAGAATAGAGTGTTGATTCCAATCTTTTATTCATCCTTAGGGAAAGCACTATCTAAATGAGATAATTGCTTTACACTTCATGGAGATGCCATACAACTAAAACACTTGTAATACCAGGGAATTCTAAGAATTTCAAGGGCTTTACTAAATGAAGAATTAGAGGAAAATACAGATGAGTGAATCATAAAGAGTATAAGTTTTAAAATGTATCAATGGAAACTCATGCGCAGCTCTTACGATATGTGGCATTTTATGGACTAAGGCAAAATAAATCCCTTTGAAAACTTAATACCATTTTTGACCTTGAATACTCAGTGTAAATTTTGCTGTGAATAAGAACCCCAGTTAGCAAATTACTCGGCTGTATTACTGAGTGTATGAAGTCACATGAGCACTTCTGGCTCTTTAGAATGAAAATATTGTATGAGTCAGCTTTTGAACTTTCAAAGAATTTCTATTGGTCTGATCTTAACACATTATAGCTACATGAAAATTATCCTCAACATTTGGATCAGCTATTTTTAAACAGAATATTTTGGAGGTATGACAACTATCCTAAAAGACAAATAGCCATTTCATATTTATACCAGAGTATATTAAATTACCAAGGCCTTCAAATACCCCACACTAGAAATACCTATTTGTAGAATAGGTACACTGGATCATTTACCTCTTCTTTCAATGGCATTTTGTCTTCACACCTTCTGCCTCCATAAATCCAGCAGCCCAGCTGCACTCTTTTCAAGTATGTTTAAATATTGGATTGAGAAGCATATATCCTGTGGCCTCATAAAATACTATTGCCAAAGAATATGTCATCAGATTGAGTGAGATCCAATAGAGACCTGCATTATACAAAAATTACACAAAATTATACACAAGTGATTGAGTCTAAAATATATTTACTTACTGCTGAATTATAAGCAAGGCAAAGTGCTAGGTGCTGTCCAGTCTGAATATTAAAGCTGAATAAACCATAATCCCTATCTTCAAGGAGCGTACAGTTCATTGGAGGACACAAGTACAGAGGGAAGTAATTTTAATATGGTACATGTACATAATTCTATAATAGAGGTAAAAACTAAACTATACGGAAATATGGAGGAAGGAAGGATTAGCTTTTACTAGGGACCTCTTGGAAGCATTCATGGCAGGAAAAGTATTTGAACTGGGTCCTAAATTAATGGGTTAAACTTTCACAGGTAAAAGTGGAATAGGAGAAGGGGAAGTAAGCGTGGGATGGAAGCATTTCAGACAGAGGGAGGCTGAAGGTGGAAATGGGTACAGTGTTTACAAGTAGTCCAGTGTGACTAGAGTAAGAAATCAGATCACAGGAGGTCAAACAGATGACATGGGAGTTTGAACAGCATTTTGCATGCAATGGGGAAACCATTAAATGTTCTTGGGCAATAGAATTTCAAGATCACACCTGATGTTTGAATGATCTATTGGACAGTCACATGAAGGATAGATGGAAGGGACAGAGATCATTTAGGTGATGCAATGATAAGCTCAAGTTTATGAAAGTCAATTAGTTAGCTTAATTTTAACAGCTTAGAATGTGTGGTAAACAGCCTCTGAGATGGTTTCTCATGATCCCAACCTCCAGGTATTCATGTCCTTCTAATAATAGAATATGGAAAAACTGATGGGATGTCATTTCTGAGATTAGGTTACAAAAAGACCTAGCTTCCATTTTGTGTGCTCTCTCTCTGTCCCTCTCATGGATCACCAGCTGCCACGTTGTGAAGACACTTAGGCAGTCTGAGGAGAGGCTCACATGTTCAGGAGTCAATGGCTACCAGCAACCATGTGATTGAGCTTGGAAGACTATCCTGCCCTGGTTGAGCCTTCAGATAAAATTGAAGCCCTGGCCAATGGCTTGACTGCAACCACAGAAAAGACCTTGTGCCGCTGGCACCACCCAAACTAAATCCAGATTCTTAACATATAGAAACTGTGAGATCATAACTTTATTTTTTAGCCACTGAATTTGGGGGTAATTTGTTAGGCAGCAGTAGGTAACTAATGCATATAGTAGGTCAAATTCAATATCTAGCCTGTCTTGTCTTTGTGCTAGATTATCAAATATTTCATCTTTGTCATTTCTGTACATTATATGGCTTGAAAATTACTGGATTATTAATAACATCCAGAATATTCTCCATATTTCTTTGTATAATCTTAACTATTATATTTGTTGTAGAAGTATTTCCCCCCAGGTAATACTTCTAGTTGTTTGCGCTGTGTGTAAAGTGCTCATTCAAAAATATCTTTGTGATCCCTTGACATTTAAAGCTGTTGGAGGGACTTCCCTGGAGGTCCAGTGGTTAAGCCTTTGCCTTCCAGTGCAGGGAGTGTGGGTTCAATCCCCGGTCAGGGAGCTAAGATCCCACATGCCTCATGGCCAAAAAACCAAAACATGAAAAACCGGAAGCAGTATTGTAACAAATTCAATAAAGACTTTAAAAATGGTCCACATCAAAATAACCTCTAAAAAAAAATAAGTAAAGCTTTTAGAGAAATGAAAGACACAGGATTTATATGTAAGAGAGGTCTTAGGAACCTATTTTGTGTTTTTGTTGTTGTCGTTTTTTAAATAAATGTATTTATTTTATTTATTTTTGGCTGCGTTGGGTCTTTGTTGCTGTGTGTGGGCTTTCTCTAGTTGTGGCTAGTGGGGGCTACTCTTCATTGTAGTGTGCAGGCTTCTCATTACGGTGGCTTCCCTCGTTGTGGAGCACGGGCTCTAGGTGTACAGGCTTCAGTAGCTGTGGCGCGCAGGCTCAGTAGTTGTGGCTCACAGGCTCTAGAGCACAGGCTCAGTAGTTGTGGCACACAGACTTAGTTGCTCTGCGGCATGTGGGATCTTCCCGGACCAGGGATCGAACCCATGTCCCCTGCATTGACAGGCGGATTCTTAACCACTGCGCCACCAGGGAAGCCCCTAGGCACCTATTTTGAAATTAGACACTTCTCGTATTTTCTGTTTATTCTTTTTAGGAAAACAAATTTGTTTTTAAAGTTTTTGGAGTACCGTAGTTAGAGGACACTAACTTTGAGTATTTGTTGCCACTTTGATAATGGGGGGGATAAAAACCTACTGGAAAATAATTAAAGAAGTTGCTAATCAGTTCATTAATCAAGTGTATCTGCTGCACATTATACAGAAACAAATTGAAAAGGGTGCTGTGTTAGCCAGAAACTCCCTCGCAAATAAAGTCAAGAGGGAAGATAAACTAAATTGACTTTCCTTTGTGGTTGATTTCTATCTAAGGAGATCTGTCTCTAAAACACTGAATGAAGAAACTTGCACATATGCATAGATTCAAGCTTCCACTAAGACTCTGCACTATGCCTTAGTTCTCAAGATTACTTTGAACTATATTTAATCAGTCTGTCTTTAGTTTTTGCTTTTGGTTTTGTTTGCATTTATAACTCGTTGACCATTTTCATTTTCTGAATGCTAAATATACTTAGAAAGAAGAGGAAAAAACTAATAACACCTTGCTCACTGCATTACAACAATGGTTTTGTAACCCAATCAAAAGGATTAAATAGCTGGATACTAAAAGGTTACCCAAAATTCTGTCCATGGACAAAAATATTTGTCAGCAGTTAGAATGAATCTGGTCCTTCCCACTCTCTATGGTGCCTTAGCTATAATTATGGCAGTGAGGCATTGTAGCCTGAAAAAACATAGATTTTCAATTATAATTAGAGTAGATCTTCCAGAGAGGTCTCTTCACAAGGTCTAAGGTTCTCTAAAGGGTAAAAGGGGTGACTAAAATCTGACTTAAAACAATATAGTCCTTCCTCTCCTCTCTTGATACTGACCTTCAAATGTATTGGTGTTTTTAAAAGCCAAATCCTAGAAGAATTTGCAGGTTCAGAATTGGAACTCACTTGAGTTTCATTAGGTTTGAGCCAGACACCAGTATGTGTTATTTTCTGAAAGCAAAATAATTTAGATTCAAAGCAATAGCCTATGAAGGAGAAACAGATGACCTGGCAATTGCATTTAAGACTCCCTTGGGAGACTTCCCTGGAGGTCCAGTGGTTAAGACTTTGCCTTTGAATACAGGGGGTGTGGGTTTGATCCCTGGTCTGGGAGCCAAGATCCCACGTGCCTTGCGGCCAGAAAACCAAAACAGAACCAATATTGTAACAAATTCAATAAAGACTTTAAAAATGGTCCACATAAAAAAAAAATCTTTAAAAAAGAAAAACAAAAGACTCCCTTCGTATGGACAGATGTATATGATAACTTATTTTGATATATCATTTTATTTATCTATTCCTTTAATTTTGGTCCTCAATTTTAAAAGAGTTCAGAAATATTAGACTTTTGATATACACATATATATAATGGGCATAAGTCTGAAATCCACAAATTTGGGTACATAAGAAATGTAACTTTATTTTTTGTAATTGAACTTAATTCTACCTTGAGACCCTATCCTACTGGGTAGTACCATAGAGAATGAGAAAAAAAATAGAGAAAGATTTATATAAATTTATACCTCATATGCTATTCCCACCATATCGTAAGCATGTAATACCCATTCATTAGGAAGCGGATTACATGTTTACTCCATTATAGATTATCTAGGATTATGTTGAATTTACTGATGAGAAATATGAGCAAAGAAATGCTACTGGATACAAAGTATTTTCCTTTCCAAAGGCATTAATTTAAGCGATTGGCCTATGATTATCCATCTGCTCTAGCAGTGAAAGATCCCTAAAGACAATGCTTGCTTTCTATCTTTTTCATACTCAGTATGCTGTTGGCATTAGCAAATATTTGCCCAAAATGGCTCAACTCAGGATCCAGAAGAGAGAAATATATGAACTGCAATGAGTCATTGATAAGATCTGAGTGAAAAATCTTTACATTTTTTTAAAGGCTTAGATGAATGGACACAACTTTCTATTGTTATGTTTATCTTTGTCTTGTTTCACACTCCCTCCCCAAGGGCATGTGTGTGTTTAATGAGAAAAAGAAGAGTTCTGCAAGTGGGAAATGCCAACTAGAAATGGACACTTTCACAGGAGTGGAGATAAAGATAAAATATTATATAATTTACCCCTGTGCACAAAATGCAAACCAGATGTTTTTTCCATTGATTTGCAAAACCTACAGTAGAATTTTCTGGTAATTAGCATCTTGCTGAGACTAAGTGAAGCAATACTTAACTTTAGAATGGTTTAATGGACTTCAAGTCATATGACATTGTTTTGCATGTTTTTTAAAGTAAGGTTGTAAATTAAAAATGCAAAGAAAGTCCTAAATAACTTAATATCACCAAGTTATTATCAGAGAATTGATCATCAATATGCAACTGATTAGAAGATATAAATATACGAATCCATCATGTATAAAATGGTAGGCGCTGCAGAATTTTAAGCTGTGAAGGCAAGTGCTTGACCAATAACAATTACCTGTAAAGATAGTCTAGAAGCCAAACAGTGGTTTAGCATCCTTGTTGGCAACTTTCTTTAGAAGGGAAGATGTGTGACCTTCAGTTCCTTTGCTAGTCATCAGTTATAGACACTTAAAATTTTATATTTATAATAATTCTATAACTTTCTAGTAACTGTTCATACAGTGACATTGAATTTTCTAGCCACGATATATGCATATATCTCTCCTGAGCTCTCAGGAAGGAGAGAGAGGGAAAGTGAGAAAGAGAGGGCACGAGCAGGGAGATAAGAAAAGTAAACTACCTACTACTTACTGCTTATAGGCGTGGTAAAAATTGCCCATTCCTCATGGGTAACCTAACTCCCCAATTCACCCTGACATTTCCTCCCAGATATTAAAAGCCAAACTAGATTTCTGTTTCTGAAGCAAAGGAAAGAAAATTCAAGTCAAGAGGATAAGGAGAAGAGAAGAGAGTTAATTATATTTCGCAAGGGTCCCAATCCACTTAGATCCTTACTAGGGTACTCAGCATTTTTTCACTGTGGCATTTGCATTTAGCATTTTTTAAATTGGGATGAAATGATTTTTATAGGTACTAGAGGAATCATTATGAGGTTGCCAAGAAGTACTGAATATCGTAACCAAAGCAGGGGGGAGGGTAGGTAAGTTCATCTCACAGAGGAAAGCAAATTTTCCTTCTCTCAAGTCATCTTTCTGGTCAGTATTGCCTGTATATCACATGCAATGAAAGGGGAGGGGCAATTACTGAAGTACTCAATAGGAAGATATCATGACCTAAAATAAGTCTTTTGTGACTCTATCCATTCCTGCCATATCCGAAGGGAATGCAAATCTTTCTATATTGCTATGCCATGATACACTTGAGCTAGCAAGGGAAGGACAAACTCAGAGTGACAGTTCTTTTTTCCGGTGTTCATACATGCCTGTGTGTGTGTGTGCGTGCGTGTGTGCGTGCACACCTGAGTGCACATGCCAAAATAAATTTGGCTTCACTGATTGCATTCTGGAATTTCCTTTCCATTATATGCCCTGGACAAAGAGGGCAGATGGGCAGCATAATCACAAAAACATCACAAAAATAAAAATCACAAAAATAAATGTGGTTCTAGAATTCTAAAGAGGAGGTGTTTTTCTTTTCCTCTTAGGAGAAATAAAAAGTATCATGTTTAAATTACCAACTAGGATCATCGACTTTAAAAGCATTGTTTTGTTCTGTAAGGATTGTGAAAGAGTGTTGCAAAAGGAGATAGTGAGATCTCCTAGAATGCATTGAAAAGACAGTGGCTGATCAGTTTTCTGGTGGTTTTGGCACATAAGCCTACTTGGAAGCACAATGTGGGTCTAAACCAAATTCAGCGGAATCAGATGAGAGCTGATTCAAAATGGGTTCTTCTTTCTGATAGGCATGAGATTAAGCAGTTTGCTGGGCATCTTGGAGCTGCTGCCACGGCATGATTAATTTTTCATATAGTCATATGGTAACCAGTTATGCCAGCCTCCCAGTCAGAAGGCCCTCAGTAAGTGTTTCAGGCTTCAAGTAGAGGGATGGGTAGGGGTAAGACAAGACTCTAGCTGAGGTTTATATGAGAATGTAACTAATAATGGGTGCTAGAGGCCCAGAATACCAGGCTGAATTGTTGGTTTGGAAAACTCAAATATATTATGGATATATTATTTGTATTATATGTAAGTAAATACAGATATGGGTTTGATCATTGAATCTCATATTCTGATTTGGGTCTATCAAAGGCAATTCTTTCTGGGTATCAGCTCCGAAAATGGTGATTAATTACTACCTGCTAAATGTGAAGAAACGGGACTTCTCAGTGGATCTTTCTTGATGGTGTTTTAGATTCAAAACTGACAGTTTAACCTGTTCCCCTTTCATGCATTCTTGCAAAGCCATGACACTGCAGTCAAGGGAGACATAATCCCCTTTCCTGCCAGGGCTCTGGGTGGTGGTTGCATCATTCTATATCCTGGAACACACGATTCTGCTTATTGGTCTTAAACATACATGCTAAACTCAGCAGCAAAAACATAACCAATATATGGTAGAGAAAATGACCAGGAGGGGACATTTTTTTTTTTTTGGAGGAGACATTCTTTAAAAGCCAAGAAATATACTGAATGAATAGTCTGAGATAAAGGTGAAAAGTGGAAAAAGCAAGCAAGGGTAGAAAGAATAAAGGGCTCAAGAGAGGATAAGTATTAATATCAGAAGGTATATCCATTATCAATTGCTGTATAACAAACCACCCCAAATTTAATGGCTTAAACCAATAATTCATGATGCTGCAATTTGAGCAGGCCTCAACTGGGCAGTTCCTCTGTTAGGCTCACCTAAGGTCACTCATACGGCTACAGTTATATGGAGGCTCTGCTGGGTCTGGATGGTCCAGGGTGGACTCGCTCACATGCCTGGTGGTTAGTTGGAAATGTCAGCCCAGCATTTCCAATCTCATAGCCTCTCCAGAAGGAAGTGCAGACTTCTTATATGGCCTGTGCAGTGTTTCAAGAGGTCAAGAATGGAATCTACACAGTCTCAGGGGGCCTGGGTCAGAAGTCACACAGTGTCACTTATGCTGCATTCTATTAGCCAAAGCAAGTCACAAAGCCAGTCCAGAGTGAAGGGGTGGGGGAAATAGATTCTACCTCTAGATGGGAGAAGCTGCATGTAATACGTGTTCATATTTAATCTATGATAGAATTTAAAGGACTGTGAAAAAAAAACCATGGCCAAGTCTAGTGTATTCTTAAGTGGAATCATTTTTAATATCCGCCATTTTAAAGTACTCCTTGAAGAGCCTCCATTTAACATGTTTTAAATGTCTCAACATATATTATTCTTGAATCCATTGAAAGATAATAGTACTGAGAAATATTTACATTTTATTCACTCAAAAAGCATTGAATACCAATTGGTGTCAGGCACTATGATTGATCTGTCACTCTCAAATCTATCAGCAGCCTGAGATGTAAAATGATTCTTTGCTGCTTTATTATAATAATTGTTGAACTTTCTTTGTAAATGCATTGCTGACCTTTGATAGAGAAAAGATTAATTCATATATTTATTCATCAAAAACACAAGAAGTACCCTTCCCTATCAAACTCCTTCAATTGTCACCATTCTACTGTCCCAGAGATTCAAATAGTATCACATCACATGAAATTGTAGTTGGAAGGGAAGGGGAAAACTAGTAAGGTTTATTTAAATTGAATTGCAAGCATATAAGACATCCTCTTCCCAAGAAATGAAAGCTAATAGAATATTAAATCAATAATATACATACTTAAATGAATATTATTTAATGTGATAGTTAACCATTATGTAGAGTGTCTAAAACCAAAGTGATTCAGTTGTCATTACAGCAACAAAGTGAAATTTATAAATGGATTGTCACTAGCTTCTTTTCAGTTTGTTGTAGAGTATTCCTCTGAGGAGAGAGGGAACCAGAAATAAAATCAATGCACGAGGGCCTCCCTGGTGGCGCAGTGGTTGAGAGTCCGCCTGCCGATGCAGGGGATACGGGTTCGTGCCCAGGTCCGGGAGGATCCCATATGCCGCGGAGCGGCTGGGCCCGTGAGCCATGGCCGCTGAGCCTGCGCATCTGGAGCCTGTGCTCTGCAACGGGAGAGGCCACAACAGTGAGAGGCCCGCATACCGCAAAAAAAAAAAAAAAAAAAAAAAAAAAAAAAAAAAAAAAAAAAAAAAAAAATCAATGCACGAGATGCAGTGTTTCTGCATCTCCATTTTTCCACCTCAGTTTTAGTTTTGATGTTATTTCCCTCTGGAGGCTATCTGAAAGCTAAAATCCTATATAAAAATCACGTAGGCCATGCCATTTTTACTGACTAGAAGTCAGCTTTCCTATAAAATATACCACAAGATATTACTTTAACAGTTTTGGTTCAAGGGGCACCAGGCTCTACAGACTACCTGAGCTCCAGCAGTGGCACATTCTTTTAGTTGGGACTCTAATGCTTGTCTGAATCATTGGGCTAACATTCTATTCATATTTTCATCTTAGAAAGGCAAGTTAAACTCTACTTTTAAAGGAGGTTTAAAAAAGAAGGCTTAAGAAATAGTAAAAGAAAAAGATCCACTGAAAAATAATTTTACAACCCATTCAGTTTCTTGAGTATGTATTGCAGACCTACTCTGCATCCAAGCTTGCTGTCCCTGGCTGCTATGGAAATAGCGGAGACAAATTCAAACAGTCTCTGTGCTTGAGGTACTTAGAATCCAGCTGGCGAGACAAACTGAACACTTAATTATGGACTCAACTTGGTATTCAAGACTTTCCATGGTATAGTCTTCAAGAGACCTTTTCTGCCTGTTTTTTCACTACTTCCCCCATCACCTACCCTCTACTCCAGCCTAACTGAATGATTCCCTTTTCTCTGACTATACCTTACCTTTCCAACCTCTATGGCTTTCCCCACCATTTTCCCCATATCCACGCTTCAAGGCCCATTTCAAATACAAATTCCTTCATGAAGACTTGCTGCCTGAAAACACACACATCACTGCCACCCACTCGCCCCCAAATCCAACGCTGTTTCCCCTTGTCCCTCTGTCATTGCACTTAATTCTTTGTGTTATAGTTGTCTCTTTATCCTATCTCCACCACCCATTAGATGTGGAGTACTGAAAGCAGAGACACTGTTTAGCTCTATCTCCTCCAGTACCTAGCACTTAGAGGTAAAATAGCTATTTAGTTGAATTAAAAGTGAACGCAAGAAAATTTTGTGACCATCTGCCAAAATGTATAGTCCCTGTGACAGTGTAGGAGACGAGGTAGCTTTTTTTCTTGGAAGTTTGATAAAAAATATATACTCCTGTAAAATGAATCACTTGGCCAAAATTTAACTGCGAAACTAACATTACTGTATGTTCATTACTCTGCATAATGTGTTTCTCATATATGTAAAAGCACATTATTTAGTCAGAACTATCGTGTTAAATTTCCCCAGTAATTCCTAAGGGCTGTCAGCTGCTCTTTAAATCTTGATTTTCTGTCAGGATTAATTAATAATCTTGCCTTTGAGTGAATTTAGAAGCAATGAGGGATTGAGCAGAAATATTTGAATACCGTCTCCGTGGTAAATTGGATAACCAATTTTCAACTTGGCCTTAATAGGAAAAAAAGAATCAATTGAATTCAGAACCTGTTTCTTCCTTTTTAATATTTCCTCCCCTTTTTAAATGAGTTAGAATGGAAGGGTATAGTTCTTTCTTGGTGTGGGGAGGGAGGAGTCTATTTTCATTCACTTTGAGAGGTTTCTCAAATTCCAGTGAGCCTTAATTTATGGACAATCCATATAGCTAACTGAAAGGTGATCCTCTGGAAATCAAAGGAAAATTCAGTACAATAACACAGAAATTGATTTTCATGAGATTTAAATAGTGTTTATTCTACAAACAAAAGCATTCCTCTCCTCCCTCCCTGCAAAGGAATTTTGTTGTCACATACTGATACTAACACATTGAAATCACAACTCAGTTCCTAAAACCAAACTGCCCTATATATCCAGAGATGTTAACTTACATCAAGCTAATAAAATAAAGCTCTTAATTTTTAGTTTCAGCTACACATCTGTACATGACCTCAGATTAAAAGTTCATTAAAATTACAAAAGGTTGAGAGACATTGATAAATAGGCTTAAAATGTTGTGGGGGTTTCTTTCACCTCCAATCACTCTTTTTTGCTAACCCAAGTTGCATCATGTACCATCCAGCAGTACATTTAGCTGTCATAAGACTGCTGATAGAATATGTCCATCTGCTAGGCAGTGCAGAATTACAATCACTTTCTCAGTGAAGCAATAAGGTGGAGAGTGTATTTCTATCTGTGTAGTATGACCTCATGTGTGTCCCTCACTTCCACTTTTTTTTAACCAGGCAGCAGTTTGCTCAAAGTTAACATTTTTCATATAGTTAAGAGGAAATGTTAGCAGACACAACTCCAAATTATTTCTGTTTGCAACTCCAATCCTATACTGAGCATTTGAATATAGATGTGGTTCACGTTCATGACAGTCATTATACTTTACATGAAAGAATGAGGTCAAACTGTGGGGACCCCAATCAGAAAGAGCTGAATGCCTGTGGACACCTCATCCTTTCTCGCTGCCTCCCCTGCTCTTGCTAGGGATCAGTGGTATCACCTATCAGACCGATGGTAAAACTTTACAAGAAATTGTCTTCTGTCTCGCTCAGATACATTACTTTTCTAGCTCAAACTCTGCTTGGGGCATGGAAGGTTCTCTCTGGTTAAGTTGACCAGACCTACTCTTCTAGCTTTTGCAGTCCTAGAGCAAGAAAAGTATAAATGTCAACAAGCAGAACAAGATGAGTATAACCAGAAGTAGAAAGAAGCCAGGGGATGAAGGCCAAAATCTATAATCACCTGTGGATAATTGAGCATTATCAGCAAACCCCTAAGCTTTTGCTTCAAAAGATGTTGAAACATGACCAGCATGCCTCTTACTTTGCATAGGTGCTGTTCTTTGAATTTCTATCCAAGCCTGTGCTTTTAAAATCAGCCTCAGATTAGATGCTTGATAACCCTTCTTCTTAGAAGTCACTCTAACTCCAGCATCTCCTTTGAGGTGGCTTCAGGTTTTCCATGCCTCATTTCAGTTTCCAGCATTCCAACCTTTGCTCCCACACAACTAACATTTTTGGTACCAATCTGGGGCAAGCGCTATCACTCATCTAATCCTCAAAGAATCTTTACAGGATAGATATCATTATCCTCATTTTATAGATGAAGCACCTGAGGCCCAGAGAAGTTAAGGAAGCTGCCAAAGGCCATACAATGGCTAAATGATAGTTAGAATTGATACCAGATCTGCCTGATTCGGAATCCTTTGGTCTTCATGTTGTTCCATGTCGCCTCCCTATTTAGGAATCTTATTTATATATATATATATAGATAGATAGATAGATATAGATATAGATATAGATTAGTTATAGATATAGATATAGATATAGATAAATATAGATATAGATAGATATAGTTTTTTTTGTAACATCTTTATTGGAGTATCATTGCTTTACAATGGTGTGTTAGTTTCTGCTGTATAACGAAGCGAATCAACTATACATATACATATATCCCCATATCTCCTCCCTCTTGCGTCTCCCTCCCACCCTCCCTATCCCACCCCTTTAGGTGGTCACAAAACACTGAGCTGATCTTCCTGTGCTATGCGGCTGCTAGGAATCTTATTTATATTTGTCCTTCACATATATCTATCCTATTGGAACTAAGTTGCAGTAAGTTTAGCATCAGTTCTTTTGAGCTGGTCTGGGTTCGACATTGCTGATGGAAATTCTCCAGTGGCCTCCAGATCCAAGTTCAAACCCATGCTCCAACGTCTGCCAACAGAAACCACTCTCTTCTAGGGAAAGGAGCAGAACTGAGGATGCCAGAACGCTTTGTGCAATCCAAAGCCAAACTCCCCAGTCATTCATTTATTCATATTCTCTCTATCACTAGCCCCCCCCCCCACACACACAATTTTTTTTGTTTTGTTTTGTTTTGTTTTGCGGTATGTAGGCCTCTCACTCTTGTGGCCTCTCCCGTTGCGGAGCACAGGCTCCGGACGTGCAGGCTCAGCGGCGATGGCTCACGGGACCAGCCGCTCCGTGGCATGTGGGATCTTCCCGGACCGGGGCACGAACCCACGTCCCCTGCATCGGCAGGCGGACTCTCAACCACTGTGCCACCAGGGAATCCCCACACACACAATTTTTGATGGACACACAATTTTATATCATTTTTAATCTGGAGAATTTGTTCCTCTCTTCTTTTCTAATTACTTGGCCCTACAACCTGCCCACAACAGTATGACTCACTCTCTGTGACTCTCCTTGAGGGCCCTTGTTATGAGTTCTCATTTCTGTGCCTCCTTTTTGAATATGCTCTAAAGAGCAGGGGTGGCCTTTGGCGGGAAAGAATGGCACATCAGGATGGCTCTGTAAGCCATGTTGCTTTTCTTAATCATGAAAAGGCACCACTATTCAATGATATGCCTTAGTTTTCTAATCTAATCGAATGTACAATGATAGGGTATTGGGGATTAAATACAAGCCCACTTCTATCCAAAGCTGACAATTCCTTTAAAGCAATGTGTAGTATTTTGCTCATTTCTTGTGAATGGTTTTTTGCATATGCCGTACATAATTTTCCTTGTATGCTCTGTGCAAGATGACACCTTGAAATGAAAAAAATATCTATAAAAAGATTAATGTAACTCGGTCTTCTGGCTAACGGTTTGATTTAATTAATTGACCAAGTTGACTCTAAACCTTTATGTTGCTTTGAAGGTTTTTTCTTGTCACAATAAGAACTTGAAAGATGTCCAAGCAGCTCACTAAATTACCTGCAACTGAAATAAGTTAATTCATGTTTGTTATTCAAAAGAATATATTTTGGAATTTTGCTGAGTTATTTGTACATGAAAGCCCACATCGAGAAATCTGCCCATTTATAAAATGACAGGTAGAGATTTTCCCAAGTGCTGGGAAAATATTTTATCTAAATTTTAAAAGAAGAAGAAAAGAAACTAATTTGAAAACACTTTAACATTTTTTATGAATTTAACTTGCTTTTTATTTGATTTGTTTGATTTTATTCACCTATGATCCAATTTGTAGATAGGCTGACTTGCTAAATGGCTTCAGTATTTGGTTTTAACTTACTGTAAAGTGGATCTCAGAAATTAAAGTTTCAGGTTAAAACTTGCCTTTCAGGTCTTCTTGCCTAAGTGTATAAGGAAATATGGAAATAACCTAATGTGCATAAACACATTCAAAATATTCTATAGCTCTTAAAAATGTTTTTAATTTTGAAATAATTTTAGGCTTACAGGAAAGTGACAAAAAATACAAAACTAGTCCAAAGATGTTCATATGCCCTTCACCCAGATTCCCAAATATTAATATTTCATCACATCTGCTTTATCATTCGTTCTCTTTTTAGATACAGACATACACACATGCATTGTTTTTTCTGAATGTTTGGGAGTAAATTGTAATATGATGTTCCTTTACCTCTAAGTACTTAAATGTATTTAAGTATAAAATGAAAACATTCTTTAATGTAACAGTACATTTATCAGCATCAGTAAGTTCAAATTGATAAAATCCTATCTAACTGATAGACTTTATTCAAATTTTGTCAATTCTCTCACTAATATATTTTATAGCAAGATAAAAAAATGCAAGATCACACATTGCATTTAGTTATAATGTCTTTTTTTTTTAACATCTTTCTTGGAGTATAATTGCTTCACAATGGTGTGTTACATTCTGCTTTATAACAGAGTGAATCAGCTATACATATACTTATATTCACATATCTCTTCCCTCTTGTGTCTCCCCCTCGCACCCTCCCTATCCCACCCCTCTAGGTGATCACAAAGCACCGAGCTGATCTCCCTGTGCTATGCGGCTGCTTCCCACTAGCTATCTGTTTTACGTTCGGTAGTGTATATATGTCCATGCCACTCTCTCACTTTGTCTCAGCTTACCCTTCCCCCTCCCCGTATCCTCAAGTCCATTCTCTAGTAGGTCTGTGTCTTTATTCCCGTCTTACCCCTAGGTTCTTCATGACCTTCTTTTTTTTTTTTTCTTAAATTCCATATATATATGTTAGCATAAGGTATTTGTTTTTCTCTTTCTGACCTACTTCACTTTGTATGACAGATTCTACGTCCATCCACCTCTCTACAAATAACTCAATTTCATGTCTTTTTATGGCTGAGTAATATTCCATTGTATATATGTGCCATATCTTCTTTATCCATTCATCCGATGATGGACACTTAGGTGGCTTCATGTCCTGGCTAGTGTAAATAGAGCTGCAATGAACATTTTGGTACATGACTCTTTTTGAATTGTGGTTTTCTCAGGGTATATGCCCAGTAGTGAGATTGCTGGGTCGTATGGTAGTTCTATCTGCAGTCTTCTGAGGAACCTCCATTCTGTTTTCCATAGTGGCTGTATCAATTCACATTCCCACCAAGAGTGCAAGAGTGTTCCCTTTTCTCCACACCCTCTCCAGCATTTATTGTTTCTAGATTTTTTGATGATGGCCATTCTGAATGGCGTGAGAGGATATCTCATTATAGTTTGATTTGCATTTCTCTAATGATTAATGATGTTCAGCATTCTTTCATGTGTTTGTTGGCAGTCTGTATATCTTCTTTTTAGAAATGTCTATTTAGGTCTTCTTCCCATTTTTGGATTGGATTGTTCTTTTTTTGTTATTGAGCTGCATGAGCTGCTTGTAAATTTTGGAGATTAATCCTTTGTCAGTTGCTTCATTTGCAAATATTTTCTCCCATTCTGAGGGTTGTCTTTTGGTCTTGTTTATGGTTTCCTTTGTTGTGCAAAAGCTTTTAAGTTTCATTAGGTCCCATTTATTTATTTTTGTTTTTATTTCCATTTCTCTAGGAGGTGAGTCAAAAAGGATCTTGCTGTGATTTATGTCATACAATGTTCTGCCTATGTTTTCCTTTAAGATTTTGATAGTTTGTGGCCTTACATTTAGGTCTTTAATGCATTTTGAGCTTATTTTTGTGTATGGTGTTAGGGAGTGTTCTAATCTCATACTTTTACATGTACCTGTCCAGTTTTCCCAGCACCATTTACTGAAGAGGCTGTCCTTTCTCCACTGTACATTCCTGACTCCTTTATCAAAGATAAGGTGTCCATATGTGCGTGGGGTTATCTCTGGGCTTTCTATCCTGTTCCATTGATCTATATTTCTGTTTTTGTGCCAGTACCATACTGTCTACCATTACTGTAGCTTTGTAGTATAGTCTGCAGTCAGGGAGCCTGATTCCTCCAGCTCCTTTTTTCGTTCTCAAGATTGCTTTGGCTATTCAGGGTCTTTTGTGTTTCCATACAAATTGTGAAATTTTTTGTTCTGGTTCTGTGAAAAATGCCAGTGGTAGTTCGATAGAGATTGCATTGAATCTGTAGATTGCTTTGGGTAGTAGAGTCATTTTCACAGTGTTGATTCTTCCAATCCAAGCACATAGTATATCTCTCCATCTATTTGTATCATCTTTAATTTCTTTCATCAGTGTCTTATAATTTTCTGCATACAGGTCTTTTGTCTCCTTAGGTAGGTTTATTCCTAGATATTTTATTCTTCTTGTTGCAATGGTAAATAGCAGTGTTTTCTTAATTTCACTTTCAGATTTTTCATCATTAGTGTATAGGAATACCAGAGATTTCTGAGCATTAATTTTGTGTCCTGCTACTTTACCAAATTCATTGATTACCTCTAGTAGTTTTCTGGTAGCATCTTTAGGATTCTCTATGTATAGTATCATGTCATCTGCAAACAGTGACAGCTTTACTTCTTCTTTTCCAATTTGGATTCTTTTATTTCCTTTTCTTCTCTGATGGGTGTTGAATTTTGTCGAAAGCTTTCTCTGCATCTATTGAGATGACCATATGGTTTTTCTCCTTCAATTTGTTAATATGGTGTATCACATTTATTGATTTGCATATACTGAAGAATCCTTGCATTCCTGGAATAAACCTCAGTTGATCATGGTGTATAATACTTTTTATGTGCTGTTGGCTTCTGTTTGCTAGTATTTTGTTGAGGATTTTTGCATCTATGTTCATCAGTGATATTGGCCTGTAGTTTTCTTTCTTTGTGACATCTTTGTCTGGTTTTGGTATCAGGGTGATGGTGGCCTCGTAGAATGAGTTTGGGAGTGTTCCTCCCTCTGCTATATTTTGGAAGAGCTTGAAAAGCATAAGTGTTAGCTCTTCTCTAAATGTTTGATAGAATTCGCCTGTGAAGCCATCTGGTCCTGGGCTTTTGTTTCTTGGAAGATTTTTAATCACAGTTTCAATTTCAGTGCTTGTGATTGATCTGTTCATATTTTCTATTTCTTCCTGGTTCAGTCTCGGCAGGTTGTGCATTTCTGAGAATTTGTCCATTTCTTCCAGGTTGTCCATTTTATTGGCATAGAGTTGCTTGTAGTAATCTCTCATGATCCTTTGTATTTCTGCAGTGCCAGTTGTTACTCCTCTTTTTTCATTTCTAATTCTATTGATTTGAATCTTCTCCCTTTTTTTCTTGATGAGTCTGGCTAATGGTTTATCAATTTTGTTTATCTTCTTAAAGAACCAGCTTTTAGATTTATTGATCTTTGCTATTGTTTCCTTCATGTCTTTTTCATTTATTTCTGATCTGATCTTTATGATTTCTTTCCTTCTACTAACTTTGGGGTTTTGTTGTTCTTCTCTCTCTAATTGCTTTAGGTGCAAGATTAGGTTTTTTATTTGAGATGTTTCCTGTTTCTTAAGGTAGGATTGTATTGTTATAAATTTCCCCCTGAGAAGTGCTTTTGCTGCATCCCATAGGTTTTGGGTCATCATGTTTTCATTGTCATTTGTTTCTAGTTATTTTTTGATTTCCTCTTTGACTTCTTCAGTGATCACTTCATTATTAAGTACTGTACTGTTTAGCCTCCATGTGTTTATATTTTTTACAGATCTGTTCCTATAACTGATATCTAGTCTCATAGCGTTGTGGTCGCAAAAGATACTTGATACGATTTCAATTTTCTTAACTTTACCAAGGCTTGATTTGTGACCCAAGATATGATCTATCCTGGAGAATGTTCCATGAGCACTTGAGAAAAATGTGTATTCTGTTGTTTTTGCATGGAATCTCCTATAAATATAAATTAAGTTGATCTAGTTTAATGTATCATTTAAAGCTTGTGTTTCCTTATTTTTTTTCTTTTTGGATGATCTGTCCATTGGTGAAAGTGGGGTGTTAAAATCCCCTACTATGATTGTGTTGCTGTCGATTTCCCCTTCTATGGCTGTTAGTATTTTCCTTATGTATTGAGGTGCTCCTATGTTGGATGCATAAATATTTACAATTGTTATATCTTCTTCTTGGGTCAATCCCTCCATCATTATGTACTGTCCTTCTTTGTCTCTTATAATACTCTTTATTTTAAAATCTATTTTTTCTGATATGAGAATTGTTACTCCAGCTTTCTTTTGATTTCCATATGCATGGAATATCTTTTTCCATCCCCTCACTTTCAGTCTGTATGTGTCCCTAAGTCTGAAGTGGGTCTTTTTAGATAGCATATATACGGGTCTTGTTATTGTATCCATTCAGCCAGTCTGTGTCTTTTGGTGGGAGTATTTAATCCATTTACAGTTAAGGTAATTGATATGTATTTTCCTATTACCATTTTCTTAATTGTTTTGGGTTTGTTATTGTAGGTGTTTTCCTTCTGTTGTGTTTCTTTCCTAGAGAAGTTCCTTTAACCTTTGTTGTAAAGCAGGTTTGGTGGTGCTGAGCTCTCTCAGCTTTTGCTTGTCTGTAAACGTTTTAATTTCTCCATCAAATCTGAATGAGATCCTTTCTGGGTAGACTAATCTTGATTGTAGGTTTTTCTCCTTCATCACTTTAAATATGTCCTGCCACTTCCTTCTGGCTTTCAGAGTTTCTGCTGAAAGATCAGCTGTTGACCTTATGGAGATTCCTTTGGTGTTATTTGTTGTTTTTCCCTTGCTGCTTTAATATGTTTTCTTTGTATTTAATTTTTGACAGTTTGATTAATATGTGTCTTGGCATGTTTCTCCTTGGATTTATCCTGTATGGGACTCTCGGTGCTTCCTGGACTTGATTAACTATTTCCTTTCCCATATTAGGGAAGTTTTCAACTATAATCTCTTCAACTATTTTCTCAGTCCCTTTCTTTTTCTCTTCTTCATGTTGGACCCCTATAATTTGAATGTTGGTGCATTTAATGTTGTCCCAGAGGTCTCTGAGACTGTCGTCAGTTCTTTTCATTCTTTTGTCTTTCTTCTGCTCTGCAGTAGTTATTTCCACTATTTTATCTTCCAGGTCACTTATCCTTTCTTCTGCCTCAGTTATTCTGCTATTGATCCCTTCTAGAGTATTTTTAATTTCATTTATTGTATTGTTCATCATTGCTTGTTTCCTCTTTAGTTCTTCTAGGTCCTTGTTAAATGTTTCTTACATCTTCTCTATTCTATTTCCAAGATTTTGGATCATCTTTACTATCATTATTCTGAATTCTTTTTCAGGTAGACTGCCTATTTCCTCTTCATTTGTTAGGTCTGGTGGGTTTTTACCTTCCTCCTTCATCTGCTGTGTGTTTTTGTGTTTTCTCACTTTGCTTATCTTACTGTGTTTGGGATCTCTTTTTTGCAGGGTGCAGGTTCGTAGTTCCCATAGTTTTTTGTGTCTGTTTCCAGTGGCTAAGGTTGGTTAGTGAGTTGTGTAGGTTTCCTGGTGGAGGGGACTAGTGTCTGTGTTCTGGTGGATGACGGTGTATCTTGTCTTTCTGGTGGGCAGGTCCTCATCTGGTGGTGTGTTTTGGGGTGTCTCTGGCCTTATTTTGATTTCAGGCAGCCTTTCTGGTAATGGATGGGGCTGTGTTCCTGTCTTGCTAGTTGTTTGTCATAGGGTTTCCAGCACAGTAGCTTGCTGGTCTTTGAGTGAAGCTGGGTCTTGGTGTTGAGATGGAGATCTCTGGGAGGTTTTTGCCACTTGATATTATGTGGAGCTGGGAGGTCTCTTGTGGACCAGTGTCCTGGAATTGGCTCTCCCACCTCAGAGGCACAGCACTGACTCCTGGCTGCAGCACCAAGAGCCTTTCATCCACACGGCTCAGAATAAATGGGAGAATAAATAGAAGGAAAGAAAGAAAGAAAGGGGATAAAATCAAATCAAATCAAATCAAATAAGGTAAAATAAAATAAAGTTATTAAAATAAAAAATAATTATTAAGAAAAAATTTTTTTAAAGTAAACAAAAACTGACGGCAGAACCCTAGGACACATGGTGAAAACAAAGCTATACAGACAAAATCTCACACAGAAGCATACACATACACTCTTACAAAAAGAGGAAAAGGGGAAAAAATTATATATCTTGTTCCCTAAGTCCACCTCCTCAATTTGTGATGATTCGTTGTCTAATCAGGTATTCCACAGATGCAGGGTACATCAAGTCGATTGTGGAGATTTAATTCACTGCTCCTGTGGGAGAAATTTCCCTTTCTCTTCTTTTTCACACAGCTCCTGGGGTTCAGCTTTTGATTTGGCCCCGCCTCTGCTTGTAGGTCGCCTGAGAGCGTCTGTTCTTTGGTCAGACAGGACAGGGTTATAGGAGCAGCTGATTAGGGGGCTCTGGATCACTCAGGCTGGGGGGAGGGAGGGGTATGGATGCAGGGGGAGCCTGCGGCAGCAGAGGCTGGCGTGACATTGCACCAGCCTGAGGCGTGCCGTGTGTTCTCCCGGGGAAGTTGTCCCTGGGTCACGGGACCCTGGCAGTGGCGGGCTGCACAGGTTCCCAGGAGGGGAGGTGTGGATAGTGACCTGTGCTCGCACACAGGCTTCTTGGTGGCTGCAGCAGCAACCTTAGCGTCTCATGCCCGTCTCTGGGGTCCGCACTGATAGCCGCGGCTCGCGCCCTTCTCAGGAGCTCCTTTAAGCAGCGCTCTTAATCCCCTCTCCTCGCGCACCAGGAAACAAAGAGGGAAGAAAAAGTCTCTTGCCTCTTCGGCGGCTCCAGACCTTTTCCTGGACTCCCTCAATCCGACCGAAGCCCGAGCCTCAGCTCGCAGCCCTGCCCGCCCCGGCGGGTTAGCAGGCAAGCCTCTCAGGCTGGTGAATGCTGGTCGGCACTGATCCTCTGTGCGGGAATCTCTCCGCTTTGCCCTCCGCACCCCTGTTGCTGTGCTCTCCTCCGCAGCTCCGAAGCTTCCCCCCCTCCACCACCCACAGTCTCAGCCCGTGAAGGGGCTTCCTAGTGTGTGGAAACCTTTCCTCCTTCACAGCTCCCTTCCACTAGTGCAGGTCCCGTCCCTATTCTTTTGTCTCTTTTTTTTTTCTTTTTTCTTTTGCCCTACCCAGGTACTTGGGGGATTTCTTGCTTTTTGGGAGGTCTGAGGTCTTCTGCCAGCGTTCAGTGGGTGTTCTGTAGGAGCTGTTCCACATGTAGATGTATTTCTGATGAATCTGTGGGGAGGAAGGTGATTTCCACGTCTTACTCTTCCAGCATCTCAAATCTCTATAATGTCTTTTTAATCCCCTTTAATCTAGAACATTTCCCATGCCCAAAATGCATTACTTGGCTCTAACCGTGAGGAAACGTCAAACAAATCCACATTCTACAAACTAATTTACCTGTACTCTTCAGAAATATTATACTTTTTAAAGTTATGGCACGTCTCTAGTAGAGTACAGATGCATTTTTTCCTTTTTAATTTCCTCTAAGAAAAAGAAAAACTCAAAATAATACCTAAGTATGTTTTCAATAAAGACCTTTTTTTTTTTTTTTTTTTTTTTTTTTGCGGTACACGGGCCTCTCACTGTTGTGGCCTCTCCCATTGTGAGGCACAGGCTCTGGACGCACAGGCTTAGTGGCCATGGCTCACGGGCCCAGCCGCTCCACGGCATGTGGGATCTTCCCAGGCCAGGGCACGAACCCATGTCCCCTGCATTGGCAGGCGGACTCCCATCCACTGCACCACCAGGGAAGCCCTAAAGACCTATTTTTGAATGTCAAAAAAAACACTCAAACTCTCAAATTTTAATTTAAACATAGAATGGCCATTTCAAAAAGAAGTATTATATAACAAGTTAAGGAAAATCTATCTTTCATATAGAGATTTCAGACAATTGCTTGTTCATTCTGAGTTGAGCAATATTTCTTCCATGGGATTTTAAACTAAGAACATTTTCCTGCTTGTTGAGTACTTTTGTTTCTTACATTCTGCCTCATAGCCATCTCCCACTACCATGCATATAACACCACCACCTAACTCTGAGCCCAAAAGTCTAGAAAAGAGTTCTAAATGGCATATGAAGTTCTTACGAATCTTTCCTCTAAGGAGGGATAGGTATGGGCAATTGGGAAGACTCATCTCCCCAAAAAGACCTCCCACAGGTCCTCTACCAATTCAGGCTGCATTTAGTTAAATAAGATCTTCCTATAAAACACAAGTAAGAATATCTGTCACTATCAATATTTTATACCTCCATATTAAGTACTCCACTCTGACTACTTTCTGGTTTGTAAGTGAATAGAATATTTTGTTGTGGAGCAGGGAGAATGGGAGAAGTAATGTAGGGCAAGGGTTATTTGGTGAAAGGGTTAGGGTTAGAGGTGAGAGTGGCTCTTTGGGCCCCTATACTAGGGAATTATAAGTAGCAAGAGGGCCCTGTACATGCACTAAAAGGCAGGGAAGGAGTGCCTAAAAATAGGTAGAAGGCCACCTACTTTGCAATTTTGCCTGGTAACACCAATCTATGCAGCCGATGCCTGGTTTCAAGTTTGTCACATCTGCAAATGATGATAAACTAGATCAGTAACACTTCCTGGTTATTGTCTGATTGTATGAATTTTGAAACTAATATTTACATTGTTATGATTCAGTAAAACATGTGTGTCATGGTAGGTTTTTTTTTAAATTTTTTTCTTTATAATTTGTTTAATCCAGTGGCTATTTTCAGAAGTCCCTAGGTGGATTTCTCACTCTGGTTATTCCCAAAGCATAGAGTCTCCCATACTGCCTATTCTACATATAACTTCCTTCCTAAGACATTTTTTTAATCCCTATTTTCCATCTCTCCATTCTCTAGAAATGGCGTTGTGAAGGTAAAAGCCAAAAAATTATAGCATGAAGTCATTTCCTCATTGGAAAATGAGGCAAATGGTCCACAGCTATGTATGAAACATTTCCGACTTAGGATTTGTGAAAGTAGCACTGACTCAGCTAGTAATCATGGCAAGTGTATAGACTTAGACTTACTAAGACTTACAGAAGTCTAATTTTAGTCCATAACTGTGTGACCTTGATCTGGTCACTAAGGCTGTCTAGGCATCGGCAGTCTCCCCTTGCATGAAATGAGGTTGTTGGACTAGATGATCTTTGCATTTTCTCCCAAGCTATGAACTCAATAATTTTGAGTGTAGGAACTTACAAAATCACTTAAGGAGGAAAAATTTCATTCATTTATGGATGCAAATTTATTGAGCTTCTACTATATACGACATTCCATGGGAATGAAAAAGCCAGACATCTTAACCTTACTAAGTTATTTTGTTTGTACATATCTAGAGAAGAGAATGTGAAAAGTTTACATGAAAAATCAGCAAGTCAACATTGTAAATAAATAGATAGATAATAAATAGAATCAGCAATTAATACAGCCTCAGTTAAATAGTGGACTTCCAGTGGATGGAATCATAACATTCGGGGCTAAATTATATTTGAGAATACCTACTCTTAATGAATAGGTTTTTATGCTGTGGAACCATCACCTCAAAATGTAGCATCTAATCCATTTCACTCTTCACAGTTTTCTTTTTGAAAGTATAAATTTCTTTCCCATAAGATAAAGTAAAAAGAAAATCTCAAGATGGCTAGAGTTTTTTCTTTTAATGATAATACAACTCCATATGGAAAAGTAATATATGTGTTCCTATCCGAAGAATCCCCCCTAAATTAGAACTTCTAAATCATGGAATTTCGAAGAACTAGTAATAGTTGTTGACTTCTTAATCATTGCTATGTGTATTCATTTACTAGGGTTTCTGTAACAAATACCACAGCTTAAACAATGGAAATTTACTTCCTCACAGTTCTGGAGGTTAGAAGTCCAAGATCAAGGTGTTGGCAGGTTTGGTTTCTTCTGTGGCCTCTCTCCTTGGCTTGCAGATGGCTTCCATCTTGCTGTGTCCTCACATGGTCATTACTTTGTGTTGCC
Organism: Mesoplodon bidens; assembly: GCF_964165515.1. Lineage (NCBI taxonomy): Eukaryota > Metazoa > Chordata > Mammalia > Artiodactyla > Ziphiidae > Mesoplodon > Mesoplodon bidens. The sequence continues at coordinate 58,233,727 of NC_138163.1, read as the reverse complement.
TCTGTCCTAATTTCCTTTTCTTATAAGGACACCAGTCATACTGGATTAGGGCCCACCCTGACAGCCCCATTTTAATTTAATTACTTCTTTAAAGGCCCACTCTCCAAATATAGTCACATTCTGGGGTACTAGGGGTTAGGGCTTCAACAAAGGAATTTGGAGGGACACAATTCAGCTCATAATACTATGTTTCTTTCCAAAATAATGGACCTGGATTTATGTTATTCTTACTACTGTTTTGTGCACTGAATATATTTTAATTTTGATTATATAATTGCCTTGCACATGTATCAGCTTATCACCATGTGCCAAGGATGTGAAATTTACTGCTTCAAAATACATCCTAATTAAGATAATTATATATTCACAACATTTTCATAGCATTTGATTTTTTTCCTTGTTAAACATAACAGAGAATTGGATGTTGTTCACATATCACAGATCAGCCAATAAACCAGGCATTTTTACCATACTCTGTGTTGATAAGGATTTTTTTTTTCCCCATGGCAACAATAAATTTTGTTGCCTTCAACTTCTAAGACTCCCTTAATTACAAACACAATGGACTTTTTTACAAGGGATATTATATATGCAGCAGTTGTTTAAACCTGAAATAGAAAAATTAAGAGGGAAAATATTCAAGTCCAGTGTGGCCCAGTGCTGAAACACAATACTGCAACTTTTGACATTTTACTGAATCTGCAACTGTATTCTCTGGCTGACTTTAAAAGACTTTATGTAATGAGTAGGCTAAAAAAAATGGTTGGGAAAATGTAAAAGTAAAAGAGTTTTAAGAAAGTATGATAAAGCATAAGGCCTAACTCAAATTATATGCAATAGATTATATGGCTGTGGTGCCAGCAGCCTGGATTTGTATCCTGACAATTCCTACTTACTAACTGCCTTTACTTCTTTGTACCTCCGTTTTCTCATCTGTCAAAGTGGATAAATAATGATACCTATATTACAGGCTTGATGTGATGAAGAACAGAATAATTCACATGAAACATTCAGTACAGAGCCTGGCATAGAGTAAATTCTCAACAATTTCTAGTTATATATTGGTGTATGTGTATATATGTATATGTGCCTATGTATATGTATACTTGTATATATATATATACACACACACATATATTATTCATATTATGTATGTGAATACATAAATATTAGAATGCATCTTCACATTTGCCACCCTCCCTTTGGTATACTACTAGGGTGTATGTAGCTCAATTACACCCTCCCTTTGGTATACTACTAGGGTGTATGTAGCTCAATTACAGGCTCAGTTACAATTATAGAGCTCCTCCTCTCACGGTGGAAGCTAGCAGAGACATAGTCAGCTGGTGAAATCAGTCTCAAATGGTACATCTTTCTGTAATCAGACATAGGATCCATAGCAGGATGCCTAGTGATTGCCTCAGACACTACCTCTAGCCTAGAGGAGAATTGTGGTGCAGAATCCAAATCCCTTGCTTCCATGCCTCTCAGTCCCTGAGCAATCTCTTGATGCATAGAAAGTTTTGTAAAGGTCCTTAAGTTTTTCTTTGGTCTACATGTGGCCTTTATGATTAACTCATTTTCAAGCTCTCAGAAGACAAAGACTACACCCCTCTCTCATACAATCCAGAGATACCTGCTAGAAGCTTTCTCACACCTTAAACACTGAGTAAATCATGAAGTCCAATGGGATCCTGAAACTAACCCATAATCCAAGAAACTGAGAAAGGCTAAAGAGGTTCCCTCCTCTGGAACCACAGTAGTCTAGAAGGCTCAAGAAATTAGTGAACGGCAGGAAGGATAGTGGTTACTGCTTGGACTACAGAGAAAAGGCTCCCTGGATTCAAATCCTAGCTCTGCAGCTCAATAGTTGTACGACTTGGGTGAGTTGTTTGACTTCTCTGTGCCACATTTTCCTCCTCTATAATCTGGAGATAATCAGATTATCTACTTTATAGAGTTCTGAAGTTAAGTAAATGTGTATTTGTAACATGCTTAAAATAGTTCCTGGCACAAAGTAAGTGATAGCACTTACCTTAAGTATATGCGACATAAGTAAAATCAAATAATGGTTGACACCTCCTAGCTACTTAAAACAGTGGCCCCAAAACTAGTCTGTTCCACACAGGTCTTCCAGACCAAGAGCCACTATAAGTCTAGTAGAGCTCTCCCAACAAGGCAGCTGTATATCTCTCAGCGTTTGTGTTGGGGTTCGTCAGACAGAAGAGTATAAGTTGTTCCCAGCCAAGGCCTTCCTGAAGAGGCTTAAAGAAACAGGCTGGTGGGACATTTGGTATGTGTTTCTCTGATGCTTTACAGTCTGTGTTTCTAGTGACTGCATCATTAGTGTGTGTCTCTTTTCTGGGCTTGCACTCTGTCATTACTCATCTGTGTCTGTTTTGACTTAAACTGGTCCCTGGAAGAGAGGAAGAATATGGATCTCATTGAGTTCTAATATTTCTGTATGATGATAGCTCTAGCACCAACAAAGAAACAGTTGCATGTCCGTTGGCTGCAAACCAGATCTTCAGAAAAGCAGTTATATGGCAACCTTTATGAAATGCAATCTTCCTTTACCTTCAATTTCGTGTTTTATTTCACTGTATGGTTTTTAAGTGAGAGAGGTAAGAAGAGAGAGCTAGCTACAAGGTGGAAGTTGAAATATTTTTACAGAGACATCATTATAGTCAATGTGATTAACTATAGTTGTAAGTAGGGTGAGTGGGAGAAAACCTTATTAAGAAAATGAGAAACAGCGATGAAGAAAAGGACTTCAGGTAAAAAACCTGGAAATCAGTGTTAGTGTAGGAAAAAGACTGTAAGGTAGAAAAGGAATTTTTTACTGAAAAAATGAATAAAAGGTGATTTTATTTTTATTTTAAATAAGACTGTCAAAGCATTTCATAAATAATAAAGCTTTCTATGACTGTAGAAGATGGTTATTCTTGTATAGCAAAGGCCGTGTTAATGAAATGGCTAGAGAAGTAACATTTTACCTGGTTTTATATGTAGATCTACTGTGTGCATTACTGTAATTTTTGTTGTAAACTTCCCCTAAAATAGGTTTTGTGAACAACAACAGTAATAGCAACCATCCTCATGACTCTACCGTTCTACTATGGACTCAGGAACTTTCACATGAGCATTCCAGCACTATATATCCCATTTTACAGCACAGAACACCAACCAAAACTTCAAAGGGAATATCGTGCAACAGAGAAGCAGTTTCATTAGGTGAATCATGATCCTAAATATTTCAGCTGTGGCTTTGAGAGCTCTGCTCTATTCCCAGCGGATATGATGGTAGAGAGAAGCAGTCAATTTTCCATGGGTTTTATGTCTGTTCCCTTCCTTCTAGCCAGAATCATCTGGGAATTAAACATGTATGGAAGTTGTAAAGGGACTCTCCATATGCTTACTGAGACTCTTAGCTGGCAGAGAAGAATAGACGCTTTGGAGAATTCACTGGACATAGATCCTCTACCGAGTAAAAGGATTGCCTCTGTTAAGTCATTCATCATCCACTTATTTATTTATTCAATAAAAATATATTGGGTGCTATATTAGTTTCCCAGGGCTACCATAATGTATTGCCACAAACTGGGTGGCAAAACTAGAGGTTTATTCTCTCACAGTTCTACAGGCTAGAAATACAAAATCAAGGTATCAACAGGGCTGGTTCCTTTGGGGGGCTCTGAGGGAAGAATCTGCTACATATCTCACTGCTAGCATCTGGTGGTTGCCAGCAATCCTTTGCATTCCTTGGCTTGCAGCTGCATCACTCTAATTTCTGCCTTTGTTGTCACATGGCCTTCTTCCCTTTGTGTGTCCTCTGAGTCTTTGTGTTGCCAAATCTCTTTCTCCTAATAAGGATGCCAGTCATTGGATGTAAAGCCCACCCTAATCCAGTATGACCTCATCTTAATTTGATTCCATCTGCAAAGAACTTATTTCCAAGTAAGGTCACATTCGCAGGTACCGCAGGTTAGGACTACAATATATCTTTTTGGAGGACACAGTTCAACTCACAACAGTGCCTTCTTTGTGCCAGATACAGTGCTGGATGATGGGGATGGAAAGATGAATAGCATGCAGTCTCTGCACTCAAAGACTTCATTCAAATGGAGGTAGACATAAATATATAATATATTGTCATAAATAATATACGTCTCAACAAAATGCTCTGGGAACACAGAGAAATGGGCGACTAACATCGTCTTAGGTGACGAAAAAGCTTTCTTATGGAGCTGTCTTTTGAGGCATGGGAAAGAGGATATTGGAGTTAATAAGTGAATTCATGGTCATGAGTATGCAAAGGTCATTACAGAAAAAAGCAACAATATGTATAAAAAGATGATGTCATGAAAAGACCCAGCATCCTTCAAGAAAGTCAAGGAGATGTAACTGGACTGTAGGGTTAGTTGTAGGGAATGGTAGGATACACGGTTGGGCTACATAGGAGAGAATGAATAGGTGGTAGATGGTAAAGAGCTCTATTTCATGCCAAAGAATTTGGCTTTATAATATATAATAGAAAGCCTCTACCAATACCATTGTGGATATTTTTTTAATCCTTAAAGTAACAATGAATGGACTTAAGTAGTATCATAAAATGAAGTGAAACAGTAGTTAATAAAGTATCTTGCAAAATGAGAAAGGCCATTTTGATTTAGTGAAAATTATTGGAATTATGCAATAATTTTAAGGAAATGCATGTTTATTTACATCTAGTATGTTCAGGAGCTTCAGCTAAGTTAACAAGATTCAGTCATTCAAATATTAGTGAGGTCCTTAAGGACCCAGTTTTAATGAACAAATAGGGCTAAATTGTAATTAGCATATCAATTGTATGTAAATTGATGCTTGTAAAGTACTTGAGGGGATTTGAAAAGTTTGTTCTCTTAAGCATTTTAAATATTCTCCTTATAATCTTATTTATACTATTAATTTTAGATTATCTATGGGGAAGGAGTTTGCTTAACAAAAGTAAACGTCAACCCTAGTCCCTGGGAAACTTAAGAATTCTGAGTTAGTCACTTTTTATTTATTTAAGTAAGTATTGTATTACGTAACATCTGTGAACCAGATTCTGTCCTAAGGAGCAAGGATTCAAAGATATGACAGGGCACATCACTATCCTCATATAACTGACAGTCTAGTGGGAGAGACTAAGGTGGAAACAAATAATCACGTTAAAATCTGTTGAGTTGGATAATGGTGTATACGGGTTGCTGGGTGAATGCAATGGAAGAAAGACTCAACTCTTAGTGGGAGAAGGGAAGCAGGCGATCAGGGAAGGCTTTATATTTAGGTTGAACTTTGAAGGATAAAAAGTGGTTTTCCTAGTAGACAAGGAGGCCAGAATGGGTAGTCAGTATCTGAGGTTTGGGGCACAGCTCTTTAAAAAGCTGAGAGAAATGGAGGCTTTGCCATGGTCCTAGAACTGCAAAAACTGAAAAGTGTATGGTTTGGGGGCGAAAAAGTATATGGCTTGAGGTACAGATGTGAAGAGGCAAGGTGAGAGATGAGGCTGGGGAGTTGGACAGCAGCCAAGAAGGGTTCTGATACAAAGGAGTTCGAACTTTTATATGGTGTATGATCCACTGACATGTTTTAAGCAGAAGAGAGCCATGATCAAATTTGGGGTTTTAGAAAGTGACCTCTGGGAGCCATTTGGAGTAACAGACTAGAGCAGTGGTTTTCAAACACTTTTTCTTTTATGCAGAGAAAACTTTTCCAAATAAAATCTTCTAGCTAACCAAGATAAGAGTGGTATTTTATTAGAATAAACATGTGTGTTCAAAGGTAGAACATTTATTTACTAGGGGGTGGTGAAAAAAGACAGCTTCAAACTAAAAAGTGTAAAATTGGGGATTATACGTTACAGCTTCTGTGTTACATCAGATTCAGCATCAGAATTACATCTGATTTATTAGTGTACCATATTGAGACAATTCTGGTTTGCAGTAATAAGTTGCTGTAAATAATGTTTTAAACAACTCTCCTTGCCATGTCAGGGTATTCTTCAGTTGAAACTGATCTAGAAATATAAAAAAGGACAGATACTGGGGGGAAAAGAAACCCTAAACACAGTCACAATGGCTCAAATAATTTACCATAAATAGAACATTCAAAACTTTTTCAAAATTTAAAAATCATGTTGGGGGATAAAGGAGGAGTTTGGGATTAACATATATACACTACTATATATAAAATAGATAACCAACAAGGACCTACTGTATAGCACAGGGAACTATACTCAATGTTTTGTAATAACCTATAAGGGAAAAAAATCTGAAAAAGAATATATATAACACAACATTGTAAATCAACTATACTTCAGTAAAAATTAAATTAAGTTAAAAAATAGGGCCTCCCTGGTGGCGCAGTGGTTGAGAGTCTGCCTGCCGATGCAGGGGACACGGGTTCGTGACCCAGTCCGGGAAGATCCCACATGCCGCAGAGTGGCTGGGCCCATGAGCCATGGCCGCTGAGCCTGCGCATCCGGAGCCTGTGCTCCGCAACGGGAGAGGCCACAACAGTTAGAGGCCCGTGTACTGCAAATAAATAAATTAATTAATTAATTAAATTACATTACATTAAATTAAATTAAAATTTCAATTCAACCTATAGTGTTACATCTCTATTTTATGAATTCACTTTTTGTTTCCACATGCATGGTAGACACAGTAAATGTCTGCTGAATTAATATCACCAAGAACAAAGTAAAACTTTCACCAACAAAATACATACTTAAATAGCATGAAACCACAAGGATTTAAAATCAAAAGTAGTTCTCTTGCAAGAGAGAGAGAGGATATGGGGATATACGTATGCACATAGCTGATTCACTTTGTTATACAGCAGAAACTAACACAACATTGTAAAGCAATTATACTCCAATAAAGATGTTAAAAAAAAAAAGTAGCTCTCTTCTACAGCAAGACAGATATTCACTGGTATTTGTCCTCTCGTCCAACTTCCAACTCTGATTTATACAATCCTGACCTACCAGAAAACTGGGATAGATATCACGTCATATCTATCCCAAGAAGATCAAAAAGAGGTCCTTCTTTAAGAAAGAAGAGACTCATGTAAATTTGTATGGGGTTAGGGGAGAGATGTCCCTCTCCAGTTCCATTAGAAACTGCTGCTAAGAAGGGTTGGGAATAAACATCTTCGAATCCTACCCACCTCTCAAGATCCACATCACATTTCACCTTCTCTATGTGACACACTGATAGCTCAATATTTCCTAAGGGTTGCCCACATGCCAGGAACAGCACTAGATGCCAGAGATACAGACATGAAAAAGAGTAGCTCAAAAAAAAAAGAGAGAGAGAAAAAGAGTAGCTCTCATTATAATTCCTAGCATCCGTTTTCACTCGCTTGTTTTTTAATTATTTTGCCCATCTATATACAAGACTCTAAGGCCCATAAGAGCAAAGTTTCTGTAAGTTTAATTCAACATACTTTTTTTTTTTTTTTTTTTTTTTTTTTTGCGGTACGCGGGCCTCTCACCGTTGCGGCCTCTCCCGTTGCAGAGCACAGGCTCCGGAGGTGCAGGCCCAGCGGCCATGGCTCACGGGCGCAGCTGCTCCACAGCATGTGGGATCCTCCCAGACTGGGGCATGAACCCGCGTCCCCTGCATCGGCAGGCGGACTCTCAACCACTGAGCCACCAGGGAAGCCCTAATTCAACATACTTTTATTTGCCACAAGCTTTGTGGCAGGTCCCATGTTAGGTGTTAAAGATACAAAGATGTAGAAAAAAATCCTTGAGTAACTTACAGTTCTAACCTGTATAAAACCTAGAGGGCTACAGTATACATATGCATAGCCAGTTAGCTGTGAGGATAACTCCTTCAATGCTCTGACTAGATCAAAAATGAGATTAAAATATATATTCTCCTTTTCAAATGTGTCATTTTGATTTCACTTTCTTCTTGGGACCCTGTGGATGCCACATGAAAAACCCTTAGGTTCCACTCCAATTACATCCATACTTCATATCCTAGGATGGGCCATCACCCTACAAGGATTTTATTATGTTAACCATCACAAGTCCTTTGTATTATGAATGTGTGGGGTTCACTTTCACACATTACCATATATCTCAGCATTCCTTATACTTATTTAAAGCGGATGGTGGGGAACCTTTATTTTTTTTATTTCTGGGAATATTTTGGTGGTGGTGGTGGTGGTGGTATTGGGATATTGTTATTGAGGGGATTTTTGTGTGTGTGTGTGGTATGCAGGCCTCTCACTGTTGTGGCCTCTCCCGTTGCGGAGCACAGGCTCTGGACGTGCAGGCTCAGCAGCCATGGCTCACGGTCCTAGCCGCTCCGCGGCATGTGGGATCTTCCCGGACCGGGAAATGAACCTGTGTCCCCTGCATTGGCAGGCGGACTCTCAACCACTGCGCCACCAGGGAAGCCCTATTGGGGGGATTTTTGTCACCTTCTTTTAGTGATTATCGCTATGCATCTATCATATTTGATGATGTGTATCCTTTGTTTTAGTATCATCCACTTGGATCAGTTCCCCTTCCAGGTTTCTGTTTGTCTTGATGCGTGTGTTTGTTTTGCTGTAAAAGAAAATCAACAATTGAATTGCCAGTGACAGACACACCAGGACCATTCTTAACAGATGTGTAGAGATAATTTCTCTTCCCTTAAAGTCTGTAAGTTATCATCCTCTATAATGCCTTTTAACTGCAACTCAACCACAGTAGACTACTAACTACCAAACAGTTGACTGCTGCCTAGGATGTGTTTTCAGTCGTTGGCTTTTCTAAGTAATTATTTGTCAGAAAGGAAGGGGAATGGATGAAAATATCCATTCTGACACCTCCCAAAATGGAAGTGTTAGTTGACTGTATCTGTTACATCACCCTGTACCCATTCAGCATCACTAATCACAATGCTAAGTGACCTTTTACTTTACTCGCATTAAACTTGTGCTGCTTGACCTTTGAGCCTCAAGCAGGCCTTTCCCTGGCACCCTGCTGTATCTTTAGTACTAAACTCTTGAATCATTATCCATCCTGAGGATCTGCCTTGCCTTAGAGGTACTCTGACATTTGCCAAGACTTCCCATTGGACTTTGCAGACATTTCCAGATCATGACAGTGTCATTTGATATCTTGGTTTTAAACATCATCAGAGTGGCTTGTGCTGAAAAACCTGAACTAAAAAGAAAATGGTAAAATGAAAACAACAAGGCTCTTTTTTTTCTGTGCTTGTTCAGATGGCATGGAGAAATACTTAGATTTTTTTTTTAATTATGAGCACAGCCATAAAGCCATGATTATTTTTCAAGGGATCGTAGTATAAAATAGAGAGCCAACAGTAGAAAAGATACAAAGTAGCCCATTTGCAAGAGGGTTTATTTTTAGATAAGCCTTGCAGTTAAAAAAGCCAATTTTAATAAAATTTATTGCTTATTAACTGCTTGAAAAAAATTTTACAATACCTTATTTGAGCCTCACAAGAAACATGTGAACATAGTAAGATAAATTGACCTCCTCACTTTGCAGGTGAAGAGACTGAGGATTAGAAAGATTGACTCATTACTGGTTTCCTGGCTTGAATGAGGCTGAGCAAAATGTAAACCTAGGACCTCTGAGTCCAAATTCTGTGTGCCTTCAACTATATCATGTTGAGTCTACTTCTAACGTGAGATTTGTGTGGATCATTCAGGAACTTTAAATGACACAGCAACCCGTGTTCAGGTCAGAACTTAAAACTAAGGTAGATATTAAGGCAATTACACAATCTATTTCTTCACATACTAAATTAGCTACAACAGAATTTTAAAATCTTGTCTTCATTATTTTCTGTTAAAATGTCTCTGGGAAAATTAGAATTCTGCTAATTGATTTTTTTAAAATCCATAGTAGCCTTCATACCATTGAGGCATATCTGAGAAGACTAAAATCTATTTTATTTATTTTACAATCTGAAAAGGGAGTCATAAAAATTGATAAGGCTTCCTAGAGAAGGAAATAAAAGTTTTAAAAATGAAGTAATGATAAACAGTAAGCTCCTTACATATGTAAGAGGCATATAGAATTACAAGGCAACCTGGTGGGGACCAATTGGAAGGATTGATGACAATGAAAGTAAATGCATTTTAGGATATTTGGCAGATTAATCCTTTGTTGTTATGCCCTCAGAGATACGAGGCCAGTATCATGTCTTAAATCTAGGCTTCTGTTACAATCTACTTTTCATCATCACTGTGAAGAACGGTGAAATTAAAAAAAAAAAAAACTATCACTGTGTGGAGCATTTTTGTTTAATTGGAGGATAATTTTACACTTAGTATTTCTCCTTCAATTTCAAACATTATCACTTTAATTACTTCAAGGAAGTAGTTGATTCTGTCAAAAAGTTAAGGAAACTGAAGAAAGAGTTTGCAGTTGACACTCAGCTGTTCTGAGTTCTGAAAGTGAAATGCCAAGCTGCCAGGGGTAAACTGCAGGAAGCTCTCCTGAGGTTCACGAGTGGGCTGAGAAGTGGCAGATGAGCTTCTGTGTGGGTAAATGTATTTAGAAAAAAAAAAAAAAAAAAACGAAAGTAAAATAAGCCAGGCTGCATTCACAGGCTGGCAGGCTTCCGGCTTCTCTGTTCCCATCTTGCAAAGGGATCTAGGAGTGACTGGTAGCTGTCCCCTGAAAAAATGAGCTCGGGAACTTGCCATAGCCACAAAGGTCAACATTTCTGCTGGTCTGCATCTGGAAAAAGATAGGCATCCAAACAGAAGACATTCTGCTTCCTTTGTACACGATTAAGGTCCTCCAGACTTGATGAAATATTGCAGGTAATTCTGATGGCTGCTCCTTTTTTAAAAAAAAAATACTGCTGCTGCTGCATCAGGCCAGAGAAGGCATTTGTAATGAACTGGCAAATAGTGAGAATTCCCTGTTATGAAAGGCTAAAAAATATTTAGGACTCTTCTGTTGGAAAATATAGTGGTTCCGTGAGGCTATGCTCAGAGTCCATCAAATGAAATCATAAAAATCTTTGGGTAGGATATGTGCAAACCTGTTTACCAAAGCCAAGAATATTGGAACTAAGGAATATCCTTGAAACATTACAGAAGTAAACAATGGGGAAGGGGTAGTACTATACATGACTCGTGGAACAAGTTACCCCAGAAGTTGTGAGAACTAGCGTATTTATTTATTTTATTGAAGTATAGTTGATTTACAGTGTTGTGTTAGTTTCGGGTGTACAGTAAAGTGATTCAGTTATACATATATATCTATTCTTTTTCAGATTCTTTTCCCTTATAGGTTATTACAATATATTGAGTGTAGAGAACTAGCATATTTTGAAAAGTAAAGTGATTCGGGTCAATTCATCAATGAATTGTGTAGACACGTGGTTAGCAGAGAGAAGGTGGGAAGCAAAGGAGGACAAACCATTTCTTTCTATAGAGCAGCCCTTGGTGAAGCTCACCAGAAATAGAATCATGTGGCAAAACAGATCATGAGTGTGGTATTCATCAGGTTTCTAGTTGAAAAATGTATTCAAAATAAAAAATGTACTAAAAGGGTTAGTATTGAAGATGGTAATGCATTTATGGATTGCAAAAATTCTTGTTCTTGTCCTACTTTTGACTTCACCATTGTTCATATAAAGCACCATCCTGTCAAAGTCATGGACCTAGAAATTCAGGCTCAGTGTTTATGGGGGCCGTACGATGTGGCACTTCAGGTTATGGACTTTGAAACTCCATGGATATCCACTAGTTATTCACTGCATGATCTTGAGCAAGCGTTTTAATTTCTTGGAGGCATACTCTCCTCATCTGTAAAATGGCTTCCTAATACCTACCCTGTAGTATTGTTTGAAGAATCATTGACATATAACATGTGCAAGTCACTTAAAGTTCATGACACCCAGCAAATGCTAAGTGGCAGCTCTTACTATTATCGTGGCTGAAATGAGCTATGTGTACCGCCCTGGATTCAAAAACATGTAACAAATATGATGGCTAAGGTGTGCCCCCATTTTCCTAATAGAATTTTTTTTAAGTTTTTGACCATTTTGAATATAGATAGCCTCTCAGAAATGTAGATGAAATAGTAAAATATCTAATTATGATATTAAATTCATTTAATTGTACAGATGTATTCATCTTGCATATGGTGTAATATAGTATCTTCATGTAGAAAAATTGCTTTCCCCCCCCCACTATCCCATCTTATAAAACAGTGTTGTTCAAATTCTTCATACATATCTCTGACATCAGTGTTTCTATAAGCACGGTAACCAATTTTTGAGTCACCTAACGGTTTTCTGGAACACATCACATTTATGTCCAAGTTGTTAGATAGAGATACAGCACTTTAATCGGTGTATGATAGCATCACTGTCACTTTTATCCCAAGCTACACATCCCTTTGCATAACACTAGGTCAGTTGATTATTCCATTCATTCTAAATATGTATATTTTTTAATCATCTTTAGGTATCTACTAAATTGCAATTTTAGGTGATCTTTCAAAGACTTTTGTTTTTTGTTTTTTAACCATCATATCCAACACTTTACTCTGAGAACATACCCTGTAAATAATTCTTAGGTCTTGTTACATTTTGTGGTTTCCAAACCCTCCCCCCAATTCTGTAAATTTACCTCCATAATCACCTAAAGCTCAAATCGAGTTTGTCCCAGACTAATGTGTGTTCTCCAAAGAGTACTTTAATATTAAAAAATACAGTAATTTAGATAAAGCTTCTTATAATTAAAGAATTTATAAGGACTTAAATATAAGACAGCTTCCTTTTTTCTGAGACATAACTGGGAGGGGGAGGCGTGCCTTGGATTTAGGAGGGTAAGAATATACATGTTCTTAATTTTTACCCAATTATATGACTTTGAAAACATTCATGTTTTTAATTTTTATTCATTCCATATTTATGTTGAGTGTTGGGATGATCCAACCATGTAGGTGGCAAAGTTCTTGCTGTTATAGGGATTTTCAGACCTTGGAGAATATTCAATTCAAGAAAAATGTATAGAACACCTACTATGTGCACAGCATTTGCAGGGAGAAAGATGTGAGTTGAGCCCCTGTTCTTAACAGCTTATAAGCTATTCCAAGGGGATAAAACAAATATACAAATAATTCTTACCTGGGAAAATAAACAAGCTATAAACTGCTCTGAGGATTCACAGACAGGAGAAGCCATATCCAGTTGAGAAATATCAGAAAAGCCTTCAGGTGGTCAGTCATATTTGAGATGAAACTTAAAGGATGTGTAAGATATTCATAGGCATTTGGAGTAGAATAGGGAGTAAGGGGACCTGAGCCTAATAGGGGGACAAAATGACATGAGCAAAGGGATGGTTGAAGAAAAGCAAGAAGGATATTCAGGAACAATGAATAGCATATTTAGATGTAACAGTTAGATGTAATGTAGAATTTATGCAAACAATGGGGAAATGAGGCTGGGCTGTAAATGAAATTAGGCTACATTGCAAAGGCCTTCTAGGCTATGCTCAAAAAGTTTATTTTTATCCTGTAAGCAATAAAAGATTTATTAACTGGAGACTGCGTTATGCAATCGGGTTTGTATTTTAGTTACCTTTCTAAGTCGATTTCTAAAAATAACTGTGAGGAGATGCACGTAGTCTCAGAGAGAGAATAATAGATTGGGAAATAATTTAGAGATTTATTAGAGGATTTGGAGACCATTTGGGTATTGGGTTTCGAAGCATAGGAAGATGGGCGATGATTAGGTATATAGCTATCCCATGTAGTTGTATAAGTTTAGTGGAGTAATCAACAAATTTGGTTACATTGACATTGGAATAAATGCATAAGGGTCCTCTAGACGAGGTTCCCAAGGCAGTTCATACAGGAAAATAAAAGGTAGAGAGAGAAAGTTTACATGTAAAAAGAAATACACGATAAATCATCACATGGAAAAACACAATTTTCACCAGCAAGAAATTCTAATTAAAATAACAGTAAGGTAGCAACATGTATCTATTAGAATGTCTAAGCACAAAGTGAGGTGAGGGAGGAACTGTAGGGAAACAGGTACGGTCTGATGGTGGTGCCATTGCACGACAACTTATAGAAATGTGTACATGAAACAATGTAAAGTGAAAGAATTAGATCCCAAGAGAGTATATAAACACTGATTATATCTATAATAATGTGTGTATGTTGACACATACTGGAAAAGAATTTAAAGGAGTGTAAGTAGTTTAATGTTCATTTGCATTTTCTTTCTGGAACAGTTATTTAAGTGCATTCTAATTTAAAAAGAATGGAATGAAAAATGATTTCCCATCACACCCCTAAAACACATACACATACACAAATCTTTGCAAATAGATTGTGGTAAAATTTGATGTTCATTGTTTGAGATGTTGCAACATTATCTATAAATCAAGGATGTAATTAAAGTTGTACTTCCTTTCGTTATCTGCCATAAGTCTGATGAGGCATTTTTTGATCACTGTTTATTATAGTAATGAGGAAAGAGGAGATCTTCTCCGCATAAATCCTGACAATCTGCGTTTTAAATCCTTCCTCACCATGAGTTCTTTCCCCTAAAATAAATACAGAAAGTATAAGCTTGCTATTGCTGATTCTTGCTACCATCCTCTCAATACTCAGTAGCTCTTTTTTTTTTTTTTTTTTTTTTTTTGGCTGCGTTGGGTCTCCGTTGCTGCGGGCTTTCTCTAGTTGCGGCGATCGGGGGCTACTCTTCATTGCGGTGCGCGGGCTTCTTATTGCGTTGGCTTCTCTTGTTGCAGAGCACGGGCTCTAGGCACGCAGGCTTCAGTAGTTGCAGCGCGTGGGCTCAGTGGTTGCAGCACGCGGGCTCTAGGGTGTATGGGCTTCAGTAGTTGTAGCATGCGGGCTCAGTAGTTGTGGCTTGTGGACTCTAAAGTGCAGGCTCAGTAGTTGTGGCACACGGGCTTAGTTGCTCTGCAGCAAGTGGGATCTCCCCAGACCAGGTATCGAACCCGTGTCCACTGCATTGGCAGACGGATGCTTAACCACTGCACCACCAGGGAAGTCCCCAGTAGCTCATTCTTGACCTCTACCTGTTAGTTGATAGTTGTGTTTCCCCCCTCAAGGTTGATACATTGAGATGTGTTTATTAAGCACACATAGCTAAGGTTCAGATTTATATGCAACTAACACACTGAATGAACTGAATGCCTACTATGTGCCAAACGTTGTTGCCTGGCACTCTACAGAGAAGATCTCACTTGATCTTTTTTTTAAATTTATTTTATTTTTTATACAATTTTTCAAGGTTACAATCCATTTACAGTTATTTCAAAATATTGGCTATATTCCCCACGTTGTGCAATGCATCCTTGAGTCTATCTTACACCCAGTGGTTTGTACCTCCTACCCCTGCCCACCCCTATGGTGCTCCTCCCCCGCATCCCCATTGGTAACCACTAGTTTGTTCTCTTTATCTGTGAGATCTCACTTGATCTTGGTAGTAACCATCTGAGGTCTGAAACATTATCCCTATTCTAGGCATCAGTTCAGTATGCAGTTCTCTTCAGAGCCTAGGACAGTGCTCGCTCTTTTCTGCCATGGTACCTCTGAAGTGGCTAGCTTTCAACAAAAAGAAGGTACACTGTGTGTTATGGCTTATAGTATAGTTTTAAATATATCACATAGATTTTTATTTATTTATTTATTTTTATTTTTATTTTTTGTGGTACGCAGGCCTCTCACTGTTGTGGCCTCTCCCTTTGTGGATCACAGGCTCTGGACGCGCAGGCTCAGTGGCCATGGCTCACGGGCCTAGCCGTTCCGCGGCATGTGGGATCTTCCCGGACTGGGGCACAAACCCGTATCACATAGATTTTTAGAAAGCAGCATATTTTTAAGAAAGATCTTCCTAAAAACAAAGAAAAAGAGAAGTGTGCTGCTTTTCCTCACTTAAAAAGAAATGTATATAGTTGCTATAAAATTTCTTTATAAGGGCATTTCAAAACTTGATACAAAGCAATTCAAAATTATACCAGCAATTTAAGTGGAATCCAAGCATGCAGCAAGATTCTCTACTACATTAATGATTTCAATTAAATAAAACTTATGAGCTGATAAAAAATTTTGAAGCTGTATTTAAAGAGGTGCATGATGTTGGCATGCTGACCAATTACAACAGGAAATTAATGTAGCATTACATAATACAACACATAATGCAAACAAGGAAAATTTTGAAGTAAGCCATAGAAAATCATAAACAAACCAGAAGGACTAAATGGAAGCATCAAGGGGTGATCGGTACAATAAAGTATATTAACTATAAGAACGTTTTCTCACTCATCATATAACATTATTAAGACTGCATTGGGATGTATAATGCTAGCTTCTATGTGACTGCTGGAATACTAGTGAGATTGGAAATGTATACCAGATGATCACCAATATTTTAAGGTGGGGGCAGGAGGAGCTGCTGGTATGAATCATGTAGAAAGATGAATTGAAAAACTATCCTGTTTAACAGAAGAAAAGGAGAGTTTGGGAGGAAAGGTAAATATTTTAGAAATAGGATATGTGGCTTTAATATAATGAGATCCATATACATAAACCATGTATACACAAAAATTCATCTCCTTTTGCTCTAGTCACACCATGTTTGTGGCTCACAGGAGTAAGATGAAGAGGTCATTGTTCAGAAAAAGAATTTGAGTTGAAGTCAGTGAAAGAAACAGCATTTTCTAGCATTTAAAACAGATACCCAATAGTAAGTAGCATACAGAATGCATGCAAAACAGGTATTGCTTTCTACTCAAGTTCTAAATACTTCTATTGATGACGTACAGCTCATTCAGATTCCAGAGACTAATTAGGAACAGAGACTTTATGAAACCGAGCACTCGTTTAACTTGTTCACCTGAGTTGGCTTTGAATTATATTTTATTACCAGTCAACCTAAATTAAAATACCCAACTCATAGCAAAACCCTGAAAACAGTGTTTTGAATACTAAAGCACATACTGTATGTCAGTAACATGGAGGTCAGGACAAAGATTAACAAAAGCAATGACACTGAACATTGACGTGATACCAGCAGCTTTGAGCCTGTTCTGTCAACAATGGGGAGCATGATAGAATCACCAGAGAGAGCGATGCAGTGACTCTTCTAACTTACATTCACAGCTTGAACAGCTTTTAACTTTTTGATCCTAACTATGTAGAAGTCTAATGCCATATATATATATATATATATATGTATGTATATATATGGATATATTTATATACACACATACATCTGTGTATATATATATATCCTATAATCTGTATTTATATATATATATTATATATATATATATATAATATATACATATATTATAGGATTTATATATAGGATCCAATGAACTTTTTCTTACCAAAGAGCTGGATCACTGAATGTTGTATTATAATATTACAGGAACTTTAAACTTATTGTTACTTCCTAATTACTTCTTTCGAGTGTTTATTATACAGGGCCATCAGAAGATCGTGTTCTATCATTTTATTGCTGTCTTCCTTCATGAATATCTATTTTCTAAAAGCATAATCATCTATTATCCAATAAATGAAAGAACAATTATGATTACATGGGTCATTACCTTACATCCCATTCCCTGCTTTAAGCCTCTCAGTTTCGTATCTTTATTGCAGGGTATTTATGACAAGTTGATTCTCTTCTCTGGAGGTCAGTATCATCATCTCTAAAATGAAGGGTTAGACTGAACTGAAATAATCAATAAATTCCCTCCCAGTTCTAAAATTCTATGTTCCATTATCTCCAAACTATTATACAAATTCATGAGGCTCTTTTAAAAATAACTATCTTTTTAAAAACACTTTATTGACCCGCATGAATTGAGAACTGAAGTGATATCAACAACTCCTCTTTTCTTGAATCTGTGATGAGGGATTCATACATGTGTTTGGAAATGTTTAGCCTAAGACAAGGCACAGGGATAATCAGTCTTTAGGTTTATGATGAAAGAGTGACCAGTTTTCACTCTCTTGGTAAAGGATAGACTAAGAAGGAGCAAACTGTACCAAATCCCGGAATAGATAACTTAATGGTGCTCCACAACATGTTGTAGAAGGTGGAGATGCTTAGGGAAGGTAACCATTTATTATAAAATATCAGGTAACCTCCCCTCTAGAGCAATTTAAAGCCAGGGAGTTTTAAAAAGAGGAGGAGGGTGTAAAACAAGATTGGAGCTGTTTCTCCTAATTCCACATGCAGGCATTTTATGTATTTACTTATATATTTGTTAATTACTTATTTTTCTGAGCTGTTTCCCCTAAGAGAAAACCCTCAGACCTAGCTATAGGAAATTGGCATTTAAAGATATAGACATCATCATTGCACCCAAAGTTAGTTTGTATGCACAAGTTTATACGTAGTTAGTTTATATGTATCAAGATGCAGTGACAGAACCTGATCCCTCCCCTTCCTCCACACTAACCAATTTACAATCTCAATGTGTCAGAAGCTTGTGAATTATGTTGTATCTATTAATCAGTAATCACAGCGCATTGTGTAAAAAATAGACATACTTTCTTTCTAAATAATCATTAAGTACAAGTTCAAAATTGAGTAAGTCACAGTTGGTGGGCACAGAGACATAGCTAACAGTTAATAATGGGCTCATCTGGTGAACTTCAAGGTCTTCTTTAACATTATATGATGAAGGTCGTGGGTGGGCAGTGAGGATGACAACCCAGCCATGAAAGAAGCAGTTTTAATTTTTGTTCTTTAAAAATAAAATTCCCATAAGTTATTCAATTCCATTTAAATATTGCAAAAAGCTGAATTGCAAATGTTAACCTAAACATGAATAAAAAATGTTGATATTTTATTTAACCTGAAAATAGTAATTATGGATAGGCTGCTTTTATGATTTTCATGTTTAAAATATATCATTTTACATTGGGAATACAGGGGGGATTGTCACTGTGTTGTTATAATAAGAAAATTTGTTTTGACTGCATTAAAAATACAGAAGATGATTATTGCAATATAAGGGGGAAAGTTGTTTGCTTTTGACAGTCTGTCAGTAGATGTAGCTTAGGAAGAAAAGTATGGTAGCCACTTTATATAAAGCAGTAGGAGAAGGACACAAGCTCAGAGAAATTTTTCCCAGCTGCTGTTATTAAAGAAATTCTTTTATAGAAGAGAGGCTGCTTTTTTTTTTCTTTCCGTTTTTGCTTCCATCTCTGAATCCTTTCCTTTCATGTTGCATGCAAAGCGTCTGTGCATGGCAGCCTGTAACTTCTGTTATTGAAACTGCCAACTGTTAAAATGGATTGAGTTGAACCAGAAGAGAATAGCCCCACTGAGGCAAATGCATTTCTACACCCCTCTTTAATAAATACTGTAAGGAATAGCTAGAAAGTTTCCCCTCAGACTTTCATCTAAAATTGTTAGATTATAGCTGTGTGAAAGGATCATTATTGACTCCTGTCAGACAGTTTTGGAGAGGAGGTGAAGCGACTTGTCTGCTGACTTTGTGTGCTTTGTCAAATCAGGCACTTCGAGCAGAAGTACGAAGTGAAGGCTGATATCAGGCAGTGCCTTGAAGCAGGAACTTGGGCTCATCTCCTGTGACTTGCTTTCTTTGCTTTTTTTTCTTTCATTTTTTTTTAAGTAATCAGATTGGATTGTAAAATGATGGGAATATGACTGGACACAAACACATTTATTGCAGGCTCAGCAGCCATTACATATCATTAGTGAAAGGAGGCAAGGGGCAAAGGGAACCATTTTGATGTCACTTTCATTCTTTTTAAGCACAGATGCACTCACTGATGGGAAATAAACTGGCATCTGTAAAATTTTAGAGACTGGTAATACTTTTATGCCTCCCTTTCCTGTAAGTAAACATATAACTTTTTAATAGTCATTAATATGAACTGAAAGAATGGGTGATGTTGGACTTGCTTTTAAAGATGCCAGTTATGAAGCAGCTATGACTTATCAGAATCAGTATATTTCTGTATCAAAATAGTATATCCTTTTCTTTCCTAGGTACGTACTACTAGTAATGTACCACTGTGGTTAACGTTAATGTCAAAATCCAGTATTTCAAAGGTGATACGTTTTTTATTAACAAATATAATTTGACCTTAACTTTCCATATATGAAAGGTCGTATTCCTTACACATCAACTCTAAAGTTAGTCCAGTTTTCTGACATTTCTTGTTCTTTATTCTCCTTGACAAAGAATCACTGTAATAGGCTTGCTCTGCAAAGTGGGGGGGGGGGTTGTTTGTTTGTTTTTGTTGTTGTTTGCGCTTCTGAACATTAATTGTTTTAAGGAACTGAATGTTTTACAGCAGGAAGTGCAGGGTTTAACCTCAGCCACTCCCATGCCCCTACCCCCATTGCCAAATTCATGCTTTCTGTTTTGAGTGAAATTCCAGGGAAGAGAGAAATTGCTAAGATGTAACTGGTCCCAAGGAGTAATCTAGACAGAGGGGCCCTTCCAGGAAAGAAGGTGTCTGTGTCCCAGCATAGAACCTGGCCCTGCCCTACTTCCAGGCATCTTACACATCCTTATCGTCATTTCTTCTGTATTGTGATTTTTTTAAGTGAAGCACTTTTAGATGTCCCATATGGTTTAAAACAAATCAGAAATTCATGTCCTAAATGTTTCGTTAGTCAGAATAATTAAGTTGATCAGTTCTGGGAGCAGTGCAAGCAAAATAATGGGGTCACTGAAGCAGTCAGGCTCTAATGGGAACCTGGGCTCATTCAGATATCAAATCTAATAATTGTTCTACACCTGTACTCACAGTCCCATTGAGCAAATTCACATTAAAGGTTTAGTGGAACACTTTCCATGCTGTGGTCCAAAGGGACTTGCTACTGTTTTCACAAGAAGGCGCTGAATATTTTTGGCAATACATTTTTTGTTATATGTTAACGAAGCTCTGAGTGTGTATGTCTCTGCCCTGTCCCTACTTAGGGAGGGAGAAGAGGGAGATATGTATAACCGGGAATGGTTTTCTCACCAGCGAAAGACAATAAAAGTGCCCTCAAGCATTTGCCACCTGGAGGCAAGAATATGAGATGATTGAACTCACTGGATGGGGTGGAGTGGGGAGAGTTTTGTTAAATAACGGATGTAACCTGGTAGAAATGAGGATCACTTAACTCTTTCCCTTCATAAAGTAAAATGCTGTCAAGCATGATTTTGGTTATTTAAGTAGAAAGGAGCAATTAGGCATTTTTTAGTAATGCACTCTTTCATTTCTCCTAAGTCACTATATGACTGTAGCAGCAAATTGACTGCTTTTGATTCTCCTACAAGATAGCTAAGGAGAGCTGACAGACCTAAAAAAAAAAAAATTAAGATCTAAAGAGTGGAAAGATGAATTTAATTCCGTCCTATAATGACTGTTGAGCTAACAGATATTCAATAGAACTCTCTCATTGGAGGCTTCAGAGCATACAGGGAAATTAAAAGATTTGCAGTATATCCTGAACAACTATGAAAAATATATGGCCAGTCCTCTTTACCAGAAAAGGCCATCAAAGCTGAATTAACTTACCTAAAGAATAGTTTTAATATACACACACACAAACTTACTCATGAACATTATGCTCTAATATTTTCACGTTCTTTGTGGATAAACAAAAGAACTACTCATCTGTGTATTTATTCAAAAAAATCACTTCTTAAGTGCCTGTTATTTTTCAGGTGCCAAGGAAACAGATGCAAATGGCAGTTCCTGCCTTTCCAGAGCTCCCAGTAAAGTGGGGGAGACAGATAGTTGACACAGCGATAGTCACAGTAGAAAACTTGAGCTGAGGAGGACTTCCCTGGTGGCACAGTGGTTAAGACTCTGTGCTCCCAATGCAGGGAGCCCGGGTTCGATCCCTGGTCAGGGAACTAGATCCCACATGCATGCCACAACTAAGGAGCCCGCTTGCCACAACTAAGGAACCCACGTGCCGCAACCAAAGGAGCCAGCGAGCTGCAAGTAAGAGCTGGCACAACCAAATAAATAAACTACAAATAGAACTACCATATGACCCAGCAATCCCACTACTGGGCATATACCCTGAGAAAACCATAATTCAAAAAGAGACATGTACCAAAATGTTCATAGCAGCCCTATTTACAATAGCCTGGAGATGGAAACAACCTAAGTGTCCATCATCAGATGAATGGGTAAAGAAGATGTGGCACATATATACAATGGAATATTACTCAGCCATAAAAAGAAATGAAATTGAGCTATTTGTAATGAGGTGGATAGACCTAGAGTCTGTCATACAGAGTGAAGTAAGTCAGAAAGAGAAAGACAAATACTGTATGCTGACACATATATATGGAATTTAAGAAAAAAAAATGTCATGAAGAACATAGGGGTAAGACAGGAATAAAGACACAGACCTACTAGAGAATGGACTTGAGGATATGGGGAAGGGGAAGGGTAAGCTGTGACAAAGTGAAAGAGCGACATGGACATATATACACTACCAAACGTAAGGTAGATAGCTAGTGGGAAGCAGCCGCAGAGCACAGGGAGATCAGCTCGGTGCTTTGTGACCGCCTGGAGGGGTGGGATAGGGAGGGTGGGAGGGAGACGCAAAAGGGAGGGGATATGGGAACATATGTATATGTATAACTGATTAAATTTGTTATAAAGCAAAAAATTAAAAAAATAAAAATAAAAAAATAAAATAAAATAAAAGAGCTGGCGCAACCAAATAAATAAATAAATAATTTTAAAAATAAATAAATAAAATTATTTTTTAAAAAAAGAAAGCTTGAGCTGAATCTTAACAACTGCATAGGAGTTTCTCAGGCAGGAGAAGAAAAAGGAAGAGAAACATGTCTCAAGAAAAGGAACAGCATTTACAGAGGCAATAGGAGAGCACAATGTACTCAAGGAAGAGCAAGTAGTTCAACGTTGCTAAAGTATAGGTATGAGAAGCTAGGAAAATGAACTGTCATGAGAGGCCTTGGATACTAAAGGAACTTGATTTTTTATTGCATGGGTGATGAGGAGTCATTTCTACCTTCTTTTCCAGAATCTCCTAGCAATGTGGAAGGTTGATTGAGTCGGGGTGAGGCTAGAGGCAGGAGAGATTCAATGGGAGTCTATTATAAGAACATAGGCAATGGAAGAAGGCCTACACTAGAGCAGTGGCAGTGGAGATGATGAAGAGAAAGGAATAGATCCAAGAGTGATTCAGGAGTTAGAAGTGACTGAACTTGTTGAGCAATTGGATATGAAGGTGGAAAAAGGGAAGGAGCCTAGGGCAATTGTTGGTTTTTTGTGTTTTTGTTTTTGTTTTTATGACTTAATGTATGGTGGCTATAATAGTTTTCCAGGCCTGCTATAACCAAGAACCATATAGACTGAGTGGCTTAAACAAAAGAAATTTATTGTCTCATAGTTATGGAGGCTAGAAGCCCAAAGTCAGGGTGTCAGCAGGGCCATGCTCCCTCTGAAGGTGCTAGGGAGGGCTCTGTTCCTGGCCTCTCTCTTAGTTCCTGGTGGTTTGCTGACAATCTTTGGCATTCTTTGGCATTCTAATGACTTCCTTTTAAGTTAATTACCTCTGTAAAGACCCTATCTCCAAATAAGGCCATGTTCTGAGGTAATGGGGTTTAGGGCTTCAACATAAGAATTTGGAGGGGGGACCCAATTCAACACATATCATGGCCCCATTCACCAAAATAAAGAAACATGAAAGGAGAGAATAGGATCAAAGGAAAGGAAATCAGTTCAGTTTGGATACTGTGAGGTATCTTCTGAACAATCAGGAGAAATGCTTAGAAGGTGACTGAAACTGGAGCCTAGGAAATGTAGAATTGAGATCCACTAGCCTAAAAGAGATAGAGTAGAGTAGTTGAAGTTTTGCGAGTGGATGAATATACCCATGGAGGGTAGCTCATGGAACGTATATAGAGTAGTATGAGAAAGGGCAAAGAGTAAAACCCTGAAAATTACTAACATATAAGGGACAAGGAAAAGAATGGTAGCTTTAAAAGATACAGGGAAGCATCAGGCAAAGAGGTAATTTGAAAATTAAGAAAGAATGGTAATATAAAAGCCAAGAAAGGAGAGATTTTCATGGAAGGAATAATTGTCAACAGTATCAAGTGCTACAGAGAGGTCAAGGAAAATAAAAATTGAAAGAAAATTTCTAAGCTTTAAGGCAGGAATATGATAATTATTCAGAATAGGCCTATTCATAAATATGGTCATCAGGGTACATGCCCTGTATTTTCAATAGAATTTCACTCTATTTGTATTACTAGAGAAAAGAATGAATTTATTTATACAGTGTAACATTTTATACTTATAGAAATTGTATCTTTCTACATGATCTAGTTAATGTATAAGAAAGTTTTCACTATTGAAGTATCTTTCAAAAGGTAGTTAAATAATCCTGACAGATCAGACTCTTTTAGAAGCAATACAAGCAATTCTGCCTTGGTCTTGAACTTCTGATATTTATGGTTATTGTATTTTGTGACTAGTGCTCAGAAGAGGATAAAATAGAGCCTCTCAGAATGAGATTGTAATGCAGTTGGTTAGAAGAAAGTCTTTTAAGGAAATATCCTTCCCTTCAAGTCATTGCCTGTTTGTATGTGGTCAACATTGGAGCTCTCAGAGCTGTTAATGCCATTTTATGTACTACTTCACAATCTAACCATACATACTATCCTTTTCTCTCAATTCCCCTAAAAACACGAAGCCCTCTTCAGAACCAATTTCAAACATTCACAATTAGACCCACAGTAAAAGAAAGTATAGAAAAGGTAGAGTTTGTAAACTATTTCTCATCCCTACACATGTGTGTATGTGGGAACAAATGGCATGTTTGTGTCTATAAATCCTCATAAAAGTTTTGTTCCGAGAAAGAACAGAAATATATTAAATGGCCATGTAGTATTGAGGAGGTTAATAAAGAGACTGAAGAGACGCATTCTCGGCCATCATGGAACTATCATCTTGGAAAGGCAATACATGAACTGATAGTGAAAACTGTGAGACTGTCTAAAATTAAAAGCTGAATTGTGTGGTACAAAGTCCGTGCTCTTAGAGTCCAGAGGAGAGGAAGGCTAGAGAGGTTAGGGAGGTGGGATTTGAATTGGGCTCTGAAGGATAGGTAGGCTTTCAAAGAGGGGAGGGAGAAGGTGAAGGTGGGCACCCAAGCAAAAATTTGGACTATGTATAGGTGTGTTCATGGAATAGTTAGAAGCCAACTGAATTAGATTTAAGGGTACGTAACAGAGAATAAGGGAAAATCTGATTGGATAGAGTGGGGTCTGTGTAAAAAAAAAAAAAGGAACATGGAAACCAAGTATGTAATCCATAAATTTCTCCTTTTTAGCTGCCACAAATTTTAGAGCCAAATTTATTACACATATAGTCTAACTTCCCTGAGCTACTGTTCACGTTTATCTTCAGATGCCTTATCTTGCAGTGAATTTCAACCTATCAGCCCCCCAAAGTTCTTTTGGAAGTTAACCTGTTATAATTTTTATTGCTGGTTTGTCTTTTTCTTTCTTTTTTTCACCACTTCAAATTAGAGTTGAGCCAGGTTAGTCTTGTTTTAAATCCACAGCAGCCTTTTGAGCTGGGGAGTATGGTGTCTTTGGGAAGACTGCTCAGAAAGGGGGGATGGAGGATGACTTGAATGGATGACAACCTGGATGTAGTGATTAGTTTAGCTAGTACCTTGTTTCTCAAATTTTAGTCATAGTAAAAGGTATCTGTAGATTCATTTTAATGGAAATCTAATTCTTTTGGATCTCTGGTAATTGACCTAAAACTATTTTTAATATGTTGTTACTTAAATATGGACAAATATAAAAATAGGCATAAAGTCCTTATGCTTTAACAATTTGAATAAAACTATAAAGCAGATAAAAATAAAATTAACATTAATGTGTCTACTGATTCTAGATTTAATAGTTGAAAGATTCAGCTTTGAATCCAGTTATATATTTTGACCTCATTGAAACGAATACAGAGAATCTCTGTTGTATAAGTAGACTGAACAAAATGGTATTAATCAAGGCTTTGTCATCTAACTCAGGATCATTGGACTCCACACTGAGTGAAAACTCTGGTATTGAGCAACTCTCAAATTCCAGTTTTAATAGGGTGTCAACTCGATAATTTTGTAAAGTTGTCTTGCTTACAAGAAGGTAAGGCTGGGAGTGAAATCTTCATAATATGGCTATCTAATCCATTTATTGCTGGAACCAGGAACAGAAAAAAATATTCAGTGCATATTTACCCCCTGTTTATTGCTAATTAACAGTTGCAAGTTGGTTCATAAAAACTACATTCTCAAAGTACTTCTGCTTACACCGTGAAGACAGTACTGACTTCTTTGTCACAGGACCTCATATGTCCAACTTTCCTATGCTGTGGTGTTTAATAGTATCACCCTCTGGGATGACTCAACTCTGAAAATTTTTCTTTAGTCATATTATTGTGAAAGTTTCCTTAGTTCAGGACATCATGATGTTGCTTGGCTTTTGTATAATACACAAAGAAACAAATGTATATATCCATGAGCTATACACTAGTTTCTTATAAGGTGATACCGAATATGCATATGTCAATACTTTTTACATAAAAATGAAAAAACAAAACAAAACATTCAATATACCTTGCTTTAAGAAACAATGGCCTAGTGAGCTTCACTGACTATTTTTTAAATGCAGTTGGCCCCAATATTAGGAATTGCATCATGTAATCCATTTCTGTTGTATTAGGCTCTTTTAGAACAGAAACTTACTCTGGACATCTACGAAACAAAATGGGTTTCACTCCCTTCTGTGTGTCTGTTCATTCTGTTTTATTTCTCTTTCGACTGATTTATTACCCTACTGAGTAGTACCCTTCATCACAAGGTATGTTATTTCTCTTTTGACTGATTTATTACCCTACTGAGTAGTACCCTTCATCACAAAGTATGCCATGTGTTACTAGCCAGCCTATGAATTGGCTGCCCTTGAGGGGGCCAAGTGTCCATCGTGGTCCATTCACTGAAGGCCAGTGTTGGTGGGGGGGAAGGCCAATTCAGTGCTGCTCCCCTAAGTAAAAAACTATGAGCAGGACAGTTTCAGCTAGAAGTGGTGCTGGGCATGTCAGTCACAGTGGCCTGAGATAACTGTTTTGCTCTATGAACACACCGCATTCAGGATCATGGGAAATGCAAGTATAAGTTATATTCATTGCTTCCACTTACTCCTCAGCCTTCTGCAATATGGTTTCTGCTCCCCTTATTTTACTGAAATTGTTCTCATTAAAGTGTCTAATGACATTCATATTTCTAAGGCTGATAGTTTTCTGTCTTTATTTTACTGCATCTTTCTACAACATTTCATATTATTACTTATTCCATTTTTCAAAATATCTACTCCCTTGGATTCCATAATATGTGCCCCAATGTCTCATTCTGTCCCTCTCTGATTATTTGCTGTCTGTTTTCTTCAAGGACTCCTCTTCCTATGCCCATCTCTTAAATATCAGTGTTTCCCAGCAGTTGATCATCAGCCAACTGCTTTTCTCACTCTACATACTTTCGTGAGTGATGGCTTCAACTACTATCTAGAATAAGTATCCCAAGTCTCTCACACCCTTTCCCGACCTCTCCCCTGAACCTCAGTCTTGTAATATTTAACTGCCTGCTGGACAGCTCCATCTGGATGTCTTAAAGACACCTTCAACTTGAAAAATCCCAAACTGAACTCATAATCTTCTCCTTGAATGCAGCTTCTCCTCATATACCTGTTTTAGTCAATGGAAACACCATTTTTTTCAAAGGTATAAGCTAGAAATTTTAGAGTTATCTTTAACTCTTTCTCTATCCTCCATGTCCAGTTACTCCCTAATTCTTGTCTTGTCCCCTTTAAGCCTCTCCACTACACGATAACAAAATGGATTGATCTTAACAATTTCACTCCCCATTGCACATCTAAAGTCCGAGAGCCTTTAATCTGGATGTTACTTCTCTAGCTTCAGAGCCCAGAGTCCCCTTCTTTTAATCAACAGAGATTTACTTGTAGTCACACAGACACATTTTTTCTCATGTCTTTTCTCCCTTTTCTCACAGTGTCTCCTTTACCTGGAATATATTTTTCCTCCAAGCTAATTCATTCTCATCTTTTAAGAATCAGCTAGAACATTGCCGTCTCTAGAAAGCCTTCCCACAGATGCTTCCCTCTAAGGCTTGGCTAAGTGTTCCTTTTCTGTGCTCCAGATGAGTATACCCCTAATCATAATACTCAGGGTAACTGTATTCTCATTATCTTTATATGCTACCCTCACTTCAGGGAGAATATCTTGATGGAAAGCTCTGAGACTTTTTGTTTTGTATCAGGGGATATAATGTAATTCAGGCTCTAAACTTTACTCACTGAGAACTGTGTAGCAGATTACGGAAGCCCTAACATATCTCACTAGACTAATTTTTAAACCAAAGGCCCCAATCACTACCTAATACCTGCCTGGAAAGAAGAGGCTGGCTCATTTCTCTCTGACACTATGACAGGCACGTGGTCAGTGTTCAAGAAAGGAATGCTAAAATAAATTGCAGGCCAGTTTTTGTACATAAGGAAATATACCTGACATGGGAACCAACCCAGGTTATGACGGCAAGACTCCCTCTTTCCAGTGAAACCAAATTAAAGGTCAGCAGGTTGCCTGGTAAATCTGCTGTCCTACAGATCATCCAAAATTAAAATGAATAAGGAAACACAAGCTTTAAATGATACATTGAACAAGATGGACTTAATTGACATTTATAGCACATTCCATCCAAAAACAACAGAATACACATTTTTCTCAAGTGCTCATGGAACATTCTCCAGGATCGATCATATCTTGGGTCACAAATCAAGCCTTGGTAAATTTAAGAAAATTTAAATCGTATCAAGTATCTTTTCCAACCACAATGCTATGAGACTAGATATCAATTACAGGCACAGATCTGTAAAAAATACAAACACATGGAGACTAAAAAATACACCACTTAATAATGAAGTGATCACTGAAGAAATCAAAGAGGAAATCAAAAAATACCTAGAAACAAATGACAATGAAAACATGACAACCGAAAACCTATGGGATGCAGCAAAAACAGTTCTCAGAGGGAAATTTATAACAATACAATCCTACCTTAAGAAACAGGAAACATCTCAAATAAAAAACCTAACCTTGCACCTAAAGCAATTAGAGAGAGAAGAACAACAAAACCCCAAAGTTAACAGAAGGAAAGAAATCATAAAGATCAGATCAGAAATAAATGAAAAAGACATGAAGGAAACAATAGCAAAGATCAATAAATCTAAAAGCTGGTTCTTTAAGAAGATAAACAAAATTGATAAATCATTAGCCAGACTCATCAAGAAAAAAAGGGCGAAGACTCAAATCAACAGAACTAGAAATGAAAAAGGAGAAGTAACAACTGACACTGCAGAAATACAAAGGATCATGAGAGATTACTACAAGCAACTCTATGCCAATAAAATGGACAACCTGGAAGAAATGGACAAATTCTCAGAAATGCACAACCTGCCGAGACTGAACCAGGAAGAAATAGAAAATATGAACAGACCAATCACAAGCACTGAAATTGAAACTGTGATTTAAAATCTTCCAAGAAACAAAAGCCCAGGACCAGATGGCTTCACAGGCGAATTCTATCAAACATTTAGAGAAGAGCTAACACTTATCCGTCTCAAGCTCTTCCAAAATATAGCAGAGGGAGGAACACTCCCAAACTCATTCTATGAGGCCACCATCACCCTGATACCAAAACCAGACAAAGATGTCACAAAGAAAGAAAACTACAGGCCAATATCACTGATGAACATAGATGCAAAAATCCTCAACAAAATACTAGCAAACAGAAGCCAACAGCACATAAAAAGTATTATACACCATGATCAAGTGAGGTTTATTCGAGGAATGCAAGGATTCTTCAATATATGCAAATCAATAAATGTGATACACCATATTAACAAATTGAAGGAGAAAAACCACATGGTCATCTCAATAGATGCAGAGAAAGCTTTCGACAAAACTCAACACCCATTTATGATAAAAACCCTCCAGGGAGTAGGCATAGAGGGAACTTTCCTCAACATAATAAAGGCCACATATGACAAACCCACAGCCAACATCGTCCTCAGTGGTGAAAAACTGAAACCATTTCCACTAAGATCAGGAACAAGACAAGGTTGCCCATTCTCACCACTCTTACTCAACATATTTTTTGAAGTTTTGGCCTCAGCAATCAGAGAAGGAAAAGAAATAAAAGGAATCCAAATTGAAAAAGAAGAAGTAAAGCTGTCACTGAAGATGATATACTATACATAGAGAATCCTAAAAATGCTACTAGAAAACTACTAGAGGTAATCAATGAATTTGGTAAAGTAGCAGGATACAAAATAAATGCACAGAAATCTCTTGCATTCCTATACACTAATGATGAAAAATCTGAAAGTGAAATCAAGAAAACACTCCCATTTACCATTGCAACAAGAAGAATAAAATATCTAGGAATAAACCTACCTAAGGAGACAAAAGACCTGTATGCAGAAAATTATAAGACACTGATGAAAGAAATTAAAGATGATACAAATAGATGGAGAGATATACCATGTTCTTGGATTGGAAGAATCAACATTGTGAAAATGACTCTACTACCCAAAGCAATCTACAGATTCAATGCAATCCCTATCAAACTACCACTGGCATTTTTCACAGAACTAGAACAAAAAATTTCACAATTTGTATGGAAACACAAAAGACCCCGAGTAGCCAAAGCAATCTTGAGAAGGAAAAATGGAGCTGGAGGAATCAGGCTCCCTGACTTCAGACTATACTACAAAGCTACAATGATCAAGGCAATATGGTACTGGCACGAAAACAGAAATATAGATCAATGGAACAGGATAGAAAGCCCAGAGATTAACCCATGCACATATGCTCACCTTATCTTTGATAAAGGAGGAAAGAATATACAGTGGAGAAAAGACAGCCTCTTCAATAAGTGGTGCTGGGAAAACTGGACAGGGACATGTAAAAGTATGAAATTAGAACACTCCCTAACACCATACACAAAAATAAGCTCAAAATGGATTAAAGACCTAAATGTAAGGCCAGACACTATCAAACTCTTAGAGGAAAACATAGGCAGAACACTCTATGACGTAAATCACAGCAAGATCCTTTTTGACTCACCTCCTAGAGAAATGGAAATAAAAACAAAAATAAACAAATGGGACCTAATGAAACTTAAAAGCTTTTGCACAGCAAAGGACACCATAAAGAAGGCCAAAAGACAGCCCTCAGAATGGGAGAAAATATTTGCAAATGAAGCAACTGACAAAGGATTAATCTCCAAAATTTACAAACAGTTCATGCAGCTCAATAACAAAAAAACAAACAATCCAATCCAAAAATGGGCAGAAGACCTAAACAGACATTTCTCCAAAGAAGATATACAGATTGCCAACAAATAGATGAAAGAATGCTCAACATCATTAATCATTAGAGAAATGCAAATCAAAACCACAATGAGATATCATCTCACACCGGTCAGAATGGCCATCTTCAAAAAATCTAGAAACAATAAATGCTGGAGAGGGTGTGGAGAAAAGGGAACACTCTTGCACTGTTGGTGTGAATGTAAATTGATACAGCCACTATGGAGAACAGTATGGAGGTTCCTAGAAAAACTAAAAATAGAATTACCATATGACCCAGCAATCCCACTACTGGGCATATACTCTGAGAAAACCATAATTCAAAAAGAGTCATGTACCAAAATGTTCATTGCAGTTCTATTTACACTAGCCAGGACATGGAAGCAACCTAAGTGTCCATCCACAGGTGAATGGATAAAGAAGATGTGGCACATATATACAATGGAATGTTACTCAGCCATAAAAGAAATGAACTTGAGTTATTTGTAGAGAGGTGGATGGACCTAGAGTCTGTCATACAGAGTGAAGTAAGTCAGAAAGAGAGAAACAAATACTGTATGCTAACACATATATAGGGAATCTAAAAAAAAAAATGGTCATAAAGAACCCAGGGGCAAGACGGTAATAAAGACACAGACCTAGTAGAGAATGGACTTGAGGATACGGGGAAGGGGAAGGGGAAGCTATGATAAAGTGAGAGAGTGGCATGGACATATATACACTACCAAACGTAAAATAGATAGCTAGTGGGTAGCAGCCACATAGCACAGGGTGATCAGCTCAGTGGTTTGTGACCACCTAGTGGGGTGGGATAGGGATGGTGAGAGGGAGGGAGACGCAAGAGGGAAGAGATATGGGGACATATGTATATGTATAAGTGATTCACTTTGTTATAAAGCAGAAACTAACACACCATTGTAAAGCAATTATGCTCCAATAAAGATGTTAAAAAAAAATCTGGGCTTCCCTGGTGGGGCAGTGGTTGAGGGTCCGCCTGCCGATGCAGGGGACACGGGTTCGTGCCCCGGTCTGGCAAGATTCCACATGTCGCGGAGCAGCTGGGCCTGTGAGCCATGGCCGCTGTGCCTGTGCGTCCGGAGCCTGTGCTCCGCAATGGAAGAGGCCACAACAGTGAGAGGCCCGCGTACCGCAAAAAAAAGAAAAAAAAAAAAAAAAAAAGAGGGCCTCCCTGGTGGCGCAGTGGTTGAGAGTCCGCCTGCCGATGCAGGGGATACGGGTTCGTGCCCCGGTCCGGGAGGATCCCATATGCCGCGGAGCGGCTGGGCCCGTGAGCCATGGCTGCTGAGCCTGCGCATCCGGAGCCTGTGCTCCGCAAGGGGAGAGGCCACAACAGTGAGAGGCCCGCGTACCAAAAAAAAAAAAAAAAAAAAAAAAAAGAAAAAATCTGCTGTCCTAGGGGGAAAAAAAACGAGTGACTGGTTTTACTAGATGCATCGTTCAAGCCAGCCTAGAATCTCTAGAAATTATCTCTTCCTACCCCAGGGGACAACTCTGTCCAGACAACTGGAAGCCTAAAGCACAGAAGTAGTAGAAAGCCTGGCAACATTTCTCTACTCATGGGATGACAATAAGAAAAATAAATAAATTGCTATAAAAGATTTTCATTGCTTCCGAAGGACATAAGAAATACCCTCGCTCATGACGACTTGTGAAATAAATAGTCAGAACCTTGATAAATTCTGATTTCCTAACTGATCTTTGTTAGTCTTTGTTTTTATATGCTAATCTGAAAAACACTTTTATAAACATATGTTTGCATCTTATCCATTGTCCCAAAACTGGCTAAGACATGTCATAGTCTCCATAATGAGGCTGTCTAGACTTTAAAAAGTATAATAAGATCTTCGTGCTAAAATCTGTAGAATGTGCCTCTTACAATATCAAATATGAAAATGTTAAGCTTTTACTCTGTCAGGTACCATTCTGGTCCTTTTACGTTATTGCATTATTTAGTTCTTGTAACTGTCCTCTTAGGTAGGTATTTAAATATTATTTTCATGTTCACAAATGGGAAAATAAGTTTAAGAAAACATTGCTATTAAACAATGGAACAAAGATTTGAACCCATGTGGTCATACACTGAGGACTTTGTAATACAACATTATAAATAATTGTTAAAGGTAGAAACCACTTTTTGCTTGAGGATTGTTGACTGATTCGTGTGTGTCTGTGTGTGTATGTGTGTGTGTGTGTTTCACATCTATCAAAAGGTTAATATGGGCCAAGTACTAGATTATCTCATTCTGTTAACACCCTACAATGTATGTACTATTATTATTTGCAGATTAGGAGACATGTTTAGGAAGAATCATTTTTGCAGATGCATAAATATGAGGGTAGCCCATTTCATTAGAACACTGAGTCTAGTAATCTACATTAATAAGTTCGAAGACTACATATACCAGTTAGCTTTACTTTATCCCATCATCATTTGTTGCTCTAGTACAAAGGTAGTAAGAAAGAGTATAGTAATGCTTTGTGCCAAGACTCCCCTCTCCAACCTCACACCGCCTGCATTAACCAGGAAGAAAAACCCAGTATGTATGTCTTATTGAAAATGGGTCAGTATTGTCCCCCATCAAAGGACAGACTTTATTTTTAATTTGTCATTTACCGGTAACATATTGCTGAAAGGAATTTTTAAGTCTCATTTGATTTTACCATTGGAGTAAAACTCTCCAGATGATGCCATGACATACCTCCTCATCCTTCTGAATTTATACCTATCCTTTTGGATAGGCAATGTCTACACTCACTTCTTAAGACTCCAACTTTTAGAATTTAGAATCTAAGATTCATAATATCCTTTTATAAATGACAGCAGTATATGAAGACAAATTTATTTGTGCCCTAAAACCAGCCTACTTGTAAGTCATTACTTTCTGACCAGGGAACATTCTGTGGCCCTTTTTTAAACAAAGCAGGAAATAGTACCTGACTGGTCTTTTTTTTTTCCCCCATTATAGTGTACTTAGTGATGGTGTTATCAACAGAGAATTCATGCAGATTATTGAATCCTAAACTGCCCTTTAAGTTGAGAACAGTATGTGCTTTTGCTCTGAAGGCTAAAAATTTTACGTCCTACCTAGGTTGCTTCCCTAATTTACCAAGTTAATCATGCTCAATGCCAAAAACTCAGACATGGAAAAATATAAAAAAGAAAACATAATCTCACCATTCAGAGATAACCACTGTTTTCATTGGTAGATAGCCTTCCAACTTCTAAAAATTATATATTTTTTCGGACTAAGAATATGATATACTCTTCTGTAACTTGCCTTTTCAGTTTATAGTGTGGGCCTCTTTCTGTCAAGTACGTGTAGATCTATATGATAATTTAGAAATGGCTGCATTGTAACATAGTGTATGTGGGTCCCATCCTTTATTTATCAAACCCCATGATGGACAGATAGACTTTTTTATGATTTCCACTAGTGTAAACAGTGTTGCAAAGAACATTGATGTACAGCCATCCATATATATATATTTGTCTGATAATGTGAGGACTGGCTTTATTCCAGTAGACTTAAACATCAGAAAGGGTTCTTTGACACTTTTTGTATGAGGGATAAGTTGCTAGTCAGTAACCATTTTTCATCATCTAAAGGCTCAGCCTGAACTTGGGTTGTAAATAGATTGCCTTAGAAACTACAATTACAAAGGCACTTCTGTCAGTTATGAATATGACATTGAGAAGCTGTGTTTTAACTCTGTCCTAATTGCTCATTTTTAAAACAACTGCTGACTGGCTTCTACCTTAAGGGACAGCTTATATTTTAAAACAATGGCACTGGCAGCTGCTAAAGTGTCTGTGATATTACCCATACAGTTTGCCTTTGTCCATACAACTGGTTAAGTAATTAAGCACAGGCTAGCGTGGGGAACACTACTAATAGGAAGCACCTGTTTATAGTCTCACGGATTGTAAGTTGTAGCTTAATATCTTCTCTCCTCAAAATCATAGCCAGTGGGATAGTTCTGTGATCCTGTCCTTTGGGAAATGGAAGTATGCAGGGGAAAGCCTGCCATTTCTGCCTTGCTGTAGAAGCCAGCGAGCTTACATAACCCCAGAGTACCCAGGGCTACTGAAGCTGGGGAGTTGGGCTGATTACTCTCAAACTTTCATCATCAGCAAGAATCAGGTAGCCCAGACCCAAGAGATAGGTTGCACACGTTAAAAACTAAAAGAGTAGATATATAGTCTTAGAATGATTTAGAAACAAAAGCAGATGACAGGTAAATATATTCTAGGTCAGCATATCAGAAACAACGCTCAGGCAGATCACAAATAACTGCCACAGAACATGACAGAGGATTGTCCATCATATGATCAAAGTTAGAGAAATGGCTGATGCCTAATGTTCTTAGCCACAGGGATCTCTGTCACACGTGGAATAGAAAGACACAGAGATGACAGGTGGTAGGAATGAATGACCCTGTATCCACATTGTCATTTAACAGCTAGTTTATCTGCATCAACCCAAATGGTTGCTCAAGCTCTCATCTTGCCAAGTACTCTTGGCCCAGGTCACTGCAATCTATGTTTGCCTTGATCAGCTCTTCTGCTGCCACTCTTAATAATGCTAGCTAGGCTTCAACAACAGAACCTAACCAGATAATGCCAGAGGACCTCATTTCTGCTGGGTGGTTTTGTTGTGGGCTTTTTCTGGGTTGCTTGTTTGTTTGTTTTGAAACAAAACTGCTGTCTTCTCTGTAAATCATTCAGGATTGTTTTTTTAAATACCATTAAAACTAAAATCACGTGTTTACGGAAACACTACAAATCTGACCAGTTTGGTGCATTCCCTATCATTATTTTCCTCCATGTCCTAGAAAAAAATGGTTAAACATGTAGAGAAATCCTGATTCTCCCTTTAATTGCTTTTCATGCCCTCCAAATAGGAAAAAATTGGTAATTAAAATAGTCAGCAATATAAGGAACCAGAACTCACTTTTTCTAATCAAAAATTAACAGCTACACTTCTATTTCCTCTTGTTGAAATCCCACCTATCTGTTAAGGGCTAATTGGGATGAAGTTTTCCCTGACCCCCCAACTTCTACACTCAAAGGATATGATTTTTCTCTTCTCTTAACCTCCATTGTACGTAGACTGTAAGAGATGCTATAAGAGACATGTAGTTAGTTTCATGTTATAGTTGTTTGTACATTTATCCTTTCCTTCCTAATAATTTATAAGGGTGCTTATTATGGTACTCTGCAGATATTTTATTCAGTAAAAATTTGTGGGTGGATGAAAGGTAGGAAGGGAGCGTTTTCTTACCTTGCCTATATTAATGGCAAATTATATTCCCTGTGTGTAAGCAGTATAGTGGAAGGTGAATTTGCAGGACCAGTTCCTGATTCATTGCTAATGATTGGATTATTACTTAATCAACAGACAGTTTTTGAGAAACCACTGTGTGTAACCCACTGTGATAGACACCTGAGCAGTTCTGTTACAGTTTGTGTAGTTTCTGCTGGTTTGCTCTTTAACATAAGTTTCACATAGCTAATATACTTGGGAGCTTTTCCAACTATTTTCTAACATTATTCACATTTTTTATTTGTCGCCCTTTCCCATATTTTCCAGATAGGCTGGCATCGTCATTGGACTTTCAACCTCGTAGAAAATTTGTCTTAGGGCCCAATTGCATTTCCTGGTGAAGAAGCGAACATAATGCATGGCCAATAAATAAAACCAAGGACATTTTAAAAAATCCTATTCATTAGCTTTGACATTGAGTCCAAAGATAATCGATGGCAAGGTCTGTGGAAGTTGAAATACTGAATATACTGATTTTAATTTTTCTGTGCCATACTTTTCCAAAATCCCTTGAAATACTCAAGTTATCAATTAGGTAAATACTAGTCATTTAAAATCCCAAGAGGTTGGTTGTACATGTTATGAAAATATCATGGTTATGACAGATAAAAGTAAGCATTGCATATTTTCTACATTTGTAGCTTAACATGGATTAAGTTTTTAATGCCTTGAAGTAATATTATTGTACTATGTGGTTTTACTTTTTTTTTTTTTTTTCTTTTTGCGGTATGCGGGCCTCTCACTGTTGTGGCCTCTCCCGTTGCGGAGCACAGGCTCCGGACGCGCAGGCCCAGCGGCCATGGCTCACGGGCCCAGCCGCTCCGCGGCATATGGGATCCTCCCAGACCGGGGCACGAACCCGTATCCCCTGCATCGGCAGGCGGACTCTCAACCACTGCGCCACCAGGGAGGCCCCTGGTTTTACTTTTATCACGTATTTCAATCTTCCTAAAGTTGCTATAATTGAGTTTATTTGATAATGTACCTTTATATTACTACGAGACTTGATAGTTTGCAAAATATGAGGTTCATAATAGAGATAGTCAAGTTACTACCTGGCAGGGAGGATAAGAAGAAAGTGAAATATAGAAAAGTGATTTAATCTCACTACTGCAGTTTTGTAAAATATAATTTGTTTTTCCCCAGCACAGCAGAGTTTCATGCTGATAACAAGCTACTGAATTAATAATAATAAATCCATTGCAACTACTGAGACTTTTCCTTTAATAACATAACGAATGCTGAGCATTAAGAAAAGGAAAGGCATTCTTTGTACAGATGTTACCTAGAGCAGATCTACATCCCCAAGCATAGGAAAAATGCCATCATACCCTGAGCAATATCAATGTGAAAATACTTTGTGCATCTCAATTAGAATACTGTATTTTCTACACAAAGGCATGCTGTTTCCTGGAACACATCTGCTTATTTTCCAATTGGAAAGATATTTAGGGGTCTATTCTGTTATCATTACATGTGCTTAACTCCAATTACAGTTAATGGGAGTTGTGTGTCTATAGTCACAGTAGCCTCTGAACTACTTTAACATTATTGCTTTCCATTACCATCCTCGTTGAAATAACTTTCATCTCTTCTGCTGACCTGAACTACCATGGTAATCTGGGTTTCTGTTTTCTTTGCGTGGATTTATTTGCATGTAATGAAGGATATAGATTACATAACATGGCCTGTTTCTAGTTTTGAAAACATTACGATGTCACTGAGATTAGAATAGGGTTAGAACTATTTAAGTAGAGGTAATTGGTTGGCTTCTAGGCATGCATTTTTGCACAACACCCTGTGTATACAATTCAGTTGGAATAAAATAATTTAATATATTTTATCACCTGTGGTATCTAGTGGAAACCAAATTTGTAAAACATATAAAATATATGAAAAAATAAGGTTTACAAACTAGAGGCACTAGACTTTATCAACAACAGAACTATACATTTAATTCCAATTATTCAAAATTTTGACAAAGCAAAAATAATGAGAATAAGTGTATTATAAAATCTCTAAGTAGAATTGGTGATGCTCTTTTCCTTAGTGCTGGCTTGTGCTGTATTTTCAGAAGAAAAGTGGTTAGCCAGCAGGAAAGAAAAAAAAAGTGATCAGAAGACAGGGAAAGAGGCTTATTAAGTCTTTAAGAAAATGAAGAACCTGAGGAGAACTCTTAAAAACATCGTTAGGGACTTTAGAGTCACTTGACTCATTGGCACTCAGGAAATAGACATCTGCCTAGCCTTACTAGGATAGCCTAGTTAGTACCTATTGGGTTTGTCTGTCAAACTGTATTGTTTTCAAGTTGTTTTGTGATTAGAGCATGATGTAGAGTTCTAAAATGTACCCTAAAAATACATGTTTGAAATGAAAATATAAATTATAGAGGATTATCTCCACTAGACATTAAAACATATTATGAGACACATAATGAAATCAGAAGTCATTGGCACAAAAATAGTTAGAAAAATACTTAAGACAATGGAACAGAAATGTACCCTAATATAGATAATTTAATATATAAAAATGAAATATCATGGGGCTTCCCTGGTAGTGCAGTGGTTAAGAATCAGCCTGCCAACGCAGGGGACACAGGTTCAAGCCCTGGTCTGGGAAGATCCCACATGCCGTGGAGCAACTAAGCCCGTGTGCCACAACTACTGAGCCCACGCTCCTAGAGCCTGTGCTCCGCAACAAGAGAAGCCACCGCAATGAGAAGCCCATGCACCGCAATGAGGAGTAGCCCCCCACTCGCCACAACTAGAGAAAGCCCACGTGCAGCAACAAAGACTCAACACAGCCAAAAATAAATAAATTAAATAAATAAATTGTATTAAAACACACATACACACAAATCTTAAAAAAAATCATGAATCAGTGTAGAAATTCATGATTATTCAACAGATGATGCTGGGACAACCCATTTCCTCTTTGCAAGGAAAAAAGCAAGCAAGCAATGTGGAAACTTACCTGACATTGTACAACAAAATAAATTCTAGATCATTTAAATAAGTGTTAGAAAAAATCAAACCTTAAAGGAGAAGAGATATCAGGACTTCCCTGGTGGCACAGTGGTTAAGAATCTGCCTGCCAATGCAGGGGACACAGGTTCGAGCCCTGGTCCTGGAGGATCCCACATGCCGTGGAGCAACTAAGCCCATGTGCTACAACTACAGAGCCTGCACTCTAAAGCCTGCAAGCCACAACTACTGAGCCCGCGTGCCACAACTACTGAAGCCTGCACACCTAGAGCCCATGCTCTGCAGCAAAGAGACGCCACCGCAATGAGAAGCCCGTGCACCACAACGAAGAGTAACCCCCACTCACCACAACTAGAAAAAGCCCACATGCACAGCAATGAAGACCCAACACAGGCAAAATAAATTAAATAAATAAATAAATAAATTTTAAAAAAAGAAGAAGAAGAGATATAGTTGAATGTTTATCAAATGTCTCTGGCTAGAGAAAGACTTCCTAAGGTTAACAATAAAGGAATGGATCACAGTGTAAAAGATCGATCAACTTATTGGGCAAGGGATATGACCAACATTTAAAGGAAGAAATATAAATGGATAATAACATATGAAAAATTCCACTTTACTAAGATTTGAAGAAGGGCCAAAAGAATCAGATGCCATTAGTCACTTTTCATATTAGCACATTTAAAAAAAATTAATACCCAACAATAAGACAGACAAATTCATTTACTTACTGCCGATTGGATTTAAATTAATACATGTATTCTGGAATACAATTTGGACTTAATTTTGCATACTTAACAATGCCACTTCTACACATGATGTATATAATAAGATATAAACTATAAGGATATTCATTGCAAGGCTTTGTATAATAGCAAAAACTTGGAAGCAACCTACATGTCCAACAGTAGAGAAATGGTTAACCAAATTGTGACATATTTATATAAAAAGAAGAGTATGTGGCCATTAAAAATCATGTTTTCAATATCATGTTTCAGAAGTTTAAAGACATGGAAAATTTCTACAATAAAATGTTAAATGAAAAAGTAGAACACCAATTTGAATATATAGTTCGAGCTCAACTTTTTTTTTTTTTTAAAGACATTATTCTGGTAAGTGAAGAGAATGAATCTAGTCAACAAACTGGCTGTCCTCCACCAAGAGGTTAGACCCAAGCCTAATTCTGTTGCCACTTTCCTTCCAGTCGTTTCTAGTGAGTGAGAAACTGTATCAAGTCAGGATCTCCAAAAGCACAGAAAAAAACATAAACTGTTTTGGAATCATGGGACAGAAGGGAAAAAAGATGTAAGTTCATATGATATGATTTCACTATAACAGTCTAAAATAATTATCTTTCATCAGTGTTTGGCATGCAAATAGCTACTCAATAGACATTTCCCAAAGCAACCTAAAGTTTTCTTGGTTTTCTTAGCCTGAGCTGCGCAAATCCCATCCTCTGTTTGCTCTTTTTGCTGGGAACAATGCCTGTCCATTAATGGTCAATCTGCCACACCATCATTTTTGAAGAGCTTTGGAGAAAAGAAAGCTCACAGTAAATTGCAGAGGCTTTCTTTTCCTTTGTTTTCTAGCCAACTAATTATCATTAAAACGGGATGTTTTGTAGCACAATGTGCAGTATATGCCAGGCACACTTATTTTATGTTACCCTATTGGGAGAGTATAGTTGCATTGTGTTAGGTCAACGTTGGTACATCTAACGTGCCTATGAAGCACCAGGAAGGAAACAGTTCTTCTACAGACAACAGATGGATGCCTAGCCTGGGGAGAAATGAATAATGGACATGGTCTTTTTATCACATGTTTTCAATCTCAACTTGACCTACTCATGCAATATCCAACACACAGCCCTGTACCTTTGGCATACACTCACTTTATTAGAGGAGTAATTAAACGTTCCCAGGTTACATTCCACAGGCTTGAGTCCTTTGGTCTATCTCACACCACATTTTGTTTAAGCTTTATCTATCATATGCTTATTCCTCAGTTATCTCACTTTGACAAAGTTTTCAGTAGGAAGGAAATTAGCAGAGTAGATTTAGGTATGATCTGAAATTTTGTGACATTCAGGTAATTCATGGATGATGTGCTTTGTACATAGTTGTTGAATAAATGATTGCATGAATGAATTTTAGAGCAATACAATAACAGGTTTAATCTATTCACTCAGGACTCTATTGGGAAGGTTTTGAGATGAATGCCAAATCAATTTATGCTCAGAAAAAGCATAGAGCTTCCTGCTCTTATGACAGTGGAGAAAGGCTTGAAAGTGGTTTGAACTGGTTAACCTGATATTCACAATGTGCAGAATCATGTCAAAGCTGGACCATGTATTTATATTCTCTTTTTGTGACAGATTGGCATCTTGTTTTAGGTTTGGTCACCCCTCCTCCATGGACTGCACATTTTCATATAACTATTCCCCTCTCTTCAGTTTCACACTATGACCAGGTTACTGTCTGTAATATCAGAATCTTTTCACCTTCACATAGGGCATCAAGCCTTTGGTGACCAAAAAGAATCTGATAGGGTATGTATGCCCAACTATGGTGGACTTAGAGCGTACATCTTGGGATGGACATCTCAGGCTCTACTGTTGCATTAATCCTTGTGTTTACAAACAATAGAATCCCTTAGTGAATTCTTAGACCATGAGGATACATTGGACTCTCTAGGCTTTCTTATTCACTGTGTTACCTCATACATTCAGAAAATGGAAAGAGAGGAACATTATGACAAATCATGTTCCCTCAACCTCTGATGAAATGTATTTTCCTGTATCTCATTGCACAATATACCCAACAAGTATACACACATAGCCTGATGCCTCCCCCCATCTTCCTCTCTTTCATTTCCAGAAACACAACAAGGCAAATTGGAAAGGGAAGCCACTACTTATTAACAAAGCCCTCCGCATCACCTCAGGTAAATACATATTTTTTAAACTATTGACTTTTTGGAGGAGAGACTCCTATTTTTTTCCCTCTAAACTATTCTAGTATCAGTAGTGTTGGGAGAATAAGACTGGGTAGAAAAGTGGATTTGGTTCAGTCTGGGACTCCTGGAGCTCTCAAATCATATCACATGGGCACCTGCCTCCTTCACCTATGTTTCCAAATAGGAAGTGCAGTCACTCTCACAATCACCCAAATTACTCCATCACCCCGACAGCAATAATAACTAGCATTTGCTCTTTTCTCATAAATTTAATGCCAACCATGTGTCCTGACCTTATGAGGGTCAAACCACTGATTTTTTACCCATTAGAATTTAATACTATAAATATAGAAGTTGTATTTTTAAATATTCAGTGATTCTCAATCTCTGCCTCAAAGAAGGCATGAATCCAAGTATGAAAATTGCTATCATTAGATTTCAAGCTATTAGACTGTGAGAAGAGATGAATATTTATATTCATATATATGTATATTATATATACATATAACATATTATCGTCCAAATTGCACTTCTACCTGATCCATACAGCTCTAGAGTATAAATATATTTTGTACCTAAAATAGTTTTAACATACATACAGAGAATCGTAAATAAATCACAGAAACCCAGAGCAGTCTTGCTGTCATTGTTTCCTTTTTCTTCTTTTTAACATCTTTATTGGAGTATAATTGCTTTACACTGTTGTGTTAGTTTCTGCTGTATAACAAAGCGAATCAGTTATATGTATACATATATCCCCATATGCCCTCCCTCTTGCATCTCCCCCCCATCCCACCCCTCTAGGTGGTCACAAAGCACCAAGCTAATCTCCCCGTGTGATGTAGCTGCTTCACACTAGCTATCTATTTTACATTTAGTAGTGTATATATGTCAG
The DNA here is from genome assembly GCF_964165515.1 of Mesoplodon bidens. NCBI lineage: Eukaryota > Metazoa > Chordata > Mammalia > Artiodactyla > Ziphiidae > Mesoplodon > Mesoplodon bidens. The sequence goes on along the minus strand of NC_138163.1, from coordinate 58,190,066 downwards.
TGCTACTCTCTCACTTCGTCCCAGCTTACCCTTCCCCCTCCCCGTGTCCTCAAGTCCATTCTTTACGTCTGCATCTTTAATACTGTCCTGCCCCTAGGTTCATGAGGACCATTTTTTTTTAGATTCCATATATATGTGTTAGCATACGGTATTTGCTTCTGACTTACTTCACTCTGTATGACAGACTCTAGGTCCATCTACCTCACTACAAATAACTCAATTTCATTTCATTTTATGGCTGAGTAATATTCCATTGTATATATGTGCCATATCTTCTTTATCCATTCATCTGTCAATTGACACTTAGGTTGCTTCCATGTCCTGGCTATTGTAAATAAAGCTGTAATGAACATTGTGGTACATGACTCTTTTTGAACTATGGTTTTCTCAGGGTATATGCCCAGTAGAGGGATTGCTGGGTCATATGGTAGTCGTATTTTTAGTTTTTTAAGGAACCTCCATACTGTTCTCCATAGTGGCTGTATCATTTACATTCCCACCAACAGTGTAAGAGTGTTCCATCTCATCCACATCCTCTCCAGCATTTATTGTTTGTAGATTTTTTGATGATGGACATTCTGACCAGTGTGAGGTGATACCTCATTGTGGTTTTGATTTGCATTTCTCTAATGATTAGTGATATTGAGCATCCTTTCATGTGCTTGTTGGCAACTTGTATATCTTCTTAGGAGAAATGTCTATTTGGTCTTCTGCCCATTTTTGGATTGGGTTGTTTGTTTTTTTGATATTAAGATGCATGAGCTGCTTGTATATTATGGAGAATAATCCTTTGTCAGTTGCTTCATTTGCAAATATTTTCTCCCATTCTGAGGGTTGTCTTTTGGTCTTGTTTATGGTTTTCTTTGCTGTGCAAAAGCTTTTAAGTTTCATTAAGTCCCATTTGTTTATTTTTGTTTTTATTTCCATTTCTCTAGGAGGTGGGTCAAAAAGGATCTTGCTGTGATTTATGACAGAGAGTGTTCTGCTGATGTTTTTCTCTAAGAGTTTGATAGTGTCTGGCCTTACATTTAGGTCTTTAATCCATTTTCAGTTTAGTTTTGTATATGGTGCTCAGGAGTGTTCTAACTTCATTCTTTTCCATGTAGCTGTCCAGTTTTCCCAGCACCACTTATCGAAGAGGCTGTCTTTTCTCCATTGTATATTCTTGCCTCCTTTATCAAAAATAAGGTGACCATATGTGCGTGGTTTTATCTCTGGGCTTTCTATCGTGTTCCATTGATCTATATTTCTGTTTTTGTGCCACTACCATATTGTCTTGATTACTGTAGCTTTGTAGTATAGTCTGAAGTCAGGAAGCCTGATTCCTCCAGCTCCATTTTTCTTTCTCAACATTGCTTTGACTATTCGGGGTCTTTTGTGTTTCCATACAAGTTGTGAAATTTTTGTTCTAGTTCTGTGAAAAATGCCATTGGTAGCTTGGTAGAGATTGAATTGAATCTGTACATTGCTTTGGGTAGTATATTTTCAAAATGTTGATTCTTTAAATCCAAGAACATGGTATAGCTCTCCATCCATTTGTATCGTCTTTAATTTCTTTCATCAGTGTCTTATAGTTTTGTGCATACACGTCTTTTGTCTCCCTAGGTAGGTTTATCCTGAAGTATTTCATTCTTTTTGTTGCAATGGTAAATGGGAGTGTTTCCTTAATTTCTCTTTCAGATTTTTCGTTGTTAGTTTATAGGAATGCCTAAGATTTCTGTGCATTAATTTTGTATCACTCTACTTTACCAAATTCATTGATTAGCTCTAGGAGTTTTCTGGTAGCATCTTTAGGATTCTCTATGTATAGTATCATCACCTGCAAAGAGTGACAGTTTTACTTCTTCTTTTCCGATTTGGATTCCTTTTATTTCTTTTTCTTCTCTGATTGCCATGGCTAAAATTTCCAAAACTATGTTGAATAACAGTGGTGAGATTGGGCAACCTTGCCTTGTTCCTGATCTCAGAGAAAATGGTTTCAGTTTTTCACTGTTGAGAATGATGTTGGCTGTGGGTTTGTCATATATGGCCTTTATTATGTTGAGGAAGTTTCCCTCTATGCCGACTTCCTGGAGAGTTTTTATCATAAATGTGTGTTGAATATTGTCGAAGCTTTTTCTGCATCTATTGAGATGATCATATGGTTTTCATCCTTCAGTTTGTTAATATGATGTATCACATTGATTGATTTGCATATACTGAAGAATCCTTTCATTCCTGGGATAAACCCCACTTGATTATGGTGTATGATCCTTTTAATGTGCTGTTGGATTCTGTTTGCTTGTATTTTGTTGAGGATTTTTGCACCTATGTTCATCAGTAATATTGTCCTGCAGTTTTATTTTTTTGTGACATCTTTCTCTGGTTTTGGTGTCAGGGTGATGGTGGCCTCAAAGAATGAGTTTGGGAGTGCTCCTCCCTCTGCTGTATTTTGGAAGAGTTTGAGAAGGAGTGGTGTTAGCTCTTCTCTAAATGTTTGATAGAATTTGCCTGTGAAGCCATCTGATCCTGGGCTTTTGTTTGTTGGAAGCTTCTTAATGACAGTTTCAATTTCAGTGCTTGTGACTGGTCTGCTTATATTTTCTATTTCTTCCTGGTTCAGTCTCAGAAGGTTGTGCTTTTATAAGAATTCATCCATTTCTTCCAGGATGTCCATTTTATTGGCATAGAGTTGCTTGTAGTAATCTCTCATGATCTTTTGTATTTCTGCAGTGTCAGTTGTTACTTCTCCTTTTTCATTTCAAATTCTGTTGATTTGAGTCTTCTCCCTTTTCTTCTTGATGAGTCTGGCTAATGGTTTATCAATTTTATTTACTTCTCAAAGAACCAGCTTTTAGTTTTATTGGTCTTTACCTTTGTTTCTTTCATTTCTTTTTCATGTATTTCTGATGGGATCTTTATGATTTCTTCCCTTCTGCTAACTTTGCCGGGTTTTTTGTTCTTTCTGTAATTGCTTCAGGTGTAAGTTTAGGTTGCTTATTTGAGATGTTTCTTGTTTCTTGAGGCAGGATTGTATTGCTATAAAGGTCCCTCTTAGAACTGATTTTGCTGCATCCCATAGCTTTTGGGTCATCATGTTTTCATTGGCATTTGTCTCTAGGTATTTTTTGATTTCCTCTTTGATTTCTTCAGTGATCTCTTGGTTATTTAGTAGCATATTGTTTAGCCTCCATGTGTTTGTATTTTTTACAGATCTTTTCCTGTAATTGATATCTAGTCTCATAGCATTGTGGTCGGAAAAGGTACTTGATATGATTTCAGTTTTCTTAAATTTACCAAGGCTTGATCTGTGACCCAAGATATGATCTATCCTGAAGAATGTTCCATGAGTACTTGAGAAGAAAGTGTATTCTGTTGTTTTTGGATGGAATGTCCTATAAATATCAATGCAGCCCATCTTGTTTAATGTGGCATTTAAAGCTTGTGTTTCCTTATTTTTTTTCATTTTGGATGATCTGTCCATTGGTGAAAGTGGGGTGTTAAAGTCCCCTACTATGATTGTGTTACTGTCGATTTCCCCTTTTATGGCTGTTAGCATTTGCCTTATGTATTGTGGTGCTCCTGTGTTGGGTGCATAAATGTTTACAATTGTATCTTCTTCTTGGATTGATCCCTTGATCATTATATAGTGTCCTTCTTTGTCTCTTGTAATAGTCTTTATTTTAAAGTCTATTTTGTCTGATATGTGAATTGCTACTCCAGCTTTCTTTGATTTCCTTTTGCATGGAGTACCTTTCCCCATCCCCCCATTTTCAGTCTGTATGAGTCCCTAGGTCTGAAGTGGGTGTCTTGTAGACAGCATATATACGGGTCTTGTTTTTGTATCCATTATGCCAATCTATGTCTTTTGGTTGGAGCACTTAATCCATTTACATTTAAGGTAGTTATCGATATGTATGTTCCTATTACCATTTTCTTAATTGTTTTGGGTTTGTTTTTGTAGGCCTTTTCCTCCTCGTGTTTTCTGCTTAGAAAAGTTCCTTTAGCATTTGTTGTAAAGCTGGTTTGTTGGTGCTGAATTCTCTTAACTTTTGCATGTCTGTAAAGTTTGTAATTTCTCCATCACACCTGAATGAGGGCTTCCCTGGTGTTGCAGTGGTTGAGAGTCCGCCTGCCAATGCAGGGGACACGGGTTCGTGCCCCGGTCCGGGAAGATCCCACATGCCGCGGATCAGCTAGGCCTGTGAGCCATGGCCGCTGAGCCTGCACGTCCGGAGCCTGTGCTCCGCAACAGGAGAGGCCACAATAGTGAGAGGCCTGCGTACCGCAAAAAAACAAAAACAAAAAATACCTGAATGAGATCCTTGCTGAATAGAGTAATCTTGGTTGTAATTTTTTCTCTTCATCACTTTAAATACGTCCTGCCACTCCCTTCTGGCTTGCAGAGTTTGAGCTGAAAGGTCAGCTCTTAACCTTGTGGGGATTCTCTTGTATGTTATTTCTTGCTCTTCCCCTGCTGCTTTTAATATTTTTTCTTTGTATTTAATTTTTGACAGTTTGATTAATATGTGCTTTGACCTGTTTCTACTTGGATTTATCCTGTATGGGACTCTCTGTGCTTCCTGGGCTTGATTGATTATTTCCTTTCCCATGTTAGGGAGGTTTTCAACTATAATCTCTTCAAATATTTTCTCAGTCTCTTTTTCTCTCTTCTTCTGAGACCGCTTTAAGTTGAATGTTGGTACATTTAATGTTGTCCCAGAGGTCTCTGGGACCCGTCCTCAATCTTTTCATGCTTTTTTCTTTATTCTGCTCTGTGGTATTTCCACTATTTTATCTTCCAGGTCACTTATCCATTCTTCTGCCTCATTCATTCTGCTATTCATTTCTTCTAGAGAATTTTAAATTCATTTATTGTGTTGTTCATCATTGTTTGTTTGGTCTTTAGTTCTTCTAAGTCCTTGTTAAACGTTTCTTTTATTTTTCTCCATTCTATTTCCAAGATTTTGGATCATCTTTACTACGCTTGCTATGAATTCTTTTTCAGGTAGACTGCCTATTTCCTCTTCATTTGTTTGGTCTGGTGGGTTTTTACCTTGCTCCGTCATCTGCTGTGTTTTTCTCTGTCTTCTCATTTTGTTTAACTTACTGTGTTTGGGGTTTCCTTTGCACAGGCTGCAGGTTCATAGTTCCCATTGTTTTTGGTGTCTGCCCCTAATGGGTGAGGTTGGTTCAGTGGGTTGTTTAGGCTTCCTGGTGGAGGGGACTGGTGCCTGTGTTCTGGTGGGTGGGGCTGGATCTTGTGTTTCTGGTGGGCAGGGCCGCATCCCATGGTGTGTTTTGGGGTGTTTGTGAGCTTATTATGATTTTAGGCAGCCTCTCTGCTAATGGGTGGGTTTGTGTTCCTGTCTTGCTAGTTGTTTGGCATGGGACATCCAGCACTGGAGCTTGCTGGCCATTGGGTGGAGCTGGGTCTTAGCGTTGAGGCAGAGATCTCTGGGAGAGCTCTCGCTGATTGATATTATGGGAGGCCAGGAGGTTTCTGGTGTCCCGTGTCCTGAACTCGGCTCTCCTACCTCAGAGGCTCAGGCCTGACACCAGGCCAGAGCACCAAGACCCTGTCAGCCACACAGCTCAGAAGAAAAAGGAAAAAAAAGAAAGAAAAGAAAGAAAAATTAAAAATAATTTAAAAATTCTTTTAATTATTAAAATAAAAAATAAAATGAAGAGAACAACCAAACCAATAAACAAATCCACCAATGATAACAAGCACTAAAAACTAAACTAAGATAAACATAAAAATCAGAAACAAATCAGTTACAGACTGCAAACCCCAAGTCTACAGTTGCTCCTGAAGTCCACCGCCTCAATTTTGGGACAATTCATTGTCTGTTCAGGTATTCCACATATGCAAGTACATCAAGTTGATTATGGGGGATTTAATCTGATGCCTCTGAGACTGCCAGGAAAAATTTCCCTTTCTCTTCTTTGTTTGCATAGCTCCTGGGGTTCAGCTTTGGTTTTGGCCCCATCTCTGCGTGTACGTCGCCCTCAGGCATCTGTTCCCTACCCATACAGGAAGGGGTTAAAGCAGCAGCTGGTTAGGGTGCTCTTGCTCATTCAGACCATGGAGAGGGAGGGGTACAGTAGTCATAATTGGAATGCGGGGCCAGCCTGCAGCGACAGAGGCTGCCGTGACTTTGCAAAAGCCTGAGGTGTGCCGTGTGTTCTTCCAGGGATGTTGTCCCTGGATCACAGAACCCTGACATTGGTGGGTTGCCCAGGCTCCTCGGGTAGGGGTGTGTGGATAGTGACCTGTGCTTGCACACAGGATTCTTGGTGGCAGCAGCAGCAGCCTTAGCGTTTCATGCCCATCTCTGGTGTCCACGCTGATAGCTGCGCCGCCACGGCTCACACCTGTCTTTGAAGCTCATTTAGGTGGTGTTCTGGATCTCCTCTCTTGCCTCTTAGGCAGTTCCAGACTTTTTCCCGGATTCCCTCCCAGTTAGCTGTGGTGCGCTAGCCCCCTTCAGGCTGTGTTCACGCAGCCAACCCCAGTCCTCTCCCTGGGATCTGACCTTCGAAGCCCGAGCCTCAGCTCCCAGCCCCCACCCTCCCTGGTGGGTGAACTGACAAGCCTGTCAGGCAGGTGAGTGATCATTGGCAGTGATCCTCTGTGTGGGAATCTCTCCATTTTGCCCTCTGTACCCCTGTTGCTGCGCTCTCTTCCGTGGTTCCTAAGCTTCCCCTTCGCCACTCCCTGTCTCTGCCAGTGAAGGGGCTTCCTAGTGTGTGGAAACTTTTCCTCCTTCACAGCTCCCTCCCAGAGGTGCAGGTCCTGCCCCTATTCTTTTGTCTCTGTTTTTTCTTTTTTCTTTTGCCCTACCCAGGTACGTGGGGGAGTTTCTTGCCTTTGGGGAAGTTTGAGGTCTTCTGCCAGCATTCAGTAGGTGTTCTGTAGGAGTTGTTCCACATGTAGATGTATTTTTTTGTGTGTGTGTGGTATGCGGGCCTCTCACTGTTGTGGCCTCTCCCGCTGCAGAGCACAGGCTCCTGACACGCAGGCCCAGCGGCCATGGCTCACAGGCCCAGCCGCCCTGCAGCATGTGGGATCCTCCCAGACCGGGGCACGAACCCATGTCCCCTGCATCGGCAGGCGGACTCTCAACCACTGCGCCACCAGGGAAGCCCCTAGATGTATTTTTGATGTATTTGTGGGGAGGAAGGTGATCGCCACGTCTTACTCCTCCGCTATCCTGAAGGTCCCCCGCTGCCATTGTTTCTAGTGTCATTTTCTCATAAACAATGTTGGAGGTTGACATTTCCAAGATACAAGTGATGGCCCTTCAGGATTGCTTCTACTTATAATTATCTCATATACATAGGTACCAATTAGGTACCAAAAAAATTTAAAGAGAGAGAGACAGAAAGAGAAGGAAGGGAGGGATAGAGGGAGAGAAGGAGAGAGGAAGGGACGAAATATAGAATAATTCTCTCTTGTGTATGCCAAGAGCTGGATTTGGGCCGTCAACCAGTGTTTATCCTGCCTTCCAAAAGCTTCAGTGTCCTTTCCCCAGTTCATTTTAACTTGAAAGTTTATTTTCTCACACCAGATGCTACCAAGACAGTTGCAGGTTGATGTGAATCCTGTCATCACTTCATTACTGCTGCAAGGCTAGGTTTTAGTATGTGGTACGTCTCTTGAATCCGGTGGTCAGCGAGTGGTGGTATGGGGTACCAATAGCATTCCTGGAGTGAGTGTGAATGCCAGCTGACCTTAGTGTGTAGGACCACCAAGGCACAAGCCTTTTTTCTGAGCTGGGACAATCCTCTGTAAATGGTACCATCATTCTCATATCTGATAGCTTTAACACTGAATACTTAAATGCTAGCAATGCAATGGTAGCCATCATATTATAATCTCATTTGTAAATGTCTTCTAAGAAGTCCCAAACCAATCTGTATGCAAACCAGTGACATCTAAGTAATAAGCCCTTTATCTAGGAATGTTATCTTTACATTTTTAGCTGAATTGTGATCCATATCACAAACTAAATAATGGATTTTTTAATGGTATCTTTAAAAGGATGCCCAAATAATCCATCACTCAGATATATCTCTGAATAGAGAAAATATCTCTTTCTTTCTCACCTCTCAGTGATATTATTGCATTATAAGGCACTTTGAGCTTATGGCTGGTTGGTTCAGTGCACTCATTCTGTGGTGTTAATGAGGCCAAGGTTATGGAGGCCAGTTAGCTTTTGCTCTGTGTACTGACCACAGACTACCCAGAATCACTCAAGAAACAGTAGCACAGGTGAGAAAGATCCCATGGCAAAACCTGAACATTTCTCACAGTCCATCCTCCCCATGGGACAGGCAGAATGTGCTCCTTGGGTATGATCTTAGGGAGGAAATGAGTAGGAGCCTGGGAGGCTCCAGCATCTACCTCTGAACAAAGCAGGCCTGACATTTAGGCATTAACTTTGCATTATAATCCCCTGTCATACCATTGATTTGCTGTGTAACCTTCATCACTAAAGCAGAGATAATAGGATAGAATGAAATGCGCTCACCTCCCGGGGATGTTGTGTGAATTAGCAAATTAACGAGTGTAAAGTGTTAGCATTTATGTAAGTGCTGGTAGTTGTCATTATTTCTAGGGACCTAGTCTCATTCTAAATAGAGAATCTAAGTGCATTATGTTTTTGTCAGAAAGGGATTTTCACCGACATCAGTTGCATTTAAGCTGAGCATAAAACGGAGGTGATAATAACATAGTAGTGATCATCACAATGCAGAGCTGTAAACCCTTTTCCTATTAAAGCTAAAACTATTTTCAGCAACTTTTAATGCTTTTAAACTTTGCTTTCCAAGCTTTGTGCCAACAGTTCTCTCTACAGTGATTATTTTTCCCGTGACGGGTGAGGGGAATGGGACGTATTCATTATTCAGTCCCATAATGACTATATAATGTATTGAATTTGTTTACATCACATAATCAGGCAAAGACTTGGTAGCTGATTTGATTGCCATATATTGCAATCATTGTAAAAAATAAAAACTCTTCTTTGCTCTGCCCACGCTGGTGTGCTCTAGAGATAGCCAACATACAGATTGAAAACTCATGGGGAATGGAAGTGCTTTCCAACAAAAGGCACTGTACATAGATCCTTTCAATTTAACATCTTTACCAAGGAATTTTGTTGTCACCTGCTATTTCCAAGGGGACTGTGCTTGAGCGAATTCTTCCATCTCTTTTATCACTCTGACTTCACTTACCAAGAAAAGTCATTTAATGCTGATTGCAAACTCTTGAACTCAGCCTGGGAGCTGCAGCATGAACGCCTCAGATGTTGGCTCCTTGTTATTTACATATTCATTTGAAATAATTTTTCAGGACTGTTTGAAAACCTCTCTCAACCTGACATCACGTAAGAGCTGGGATCTAAAGCTCACCATGTTTTTGGTTCTTTTTCTCTTTGTCTTACAGATAACAGACGAGTACCTTTGGAAAGGTCACGCTCTCGCCACAATGGAGCTGTCTCATCTAAGTGATTCCCGATGCCAAAGAATATGAAAATACTTAAAAGTAAACAAAATCATACATTTTGGGAAGAACAAAACATCATGCACTCAAGGGATGGAGAGGAAATAAGTACATTTCTGCAAAGATCAAGCTAAGCTAGATGCAATAGTGTGCATATGTAAAGTTATTGCAAGACTCCTCCCACAGTTACACTAATACGAACACAATTACCAGGATTATAAAACATGCGTTCCCTTTTAGTGTAAAGATGTGTATTATTTGTTACTGTGTGTGGCCTGACTGTGATGATGAAGTGTAAGAAATTGAAGAGTTCCAAAGACTTTCAAGACCATTCAGTCTGTCAAAAATGTATAATATTATAACTCAAATTTGAAGTCACCCCCCCCCAAAAAAAAAAGGAAGAAAAGAGAAAAAAAAGAATAGAAAGAATTAGTCAGTCAATGTCTACTTCTGATTCCTATTATATAGAAAAGGAAAAGGCCAGTGAAAATGTGTATGTTAATGGTTTGGAAAGGCACTGATATTGCACACTCTATAAAAGAAGCCATTTTTGGAAACTCAGAAAAAGTACTGCTTCACCCCCCTTCAAGTTACTTAGAATCTTATCTCAAGTGAAAGTTGATGGATTCATCTGCTTCGGCTGAAATTAAACTTATCATTAATCTAGAGTTTCAGCATGATATTGCAGGCACTTATCATTGCTAAAAATAAGCCAGAAAGTTTAACAGAAGCAGTTAGAGAAAATGATTTAAACTTTATTTAAAGAGGTATTTTCTAATTATGCACATATATCTACTTTATACAAATACTTTATATGGCTGTTTTTGAGGAAAACCTCACATTTTAATGTTTATGCTAGGGCTGACCCTGCAAATTCTGTTACCTTTATTCAGATTTTTAAAGGTAAATATTGCTCTCTGTTCTCCATGGTTTATTTCTTCTCTCTATTGCTTCTTTCTCCCACAACCCCCTTGAAAGCAGGGAATAGAGTTCTAGGAGACCTGAGGGGAAAAAGATTTCTCTCCGCAGGAGGCAGCAGAAAACTGTCCGAAAGATCAGTTGTTTTATCATCTGCCTTTCTACTCCCCTTTCCAGTTCTGCCATGGTGATCTGAAGAAGAAAAAGAAATTATATGTATGTATCTGTATATATATGTGTATATATTTATATCTCCTGCTACAATAATTCCACATCCCAGTGACTAAGTGAACTTCTCAGTCATCATCATACTTATTTACCTTATATTAACAAATTCAAATGATGCTGCCGAAACAACTCTAGGAGGAAAAAAACAGGCTCTACATTTTTCTTAAAAAGATGAGGGAGGAAAAGTTATACTAAACTTGTCTATTATTTTTAAAAATGCATTGTAATAATGTATAACTTCTCTGGACTAATCCATGCAGATGATTGTAAAAGATTTCTTATATGTATATTTCTTATAAAGAAAATCCTATTTCTACTTCCTCCAAAGCACATTATAGACATTCAGAAAGAACAAGTGACTGGCTTGGCAAGTCACTCCCTGAGATAATGTAACCAAGTGACCAATAGCTCACAGTTTCCTTTTTATAGATGTACAGTGATTCAAACTTCTGCCTTTTCCTCCAGTGCATTCTTACTTGGGTCTTATCCTTTACAAAGCTCTGAAGCTGCTACAAGACAGAAATCAAAAGCAGTAACAGGATCTGAGATTTTACAATTTTATCCTATCATCTATCTTAAGACACACACATATGCACACACACAAACAAGCTTAAGGGACATATCAATTTCACACACTGTTTTTTTAACAATAACAACAACAACAAAGATTTAGATTCTACTAATTTATGTAAATACTTAATGTATGTATTTTTAACTTCACAAAGTCTTTTCTGAAATCTTCATGGTATGGCTTCTTTGAGTCTTTTGATAGCTTTTCAGACTGTAGGAAAATGATATTTTGAAATATTCACCCTGACTAATATTTAGGGGCATTTGCCATGCCATATTATCAGGCTGGTCAAGGTGGACATACTGATGCATATCACCTTTTCCAGATGTGAACTTGCCTTATTTTTTAGTTTGTGGGGAAAAAAAGTACTATTATTGATAAATTATATATTTGTATTTAGAATAAGTCCACATGCTTTTCACAAACATTATGAGACTGTTCAGGGTCTTTCACGAAGTTCTGATAACTCAAAGGGTTTGCTTCCCAGATTTATAATGGTCCTGCTCTAGCCATTTGCAGTTTTGTTTTAGATTGAAAATTATCACCAGAAAAAAGTACATAGTGACACTTTTAGTATAGAACCAAATTATACTAAAGTCTTTTGTTGGGTTTATTACTGCCACACGTGAGAAGCACCAATTTATGCAGATTTTCTTCAGAATGTTTTTTAAAAGTGCAAAACCCTTTAAAATGTTTACTAGTTATACTAGATTCCTTTGGCTGCTGTAACAAATTACTACAAACTTGGTGACCTAACATATCAGAAATTTATTCTTTCATGGTTGTGGTAGCCAGATGTCCAAAATCAAGGGCCATGCTCCCTCCAGAGGCTCTAGAAGAAACTCTTCCCTTGCCTCTTCCAGCTTCGGGTAGCTATTGGCATTCTTTTGGTTACGGCCACATCTCTCTCTGCCCCGTCTTCACATCACCTTCTCCTCTGTGTATTTAATCTCCCTATGCCTCTCTCTTATAAGGATACTTTTGTTGGAATTTAGGGTCCACCTAGATAATCCAGGATAATTTCATGTGAAGACCCTAAACTTAATTACATCTGTAAGACCCTTTTCCCAAAAACGTAACATTCATAGGTTCTGGGGATTAGGAAGTGGACATATCTTTTTGGAGGTGACCTTTAGCCCATGACAGTCTGCCCTCTGGACCCCCAAATTTATGTCTGTCCCATGTGCAAAGTATATTCACCCTATCCCAACATTCCCAAAAGTCTCAACCCTAAGTCTAAAATCTCATCCAAACATCTTCAGTTCAAAAGTCCCAAAGCTCACCTAGATCATCTAAATCAGCTATAGGTGAAAACCCTGGGGCAAAATTCCTTTGCGTCTGTGAATCAGTGAAACAAGACATCAACAGGGCCCCTGCTTCCAGAATACAGTGGTGGGACAGGCATATGATAATAGTTATAGACATTCCTATTCCAAAAGGGAGAAAATGGAACAAACATAGAAAGGAGTCACCTGTCCTGATGATTTTAAGAATTTGGCCAGGCAGAATCCCGTTAGGTTTCAAGGCTTGACAGTAATCCTCCATGTCTCAGGGCTACACCCTTTAGGCCTGCAGCTCTGGCCTCTTGGCCCATGGATCAAGTCTCTGCCTCTGTGCCCATGGCTTGTATTTCTGCCTCTAAACCTGCAGCTCTGCCCTAGGGTTGATCTTTTCTATTGAAGGGTATCACCTCTTTGCAGGTTTATCAGCCTACTTCCTGCCTGTAAAGTTTTGGTAGTCTGACCGCCTTCTCTCATTTTGTCCTGTCTCTGTCCCTTTCAGGCCAAGCTGGAACTGTTTCTGCTGGTATAACTTTCTCAAAAACTTTGTGGGCTCCCCATATATATCATATTGATTTACTAGTGAGACAAGAGAGTCCTCACAGATCTTTGCCAGATAACACCACCTCTGTTCCTGGCTTCTACTGAGATGACTGAGTGGATCAGTGAGTGAGTCAATGCCTAATCTCTACAGCACTAGCCAAAGGTTATCCAGCCTTGGCTTTTCTCCAGAGCACACTATCCACACTATCTTAACAGTGAATCTTCATTTTAGCATGTTTTGCAATCTGAATAGGCCCAGAATTTCCTGAATCATCAAGTGCTGGCTCCTTTCTGCTTAACAGTTCTTTCTTCAATTTATCCCTTTCCTCTTATATTTTACTCTAAGCTCAAGAAAAAACTAGGCCATACCGCCAATGCTTTGCTCTCAAATTTCCTCAGCTAAATATCCAAATTCATCACTTACAGATCTACTTTCCACACAACAGTTGGAGACAATTTGGATAAGCTTTTTGCCGCTATATAGCAAGGATCACCTTTCCTCTAGTTTTCAATAAAATATTCCTCAGTTCCTTCTGAGCCCTCACGAGACGCGCCTTTAACATTCCTATTCTTCCCGACAGTCTGTTTAAGGCAATCCATGCTTTTTCTATCAATCACATACGTCAAAATTCTTCCAGCCTCTACACATGATCTAATTCCAAAGCCACTTCTACATTTTTAGGTATTTGTTACAGCAGTCCCTGACTTCCTGGTACCAAAATCTGTAGTTTGTTGCTATGGTTGCTGTAACAGAGTACTCCAAACGTTCACTTAAAACAACAGGCATTCATTCTCTTACTGTTTTGGAGACCAGAAGTGGTAAATTGAGGTATTAGCAGGGCTGTACTCCCTCTGGAGGCTCTAAGAGAAAACCTGTTCCTTGCCTCTCCCAGTTTCTTGTGACTGTCATCATTCCTCAGCTTGTGGCCAAATCTCTTTCTGCTCTGTCTTCATATCACCTTGCCCTCTGTATGTCTAGTCTACCTCTGCCTCCTGCTTATAAAGACACTTGTGAAGGCATTTGAGGCCCACCGGTTTATCCGTGATAATCTCCTCATTTCAAGATCCTTAACTTAATTACATCTGTGAAGACCCTTTTCCCAACTAAGTTAACGTCACGGGTTCTGAGAATTAGGACATGGAAGTATCTTTGGGGAGCCACCTTTCAGCTCACAACACTAGTCATTGCACATAAATGTACTTTTCACATTTTGAAATGCATCCTTGGTGCTCAAGCCAAATTCAAGGTTGTCGCTAAGAGCTATTGTATGCACAGGCTACTGCATGCTTTGATGTTAAATGGCTGAACAGGCTATTCTAAAATTCAGTTGATAATTTTGTTACTGTGGCCAATTAGCTTGAAAAAATAATTGGTTCCAACTTTGAGCTCTGGTGTATCTTCTCTGCCCCTTTTATGGAGTCTTTGGCCAAATGTTTTCTATGATTAATAATGTAGGTATAAAACTACCTCTGATACAGAAGCGTTCAAGTTTATTTTAGATATTGTGAATCCCTCAGCTGAAAGGAGAGGTGACGGCAAAACCTGTTTGAATGGATATTGAGGGAGATTGTGCCCATACCAAGACACTCAGAAGTATTTCAGTAGCAGTAGAACCGTGGATTCATGTTCTCATTTTGCCTCAGCATAAACAGCTGTCTCTGCAGGACCAAGAATGACTTGCAATCTATCTGTAATGCATACTTACTTATTCAATAAAGTTAAGGTTACATTAAATGTTGTGCTGCCTATGATAATTAATACTTTAAGGTTACATTAAATGTTGTGCTGCCTATGATAATTAATACTAAGGATGGGTGAAAAGGCACAAACTGAAGAAGTATAAAGATGGAATGTAAGAACATTCTAGAAGGAGAAGCTTCAGCTTAACAGAAGTACAAAAGTATTTCTATAAGGACCTGGTCAGGTGGATATCATGGGATATATTCAAAGACACGCCCACCTGTGGGAATCATAAGATTTTCTTTAAGTAGTCTTTAGCACTTCTTGCCAGAGTAGTGGAGAGATGTTTGCACAACTTACTTACTTAAAAGTCCAGAAAAGTCAGAAGGGTGATTTACATCCTCCAGAGAAACTGTTTCTACAGAAAAGGGTTTTTTACCATGATTATAGAATGAAAGTAAATGGGCTTCAAATGATCAGAGGGTTAAAAATCTGGAATTAGTCATAAAGGATTTTAGATACTTATTCTCTGGAGGGCTTTCAAAAGAATTTCTCATCATAGGTGGGCTGACTTGAAGATGGAGGGTTGGACAAGGTAATAACCAGGTCTATAAGTGATATGGTCCAAAGTACCTGGCAAGACCATTGTTTCCCTTGGAATGGTTTGCTCCAGGAATCAAAAAAAATTGTCTTTTTCTCCCCCAAAGACCCAAGTAGGCAAACTCCTTTGTAGGGAGTCTGAAAACCTTAGTATCCACAACTACGGGAATTCGAGCTTAATGCCAAGAGCTCAAAGGAAAATGGAAATCTGGAAATTGATATATATGCAATGCATGTAACAGGGTGTATAGTTTTGATTTATAGTAAAAAGAAAGCTATAGCCAAAGATCCCATTTACAGACTGAATTTATTTAGATGTCTAGAGTCCCAATAGCCACAAGTAAAATATTATTATAGTTAGTATCCACTGCAGGGAAAAACAACTTGCAAATTCATGAATTGTGCAAATCACAACTTTGTTCCTAGTTCTTGGAGATTAGGCAGAGTTCAGACTTTAGCCATGATGACCTTATATCTTGGCTAATAGAAGTTCAGCCAGTATTTTTACCTATATTTTGGCTAAGGTGCAGAAAATATGTTCACCTTTTGATGTGTATGAGCAAAGCACAAGGGCTCTTATCATATTATTAGAAATATTAATAATAAACCTTCAACTTCTCTACTTCGCTAAAGGCTCCAGTGTGGCTATTCTAATCACCGAGTGCCCGTTCAGTGGACATCATTACTTTTCAGGACACCATTATGAATTAAACACAGCTCCTGCCTTCAGGGATCTCACAGTCTAATGGGAGATGGCACATGTACAAAAAGAACTGTAATTCAAAGTGGAAAGCACATGATCAGTGTTGTAAGAGTGGTACAGATAAGGCCTAGGGGAGTTCAGAAAACACAGTTGACTTAGGTGAGGTGGGTATTGAGGTGGAAAGCAGGTATCAGTATAGATTTTTTGGCACTGGTGGCATTTGAAATGAAATTTAAAGGGTAAGTAGGTTTTTATTCATTCAGTCAAAATTTAATGAGCACCTACTGTGTGCCAACCACAATGCTAGGCTCTGAGACCATAACAGTGAACTGGACAGATGTGGGCTCTATTCTCATGGAACTTAACGTCTTTTTGAGGAGGGAGGGAAGGCATAAGCAGAAGTACAATTTTGATGTGCATATGCAAGGAATATGGAGCAATTCGGTTGGACTAGAACTTAAGATTCCATGAAAGGCAGCAGTGGTTGTGTGGTTTGGGCTTGATTTTATAAATGTTGGGGAATACTGAGGGATTTTGAGGAAAGAAATGACATGGAGCACTTAAGGAAGATGGTGATGGAAGCTCTGTGTAAGACAGATGGGAGAGGTCACAGAAGGCCAACTTTGTTGGAGGCAATTGCAATAATATTTTTTTTGCAATAATACTTTTGATAATTAATGAAGGCCTGAACTAGGATAGCATCAGTGGGACAGATCCAAGTAGCATCTAAATAACTGGCAACTCAACTAGGTGTTGAGGGTGTGAGGAGAGGAAAGATTCAAATCTGACACCAAGGTTTCAGGCCTGAGTGACTGATGGGCTACTTTCAACAGAAAAAATTGAACACAAGAAGAAGAGCTCATCATTGCAGTGATACCATGGATGTGTACAGCTGCAGCTCTGACACTTGATACGATCCTACTATCTGTGTTGTTGAATGGCTCAAACAAACCTCATGTACAAGTAGCATCAAGTCATGAAGACATAGAGCAGGCAGGAGAAAACGATTCCACACAGGAGCGTATTTAGTGATACTGTAGTGATTATGGTAATAAGGACCAGGGTAACCTCTCTAGGCTGTGTTCTTTTTCTTTCCTTTTCTTCTTTTCCCCTTTCTCTTTCCCTTTCCAGTCCCTTCTCTTTTGTTTTCTTCTCAATAATACTGAAAGTCAAAACACTGAATGGCTGTTCAAAGAAAGGAAAAACTGACAAAGATTGAGTGGACATTAAAATGTACTGATTCAGTTTTGGTCCCATACTGACAGGAAAGAAAGGCATGTAGATGAAGCATAATTCGTGGGAAACGCTTTAATTAGTTCATAGCTAGGACTTCTTAAGTGTCTGGTTAATATTTTAAGTCATACATTTACAAGGTTCTTGAAAAACCATTACTCTCTAAAATAACAGCAAATTCTCCTGTTTTACTGTTTTCTCAGGAATCTCTCAGACTTTCAAACTCTACTCAGGTCTATTCCCTTTATGCTAAATACCTTTCTACTCTAACAACCATATAAGGCTTCCCTCCTCAGTACGTTCAACTGCTGTGTACATGTGACACTGAATGGCTTTATTTTAGCTAATATTTTTTTTTGTTTTGGAAGGGGACCTGGTTTACGAATCTGCTCCATCTCCTCCCTACCCACAAACACCTTGTGTTATTGTCCCTTTGTTTTCCTACAAAAACCTGCATATCACAATGGGAATTACATTGAAAATAACCAAATCCTAAGAATTTTCTCTTTAAACAGTTTTTGGAAACCTGTGATATGTAATGGCAGAGTGACCTAGACTTGCTGACAAAAATCAAGTAATGAGTATTTTACCCGGCTGAACAGCTGAACGACTGGTAACACTTATGGTGGTGCTTGGAGGAGGGAGGAAAGGGAGATGAAAGAGGTCAGGAATAAGGCCTCCTTAGCAGAACTCAGTATAATGATAAAAATCAAAGCATCTGTTAGATGTCAATGACCTTTCAACTCTAGAGCATCTGGGATAAAAATCTGACTTGCTGTGACCTTGTATTGTGTGGTGCTTTGTACTTTCAAAAGGACTTTCACTTTTCACATCCATTATTCCATCAGCTCATTTCCTCTCAGTCTACAAGCATCCTCAAGTCTCCTCTATCTGATTAAACAACAACAGCAACCTTCCCGTGAATCTTCTCTCCTTCAGGGCTACCACGGATCACTTAATTGCCAAATCCTACGAATTCCCCTTTATCCTCATCCTGCTTACTTTTTGCCAGTTTGGCACAAAATACACCTAGCCTTGTCTTCTCCCACCACTCAGAAAATTCTTCACTCCCATTTATTAGTGGTTGTTTTCACATATTTACTAATATGTAAATATTCACATATGTAGGGGGTCACATGACCCCTAAATACAGGCAGTATCTCCAGTGTTCGTTTGTATTGTCCCCACCATCCGGGTCGTGGTAGCCGTATCCATGGCTCTGACAATTTCCCATGAGCAGGTAACTTAGATCTCGCCAGAGCTCCAGAACCCCCCTCCCTCTGTAAAGGATAGCTCACACGCTAAACTCAGTATACTCCCAGCCAAATATGTTCTTCTCCAGCAAGCTGATCCTTCTCTCCAGGTTGCCCGTGTCATTAGGGGCACTACACTTCTCCCAATCTCTAAGGCTAAAAACACCAGAAGCATCTTTGTATTATTCCTTCTCCCCTAATATCCAGTCAGGCACAGAAGTTGGTCTCCCTGTTTTCAGTGTTTTAGCTCTTCAACCTGTCCTTCGCACTGCTAGAGATTGCTTCCTAAAACGCCATTCTTGATCAAAAATTTTGATTGTTCCCCTTAATTAACAAAGCTAGTACAGGCATCAAAGTTTCCAGGAGCAGACTCAAACATAACTTCCAAGCCCCTTTGCCATCCCTCCAGCCATGCTGCACTGGGTTTATCATTTGAGCCTGCCAGTGATAAACAAACATATGATTACATCCTCAAACACGTATATACATTCATGCTATTTTATGCACTTTACTCTGACTGGTATGACCTCACTGCCCAACTTCACCCTTTTTCTCCTATTAATTCTTCAAGGACCAGTGCTGCCTTTCTGAAGCCTTCCTTAATTCTCCTTTCCTCATTAAAATAAATTGTGTAATCTAAGCTCCCGTAGCAATTTGTTCATGCTCCTATTACGGCCCTTATTTCATTCTGCCTTCTACTAGAGTTAGTTGTCTGTGTCCTTGACTAAAGTGTAAGTTTCTTGATGGCCATGACTGTCTCATTCATCTCTGTGCCTTTACACAAAGCAATTGCTCAATGAATTAATGTGTAGTGTCAACTCTCAGTGAATTAAACAAATGAAAAGGAATGTTTGGTACAGGTAATGGAAAATCATAGCTAATTTCCTCATCCAGGTGAGAACGCAGCCTTCATCATTGTCCTGGGATCTGAGGGCCTGCCTAAGGTCAGCGTTGAGGACAAGCCTCCCGAACTGTGGATGACTGGAAGTTGATTTCAGAGGAGCACTTTCAGGAGCTGATGACTGATTGAAGGCAAGGAGGAAGGCTTTTCCTCCAAGGTCAAGCTTTTAACAAGTATCTGCAAAGTACACTGAGGGATTTGGCTGTACTCCAATTATGCTAATATGTTTTATATATGGTCCTCCAGCATCCAGGAACCACCTCCCTAAACAATTTAATAAGCATAAATATCAAGGCAGAGTTGTAAATGTGGAACTTATTTGTAGCGTACCAACCTTGTTATTATCAAATGTCATGGGATATAAGTCACTGCAATTACGCTGCCTGCTTTTTATTACGTTTATTTTACTTTTTAAAAGCGCAGTATATCCCCATAAGCTTCCCCTCTCCTGCCCTGCCAAAAGAACCTGCCCTGGCTGTGTGTTCTGGAGGGTCACAGGATTAATGAGCATCCCTGGAGGAAAGGGTCACTGACTCCACCCACTGACACGTAGCCCTGACCTCAGGCTTCACTGCAGCTTTCCATAACTCAAGCTGTGGGACTTAGTGGGTTTCTCAGTACAAGAGACTTCATGATATAAAATACACAACTGTTGCTTCCTCCTGCCTCCTGCCACCCGAGCATGTGTGCATGTCCCTGTCATGAAGAGGCTGGCAGTTTTGCAGAAAGCCTTCAAATTCTTGATTGCCAACTTGGTGTCATACAGTCCAGAGCCACCTCTTAAGTGGTCTCTTGGCAGGTGAAAGTGAGGGGGCATAGGCCTGATTTTTTTGTTTGGTTTGGACCGGAAAAGGACCCACTACACCCAGCCCATAATTTCTATTTCCCAGTTGTCTCTTTCTCTCCCCCTCCTTTCCACTTTTCACTAAATTGCAACAACCACTCAGAAGGGGAAGGGCAGGTAACTCTTGTACTCTATATAAATAAGCATTCTATGGCAACGGTCCTCTTTTCTTTCAAAGGAGCCCTTCTGGTCTCTCTGTGGTCTTCCGCAGGCCTCCCTGGTATTAGGCAGGAAACCTGCCAGGCTGCAGGCCTGTTGGCAAGTGAATCTGTTTTTAAGGGTTTTGAAAAGTGCCACTGCTTTCAAAGTTTCCTTGAAAGAGAAGGACAAAAAACAAAAAAAGTAGTTGATCCTTGCACCCAGGAACTTCTTTAGGAGCTTTATCATCTCCCGAAATTGCTACATCCCCCCACCTTCTCAGTTTATGATCCAACAACCAGGTTAACAATAAGCTATTCATTTGTTCATCACTTATTCCACACATATCCACAGAGCAACTACTGTGTAACAGGCAGTATATAATAGCAAGCAAAAATAGATGTGATCCAGGTCTTCAGGAGCTTATAGTCAAGCGGAACATACCAATGATAAACAAGTCTATGTTGTCTATATGATGACAACTGCGTTAAGTGCCTAAGAAGGAAAGAATGCAGATACTATAAAAGAAAATAATGGTGTATGAGTGTATGGTGGGGAGGGGGACCTAAATTAGACTCTGTGGTCAAGAAAAGCCTCTCTGAAAAAGTGACATTTAATTGGAGACCGAAAGGATGAGAAGTTAACCAGGTGAAACGTGAGCATTTGTGAACAGTCAGTGTAATGGAAACAAAGCACATATAATGGGGTAGTGTGTCAGTCAGCTGAGGCTAGGTTGCACTAAATTGCAAACAATCTCTCAAACTCAATCACCATAGCAAAAGGTCCTGCAGTAGCTACAGGTCATCTGTGGCTCTGCTTCGTATGTCTTCCTTATTCCAGGATCTCAACTGAAGGAGGAGCCCTTCTTTGGGACATGCCATTCTAACCACAGAGGGAAGGGAGCAAAAGAGGCTGAACCATGTCATGGCTGTTAAAGCTTCTGATTCTAGGTGGCGGAGGTCACTTTATCCCACATTCCATGGGCCAAAGCAAGTTCTATGACCAAGCCCACATCAGTTTGGTAGGGCTCATGGCAGGAGGCAGAGACACTCTCTCTAACCGGGAGGAAATATTAATACCTGGAAACAACCATGCAATGTACCACAGCACGTGTCTGAGTTCCACCTACCCCTCTCATTAATAGACATTTCTGACATTTTACTTAACTTCCAGGGCCACAGATTCCTCATCTCTAAAAAGGATGTTTAAAACAACTGAGGGGAAGCTAAAATAGTTTTCTCAGGGTTGGGTCCACCCCTCAATTTAGGCAGCAGCTTGGGGGAAGTGAAATTTTATAATCTAGAGTCTAAGATTTTCCCTACATTTTCCCATAGCATTTTATTTCAAGTGCAGTGATAGAAAGCAAGTTTGGGCCTGCTACCGTGGCCACTAACTAGCTGTGTGATCTTGGCCAAGAAACTTAAACTCTTTGAGCCCCGGACTATTGTAGGGATTATGTAAAATAATCCATGTGAGAGCACTGTGTGTATTTTAATGCCATACAAGTACTAATCATTATTATAATTATCTGACCGATTTGATTACCTCTACTAAGACCCAAAACTCTGTTTCTCTCATACCCTCACTTCTACACTTCAGCCAGCCACCTCAAGCTCACCACATCAAAAATCAAAATCGGGGCTTCCCTGGTGGTGCAGTGGTTGAGAGTCCACCTGCCGATGCAGGGGACACGGGTTCATACCCCGGTCTGGGAAGATCCCACTTGCCGCGGGAGCTGCTGGGCCCGTGAGCCATGGCCGCTGAGTCTGCGCGTCCGGAGCCTGTGCTCCGCAACAGGAGATGTCACAACAGTGAAAGGCCCGCGTACCACAAAAAAAAAAAAAAAAATCAAAGTCATTTTCTCTCCCAGGCAGCTCCCATCCACCTCCCTCTCCAGGCTTCATTATGCTTATTACTGGCACTGATATGCTTCTAATCACCAGGGATGTAAAACTTCATGTTGTCTCTGACATCTATACCTCCACTCAGTTCTATCACTTCTCCCTTCATAATATAGTTTACATTGATCTCTTTCTGATTTCAAAGCTACCACCCAAGCCCAGACCCTAACCTCACTCCTTGTTACTGTCATAACTGCTCTTCCTGACCATACTTTCACCCCTGTCCAAAGCAGCCATTTGATCATCTGATTCCTACACTCCAAGCCCTGCAGGGGCTCACTAGTGAATACAAAATTAAAGTCCAAACTCTTTAGCTGAGTAGCCAATGCTCTCCACAATTTGGCCTGGCCCACTTTTTCCAAACTTCCCTCCCACTTTTATCCATATACGCCCTGCTGCAGCCATACCTACCGAACTCAACACTCTCTGAAAATCTCCATTACCTAGATGAGCCCTGTTCAGCAGACATCTAATGCAAGTCACAGATGTAATTTTACATGATTTAGTAGATACATTTAAAAAAGTAAATAGAAACAAGTGACATTAATTTTAATATATTTAACTTAACCCAATATATCCAAAATATTATCCTTTTAATATGTAATCAACATAAAAATTATTAATGAAAAACTTTACATTCTTTTTTCTTACTATGTCTTCAAAAACCTATGAGTATTTTACACTTACAGCACATCTCAATTCACACACACTAGCCATATTTCAAGTGTTCAATAGTCACATGTGGCTAGTGGCTTCCATACTGACCAGTGCGATCTAGCCCCTACCCTGTGGCTCAAGGCAAGCTCTATCCTCTGCTTGAAACACCTCCCACTCAAACCATCACCTGTAGAAATGCTACCTTCCAAAGACCCAGCTTCATAGCCCACATGCTCTCAGAAGTCTCCCCAGATTTTCCAACTGGAATTCATCTTTTCCCTCTCATACTCCCATACACATTATTTTATTGTATATTTTTTAATGCAAGTAGGTAATATATTCATTTGTTTCAAAACACAGAGGGTGCCAAAGGATATGCATACAATTGACACCTCCACCAACTAGTCACCCTAATTTCTTCCCCTGGAGGCAAGCAACGTCATCAGACTTTTGGGTATCCTTGCACAAATCGTATACGTATACATCTTGTATAAATCTTATATGTATACAAATACATGTGTAAACATACATGTCTTCCCTGCATTCTTTCCTAACAAATGGCAGCATGTTTTAAACATACTGTTCTGTACCTTGCCTCTTTGTACGTAATACTCTGTCTTAGAAATCGTTCCACACTAGTACACAAAGTATATCTGTCTCCCTGACAAGGCTTTTAATTCTCAGAGGATATAGAATTTTTTTCCTGTATCGCTGCATAGCTCTGCATTTTGGACTCTGGTGCTGTACATAATACTCAGTAAACGTTTGTTAAAATGAATTGCTCAAACTCTTACCAGATTACTCTTTCTAAAATGCTCTTTTGCATAGGGTACCCCACCCACATCAAAACACTATTGACTTCTAATTGCCCACAAGATACCTTTCATATTCAAGGACCTTCACAGTCAGACCCACTCTTCCCCCCAGACTAATCCTTACTCCCCAGAGATGCATCCTTTGTATTAACCAACAGGTGTCCTCACTGGAGCTTTGCTACAGGTTGACATGTATGTTTATCCATCTCTGGGTGCATGCACGCATGTGTGTATTTTACTCCAATATCTTCCCAACTAGACCATAACCCAGGGGTTCTGTCTGATGCCCTTATTTACCCCCAGGACAGTACCTACAACTCAGTGATACTCTGTGTATAGTTGATGGACTTGGAAATCTCTTCAAACCTTCTTTTCTCCCTTCCCTTCCCTTGAGCCTGGCCTGCCCCAGGCTGGATGATAATTAGCCAGATTCTGCATTTCCTTTTTTGCAGAAACAGAAGACAGTTTGTTTCTCTAATCCATTTTATTTTTAAATCATTCTTTCTTTATTCAAGTGATTCTCAAGCCAGAGAAGTTGTAGGCAGAAGCAGTGACAAGGGTCAAAGCACAAAATTAGTATAGTTCCTGCCAGGGAGTTTTTCTTCCCGTTTTCATGCTTTTGTCTAGAATCCCATTTATTTAAATCTGAAATCACCAACTTTTCTTAAGTTTCAAACAATTAAAGCTGCTTTGAGAGTCACATCAAAAGCAGATATGGCACTACCATGGCTGGCCTAACATTTCAATAAAGCCCAGTGGTACTTAAATGTGATCAGCTCAAGGATGGAAAGAGTGACAATAGCTACCACTTACTAATCACTCTATAGCAGGTGCTATTCTCAGGCTTTATGTTCTTTTTTTTTTTAACATCTTTATTGGAGTGTAATTGCTTTACAATGGTGTGTTAGTTTCTGCTTTATAACAAAGTGAATCAGCTATACATATACATATATCCCCATGTCCCCTCCCTCTTGCATCTCCCTCCCTCCCACCCTCCCCATCCCACCCCTCTAGGTGGTCACCAAGCACCCAGCTGATCTCCCTGTGCTATGTGGCTGCTTCCCACTAGCTACTTATTTTACATTTGGTAGTGTGTATATGTCCATGCCACTCTCTCATTTCATTTAATCCTCACATCTACCCTGAGATGGGTTCTATTATTCAAATTTTACAGAAGAGTAAACTCAGGCTCAGGGAGGTAAGGTGGCATGATCAAGATCTCCATTAGGAAGTGACAGAGGTGGTACTTTAACCCAGAGGATATGACTTCAGAACATATGCTCTTCACCACGAGGCATATTTCCTGTTTTAGCTTGAGACAGCAACTGCCTTTCTGGTACGTATTTCTCGAAACCCATCTATTTGAAGCCCTGGAGAGCATGAGTGCATTCAGTCTCATATCTGCCTCCCTTTTGTTTCCTCTGCCCTTCACTTGATCCAGATAGAACTGTGCTACTTTTCCACCAAGCCTCTTCATCCTTGCACTGCTGCTAGCCAAAGAGGACTCAGTATCTAGCCTCTATATCTCAAATGTCCCTGCTATTCAAAATATGCTTCATGGACAAGCAGCATCAGCATCACAAGGGAACTTGTTAGAAATGAAGCATCCCAGACATCACTCCAGACTACTGAATCAGAATCTGCATTTTAACACATTCTCAGGTGATTCATGTGCACATTAAAGCTTGAAAAACACTGCTCTCCATCTTTTGGAGTACTCCCTTAGTAATTTCTTGCAGAGTGTTCCAGAAACGCAAGTCTAAAACCTATGGCTCGAAAGGAAGGGTATCATTTAAGCTGCTCCCTGTTCTCTGGCCTTGAGGAGCTCCAGAGTCAGTCAGAGGCCATGCTAAGAGTAGATCTTGCTGTCTTTAGAATAAAATATATGTGGGTGAAATGAAAAGTCAGCTACGTGTTCGCCACCATTTCCTTCCCATATTTCATTCATGCTTTTCTGGTGTCTCACACTGCCTCAACACAGACACTTTCCTATATATAATGAGGAAATTTTTAATTAAAAGCATCAGAACATTTGAGCACAGATAACCCTTTAAAAGTTAAGTTTATCTGTATTTACAAACCTCCATTTATTGGGTCGTGACAATAGGATAAAAAAAGAAAAAGAAACCCTGTCTCTGAAGGCATATGGAGGAATGATTAAACTAATTTACAATAATTGCTTTAATCTTGGTATATTGAATTGTACAGTCTAACTCTCTCAGTTCTCTTGGTCTGAGGTAGAAGCAAAATATACCACTGTGCTCTATATTGTACCTCTGAATCAGAGTGGAAATTCTGCCCTATATGCCAGCCTATCACCCACATTTTCCATCAATAGACAAGGAGAGATCCAGAAGCAGATCCTCAGTCTACCCCCAACACCTAATTGCTGCTCTACTTACTTCTTTGCATGAAGATAGAAAGCCCATGTTCAGAAGCAAAGCCATTAGCAACTATTCATTTTTTAGCTCTA
Source organism: Mesoplodon bidens (assembly GCF_964165515.1). NCBI lineage: Eukaryota > Metazoa > Chordata > Mammalia > Artiodactyla > Ziphiidae > Mesoplodon > Mesoplodon bidens. The sequence goes on along the minus strand of NC_138163.1, from coordinate 58,163,837 downwards.
ATAAATTGACCAGACCAGAACTTAATTGGGGAAGGTACTCAGGCACAGGACACAGGACAAGGGAATAAGAAGGAGAGGAGGGAATGGGTTGAAGCCTGGGCAGCTGGGAAGGCCAGGACAGGGCTCAGGATGGGGAGAGGGTAGATGAGTTACACAGAGGTCAACTTTGCTTACTTCATGGTTATGGTTCAGAACAGTCCTGCTGGCTGCCATCGCTAACAATTGCAATGGACTCACCCCTACACCACTCCAGGAAGTACAGGGAAGAGGAAGACCAAAACCAGGCCTGACCCAGCCAGTCCCATCAAGGTGAGAAGTGGGCATTTTAAGGGACCACGAGCATTCCCAGATATTTGGCTGAGAGTTATCATCCCATTATTTCACTTTTAGAAAAACTACACTCTTCATCTTTTGCCTTCAGTCAGCTCTGCTCCACCAGCGATTCCAATCTCAAAGTCTCCTAAAGGGCTCTGCCAGATGTGACCAAAAGCTCATCATGATCTGATATCGGATATATGGCCTCAAACAATAGGAGATGATGAGCATTGTATGCACATGACGTTTATGTAAGTCTCTGTCTCCAGATTTTGGCAGGAAGCATTGAAGTAACAAAACAAAACAAGAAAAAAAACCACCACTGCTTTTGAATTGGAAACGGAATGCTTGGCAGCTAACCACATGGCAATGCAGCCCACTTTCAGCAACAGAGGGCATGGTGTGTGGGCTTTCTTGGTGTCAAGGCTTAAAAGAAAGGAATTATCAGAAAGAAGCAGATGGAGATCATTACTGTTCATGTTTCCATATACTAACTTCCTTCTGAGGGGCTTAGTGCCTTCTACATCAATGATCTCACTTACCCTTGGGGGTTTGGGGGGACCAGGGAAGTCAACACATAACCACATACTCCCTAAGTGTTCACAAAATGCTTTAACATCTAGCATCTTCTTTGAGCCTCACAACAGGTCTGTGAGGTCTATGGAGGTTATGATGCCCTGTTTGTGAAAGAGTAGCATTTGAAAGCCAGAGCTTCTAGCGCCAATGGCACTACATCCCAGATGCCTCAAAGGCATCAGCTTTCAGCACCACTGTTGCTGTAGGTTGCATATGCTGTTCTTTAACTGCCAAGGAGGTTAGGGGGATAGCCATGTGCTTCAGAAGGGGACCTTCCCCTGCCTCACTCACTTCTTATTTCTTACACTCTGACTCCTTACTGAAAGTTTATGACTCAAAATGCATCGTTTCTATATGTCTCCTTCCCTCCAACCCCAGGTAGTTTATTAGCCTCCATAGTTCTCATAGTCTCTCTTTATACCTAAATTCAAAAACATTTCTTGAGTTTTTAAAACTATGCCCCTTTTGGATAAATATCTTACATGTCCTGCCACTTCTCCCCTCTCCCCTGTTCCTTGCAAAGACACTGGTATACACATTCACACCCAAGTGAGAGTCCAGACTCCTAATTTGGATAGCCATCATCTTATCCCTCCCAACAGCCAGACTTTCACTGATCTTTATTTTCGGTCTTAAGAAGCCAATATGCTTATTTTTTTCTCTGCTACGTCTAAGGTGATTGATAGAGTATTGATATGACCTTTCAAACTATTTCTCTCCCACCTTGATTCTGAAACATACAGCCCCTTGAGAATCATTTTTCTTTTATTACTTATCAAGTTTTTTATAACTGTCTCCATGTTATTCTACTAGACTGTGACCTCCTTGAGGACAGCTATGTAATCTTTGTATCTTTGTATCCACAAGTGCCAAGCAGAGAGACAGGGAGGTAATAGGTACACATTAAATATTTGTTGAATGAATGAAGAAATAAACAGTGCCAGAAAAGGACTTCTTCAATGCTACCGCATCATTTCCCTCCCGTCTTGCTCTGTTTTTAGCAAAAGTACAAATTGGAAGTCTTTAAGACTCTTTAACATATGACTCTGCGGATAGTGTCAATGAAAAATGACAGGAGTTCCCTTCCCTATTCCCTCTATTCTGTCTATGATCCCATGGAATCTTTACTGCTCAGGAGCTATGTGCCTCTGCTTGATTAATTATACACTTCCTTCTCTCATCTTGAATGTTTAAACTGACAGTAATTGCCCAGAATTGAATACATGACCTCTAAGAATATGTCTACTAAAAAAAAGGGCTGGTTTCACACTGTAATCTGTCATAATAATTCTCAAGGGGGTTGATTCTGTAAAGTAGAAGACGCTGCCATTTCAAAATAAAGGTTCAGGTCAGCTCCACTGGTCAGCCTACCACCCATACCTGAGCATGAAAATACCTTAGTATTGTTAGCTGTTTACAGTTTTCTTATATCCACTAAACCCATGCATCACAAACCATCTGGAATGAAGAACCATGCCTTTTGTCTTGATTTGTTTCAGATTTTCAATCTGTAGATACTTTTATAAAATATAATAAAAATTTCTAGAAAAAATATAATAAAAAAAAGACATGCAAAATAAAACCCCCATTTTTTGGTGAGCATAAACAGACATAAAAGCACTCTGTAAAATTGCTGTAAGGTTTCCAAATGCTCACTCTCAACAGCTACACTTACCTGATTGTGGACCATCATCAACCTGCAATAGAGTTCTGCATGAGATGGTGTGCTTATCCTGGCCTTAGCCAGGACTGCGTATGGCCTGAATTGTCTTTGGACCTGCAGGGCCAAGCCTCCATCATGCATAATCATTATCATGTCCCAAAGAACAGAGGCACCCTTATTTAGAGGACTATGAACACTTGTGGGCATAAGTTAGAATTGATGTGAGTAACCCGGCATTGTAACTAAAGATGCAGTCTCAAGAGATAGACTTGGATTAGAATTCTGGTTTAACCACTTACCAGATGTGTGACCTTAAGCAAGTTATTTTCCCTCTCTGTGCTTCAGTCTCTTCATCTGTAGAATGGGGATAATTATAGTATCTACCTCATAGCATACTGTGACCCAGCATACTGTGAGGATTAAATGATGCAATGTATTTAAAATAATTTGCCAAATGCCTGGCACACAGTACAAACTCAGTAAGGTTGGCTATTGTTGCTATGTGACCAGTAGTGGTGTTAACATTCCCTCCATTTCATGGGAGAGGGAAATTCCAAGTTTGCAGTCCCACAGGCCCCTCACCTGGTGACTCTGGGATTACAGAAATCTCTTCATTTAGTGTCTCTCAGGCTTGGCTCTCTTAGGCATGCTGTCCCTCCTCTTCTCCCTTCTCCTACTACAGGTGATTTCTCATTGCTCCCATCAAAGCTTCCACAACCCAGCGAAGTCAGTCTACTCGCTACTTTCTTTCCTTGCACTCAACTGGCTGATTCTACCTCTTGACACTTTCTCAGGACCACCTTCAACCTGGAATGCCCCCTCCTTTCTTCTGTCACAGGTATTTACCTTGTTCAAACTCAATCTCCAAGTTAGCCTCCATATGCAGTAGTTCTCAAACTTTAACGTTCATAGAGGTACTTGGGGAACCCATTAAGGATGTCCTTTCCTGAGCCCCACAACAAAATTCTGATTTTGTGGGTCTGGGGTAGGGCCCAGGAATTTGATTGTTCATAAAGCCTCCCTTTCCCACTCCTCCAGGAGGCTCTGTGGCATTAACTTTTCTTGGATCACAGATTGAGAAATAGTGTTCTATGTGAAAACACTAGTTAATGGCACTTGAATCAATTCTTTCCCCAGATTTCCTTAAATGCTAATAATTTTAATAAAGTAACACCTTATTAACTCAGCTCCATTAAATTGGAATTCTTGATCATTGGATAGAAGCCAGGCTGCCAAAAAGAGACGTGGGAGGCTGAAGATGAATCTCCCTTCAAGTTGATGAGTAGAGCTAGCCATGCATATTTAGGTAGGTGCCGAGTAATTCCTTGCTGATTTATTCATTGACTGAAAGTTCCTTGATTAGGCTATTCAGGACCTCATCTACCATTTTCTCTCACTTGGATTACTGCCCTAGCCTCTTACCTGGTCTCCCTACTTGCACTCTTGCTGCCCAGTAGTCCATTCTCCACATAGGTGCCTGCATGATCTTTAAAAGATAAAATTCTAGTTGTATCACCTGCCTAAATAAAACCTTTCAATGGTTTCCTGTTGCTCTTAGGATAGACACCAAACTCTTTACCAGAGTCTACAAGGCTCTGCATAGTCTGGCCCTGCCTATTTCTTCAACCTCATCTTGCTTCCCTCTCCCCTGACTCTCTGTGCTTCAGACATGTTAGCTTTCTTTCAGTTCTATGACCAGACCCCATCTCCTCCTGCTACCGAGCCTGTGCATATGCTCATCCATGGATATGGAATGCTCTTCCCATTGTACCCTCCCCACCCCACACACCCACACAAACACATGCTTAGTTAAACCCTACTCAGCTTTTGGATCTTGGCTCAAATGTCTCTACCACAGGGAAAACCTCCTGAGCTCCCTACTGTGCGTTAGCTTCCCTTGCTAGATCCTTTCAAAGGATCATGTATCTTTTCCTCAGAATACTTGTCTCACGTTGTGATTATACAAGCATTACCATTTGTGTAATTGTTTGATTAAAGCCCAACTCATCTTTTAGACAGCAAGCTCCCTGAGGGCCCAAAGCCTATCACTCTATCCTCAGTATCTAGCATAGTGACTAGCAGATAGAGGAAGCACTTAATAAATATTTAAGTCAATGGACAGGATGAATCCCTTCTGTTTCTTCCAGAGCAGACCACAACAATCCAAACTTCTCTACTTTCCTCCCAAATCTAACACTATCCCGACTCTGTGTGTAGGAGTGTGTGAGTGACATGAGTTCAAATTTCCCCTAGAGGAAAGACCCCAATCAAGGTAATAGGATTCCAAACCTACCCACTTAATCTTTAAGCTTTAGAACTGCTCCCTCAGCCAGGGAACCAAACAAGCATGGCACTGAATATCCCTGCCTATTAACTTCTGCACTAAATAGCATGGTCCTAGAAGCCACCTAGGCATTGGAAGGTAATGATGGAATCCCTGTTCAAGTTGTTCAGTTGCAGTTCAGCATGTTTCAATCTTGTTAGCTATCAATCACTTTAGCCAACAAATGCCCTCTACACTAAACACTTAACAGTGGTACTTCAATTAAGTTATCTATCCGACTCTTTCTGGTATGCATGTAACTATAATTCTTGAAGTGAAATTAAGGGGGAGCAGTAACATGAAATTGCTGATGATGGTGATGGAGAATGGATGGCTAGTGTAGCGTGTTATGTGTCATTTCTTAGCACCAGATGCCGTTCCAAATTTCACACAAGAGTGGAGCCAGCATTGGACAGAAGAGCTACCTTAACAACTTGGAAAGCTTCAGCTCAAATAGATCCAAGAGTTGAAATATATTAACTCCTTGTCTGTAAGCTTATGAATCAACCAGTAAAATCATAGACACAAAAAGATTCAGAACCTTTGGGCTAGAGGATAAATGAAGACCTAGATTTTTTAAAACTCAGGTTGAGTTAGTAGATTGCCTTAGCACCCAGCATAGGGAAACTCTACATGGACTCCTATGACTCTGGCTGGAGGTATGACATGCTAATGCTTCTGTCTGTGAGAACCTTAACTACAGAGCAACTGGACAATTTGAGTGATTTTCTAATTGGTCATAATTCTCCAAGCATTCTAATATCACATGCTGTCCCTGTAGTCCATCTGAGAAGAGGCATGCCACAGAAAGAGCATAAAACCGATTGGCCTCACAATTCCTCTATCTGCTCAAATATTCTGCTATTTGGTTTATTGTTTGTTTGTTTGTTTGTAATTGTGGCTATTTTAACTGTTCTGTCAACTGATGCAATAAGGGACATTCTTCAACATCTGAGATGCTGTTGGCAGGACCTGTGGATTCCGAGTAATTTGGGTAGCTTTCTGCAGGGTTTGCAGAGCCATTTTTAATATAATGATTTTTCAAATGAGTATGTGTGTGTGTGTGTTATGACTTTTCCTTTTTAGTCCAACCGGCAAATGGGTAAATGAAATAAAAGCCAACCAAAAGTAAAGTTAATTTGAAGATTTAAAAAGGAAATATTCTGTCAAAGTGCTTTGGTTTTCAGGTAATCTTAGCCCATCTTCTATACATATTTCCATTAGTCTCTATGATTAGGAAGCCTGTTGGAAAATTTCCTTCCTTCGTGATACTCAAAGTTTTTGTTCCATATGTAATTTTAAGTTTCTCAATAAAACCATCTGCTGTACAAAATAATCTCCTGTTTGCTAAAAATTCATTTGTGAAAAGTTTGGAAAGTGTCCACTAGATATAATTATTCCCTGCCTACTCTTTTTTCCCAGTCTCCACCGAAAGCATGCATGAAAAATTTCCAAAAATGAGGTGATAACTGAGATCAGATGATGAGTTACTACATGACCTAGCTACTTTACTGTAGATAACTGGACTGTGGAGCAATGCTAGACCCAAAGGCAGTATTTATGGGCTGACCAGCAGCCTCCAAGGTGGACTGGCCTAAGAATCCTAACCAGATCCTTACTCATGGGGAGTCTCAATTTGAGACTCAGACTCAGTCCATTGGTCAGTAGGGGGATAAGTAGCAGCAGAGACACAATAGCTGAGCTAACCTCGCAGCAGAGCAGTAGAAGTTGGAGTAATAGAATACTCCTTGTGAGAGGAGAGCTTACTGTTGTATAAGTAAGGATGGCCAAGTTCTTTAGAAGGTATGTGTGGCTCATTTATTTACAGTAAACATTCATTAACTGAGCTATGTTGAGGATGTCACTATTCTTTGTAACTTGACTGTGTCTAACACATGGATCAACTTTAAAAAATTTTTGAAGTCCAGCTGTCAATGTGGATCAAACAGAGGCTGAAATAAGAACAGAGGTCTCCTCATTCCCTGTGTAATGGTATTTGCAAGATCAACTTTACTTCCTTATCAGAAGAGCTTTAGTCCTCAAGTAATTGAAAAGATAAGTCACAGTTGAGATAATGTACTTCTTCAGACTTGCTGCTATCAACTGCATCAACACTATGATGTTGGCTTGTGTGTAGAAAAGGCTGGTAATGATTCTGTGAGATCATGGGTAAATTTCCAGATTGATATGTATGAAGTATTTGATAGACAAAATGACATTCCTAGGAATTAGTTGAAGAATACCTCCATGTTGTCATCTAAAGCCCTGGTGAGGAAAACCCACACCCAAGATAACACTTAACTCATAATCCTTCAAAACAGGAAAAATTTCTGCTCAAGTGTTTCAAAAGAAGCGTTTAACCATCAATTGTTTGTTCATACCTTATCAAATGTACCTTTTCTAGATGAACCTGCCTCTCTGCTAGATCTGTCCAAAGCTTGGGGACTCTGCCAACATTTCCCTTACTTCTTGGGATAGAACCAAATACTCAACCTTCTAGCAGTTATTACTCCAGGACAAAGAAGCTGTACCTATATTAATCAAAGAAATCTAAAGTCTGATGCTGACTTTTCAAACTCTAAACCCTCTATCCCAGCAAAGTTTTTGTATACTATGAAGTTTCCAGACTGGTGAAACCTGTTCTAAGGTTTTGAAAACACTGGTAGTTTCAACTAATCTAAAGAAACAAAGCAGCTTAAAAGCAAGTTTGACTCAACTTCTTTGAACCTCTGTAGCCACACTTATAAAATGAGAATGATAAAACCTGCCATGCCAACATACCCCCTGAATCCTAGAATGTGAATGTTGGAAATGCCTCCCCCAAATCAACTCATCCAGCCTCCCCCTTTACCTCATGAGTGAAGTCTGAGCTTCAAATGGCCAATGTAGATGTATTTAGAAAGATGCTCCAAACTATTAGCATCATCACTCTTCGTTTCTTATTTGAATGATGCCATTACTAACTGTTCCAAAGGAGCCTCTTGACTGTTTACTTATTAGTTACCTTCATTGGAAAGACTTCTATTTTTCACTGCCCCCCCAAAAACAAAACAAAACAAAACAAAACAAAACAAAACAAAAAACCTTTCTGTCCTGGACTTTAGCTCTATGCAGAATAATAGCCAGTATATTTTTTTCATGTGTCTGTCTCTACCTTTGATGGTTCCATCTAAATGGAAGGAGGCCTGTGATAAATATAGACTCTTTTGCTTTTAGTTTTATTAAACTTTTTATTATGGAAACTTCAACCACATAAAAAAGAGAGAATATAAAAAAAACAACCTCCCAGATGATCATCACTAAGCTTCCACAATTAACCACCCATAGTCAATCTTATTTCATTTATATCTCATCCAACCAACCCCTAGATTATTTTGAAGCACACTTCATCCATAAATATTTCAAAATGAAAACAGATCTTTCTTTCAAATACTAATTACTGGGATTCTGATTCAGTGGGTTTGGAACTGGGCCCAGGAATCTGTATTTGTAGTAGGTGAAACTGATCCACAAGTATGGCAACAGCTGCATTTGACTCTCATTTTAATATAGAGAGACATAGAATGTAGACAGGGAAGTCATTAGCAGAAGGGTACTCCATTGTTCTGTCACAGAGACACAGCCATGTTTTGAATAAAGAAATAGTCTTTTTTTTTTAATATAGAAATATTCTGAAGCCCATTTGGAAAAGATAACATTTGAATGGTAAGTGCTTTGAAAATAATGGGCCAGATACCAGGAGGCAACTAAGCCTTCCCAGTCCACACTGAAGTCTTATGCCTTTGAGCTCAGCCTTCATTGACTGGACTACTCATTTGGAAGTTAATCACAGACAGCCTTGTGACAGCTCATGTATCATGGAATTGATTTCACTCTTAAATTGCCTTAGCTCTTTAACTAAATTGTAAGCTTCTGAAGGGTAGGGACCTTGCCCGATCCAGCTTTGTACCATGATCCTCCACACCCCCTGACAGAACCCTGCATGGTGTCCTGTCACATGTGATAATTTACTATAGTGCATCACCTCTTACCTTACTCACACCACTAAGGGATTCATTCACCACATTTTTATACTAATGTGCTAAATGTAGTGAAAGAGTGATTGTCTCACAATGTCCCTAAATACTAGGACACCCATGAGTTATGATTCAATTTCCTATTGAAATTTCCTATTGAAATGTCCTGGGCTAGAAATATTTCTTCAGTGGCTTGCCATATTGACTGGAATTGCCACTCCTATTTACTTCTTTAAATGACTAGATCAAAACCCTAAAGTTCAAACAGGAATGTTAATCCATGAGCTCCTTAGTATAAGTGAGGTGACAGGGATGATGACATTCATGATGCAGATCCTTTTGGTGTCATAAAGGGAGCATGGGCATTGCTTCGGGTGGATAGCCCAATTGGGATTCTCTAGTGGAGGTGGTGGGGCTGTTGAGGGCCCAATGGGTGGGAACAGGTTTGCTGAAAAGGGACACAGTATAAAATAGTTGCTATGAATGCAGGTTTTGGAGTGAGATGGGTCTATCACAGTCCTGGCTCTACCATTTACTGGTTGTGTGACATTGGAATAGCCACTTAACTTCCCTGTGCCTCATTTCCTTCATTTGTAAAACAGGAGGTTTATTATAGAACCTACTTTATTTGTTCATTCAACAAATTTACGGGACCTTCCATATGCTAGGCTCTGTGCTCGCCCTGGGGATGTAGCCGAGCAGGATCCTATGGGGCCTTCCTGGGATAGACCCCTCCCCCATATCCTCTGCTTTAGCTCCTTTCTGAAGTACCTAGATAGCTGTATTTCATGCATATTTCCTGAGTTTTTCAGATGCTAAAAACCACCACCAAATGGAAGAAATTAACTACTTGATGATCATGAGCACCTATGGATCGATCATGTTAACCACCCTATTACCTCAAAATCAACCAATCAGAGAATCGCTCACAAGCTGACCGTGTACCACATGATGCTCTTCCTTCACCTGGCCTTTAAAAATGCTTTGCTGGGGACTTCCCTGGTGGTCCAGTGGATAAGAATCTGCCTTCCAATGCAGGGGACACAGGTTCAATCCCTGGTCAGGGAGCTAAGATCCCACATGCCGCGGGGCAACTAAGCCTGTGCACTGCAACTACTGAGATGGTGCACTCTAGAGCCTGTGCACAACAACTAAAGAGCCTGCACGCCACAACTACTGAGGCTGCGCACCACACCTAGAGAGCCTGTGCGCCACAACTAGAGAGAAACCCGCGCACTGTTACTAGAGAAGCCCACGTGCCGCAGCGCAGAGTGAGCATGCCACAATGAAATATCCCACATGCTGCAACGAAGATCTTGCGTGCCACAACTAAGACCCAACACAGCCAAATAAATAAGTAAATATTTTTAAAAACATTTAAAAAAATAAAAATGCTTTGCTGAAACCCTTCTAGGAGTTCAGGGTTTTTTGCGCATAAGTGGTGGATGGCACCGCAGAAAGGTATTTCACAATTTGCCCAAGACTCATGTTGTATACATTGTATACGTAGTGGTAAAGAAAAACGATGGCTTGGGTCCCCCAAGCCTATGGAAAGGCTAGAAGGAACACACAAAAAGCTATTTGAAGAATGGAGAAAAAATTTCCCTAGCCAAGAAGATATTCTTATTTCTGCTTAAAACCACAGCAGACCCAAAGAAGCCCTGTTACAGCAGCAAAGACTATGTCAGTGTCCATGCAAGCCAGAATGTCTACATAACATGGATTTGTGTAATAGCTAGAGCAACAGAAATGTGATGAGTGAGCTTTCTGTATTTGAGGCAAAAATCTCATATACTTCACATATTAACATTTGTACGATTGTGGGCAGAGAGGGTGAGAACTTTCTGCTATGAGCATCAACAGGCCTGGTATTGAGAATTGATCATCTGGTAAGAACTAGGATATAATTCAATACACAGAAAATGAAGAATAGCTACAAGATGATAAAGAAATAAATGATATGGAAGAGGAGGGCATAGGGCTTACATCTGAAGACAATAACTGAAATTCCAATGTAGAATATCCAGGGAGGGATAATGACCTTGGGCTTGGTTCAGCAGGAATTGATAGCACAGTGGTCTGATCTGACGGGTGGGGTAGGGAAACAGCACCCAGATGTCCAAGAGTTGTGGCTGGTATAAGAGATAATGGTACTAGGGCAACAACACTAACTTTAGCCCTCACCAAAGAGTATGGCTAACACTTTCTAATATTTTCTATTGTTCTATATGTTCTGCCCTGGTCAGGGTTACCTTAATAACTTGGCCAGGCTGAACCTGCAGACCCCTTGCAATAGTGACTCCAGCTGGGGAGGCCTGACATCCGATGTATCTGTTTTATTTGTACCATAATTGTTGAGGGGAGAGAGAGAGCACACAAGCTACAAGGTCAAGCATAGCAGGTACCTGTAGAAACATCCAAACCCACCCAACAGTATTCTCACTCAAAGATCCAGATGTAGATCTACAGACTCATATTCAGATCCACATTCAAGAGTCAACATGCAATCATTTTTCAAGTGACTACTTATTCCTACCTACCCTTAATTTATTTAGAAAGCTAATGCTTATGCATATATTCATGGCTTAAAATAAAGGGCCATTGAATAAATCTAAAGATGAGTTTTGAGCAGGTCTTTTGCCTACATTCTCTTTCTCTTCCCGAAACTGACTGATGCTAGAATCCAAAGGTCACTTGTCTTTAGCAATTACTCTGAAGTGCTGCATCTTACCTGCAGTCTTTTAAGCATTCTAGCCTAAAGAGGATTCATTCTCTTTTCTTGGAAATAAATGTGAACTGTCAATCGAATACCACTAATAAACGTTTCTAATTGATGTTTGAGGAGGGGATTTTTTTCCCTTAGGCATGCTGCTTTTTATCTGGGTCAGTGGCCTTGTTGTTTATTAAAAAAAAAATATTTGTGCATTCATAAAGCATAGGATGGAAGTTAAAGGACAAAACTTCACTTTTCCATTTGTCAAACTGGATAAAGGCACTATTAGCACCGAAGGGTTTTTTCCTTTTCTCATGATTTAAGGCTAGTATATTATAAATAGCCAAATCGAACACAGATTCAGATTAAAGTTTCACTTTAATGGGATGAAAATATCTACCTCAGTCAAATGCCTGAGGCTAAATCATGTGTTGGGAAATCTGAATTTTGCCTCTTCCATTGCCTAGTTCAGTGTCCCATCATTTTGTAACTGTAAAATGGGGATTACAGCACCTACCCCACAGAGAGACTGTTAAGATTAAAGTAAATAATATAACCATTGTGGTTGTCATGGGAACAAATAATATCTGATTTCAAAGCAAAATGAGAAATAAGACACAGGCTTAGGGCAAATGAAGATAAAAATATCAGCTTTATTATTGATAATGCTGAACTCAAGGATATAACTTTGACATGCAGCCAAATGGTCTTAGTAGTTCTCTCCTCTCCACCTCTAATCTTTGAGATGGTTCACGTAAAGGAGAATTTGGGTCTGCAGAGCAGACAAACTTACACAGAATGTGCTCCTAGTTCTACCCAATTGCAAAACATGGGCCAATGGATCTGCTCAGATAATTCAATCCTCCTCCCATGGGTAGGATTGTCAGATTTAGCATGTGAAAACACAGAACACAGAGTTAAATTTGAATTTCAGATACACAATGAATAACTTTTAGTATAAGTATGACCCATACAGTGTTTAGGGCATAGTTAGTCCCCCAACATTGTCTGAAATTCAAATTTGTTTATCTGAAATTCAAATTTAATGGGACATCCTGTATTTTATCTGGCAACCCTACCCATGGGATGAAAGTTAGTAAGCGTGGGAAGAAAATTTAGGAGTGTGTTGCTCTAGTAGAAGAAGCAGTACCCATAAGGCCATAGGAATGGAGGGTTCTCCTGACCGCCATATGGTATGGAGACAGTGTGCACTAAACACATGTTATTGCTTTCCTTCATGCCTCGAAGACCCTCACAGTAAACTCATTCATACCAAGGCACTGGTTTCTTACTGTGTTGCTCTTCAAGAAGTATTTTTACTTTAAATGAGGGCCAGGGAGAGGTTAATGTTTAACCTACAGAAATTCTTCTCAATGATTGATTTTCAACCTTGACTGAGCATCAGAATGCCCTGGGGAGCTTGTTAAAAATACAAATACCCAGCATCCCCCGCCCCAACTTTGATTCTGGGGAAGGATCTAGGCATTTGTATTTTTAACAAGCTTCCCCAGGGAATTTTGATGCACAGCAAAGTTTAAGGCACATCATTCTAGCATATAAGTACAGTGTCAGGGAGCAGGGGATGGGTGTACTCAGGGAAAGGTATATGCCTCTACACAACAAGTGACCTGAGAAAATATTATGCCACTGCATGGACCACTGGTTTAGAACCACTGTTCAAGACCATAGACAGAGAGAAGCACACTTTCCTTCTCATTTTAGTAACAACAGGCCTAGGCTCCAACAGTAAAATGATGAGTATTGAAGAACTGGAATAGAAGTCATTTCCCTTCCAGAACTCTTCAACCACATTAGATATTATGTGTGACTGGCTCTGAGGGCAGACTTGGTCAACCATACTGTTCCTTCCCACTGCAGATTATAGTCCAATGTGAAAGGGCTACAAGAGAGGTAACTAAAGGGAGGAGGGGGTCAGAAAGGAGTAGGGAGGACGGGTCATGGAAAGCTTTACAGAGAATGTGAGTTATCCTTCAGTCTTCAAAGGGTGAGTAGAAATGCACAGAGGTTAGCAAGGCTAGCAAATGAGAGACTAACAGAGGCAGAGAAAGGCTAAGACAAACAGTTACATAGTCTAAGAGAAACTTTTAGAATAAGACAGAAATAGACAGCTATAAGGAGGAGAAAGAAACATACATGCACACACACACACACACACACACACATTTACACTAACAAAGAGAGATCCTGAGAAGACAGAGAAAACAGAAAAGGCACAGAGAAGGAGATGCAAATCCATATTACAAAAATAGTTACAATCACCCATACTGTAGGATATTCAGTGCAGTTTTGACATGGCATCATGGTGAAAGAAAACACTGTATATATACTTTTATATATGGTATATATACCATACATATATGTATATATATACATATATATATACTTCTGAGAAAATATATATACGTATATATAAGTATATATATGTATATATATATATATACACATATATATATACTTCTGAGAAAGTATATATATATATATATATATATATATATATATATACTTTCTCAGAAGCCTAGTTCATGGCCATGCTAGATCTGAATGTGTAGGAAACAAATACCACCCACCTCATTTGCTCATTCTTTATGACCTTTGCTATGCACTAATGGCTCTTTTCAGGGAAGATATTGATTATCATTCTAAAAGTAGGCAGATACATCATTAATATATTTAATAATTAAGGGTGGAATCATAATACAGTATTGAAAAGTAAGGCAGCCTTTTTTCCTGAACTGGATCTGAAAGTAGAATCTCAAATGGCTGCTACCACAATTCTCCAGGACTACAATGTGTCCCCCTCCCCAATTTTTTTATTATTTGAATTCATTTTCTTCTTTTTATGAAACTTTTGGAAAACCCTTTGCAGCTGATGAGCCCAACCATTAAGTGTAGGTGATTTGGCTTCTGCTCTGGGTGATGCTGTTGAGCGCACCGGCTTCCTAGAAGAAACTCGGTCAAGGGAGATCAATTTTGCTTCATGGTGTTTAATATCACCTCAAGGTCTTTTCCCTTCTGTTTCTTTTTCCTCTTCCTTTTGAATCATACATTCAAATAACCACATGTGTGAACATTCAAAGGAACACATCTCAGCATGTCTTTGTAAAGGTACGGAAGACAATGTGGCATTACACATGTTCAATATGCTGTTTTGAATTCTCTAGAACTTTGTTGCTCCAAAATCAAGTATCTTCAGATAAAGGGAAAGTATGTTGCTCAGTCAGAAATGTGTAGGTGCCAAGTTTGATTTCTCTTCTGTATCTTTACCATTTTCAGCATCTATTTTGCAACCTGGAGGGTTTTTTTTTTTCCTGTTTTCTTTTCCATTTGGAGTTTAGAAAGTAAGCAGCAGTTAAGGAATCACTGTGTCTGGGGAAAGGGACTGGGCGATTTCTCTTTGAAAAGCTTGTATTAGCTCTAGATGGAAACACAGGATGGGAAAGGAGTGGGTGATAGCTGGCATACACGTGATAGCTCAATGAAAAAACGAGAATAGGCAAGCAAGGAGGGCTTGCCCATGTTCCTCAGAGGAAGTGGTCACTATTTCTGTTTGGCGAATGGAACTAAGGATCCTAACCGCAAAGATTCCCTACTATGTCCCTGACACAAAAAACAAAATTTTCATTCCAGGGAAATGCAAAGAGTCCCTCAAATTAGCAGCCCTTTTCCAAAGGCTCCTAGTGGCTTACTGCAATGACATTAGCATCTGCAATTCCTGTTCAGATGATAACTGAGCTCATCATTGATTTCTCTGCCACTGTTACAGCTGGTGTCCTCCTCCTGTTACAGAGGCACTCACCAGGGCCCTTATTCCCCGACTCAGGACCTACTTATACCGCCTGCACCCTTGTTCTGCTACCCTTGATTCTGGAGGAGAGTCTTTCTACTACATGGACATAGTATTTTCAAATGTCCTGAATGATCATTACAATGATTTTGTATCCCCAATCCAAAGTAGACTTACTCCTTCAGGTTTATAATTCTTGAAGTATTAAGAGCAATTTCCTCCAGAAAGTATCATGAAGTATTTGAGTAACTCTTGGCATTTCTCATTGACCATTAGCCACTCTCCCAAGATAATGCACAGGTAAGTAGTCCTCCCCCACCTCCTTTCCCATAACTCCCTCACACAATACCAATCAATCATTGAACAAATGTGTGTTGAGCACTTGTGCTAAGTACTAGGGATAAAGTGATGAATGAGACATATAAGGTTCTTACTCTCACAGAGTTTACAGTTTAGCAGGAGAACAAGCAAGTAATTGCATAAAAGTGCAATAAGTGTTATGCAGGGGAAAGCAGATTTTGCACTAGAATCTAACAAACCTCTCTAGGGAAATGGCACTTCAGATGAATCAGGAAGGCATTTGCTAGGAGGAAAAGAGGTGAGGTAGGGGCGGAGATTGTTCTCAGAAGATGGCAAGTATGAAAGACCAGAGGAAAGAAAGAACCTGGCAGTTTTGAAAAACAAAACAAAACAAAACAAAAAACTGAAAAAAACTTAAGCATAACTGGAATGTAGAACATAAAGGGAAGTGAGGTAAGAGATAGGACCAGGTAGACAGGAAAAATCTATATGATGGGGAGCCTTGTAACACATTCTGAAAACTTTAGGGATTTCCCTGGTGGCGCAGCAGTTAAGAATCCACCTGCCAATGCAGGGGACCAGGGTTCGGGCCCTGGTCTGGGAAGATCCCACATGCCGCAGAGCAACTAAGCCCATGCGCCACAACTACTGAGCCTGCTCTCTAGAGCCCATGAGCCACAACTACTGAAGCCCACGTGCCTAGAGCCCGTGCTCTGCAACAAAGAGAAGCCACCACAATGAGAAGCCCGCACACCGCAACGAAGAGTAGCCCCCGCTTGCCGCAAATAGAGAAAGCCCACGTGCAGCAACGAAGACCCAACGCAGCCCAAAATACATTAAATAAATAAATTTACAAAAAATAAATAAAAATAAAAAAAATCATATGTGTGTGTATCTTAAGTCTTTATATACATATAAGATGTATCATATAAAAACATTTTTAAAATAAAATAAAAACTTTAGACTTTATCATGCAGTAACAGGAAGCCATGTATGGGATAGAAACAGGGTTGCACTTCGGAAAGACCACTCTGACTATAGTGTGGCAGAACTAATTGGAACAGGGCAAGGAAGGGTGAGCGGAAAAGAGTTAAGAGGCTACTGTTGTAGTGGACAAGCTACAGGTTTTGGTGACCTGAGCTGAGGTCCTGGCATGGGGATAGAGCTGACTGGACAGATTTGAGAGATAGAATATATTCAAATTAGATATGGGAAAACGGAAAAGAAAGAATCAGGCACCTGATTTCTGGATTGGGTAGCTTACTGGGGTCAGTGGTAGTGTCACTTATCAGGGTAGAAAATACAAGACAAGTAGCTGGTTTGGGGAGGAAGATGATTTCGGTGTTAAGAGTTTGGAGCCTGAAGTATCTTTAAGACATGCAAGTGGAGATGCCAATTAGATAGATATAGGGAACTGAAGCACAAAAGAGAGGTCAGGAATGAAGTTATATTTGTGAATATACGAGCTAGGCCACGAGGAGCATGTAGAGTAAAAAAGCATAAGACCTAGAAGATAGCTTTTCAGAACACCTGTCTTAAGGACTTGGCAGAAGAACAGAAGTTTAGAAAAAGTCTGAGAAGGAGTGGTCAGATAAGTAGAAACAAAACAAGTAGAGGGCAGTGTAACAGAAACCAACAGAAGGGGGAATTTGAAGGAGGAAGGTCAAACGTCAACTGCACATGGGAGGTCAAACAAGATAGAACAAGGCTAAAAAGAGCACTTGGGATTTTATTACATGCAGGCCACCGGCTACCATGCTCAGGACATACTCAAGGGAGTCATGGTAGTTGGGTGGCTGTGTTGGGGGGTGGGATTTTAGGGGCTGGGAGGAAAAGTAGAATGCAGTGGGTGGAGAAGTAACTGGGAGACAGGACAATGGAAACAGTAAATCTCGACTAGACCACTCTTGTGAGGAATTTGGCTGAGAAGGGAGTAAACAGACGTCAGAGAAAGGTTTTGCTGTTGCTGCTGCTGAGTGTCCCTGGAGTCGAAGTCAATATTTGGATTTTTTACTCATTGACTATGACATGGAATTTATATTGACTGCAAACTCTTTCTCTCGGGGAAATGAATCCTAGGGCAACACAGGAAGAAAAGAGACTGGAACCATTTTCAAATTCACAAGCCTTTGTCCTTAATTTCCCAGAAGCCACTCAGTCCTGAAACGCCTTTGTCATCTCTCCCATAGGACCAAGGGATGCAATTTTGGTGATACTCCTTGCCTTCTCAGAGTTCCTGTGGTGAGTGAATAGATGAGCCCCCCGACAGGACTCTTGCTGCTACTGAGCTATTCCTAGCAATCTCCTTTCTCCTTCTGAGAGGATAAACTATTCAAAAGCATTGTTCTTGTTGTTAGTATTCAAGTTTTTTGGAAAAAATGAAAACACATTTTTCCTTACATTCCTATATTACCTTAGGTTTCATTCCTCCAAGAGCAGGAATTCATGGTCAGCCTACATTCAAGGCCAGACTTGATGATTAGAAAGCAAAATATCTACTTCCATTCCAGAGCCCCGCAGAGGTTAAGTGTCCCTTTCATAACCCCAATTAGAAAACTATTTTTGAGTTAGGAGAATGCAAACATGTTTCTCATCAGCATATTAATCTCTTCTCCGATCTCTCTGTCAATTTTGACACCTTTCTTCATCTATATCCTAACTAAGCATAGCAATTAACCCTCAATAAAGATTTGAAAAGTGCCAAATTCCAGGCTTTCTGAGATTTAGAGTTTAATTCTGATAATCAACTGAAAAAATCTCCTTGCTTAGGGTTAACCTTCTCTATGTATATGAACTGCTGACCCATTTTTACCTTAGGAACTTTAATATTAAAAAAAGGAACAAGGGGCTTCCCTGGTGGTGCAGTGGTTGAGAGTCTGCCTGCCGATGCAGGGGACACAGGTTCGTGCCCCGGTCCAGGAAGATCCCACATGCCGCGGAGCGGCTGGGCCCGTGAGCCATGGCTGCTGAGCCTGTGCGTCCGGAGCCTGTGCTCCGCAACGGAAGAGGCCACAGCAGTGAGAGGCCCGTGTACTGCAAAAAAAAAAAAAAAAAAAAAAAAGGAACAAAAATGGTTTCCCATTCACTCCAAGCACAGACAGTTTAAAAAATTCCTCATCTGGCCTGCTCCTCCCTATTTGTTAGAAAGTGGGATAATATATTTCTTCTCTGGCTTTTTCAAAGACTCTAAGCCCCTCTAGGTAGAGTGGAGGGGAGATGAGGGAGGGAGAGATTGATGGCTTTCCAAGACAGCAATCCCTTTGTTTGGTAGTCTCAGAATGAATTTTCCGTCATCTTTCAAGTGTTTCCTACCCATGAAATTGACAATGCACGCTCCAACTCCTCGCTCCCCAAACTCCCTGGGCTGAGCTGGAGCACAGCTACTAGAGATAAGTGGCATCTCCAAGGCTACTGAATAGGCAGGCTGTTGAAAGAGTCACGATTAGCTGGAAAGGCCTCTCGCCTGTCTGCCCACCTCGCTTTCAGACCTGGACATAGCATTGCTGCTTTCCACACAGCCCACAGCCGTGGTAGGCTTGTGCCTGGGCACTGGCCCTCTTCTTTGGAACAGGCTTTGCCTCTCCAAAAAGAAAAGAAGGGCACTTTTGAACTACCTTTCCCATCATGTGATCAATATGACACCACCGTACAATCCATCACAGATGATGACACCCATGCGTACCAGTATGAATGGGATGTCGTGCAGTGCAGAATGTGGAACTGTGGCAAAGAGAGCCCATCTGCAGCTCACAAGGCATGGCTGATGTTGGCTCTGGTAGCAAAACCACTTCCCTGGATAGATAGGAAATTGCCACCGCAGGAGATGTTAATATTTGTGAGCCTTAATAACAAGCTTGAATTCTAACATAAGGCAGTTCATTGTTATGCTGCAGAATGTGAAATCTCAATGTTTTCACTATTCAAACTCATCTTATTTCACAACATGATTTACCACAGCTCTAAGGAGCCAAGAGAAGGGAAAAATATAAGGGAGGGGGCAGGAAAAAGACAGTTGGGAGTGGAAACACTGATGAGGCCAGCTTTGTGAGCAAATTTCATTGCCACTGATAATGTAACATTTAGCTTCGATTAAAGCTCTGTCTTGTGGAATGTGTGCAGTGTCCTAAATACTGCTTCTTTAGCCCAGTCACTGATTTTTTGGTGGATTCCACCCTCCAAACCAGCACTGTGCTACATGCAAACTTGGGGAGCAAAGGAGGAGGAAACCACCCCACAAGAGATATGCTTTTGTCCAAAGACAGGCTGGAAATGTTTGCCTTGTCAGGTTCAATTTCTCCTGTCAGAAATTTCCAAACAGATGGTGGAAGAATTGGTGTTTGACCAGATAGTTGGACAACCAACAATAGAAACTAATTGTCATAGAATTCTGCGAATGGTACCTATGCTAATACTCGACAAAACATAAGTTTTGTCAAGTATCCGGTGTTCTCTTCAGTGAAGAATAAGTTAAAGAGCTAATTAGGCGAATGCTTCTAGAAAACACTAACTCGCTTCAGGAGGACTCTGTTTTAAATACACACCAAGGTGCATGTAGACAGTCTACCCTTCTCCAGGAGGCTGGCATGCCTGTTGATAGCTTCTACTTAAGATAAAAAGTGGCCTTGAAAAGTTACTCTGTGGTCATTACACTGAGATCATTTCTACCTCTGAAGCCCTGATATCCTGCGAAGATTCTGAGTCCAAAAAAGCAGAAACAAAAGCAAACCCAAAAAACCTAAGGAGTCAAAATACAGATTTTTCAAACTGAATAATGTGCTGAGAACTCACGTCTTCCTTAACGGAAGTTGTCAGAAGTCTGGATTTAGCCTGCCGTCAAGTTTAGTGAGTGGATCCCTCCACCTAAATCCCAAATGCCTATTTTCTTGTGGGTATAAAATTGAGCTCAGGGAAGAAACTTCTAGTCGGTTAGCTAGCATTTCCAGAAGCTTTCCTGATATGGTCATGAGAAGAATCATGGTTAACTCCCAAGACAACGAGAAAAATTTTTGAGACAACTGTTTTTCAGATGTTGGAGAAAATAAAAGGCAAGCTTGCAGGGTGTTGCCTTTCTAGGACTATATTTTTTAAAGCCGGACTCTGTTTGCAAAGTAACGTCCATCTATGTACTCAGATGGCGGGAAGTGGGAGATCAGAAACCTGTGTTTCTTGAGAGGGGCAACTAGATATAAAGTCCCATCTTTCCCAGCTGCCATCCTGTGAACAGAAGCAGCTTGGAATGTATCAACCTCTGTATCTGGACTCTCCTGAAAGATTAACCCGAAATTGCCCTTCCCACTTTAGTGTCTCAAGATGTGACAAAGAAAACTCACGCCTCATTTGTCACCTCAGACAGTTGACAGACACTTTGCCAGTGTCAAATTATTTCAGTATCTCTCTACTTGTACAAACTGGATCAAGGAGGCATCTTAGAAGGTGGCAAAGGAGAGGTCTCTAATCCTTGCATGGGGCCACTCTATGGCTGAATGGTCCATCCGACATCACTGTCTCCATTGTCTGTATGTGTTGTGCCTTTTACCCCTTACATTAAGATATGATTGTTCAGGAAGCACCATACTATAATCTGATCTCCATAGATAATCAGAAATGGGTAAGTCCTTTCTATTGACTGGTAAGTGTTCGTTATATGCTTTATTGGGATGATAATACTGTGTAACACAATTTAAGATGAAATGTAACAATAGTATATGCACAATGGGAAAGGAAGTACAAAAAACAAATTTTACTATAAGTATTTGGTGCCAACATTATATACAAGTTATTTTTAAAATACAGTTTTGCATTTAAAAATAAGTTTATTTTCATTATGAGGAACTTTAGAACAATTAAGAGTATACTGCATTTCAATGGGACTTTTATAATGGGCAGCCTTTGTACTACATCACCTTATAACTTCCTTTTGAATAGCAGGATCAGAGCTACTGTGTTATTTGTCCCTGGTGAATGTAGCAGAAATAGAACCTGCGATACAAATGTTAATAACTCAAAAGGAATCCCATCTGTTACAAAATCCTTTTGCTTTCTTGTCCACTTCTTAGAACTCTGCCACAGATCCATCAACTTCTTGTGACTAGCAGAGCACTGTGCTTTGATTGCAGTAGTTTAACAGCGATGAAGGAGAGGGTACCTTTTTGTGTTTTTTCCACTCTTTCTAGGTCTGAACAAAAGCAGCCGGCTGTGCTAGTGAACACAGAGTCCTGCCTACCAAGGGGGAAGAGACCGCGGGAGTTATAGTGGTCAGGAAGACAGTGGCATCAAGGAACCACTGCTGCTGCCCGGAGATTCACCTGCAGTATTGGCAATCTCTAGTCAGCTGGGGGTTTCACAGCGAGGAAACAGCATCGCAGCAAAATAGAGGAAGTGGCTGAGACTTTAACTGGAATTGTACAGCTGAAATAATCTAAAGCCAGCCAGGATGTACAAAACACTTATGATTTTGCCTCAGGTTTGTAATCACAACCATTTCATGAGACTCACCAATAAGATCAAATCCTTCTTTACGGGTCTTAGCTGCCCTAACGCCCCCAGCAACCACAGAGGGGATATCTGGTCCACATTGTGGAACACATTATAGTGAGCACCAGAGAACCCAGAAGAGGACGGAGACCTTCATTTGGTTCTCAGTTCTGCCACCTGCTTATTATGAGTTGATGGCCATGTGACTAAGAGAATGAATGTTGCCATCAGAGAGTCCTGGGTTCAAATCCTAACTTGGCCACTTCCTCCTGGGCAAGTTGCTTACCTCCGAGTGCCATTTTTCTCATCTGATTAATGTAAATCCTCATGGGATTTTAAAGAAAAGATTAAGTTTTAGAAGCTGTGAAAAACACTTAGCATGGTGGCACACACACGCCAGGAACTCAATAAGTGGGATTTGTTATCATGAATGAAAATAATATATTTTCTGTATCAACTGGGGTTAGTATTATTATTCTAATTCAGTATCATGCTTGAGGAAATTGTAAATTCTTTCTTAAGAGGCTCATAAAGGGCAACATGCTGACCCATCTTTCCTCCTCTGGGAATCTGAAACCTCTAAGTAGAACAGAAGTCAAAGAGTTTGCAGGGATTCCAAAAACTGGTCCATTGCTTCCAAAACAGCTTTCTAAAAATGCATACAACTGGGAATCACTGTCCAGAGAGTCTAACACAAAAGCAGACCAAGGAATCTCCATTTCAAAGATCTGATAAGTGATTCTGACACACGACTAAGGACTGAAAACCACTGGTTGAGAATGTTCTTCCAAGGATTGCCAATGATGCCACATGAAGGACAATAGGCCATGTTAAGAAACGATGTAAACCCAGAAATGGACAGTGGTAAAGATGGCAGACAGTGAATGGGAGGCTGGCAAGATTTAGGAAAGGATGGAGATGGAAGACAGGTAGCTGGGTGGTGATCTGAGAAGTAAGCACCATCTGTCAGCTAGCCCGTTCAAGGTGCCAGAGATTCTGGAGAGTTAGCAGAGCAGGATCAGCCAGACCAATCGGAGGGTTATTGTAAACTGAGGCTCATGAGATCAATTGTGCACAAACTTCCTCCAGAAACCAAAGGCCTTTAGAGGATGGCATTTTTGGATTCTCTTACTCAGCTAGCTTAGTCTTAAAGGGCCTCTATCCCTTTATTAATGACAGTCATATATAGGCCCCAAAAGAGAGGGGGAAAAAACCACACCATTGCAGAAGGTGAGACAAGAGAGAAATCAACAGACTTGCTACTTTTTTGATTTAGGAGAAGGAATCATTAAGCTTCTTTTACTTACACCTAGGACAACTGACTTTCCCCCTATCCACATCCTGATTGTTAGAAATCACCCTATGAAACAGACTTCTCCGCATATCCACACTGTGAATTGCCCTTGGCAATTTTGCAGAGCCAAGTGCTAGGTTCAATAGTATCTATTCAATATTTAGAATGTATTCATTGAGTGGATCGTACATATTGAGGTGGTGCTTATTTCTCTGTACACTAGAGGCTACTTTTGTGGGATAGTTCTGTTTTCTACATAGTGCATAGTCGATATCTTGTGTTGATTGAAGCTAAGGCTACACAGGGCCACTTGATCAACTGTTTTTTTAAGAATTAATCAGTGGTTATTATCTTGTGCTATACACAACCTGAGCCTGTATCTGTGCTCAAAGCCTGACTTGACCACTTACTATGTGGCTTTTGGTATGTCCCAGAGCTTTAACTCTAGTTGAACACCTGAACTACCATGAAACTCTATTTTACTTATATTCAGAGTGAGGGCTCATACTTTCCACCGCAATGGGTTGTGTCAAAATTGTTTGGTGGACTAACATACCCCACAGCATCCAATTCACTTCATCTTCACCACCACCACCCTAACATAAGCCATCATCTCTCACCATCTCTCATCTAAACTACAATAGCCATTAAACTGGTCACTCACTATGCACTTGTGTCCCCTCTCAAAATCTGATAGTCATATACCAGGCAGAGTCACCTCTTCTAAATGCAGAGCTGATCATGTCAACTTACTTTCCCTCCTTCCAGAGCCTGTGCTTTAAAAGCTTCCCATAGTTTTCAAAGACAAAACTCCTTACTATGGCCTTCAATACCCCGCAGGGTTCCTGTGCCTACCTCTCCCTCAAATTTCCTCCTGCATTCTGATTTTCCTAACAATATGAGCATCAGCTACTTTTAAGATTTTAGTTCCTGCTAATTGCGGCCATGATTTAGGGTGTAGATACAGTTTCATGATCATTCCCAACACTGGGCATTTGTACATGTTATTCCTTGTGTCTTTCATTTTTAGTAGTTATCATATTGTACTGTTATGTGCTTATTTTTATGATAATTTGGATGACATCTGTATTCCCAGCTAGAATGTAAGTTTCACACATGTCAAGAATGTTTCTGTACCTCTGGGACTTAGCACAGTGCCTGGTACCTAATATACAGTCCATAAATACTTGCTAAGTGAACAAATGAAGACTCTGTATATAATCAACACCCATTTCCTTGTTAATCTTTCTCCTCCAACTTGCTACAACTTCAGCACATACCTAAGCAACCAGTGCTTGCAGGGAGGTCCATAGTCCACACCCATCTGGACAGATCCTCTGTGGGCATAATTCCATCTTCTAGACCTCCCTGGCCTCAAATGAGAATGTACTCATTTGGTGTCCTATCTCCTTAATATTCTAGTCCTGAAGAATCAGAGTAACTCTTCAAGAGTAATGCTTAACCTGTATCCAAGCTTCCAGAGATCATGTCTTAAATATATTCTCTTTTTATATGAGCAGGACTTCCTATGAAATGGAGGGTGGTGGGAAGGCATGGAATGGGGCCGTGTCATAGAACCTATCAGAAGCTATGGATCCTTTCTCTGTGTGTATCTTCAAACACACACACACACACACACACACACACACACACACACAATTTTATATACGCTTTTAGGGGATCATAGGGGATCTCTACCCATGGAGAACTGAGCTATTGGAGAATTTAATTTTAGGCTATGTTGTTGCTAAACCAGAAACCTGGCTTTTGATATTCATAATTATTGAAGTTGGGTGATGGGGACAAGGGAGTTCAATATACTATTATCTCTACTTTGTATATGTTTGAAATTTTCCATTATAAAGAGTTAAAAAGCTAAAGTGTCAGTCCAGCTTTTTTTTTAAAAGAGAAGAAAACAGAAGCATGATTTTTATAAAGAAATATTTGACACCTCAAGACTTCTTTGAGTGGGAAATTGATCTTCCCATTCACCCAGGCTTAAAAGTTTAGCATCAACTTCAAATCCTCCATCTCTCTTGGCCCCTCAGTTAATCAGCTGCCAAATCTCGCTAATTCTATCTCGGTAGCTCTTGCACTGCCTCTCACCTCTCCATCCTCCCTGACACTGCGATTGTTCTACATTTCATTATGTCTCACCAAATCCACTGTAGAAAAATCTACTAACCTTGGATGCCAAACTTCCCTTCCAAACCTTTCACTGACCCCTCTCACTGAAAGTGACCTTTTTCCTCCTCTTGACATCATGAAGCTGATCACAGTCTTCCTCCAAGTATACCAATTCATGTTCAAAGTCTGTGTGTACATACCTTTACAGTACTTAACCTATTTTGAGTTACAGACCTTTTGAGAATCTGATGAACATTACAAACTCTCTTCCCATGTCACCTGCCACGCCCCCAGAAAAATGCATGTAATATCCCAATCCAAACACACAAATACTTTTGTTTACAGTTCTAAGAGCTATATGCATCCCCGCCCCCCCCACAAAGATCCCCCAATTTTCAGTAGCAGAGCACCCCACACCCCGCCCCAGGTAATAAGCACTCTAATTAGAGACATTTCAGGGTCACACAATGCCTTACTCACAGGCTCAGATTGTGAGTGGCTCCATACCAACATTCTCTTTATATATCATCCCTCTTATTTTTACATTTCTTCCCCCTTGAAGCACAAATGAAGTATTTATCTAATCTGGATTGGCAGTCAATGAATTTTCGTGATGACCACAAAAGGAACAAAGAAATGAGTCACAAAAAGGCAGCAACTTCTCTTGTTTCTCTTCTTTCCCACCCCCTTAAAACCCCATCTGAAAGTGATCACTCCTTTCTTCTGGACTGCATTGGACTGAACACTTTTCCCCCCAGATTACACTAAGTTGATCCTATGAAATCACTGTTAATCTACTATTTTTGACCTACAAAAATGGCAACATTGTATGGTCCAAACTGATTCTCATTTTTTTAAGAAATCTCTTTACTGGAGTGTGAGATTTTGAGGACAGGCACGGCTGTTCTCCTCCCCACCTCAGATCCTGCATACAGTTGGTGCTCAGTAAGTATTTATAGAATGAATGACGTCTACTTATTAAGATGTCTCAAATTAAAATAAGACCTTTCACTTAAGGAGATGTTGGTGAATGGAATTTGAGTAAGGGTGTTTGACAACCCTTGACCCTTTTGAGAACCCCTTCATTGGAAAGATTTTTAAAAAGATTTTATGAAAAACGTCAACAAAAATATGCACCTACCACTTTTAGGTAATATAATGAAGATCCTGCTGGAGAAAGCAAAGAGGTGTTCTCTGCTGAGCAAATTGCATGCTTTACCAAACAAATAATCCAACTCTGTATAAACTAGAGACAAGGAAGCACACACAGCAGCCAAAATTCCTCCCCTGTCCCTTGGTTAGAAGTTCACACTGTCAGAGGCTTCTGAAATAAACTTTTAGCAGCTACTGAAGCAAAGGTATCTTGACTTGTATTTCTATCTTAAAAAAAGAACATCTACTAAGTAGCAGTACTTCCATGAAGAACGTGAACCCTTTGTGAACCTAGCAGAGACTTGGTTGAATGTGCCCACATAAAAATTACCTAAAATTTTACAAAGCACAAAATACATGGTTTTATTTGGTGGGCGGAGGGAAGAGTGGACTTTGCAAGAAGACAATATATCTTTACAAAGAAATTTATACACATGGCAAATTTTGCTTTTTAGCACATTGGAGGAAGTGGTGTTTGCAAGAAGAAACAGTATTTTCTCCTAGAATCAATGACCTGAACCATTTTTAAAAATTCAAGATTAAAGTATTTTGAAATTTTGTTTCTTCACTGACAAAATGATGAAGAATATTCTCCCCAGTACTACATTACAGATTTGGGTGTTGTACTAAAAAGACTGATTTCATGAACCACAAGGTATATCATACTTTTAATTGGCACAAAATTTGTATTCAGCAAAATGAACAAATCTTAAGCGGACAAGTCAATGATGCTTGATAAATTTATGCACTCAGGTAACCACCACTAATCAAGAGAGAGAGCATTTCCATCATCTCAGAAAGTGCTCTTGTGCCTCCTTCTACTCATATTTCTACCCTACTTTGAAAACAGCTGTTTTGATTTCTATCAGCATAGATTAGTTTTGTCAGTTCTAGAACTTCATAAAGTAAGTCATATAGTATTTATTCTTTTGTTTCTGGCTTCTTTTGGTCAACGCAGTGTTTGTGAGATTCACTAAGTCATTCCATGCATTAATTATTCTTTTTTATTGCTGAGCAGTATTCCACTGTATGATTACTCCACATTTTGTTCATTCATTCATCAACTGATGGCCATTTGGGTTGATTACACATTTGACTATTATGAATATTATTTTCTTAGTGATTTCTCTGAGAATTACAGTGAACGATTTATAATCTAGTTAGGATTACTACCAACTTGATTTCAATAGGATATAAAAACTTTGCTCCTATATAGCTCTCTCTTCCCCTTTATTGTTATTACAAATTACATTTTTAAACTTCTGTGTCCATCAGTGTAGATTTATAATGACTGTTTTACATGGTTGTCTTTTAAATAAGAAAAAGGAGGAATAAAAAATTTTAAAAATTATTAATACTGACTTTTATATTAACCTGTGTAGTTAGCTTTACCAGTGTTCTTTATTTCTTCATGTAGATTCAAGTTACTCTCTAGTGTACTTTTATTGTAGACTGAATGAGTCCCTTTAACATGTCTCTGAGGGTATGTCTACTAGTGACAAACTCGCTTAGGTTTTCTGGTTTATCTTTACGAAGATAGTTTTACTGGATGAGAATGCTTAGTTAACAATTGTGATTTTTTCTTTCAGCACTTTGAATATGTCATCCCACTGTTTCTGGCCTTAATAGTTTCTGATGAGAATTTACCTGTTAATCTCATTCACAAACGCTTGTACATAATGAGTTGTTTTTTTCTTGCTGCTTTCAAAATTCTCTCTTAGGTTTTGGCTTTTGACAGTTTTATTATAATGTGTTTTACTGTGGATATTGTTAAGTTTATCCTACTTGGAGTTCATTGACCTTTTTGGATGTGTAGATTGATGTTTTTCATCAAATTGGGGAAGTTTTCAGCCATTATTTCTTCAAATATTCTTTCTGCCCCTTTCTTTCTCTCCTTCTGGGCCTCCCATTATGCATATGTTCATATGTTGGTATGGTTGGTGTTGTCCTACAGTTGTCTTAGGCTCTTTTTATTTCATTTTCCTTCATTTTTTTTTCTTTTGGTTCCTCAGCCTAGATAACCTCAATTGAACTCATGTCAGGTTACATTTTCTAGTGAGTGCCTCTAGTGAACTTTTCATTTCAGTTATTGTACAATTTAACCCCAGAATTTCTATATGTTTCTCTTTACAATTTCTATCTCTTGACTGAGATTCTCTATTTCATGAAATATTGTTCTCAGAGTTTCCTTCAGATTTTTTGTATGTGATTTCCTTTAGCTCTATAAACATATTTAAAATAGTTAAAGTCTTTGTGTAGTAAGTCCTATATCTAGGCTTCCTCAAGGAGAGTTTCTATTGATTGCCCTTTCCCCTATGTACTGGCCATACTTTCTTGTTTCTTTGCATGCCTCATAATTTTTGGTTGTTGAAAACTGGACTTTTTGAAAATTATAATGTGGCAACTCCAGAAATTAGATTCCTCCCTCCCCAGGGATTGTTGGTGCTGCTTGTTGTAGTAATAATTGTCTGTTTGGTTGTTAGAGACTTTTCTGAACTAATTTTGTAAAGTGTGTATTCTTTGTTGTACATGGCCACCGAAGTCTCTGTTCCTTCAGGTTAGTAGTCAACCAGTGACTGTACAGAAATTTCTTTAAAGGCTAGAACTAAAAAAAAATCTCCTAGTCTTTGCCGATCGGCACTGGGTGTGTGTATGTTTCGGAATATGCTAGCAACACTCAGCCAGGCAATTTACAACTCTGCCTTATCTTTCACTTCCTGTTTGTACAGAACCTGAAAGTCAGACGGAGGGGAGAGCTGAGGGCTTTCTCAGGTCTTTTATGAGCATATACACAGCCCTTTGTGGATTTGTTTATTTCTCCCTTTTGTTATGTCAGCTTTAGCTGAAGCAATATTTTTAGCTACAAAAACAAATTTAGTTGTCATGTCTTTCCTATATAGTAACACTTTTATAGTATGAAATTTCCCTCTTTATCTCAAGTTATATTTATTAGTTTAATAATCACAAAGAAATACAAGCTTTCTTATGTTTATTGTTTGTACAATATAACTTTTTCTATACTTTTATTTTCAACCTCTCTGTGTCATAATATCAAAACACAATGCCTGTAATAGCATAGATAAAGTCACTTAAAAAAAACAATCTGTAAATTTTGGCCTTTCAGTTGGAGAGATTAGCCTACTTACATGTAGAATAGTTTATTGATATGGTTGGGTTTAAGTCTACTATTTTGCTTTTCAGTTTGTTTTCTAGCATTCTCATTTGAGTTTTTTGTTTCTCTATTTCTCCTTTCCTGTCTTCTTTTGGGTTAATTAATTTTTTTAAGTTTTCCATTTAAGTTCCTCTTATAGCTTTAACCTTTGAGTTTTTGTATTATTTTTAGTACGTGCTTTAGGAATGACAATATGTATCCTTAATATTTCAAAGTCTACTTAGAGTTAATAATATAAAAAGAGTAATTTTCAAGATGTTCTATGTACCTTGTTATTGGGAAATTTGATTATGAAGAGCCTTGGGTTTTTTTGTTTTATGTATTTATATTTCTTGGGGGTTCACTAAGCTTCTTAAGCTTCTTAGATTAGTATATTGATGCTTTTCATCACATTTGGAAATTTTTCAGGATTTTGACTTCAAATGCTTTTTTTGTTCCATTCTCTCTCTCCTCTCCTTCTGGGAATCCAGATACATGTATGTTAGATGGCACAGTTTTATTTGCTTGAGGTATTAGATCAGGAATAGGCAAACTACTGCCTCCTGGACAAAAATGGCCTGTTTTTAGAGGGCCCTCTAGCTAAAAATGGGAACTAAGAATGGTTTTTGTATTTGTAAAAGTTTATATAAAGTAAAAAGGAAAACAAAGGGGATTATGCAACAGAGACTGTATTATAAAGTCATAATTATTTATTGCACTATCTGATCCTTTACACAAAAACATTCCTGTCTCCTGTGTTAAGGTTGGAGTTTGTGGATGCTATAGTGATTGGAATTTGAGGGGGGCAATATATATATATATATATATTTAACATCTTTATTGGAGTATAATTGCTTTACAATGGTGTGTTGGTTTCTGCTTTATAACAAAGCGAATCAGTTATACATATACATATGTCCCCATATCTCTTCCCTCTTGTGTCTCCCTCCCTCCCACTCTCCCTATCCCACCCCTCTAGGTGGTCACAAACCACCGAGCTGATCTCCCTGTGCTATGCGGCTGCTTCACACTAGCTATCTATTTTACGTTTGGTAGTGTGTATATGTGCATGCCACTCTCTCACTTTGTCACAGCTTACCCTTCCCCCTCCCCAAAGCCTCAAGTCCATTCTCTAGTAGGGTCTGTGTCTTTATTCCCATCTTACCCCTAGGCTCTTCATGACTGCCTTTTTTCCCCTTAGATACCACATATATGTGTTAGCATACAGTATTTGTTTTTCTCTTTCTGACTTACTTCACTCTGTATGACAGACTCAAGGTCTATCCACCTCACTACAAATAACTCAGTTTCGTTTCTGTTTATGGCTGAGTAATATTCCATTGTATATATGTGCCACATCTTCTTTATCCATTCATCTGTTGATGGACACTTAGGTTGCTTCCATGTACTGGCTGTGATAAACAGAGCTGCAATGAACATTTTGGTACATGACTCTTTTTAAATTATGGTTTTCTCAGGGTATATGCCCAGTAGTGGGATTGCTGGGTCATATGGTAGTTCTATTTTTAGTTTTTTAAGGAACTTCCATACTGTTCTCCATAGTGGCTGTATCAACTTACATTCCCACCAACAGTGCCAGAGTGTTCCCTTTCCTCCGCACCCTCTCCAGCATTTATTGTTTCTAGATTTTTTGATGATGGCCATTCTGACTGGTGTGAGATGATATCTCATGGTAGTTTTGATTTGCATTTCTCTAATGATTAATGATGTTCAGCATTCTTTCATGTGTTTGTTGGCAATCTGTATATCTTCTTTGGAGAAATGTCTATTTAGGTCTTCTGCCCATTTGGGGATTGGGTTGTTTGTTTTTTTGTTATTGAGCTGCATGAGCTGCTTGTAAATCTTGGAGATTAATCCTTTGTCAGTTGCTTCATATGCAAATATTTTCTCCCATTCTGAGAGTTGTCTTTTGGTCTTGCTTATGGTTTCCTTTGCTGTGCAAAAGCTTTTAAGTTTCATTAGGTCCCATTTGTTTATTTTTGTTTTTATTTCCATTTCTCTAGGAGGTGGGTCCAAAAGGATCTTGCTGTGCTTTAAGTCATAGAGTGTTCTGCCTATGTTTTCCTCTAAGAGTTTGATAGTGTCTGGCCTTACATTTAGGTCTCTAATCCACTTTGAGTTTATTTTTGTGTATGGTGTTAGGGAGTGTTCTAATTACACAATTTTACATGTAGCTGTCCTGTTTTCCCAGCACCACTTATTGAAGAGGCTCTCTTTTCTCCTCTGTATATTCTTGCCTCCTTTATCAAAGGTAAGGTGACCATATGTGCATGGGTTTATCTCTGGGATTTCTATCCTGTTCCATTGATCTATATTTCTGTTTTTGTTCCAGTGCCATACTGTGTTGATTACTGTAGCTTTGTAGTATAGTCTGAAGTCAGGGAGCCTGATTCCTCCAGCTCCATTTTTCATTCTCAAGATTGCATTGGCTATTCAGGGTCTTCTGTGTTTCCAAACAAATTGTGAAATTTTTTGTTCTAGTTCTGTGAAAAATGCCATTGGTAGTTTATAGCGATTGCATTGAATCTGTAGATTGCTTTGAGTAGTAGAGTCATTTTCACAATGTTGATTCTTCCAATCCAAGAATATGGTATATCTCTCCATCTATCTGTATAGCCTTTAATTTCTTTCATCAGTGTCTTATAATTTTCTGCATACAGGTCTTTTGTCTCCTTAGGTAGGTTTATTCTTAGATATTTTATTCTTTTTGTTGCAATGGTAAATGGGAGTGTTTTTTTAATTTCACTTTCAGATTTTTCATCAGTAGTGTATAGGAATGCCAGAGATTTCTGTGCATTAATTTTGTGTCCTACTACTTTACCAACTTCATTGATTAGCTCTATTAGTTTTTTGGTAGCATGTTTAGGATTCTCTATGTAGATTATCATGTCATCTGCAAACAGTGACAGCTTTAATTCTTTTCCAATTTGGATTCCTTTTATTTCTATTTCTTCTCTGATTGCTGTGGCTAAAACTTCCGAAACTATGATGAATAATAGTGGTGAGAGTGGCAACCTTGTCTTGTTCCTGATTTTAGTGGTAATGGTTTCAGCTTTTCACCATTGAGTACGATGTTGGCTGTGGGTTTGTCATATATGGCCTTTATTATGTTGAGTAAAGTTCCCTCTATGCCTACTTTCTGCAGGGTTTTTATCATAAATGGGTGTTGAATTTGTAAAAAGCTTTCTCTGCATCTATTGAGATGATCATATGGTTTTTCTCCTTTAATTTGTTAATATGGTGTATCACGTTGATTGATTTGCGTATATTGAAGAATCCTTGCATTCCTGGAATAAAACCCACTTGATCATGGTGTATGATCCTTTTACTGTGTTGTTGGATCCTGTTTGCTAGTATTTTGTTGAGTATTTCTGCATCTATGTTCATCAGTGATATTGGCCTGTAGTTTTCTTTCTTTGTGACATCTTTGTCTGGTTTTGGTGTCAGGGTGATGGTGGCCTCGTAGAATGAGTTTGGGAGTGTTCCTCCTTCTGCTTTATTTTGGAAGAGTTTGAGAAGGATATGTGTTAGCACTTCTCTAAATGTTTGATAGAATTCGCCTGTGAAGCCATCTGGTCCTGGGCTTTTGTTTGTTAGCAGATTTTGAATGACAGTTTCAAATTCAGTACTTGTGATTGGTCTGTTCATATTTTCTATTTCTTCCTGGTTCAGTCTCGGCAGTTGTGCACTTCTAAGAATTTGTCCATTTCTTCCATGTTGTCCATTTTATTGGCATAGAGTTGCTTGTAGTAATCTCTCATGATCTTTTGTATTTCTGCAGTGTCAGTTGTTACTTCTCCTTTTCATTTCTAATTCTCTTGATTTGAGTCTTCTCCCATTTTTTCTTGATGAGTCTGGCTAATGGTTTGTCAGTTTTGTTTATCTTCTCAAAGAACCAGCTTTTAGTTTTATTGATCTTTGCTATCATTTCCTTCATTTCTTTTTCATTTATTTCTGATCCGATTTTTATGATTTCTTTCCTTCTGCTAACTTTGGGGGTCTTTTGTTCTTCTTTCTCTAATTGCTTTAGCTGCAAGGTTAGGTTGTTTATTTGAGATGTTTTCTATTTCTTAAGCTAAGATTTTATTGCTCTAAACTTCCCTCTTAGCACTGCTTTTGCTGCATCCCATAGGTTTTGGGTCATCATGTCTCCATTGTCATTTGTTTCTATGTATTTTTTTTTTTTTTTTGCGGTATGCGGGCCTCTCACTGTTGTGGCCTCTCCCGCTGCGGAGCACAGGCTCCGGACGCGCAGGCTCAGCGGCCATGGCTCACGGGCCCAGCTGCTCCGCGGCATATGGGATCCTCCCAGACCGGGGCACGAACCCGTATCCCCTGCATTAGCAGGCGGACTCTCAACCACTGCGCCACCAGGGAGGCCCTCTATGTATTTTTTGATGTCTTCTTTGATATCCTCAGTGATCTCTTGGTTACTAAGTAGTGTATTGTTTAGCCTCCATGTGTTTGTATTTTTTACAGATCTTTTCCTGTAATTGATATGTAGTCTCATAGCATTGTGGTTGCAAAACATACTTGATACGATTTCAATTTTCTTAAATTTACCAGGGCTTGATTTGTGACCCAAGATATGATCTATCCTGGAGAATGTTCCATGAGCACTTGAGAAACATGTGTATTCTTTTGTTTTTGAATGGGAAGTCCTATAAATATCAATTAAGTCCATCTTGTTTAATGTATCATTTAAAGCTTGCATTTCCTTATTTATTTTCATTTTTGATAATCTGTCCATTGGTGAAAGTGGGGTGTTAAAGTTCCCTACTATGATTGTGGTACTGTTGATTTCCCCTTTTATGGCTGTTAACATTTGCCTTATGTATTGAGGTACTCCTACGTTGGGTGCATAAATATTTACAATTGTTATATCTTCTTCTTGTATTGATCCCTTGATCATTATGTAGTGTCCTTCTTTGTCTGTTGTAATTGTCGTTATTTTAAGGTCTATTTTGTCTGATATGAGAATTGCTATTCCAGCTTTCCTTTGATTTCCATTTGCATGGAACATCATTTTCCATCCCCTCACTTTCAGTCTGTATGTGTCCCTAGGCCTTAAGTGAGTCTCTTGTACACAGCATATATACGGGTCTTTTATTTGTATCCATTCAGCCAGTCTGTGTCTTTTGGTAGGAGCATTTAATCCATTTACATTTAAGGTAATTATCAATATGTATGTTCCTATTCCCATTTTCTTAATTGTTTTGGGTTTGTTATTGTAGGTCTTTTCCTTCTCTTGTGTTTCTTGCCTAGAGAAGTTCCTTTAGTATTTATTGTAAAGCTGGTTTGGTGGTGCTGAACTCTCTCAGCTTTTGCTTGTCTGTAAAAGTTGTAATTTCTCCATCAAATCTGAATGAGATCCTCGCTGGGTAGAGTAATCTCGGTTGTAGGTTTTTCTCTTCATCACGTTAAATATGTCCTGCCACTCCCTTCTGGCTTGCAGAGTTTCTGCTGAAAGATCAGCTGTTAACCTTATGGGGATTCCCTTGTGTGTTATTTGTTGTTTTTCCCTTGCTGCTTTTAATATGTTTTCTTTGTATTTTTGAGAGTTTGACTAATATGTGTTTTGGCATGTTTCTCCTTGGATTTATCCTGTATGGGACTTTCTGTGCTTCCTGGACTTGATTAACTATTTCCTTTCCCATATTAGGGAAGTTTTCAACTATAATCTCTTCAAATATTTTCTCAGTCCCTTTCTTTTTCTCTTCTTCTTCTGGAACCCCTATAATTCGAATGTTGGTGCGTTTTATGTTGTCCCAGAAGTCTCTGAGACTGTCCTCAGTTCTTTTCATTCTTTTCTCTTTATTCTGCTCTGCAGTAGGTTTTTTCCACTATTTTATCTTCCAGGTCACTTATCCGTTCTTCTGCCTCAGTTATTCTGCTACTGATCCCTTCTAGAGTATTTTAAATTTCATTTATTGTGTTATTCATCATTGCTTGTTTCCTCTTTAGTTCTTCTAGGTCCTTGTTAAATTTTTCTTGCATTTTCTCTATTCTATTTCCAAGATTTTGGATCTTCTTTACATCATTATTCTGAATTCTTTTTCAGGTAGACTGACTACTTCCTCTTCATTTGTTAGGTCTGGTGGGTTTTTATCTTGCTCCTTAATCTGCTGTGTGTTTTTCTGTCTTCTCATTTTGCTTATCTTACTGTGTTTTGGGTCTCCTTTTCACAGCCTGCAGGTTCGTAGTTCCCGTTGTGTTTGGTGTCTGTCCCTGTTGGCTGAGGTTTGTTCAGTGGGTTGTGTAGGCTTCCTGGTGGAGGGTACTAGTGCCTGTGTTCTGGTGGATGAGAGTGGATCTTGTCTTTCTGGTGGGCAGATCTTGTCTTTCTGGTGGGCATGTCCACATCTGGTGGTGTGTTTTGGTGATGTTTGTGGACTTATTATGATTTTAGGCAGCCTCTCTGCTAATGGATGGGGCTGCTCTCCTGTCTTGCTAGTTGTTTGGCATAGGGTGTCCAGCACTGTAGCTTGCTGGTCGTTGAGTGAAGCTGAGTGTTGGTGTTGAGATGGAGATCTCTGGGAGATTTTCGCCATTTCATATTACATGGAGCTGGGAGGTCTTTTGTGGACCAGTGTCCTGAAGTTGTCTGTCCCACCTCAGAGGCACAACACTGACTCCTGGCTTGAGCACCAAGAGCCTTTCATCTACACGGCTCAGAATAAAAGGGAGAAAAAACAGAAAGAAAGAAAGAAAGAAAGGGATAAAATCAAATCAAATCAAATAAAGTAAGATAAAATAAAGTTATTAAAATAAAAAATAATTATTGTGAAAAAAAAATTTTAAAGTAAAAAAAAAAAAAAGGAAAAAGAACGGATGGGCAGAACCTTAGGACAAATGATGAAAGCAAAGCTATAGTGAAAAAATCTCACACAGAAGCATACACATACACACTCACAAAAAGAGGAAAAGGGGAAAAAATAATAAATCTTGCTCTCAAAGTCCACCTCCTCAGTTTGGGATGATTCATTGTCTATTCAGGTATTCCACAGATGCAGGGTACATCAAGTTGTTTGTGGAGATTTAATCCGCTGCTCCTGAAGCTGCTGGGAGAGATTTCCCTTTCTCTTCTTTGTTCGCACAGCTCCCAGGGCTCAGCTTTGGATTTGGCCCCGCCTCTGCATGTAGCTATCCTGAGGGCCTCTGTTCTTCACTTAGACAGGACGGGGTTAAAGTAGCAGCTGATTCAGTGGCTCTGGCTCACTCAGGCCGGGTGGAGGGAGGGGTACGGATGTGGGGTGAGCCTGCCGTGGCAGAGGCTGGCGGGACGTTGCAACAGCCTGATGCGAGCCGTGTGTTCTCCCGGGGAAGTTGTCCCTGGATCACGAGACCCTGGCAGTGGCGGGCTGTATAGGCTCCTGGAAGGGAGGTGTGGATAATGACCTGTGCTCGCACACAGGCTGCTTGGTGGCGGCAGCAGCAGCCTTAGCGTCTCATGCCCGTCTCTGGGGTCCACGCTGATAGCCGTGGCTCACGCCCGTTTCTGGAGCTCCTTTAAGCAGTGCTCTTAATCCCCTCTCCTCGCACACCAGGAAACAAAGAGGGAAGAAAAAGTCTCTTGCTTCTTCCATAGATCCAGACTTTTTCCCGGACACCCTCCCGGCTAGGTGTGGCACACTAGCGAGGGGGGAAATCTTGAAAAGAGGAAACCTTACATGGGTTGAGCTTGCAAATCTGCTTATCAACTCCCCTCCACCTCCATGATGCTCAGGCTGGGAATTGGTCTCAGGGAAAAGACGTATGAAGGTGGTCCCCAAACAGTATGATTTCCTTTCTTCAAGGGTCAAAAAACCCTACAATTTCTGAAGGCTTTGCTTACTCTCCAGTTCCTTCAAATAGCAGTTATTTTTATGTTTTCTTTTCCAGAGTTTATAATTGTTGTGTATGGGAGTTTTAGTCGATATAAGCCAGTCTTCCATCACCAGAACTCGCCAGACTGATGTTTAATAGCATAAGAATTATAATAAAGCAATGATCAAATGGGCAAACTGATGGACATTAACACTTAACACTCAGTTTGTTTACCCAGGTGTTTTATTATAGATTCTGGGCTACACCTTCTCACCTTACCAAAGGGAGCATCTTCTAATTTGCACAAGTGTCTATGTACTAAAACTATAAAAATCATCAGGATAAGGCTATGCCCCAAATATTCATATTTAGTAATTCTACCTCCAAGTCATAGAATCAGAAAGTTGGAATGGACCTCAGAAGATACACCCAATATAGAAATCTACCTCACAACATCCCAGATACGTGGGCATTCAGACTCTGATTAAACTCCAAGAATTAAAAGCATTACACTTTTTATATTTTCTATAATATATCAATATACTTTGATTCCAAATACTTCTTCCACATTACAAGGTGGCTTATGTAATTAGACTCAAGATTTAACAACTGCTGACTTGTGAATCAAAACCAGTCTTTTCCCACCTCTGTTGGAATTAGGTTAGTTCTCACCCATGGACTATGCAGAGAGCTTAAAAAAAAGTGAAGGATGGGGCTTCCCTGGTGGCGCAGTGGTTGAGAGTCCGCCTGCTGATGCAGGGAACGTGGGTTCGTGCCCCAGTCCAGGAAGATCCCACATGCCACGGAGCCGGCTGGGCCCGTGAGCCATGGCTGCTGAGCCTGTGCATCCGGAGACTGTGCTCCTCAACAGGAGAGGCCACAACAGTGAGAGGCCTGTGTACCGCAAAAAAAAAAAAAAAAAAAAAAAAAAAAAATGTGAATGGTGCCCAGAAATTCATGTACATGTTTGAGGGCGGTTCTAAGTTCCTAGCTAAATCCCTCCAGGTAATCTTTACTTTTTTAAATTTAAAAAATATATATTTATTTATTTATATTTTTGGCTCCATCGGGTCTTAGTTGCAGCACCAGGATCTTTCATTGTGGCACGTGGGCTTCTCTCTAGTTGTGGTGTGTGGGCTCCAGAGCGTGCGGACTCAGTAGTTACAGCACACTTGCTCTCTAGTTGTGGTGTGTGTGCTCCAGAACGCAGAGGTGCAGTAGTTGCAGCACACGGGCTTTCTAGTTGTGACGTGGGGGCTCCTGAGCATGTGGGCTCTGTAGCTGTGGCATGCGGGCTCTCTAGTTGTGTCACGTGGGCTCAGTAGTTGCAGTGTGTGGGCTTAGTTGTCCCACGTGGGATGTTAGTTCCTTGACCAGGGATCAGACCCACATCCCCTGCATTGGAAGGTGGATTCTTAACCACCTTCCATGTAATCTTTAGACTGAGGAAGCAACTCACACTGGATGCCCAGGGAAGGCAACAGAAGCATTATTTTTCTGATGTACCTTTCTCTGGTTTAACAATCGGCTGAAGCACTTGTGATATGTGGGAAGCCAGAGATATCCACTTATAGAGACATTCTACAATAGACATACAAATTAAGGTGTGGCAAATGCACTCTTCAAAGACGTTTGCAAGATAGCTCTGATCTTCCTTTTCAGCCAACTGAGTTTGTAATACACGAAAGAGATTCAAATTAAAATAAATATTTCCAACATGAATTGGTCCTTTCAATGGAAACCTTTTAACCACTTGACAAGATGCAGGCCATGAACTTTATTTATCTTGCATTTCTATCTACCTACTGCTACCCATATAATTTAATGGGGGAAAATGGCCATCAAGTAATAATTTGTGGCCATAATTTCACATACAGGTTCATGCTGTTGCTCTGGTATTATAATTTTACAGATAAATAAACACTACATCTTAATATTTGTTCTCTAATTTCATTGCAAGATATAGAGAAGTCATTAGTCATATGAAGATTTACAGCTTGAAAATGTAGTTTCCAGCTAAGGCAGTTTATCACCCATAAGAAATATAGGGAAGCATATGAACTATTTTTATCTGAGTTAATTACCATGCTATCTTATTTCCACTTTCCACTTACGTACTTGAAAGATTTGCTTTGCTTGTCAGCAATCTCACTCTATTTTCTTTTTTTTGCTTTACGCGGGCCCCTCACTGTTGTGGCCTCTCCCGTTGTGGAGCACAGGCTCCGGACGCACAGGCTCAGCGGCCATGGCTCATGGGCCCAGACGCTCCGCGGCATGTGGGATCTTCCCGGATCGGGGCACGAACCCGTGTCCCCTGCATCGGCAGGCGGACTCTCAACCACTGCGCCACCAGGGAAGCCCTCACTCTATTTTCTGTATCTACAAATATCTCAAGGATATTCAGGCCCTATATTCCTCAAGTGAGAAATTCAAAGATAAGAGAGTCTAGTCTTTGGTTAAAAAGAAAGCACCTAACTCATATTTTTGAGGTGGGGGAGATAGAATTCAATCATAGACCTTAGATTTAAAATACCCTAAATGTACCGTTTCTAGGTTATATACCAGGTAAAGTTTTATGCTTCTTAAGTTTCTCTTCTTTCCAAAAGGTGTGTGTGTGTGTGTGTGTGTGAGAGAGAGAGAGAGAGGGAGAGAGAGAGAGAGAGAGACAGAGAGAGCGCTAGCAAGAGAGGTTTTTGTGTCTTGCTAAATACCATATTTTAGGTATAAATGCTAAAACCATAAATGTCTCTTATAAATTATTTTTCTAAAGTGGGAGGAAATCAGGTTGACTTGAACTTGTATGTGCATGTAAGTGTGTGTGTCAGGGCCAGATCAAATAGGTATTTGAACCATTTCTTTTATAAGTGCCATCTGCAAAACTCATATGATGCTTTGCAAATGAAAGAGAGCAAATAAACACTCCTGCTCTTCAAGAAC
This sequence comes from Mesoplodon bidens, assembly GCF_964165515.1. Taxonomy (NCBI): domain Eukaryota; kingdom Metazoa; phylum Chordata; class Mammalia; order Artiodactyla; family Ziphiidae; genus Mesoplodon; species Mesoplodon bidens. The sequence continues at coordinate 58,123,164 of NC_138163.1, read as the reverse complement.
CAAACCACTCCTCATAGCAGTACTTTAACAAGCCTTTGTTTGCATTTCAAGGTGGGAGGTGGGGGAAGGGAGTACGTTCCCGATCCCAATGGCCACCACCAAAAGAAATAAAATTATTTTAACAATTACCAAAATACTGCATCTTCTTAAATTTGTTCTCAATGCTCAGTTTCACACTGACTTGGCTCCACTGCTAGAATTTGGTAAGATTCATTCTCACCACTTGCTTTGTGAATGAAGTTCATGGAGCAGCAGTGAAGACAATTTTCTTGGGTTTCAGTGGGACTGTTGACCCCAACTGTTAGAATATTGGAGATTCTCTCCAGTCACACACACTGACCCTCCTCCAACACACATACACACTCTGGGAATTAGAAAGAGAAGGATTATGTGTGAGAATGGTGTCATTTACAACCAAGCTTCCCTAACTTTATAGAAATAGTTACTTCCTAAGCATCTCCTGTAAGATTTGAGGCCCAGAGATCGACCAAGTGGGCTAATTATTAGTTGCCTACATACTGATTCAAAGTTCTGCTAATTCTCAAAGGAATATGTGCAGAGAATTGACAAGAAACATCCATTAAATGCATTATGAATGGCAACTAAACCTTCTATGCTTATAGGAATGCACCCCAAATATTAGTCAGTGTTGACTGGAAAAAAATGCACAACCTAAAAGTTTAGAATTATGTTTTTTCTGGCAGGCTTTATAAGGATTTAAGCCTGGGAGACAGCCCCTCAGGTAGCTCTGAGGGACTGCTCCAAAGAGCTAAGGGAGAAGAAGGGATATATAGGAGTTTTTGCAACAAAAACCAGGTAGTCAGAACATCAAATGATTACTATTAATTAAAGAAAACCAGACATCTCAAGTTAATGAATTTAGCGCTTTTCTATGTATGGGAAGATGCAAGAGCCTGTGCTCATTGAAATCAATCCCTTCATATGTACTTTAACTATCTAAGGCCAGTATACTGCTTTTCTTCATCCTGAATCCCCTCTGGGTGCACAGTTAGGGGTGATTGCAGTATCTGAGGGCTTGATGGCCGCAACATCCTTTGTTTACTGATATGGCAGGTGGCATTCTTTGTAAACAGTGCCTCATAGATTTGATCAATGTTTAGGAGGCATTTTTGACATTCCTCATCCACATCACCCAGAAAATCACCAGTTGTTGAACATTATCTGAATGTCCTAGTCTATACTTACCATGTTGGGTATAAGCTAAACACTCGTGTCTGCCTAAGAAAATACTGCTCTTTTTCCCCAACAACGTGCATATATAAGAACCAGGTCATACTTGCATTACAGGGAATAAGAGGGACTAGACATCTATTTACTCCCTAGTTGAAAAGGACAAGGGTTTCCCTTGCTTGAGATCCAAAATATTTAGCTAGGATGAAGGCTTACTTAATAAAAAGAATGTTGATTTATGCCATTTTAATGATAGTCTTCAGCTAAATAGCCTTCTGATATGAACCATTCACACATTGGCTGGCATTTAAAATAGATGAAGATGAACAATAAATAGACCTTTATATTACTTCTTCCAGGGTGTGAATAAAACTAAGTGTTTGGGGCAAATTTATACACAAACAATTTAGTGGATCTCACAGCATTATTAACATATAAAGCTCTTAGTGTCTGGTTTCTCACTCAAATATGTGCTGCATTTCACCACAGGCACTGAAAAATCTGCTACGTTTTACAGACCAGGAAGACATCAGAACAGCAGCAATAAGTTTTTTTTTTTTTTCTATTTGGGTTGCATTTGCGTGTCTCTCAACTGTCATAAGAATTTACCCACTAATATCTGTTTTCATTGCCTATAGATTTCTTTCTTGGTCTGCTCACCCAAAGTAGTTAATCAAATTATTTTTACAGTTAAACAATGCTAGATCATTTTTTAAAAGTGTAACCTAGTGAACAGATGTGAAAAGAAACTCTGTCTCCCCCCATTTAAAAAGGATTTAGTGAATACTTTTAAGATACCTGAGTAATTTATATAACTTTCACCCAGATATCCAATGTCTAAGAATTCATCCTAAGAAAATAATCATGGTTGTACACAAAATATATCCACAAAGTGCTCATCTCAGTGTTATTTTCAATATCACAAGATTTTAAAACAAGCTAAATGCATTGGGATTAAAGAAATAAAGGTGTAAACACCTGACAGAATACTATTACACGCATAAACCATAAACACATACACAAAACTTATATTAGTTCACAAGGGTTCCCTCTAAGTGGAAGAATTTTGAGTGATTTCTGTTTTATTTAAAAATTTCCCCCAAATAACAATGATTTACTTAGCTCAAAAATATACAGGTCAACAATTTGGGCTGTTTTCATCTGGGGGCTTCTGCAGATCTGAGTCAGGCTCAGCAGATCTTTGCTGTGGCCCATGCATGTGTCTGTTATTGGCTGCTGGGTTGGCTGATGACTGGTTAGCTGTCTGGTGGCTGACTGACTGTCTGCTGAGATGTGGTCTTGTAACCTCCAGTAGTCTAGCCCAGGCTCTTTCACATCCTGGTAACGTTCCAGGCTTGACAAGTCCATAAGTACTAATGCACAGGTGCTTTTCAAGCTATTGCTGCTGCTGCTTCTTTTTTTCTTTAAATATTTTAAATTGTGAGTAATAAAAACCCATAAAATTTATGATCTTGACCATTTTTATGTGTACAGCTCAGTAGTGTCAACTACATTCACAGATCTCTGGAACTTTTTGTGCAAGAGATCTCTAGAACTTTTTCATTTTGCAAAACTAAACCTCTACATCCATTGAACAACAACTCCCCATTTTCCCCTCCTTCTAGCCCCTGGTAACCACCCTTTTCTGTTTCCATGAGTTTGACTACTTTAGATATTTCATATAAGTGAAATCATACAGTATTTGTCTTTTTGTCACTGAATTATTTTACTTAGTATAATGCTCTCAAGATTCATCCATGTTGTAGCATGGGACAGGATTTCCTTTTTTAAGGCCGAATAGTAGTTTGTTGTATGTATATATCACATTTCCTTTATTTGTTCATACACTGATGGACATTTGGGTTGCTTCTGACTCTTGGCTATTGTGAATAATGTTGCAATGAACATGTGTGTGTAAAAATCTCTTTGAGATCCTGCTTTCAATTCTTTTGGATAAATACCAAGAAATGGTACTGCTAGATCATATGGTAATTCCATTTTTAATTTTTGAGGAAACTTCATACTATTTTCCATAACACCGCACCATTTCACATTCCCACCAATACTGCACAAGGGTTCCAATTTCTCCACATCCTCACCAACACTTATTATTTCCTGTTTTTTTAAAAACTTTTTTTATAGTGGTTACCCTAATAGACATGAGGTGATATCTCATTACATTTTTTTTTTTTTTTTTTTTTTTTTTTGCGGTACACAGGCCTCTTACTGCTGTGGCCTCTCCCATTGCGGAGCACAGGCTCCGGATGTGCAGGCCCAGCGGCCATGGCTCACGGGCCCAGCCGCTCCATGGCATGTGGGATCTTCCCGGACCAGGGCACGAACCCGTGTCCCCTGAATCGGCAGGCGGACTCTCAACCACTGCGCGACCAGGGAAGCCCCTCATTACAGTTTTGATTCATGTTTTCCTGATGATCGGTGATGTTGAGCATATTTTCATGTATTTGTTGGCTATTTGTCTACCTTCTTTGGAGCACTATCTAGTCAAGGTCTTTGCCTCTGTTTTTCTCTTTGTGGTTTTCCATATATTTAATTTTTTTGCAGTGAGCACTTATTAACTTTTATATTGAAGGTGTTATTGGGAATAATAGTAATAATTTTTAAAAAATGTATAAAGCAAGTTGTTGCAATAAGTAGATGGGCCACTCTTGACTGGCTAATTGAGGTAACCTATGGGTGGGGCAACTGCCCTTGTTTAGGATTAAACACTTGAAGAACACTTAAAGAGGCAACTTTATTCCAAACCAAGGCCCCTCTATCCTTTGTGGATCAATTTGCTCAGGTGACATAAAGCAGGGCAGGCAGAGGGTTAAGCAAGTCAAGCTGAGCTGGCAATGCAACCATGAAGCAGTAACAGCCTGTGCCCAAAACCCATGTGGGATGCTTGGTGATCTTACATACAAAATCTTGATCTGGATACTGCAAATGATTGTTCTCTTAGGGATTTTGATATTTAGAAGGGAACTTTATTATGTAATTAAGGTTTATGGCTTTTATCTAGCCAATTCAGAAGGGGTAACTAGCTAAATCACCAATAATTTTGTAATCTGGATTTTAAGAAATGCTCTGTAAGCATTTTAAGGGCCAACTTTGTATAAAATAAAGATAAGCAAAGAAAAGCTCATAACAAGGTTTTAACTTTAAAATTTCAGTCAAAAATGTAAAGCTTGAGTTAAATGATGGGTGTCAATGAAGTGGATTTCCCAAATGTCTGGACAGGTAATAGTACTAGCAAACCTTGCTGGATGGAATTATTGCCCTGAAAGGAAATAATGGGGAATGATGGAATTTGAACCTCTTAATTGGAAAGCAAGTTATGATTATTTTCTTGGATGACAGGCTAATATGATAGCAGAGTGATTTGGCCAGGTGTACACATTTATTCTGCAGAAGCAAATGCAAACTGGACATCTAAGTAATTATGGGGAAGAGATACTGGGTTCAATGAGCCAATCACATATATGAATAGTTCTATTCCTGCTTCTGAACTCCTCCTTTATTGAAATCCTAGAGAGCACGCATGTCTAAGACCCACACTCAGTCTTATTACACTACAGATCTTTTCCTATAATGTTCTGCCCCTCACCCTCAGTATCATCTAATTTTCAGTACCTCTCTCTTTCTTTGTGTTATTGTTCCATTTCTCTCTCCTTTCGTGTTCTAATACTTGACCGAAACTGCATCTTGGATCACATTATGTTGTCTCACTGTCCACCTCTTCAGCATTTCACAGTGGTTTTCTTTTTTGACCTGATAAGCAGTATTTTATGATGAGCTTATTATCTTACAGCTGAAATTTTCGATCTCATTTTCAATCATTCCCTGCCGTTTTGACTACATCATGTCTCCACTCCTTTGTTTTAGATCAGCAGGCTTGATGTGGTATATTATAGTGTCCATCTGCCTACAACATTAATATTACTCACCTCCTCTTCGTCCTGACTTATTTCCTCTGGGACAAGTCCATCTAATTATCCAGTCTTGTCTCTTGCTTTCTGTACCACAATGCTCCCTGCCTCCTAAGATCAGTGTCCTATTTCCTTTCTTGAAAGATTAGCTTTCTTTTTTTTTTGTTTTGTTTCTAGCCACAGAGCCTTGCTCCACATTATTATATGGTTCACTCTCGTCCTCACTCAGCCTCCCATCTCTAGTCACTGGTTATGGATCACAGTATTCTATTAGTTTCTGATGATTTTTTAGCCTTCTTTTCCCCCTCCTTCAGCTTACATAAAGCAAAATACTCCTTAAGGATATTTTCTTCTTATTGTTCCAAAGTAAGAATGAACAAACATTCAATAATCTCTCACTCTATAACTGTTCTCCACTCCTCCCACCCCCACCCTCTCCAGCTCAGGTCTCTCTTTTCCTCTGGTGAATTCAATCTGTCATATGTTTATTCAGTACATTTCCACATTCAAAGTATTTAAGAAGCTAATTAATCCTTGGAGTACCCTTCTGGGGTGCACACCCAGGCTACAGAGGTAGTTGACATTAAGGCTGGGAGCAAAGCCCAAGAGTTTCTGTTTTCCAAGTCATGTTCAGACTATGTTTTCTTTCACTCTCTCTCTCCACAATTGAAATAGATACCATCAAGAATAAATTACTTGGATTTAATTTACAAGAAAGCTGCCAGAAATTGTGTGACCTTCCTAATACCCCAGATTTCTCTAATCAAACCCGTGTTAGTCCTCTGTGAGCTGCTTGGGAGCAGCTGGGAGTCAAACCACAGAACAAGACTAATGCATATCATATATATTTTTTTCTCCTTCATGCAAAAAGACAGAATTATTCACCCAAATCTGTCATCACAACAAGTCACTTCCAAGAATACGGTAAGGAGATGCTGTATGAGGTGGGGGGAATGAACGTACAAGTCTGGAAAGTGGGGTGATGATAAAAGAAAAGGAGGACTAAATCAGTGCATAGAGTTGTGTTGCTGTGGTTGACCACATTATTACAAAGACACAATGGGATAGGAGAAAGAGCTCCCTTATCCTCAACTCATACCAAGATCCCCTTTTGAAAATATACTCTTTTCAGCCCTATGGCTTATATGCTATATGCGGCCATTTGGGATTTATAGTTTGGCTTTTAAGGAGCAAAATGAGTTATTGTTTGCCGATTCACTGTTTTATCTGGCTATTATTATTATGTTACCAAGAAGTAAGGCAGGGCTTTTGTATAATGAGGAAAAATTACTAGCAATTAAATGACTTTCTTCTTTTTTCAGTTCAAATGCAAAAGGTAATTGTTTAACCATTACACCTAAATAATGGAGACCATTGGTGATCATTAATAAATAAAACTGTAAGTACAACTGCACACTGAAGAAGCCAGCTCAGTCAACACTTTCTTGATAAAGTAAAAATACAACAATCTTAAACATATTAGATTCTCTTTAATTCCTATTGCCTTGCCCTGCAATAGTGAACACTGCTGTTCAATCTTAGGTGAAATACAGTAATTGTTGTAAGAAGAGCTTGGTTAACTGAAACTTTTCCTGTTGACACACACTATTCATAGAAGACTAGACTATTTCCTCTTGAGAGGTAAAGGACTTATTAGGGTCCTTATTGAAAGATGCAGGAAATCTGTCACAGCCATTTTGGTGCAATTGTTTTATTTTTAAAAATTTTTATTGGAGTATAGTTGATGGTATAATTGTTTTAAACTAACTTAGGTCAGAGTCATAGGTGTAGAAAACAAACTTATGGATACCAAGGGGGGAAGGGGGAGGGTGGGATGAATTGGGAGATTGGGATTGACATATATACTATGTATAAAATATTAGATAACTAATGAAAACCTACTGTATAGCACAGGGAACTCTACTCAGTGCTCTGTGGTGACCTAAATGGGAAGGGAACCTAAAACAGAGAGGATATATGTACATGTATAACTGATTCACTTTGCTCTACAGCAGAAACTAACCCAACATTGTAAAGCAACTATACTCCAATTAAAAAAAAAAATAACTGAGGTCAAATAGTCATCCCAATATGTAAAAAAATTTAATTGTCTTCCTATTAACCATCAAGTAGTACCTATAACAAATACCCTGATCATATACCATCATTCCTAGAGCTCATTTCATATTAGTAATTATTATAAGAGCCACAACAACTACAGCTAACATTTATGTGCTTAAGTGCCAGGCAAATAAGTGTCATGACTGATCTTATACTTGGCACATGTTATCTCATTTAACATTCATTTGTCCACATTTGCAGATGCGGTAACTAAGGTTGAGGGATGAAGTGACTTGACAAAAATGATCTATCTAGGAAATGGCGGAGCTAGAAAGTAACATTGGAGAGCTTGTTCTTGACTACTTACTTACTTTGTTTGGGCTTCTATAACAAAATAACAGAGACTGGGTAGCTTATAAACATCAGAAATGTATTTCTTACAGCTCTAGAGGCTGGGAAGTCCAAGATCAAGGCGCTAGCAGATTTGTGCTTGGTGAGGGCCTGCCTTTGCACAGATAGTACCTTCTCTCTGTGTCCTCACATGGTGGAAGGGGCAAGTGAGCTCTCTGGGGCCTCTGGGGCATTAATCTCATGCCCTTATAAAAGGTCATGAGACCCTCATGACTCAACCATCTCCCAAAGGCCTCACATCCTAATACTATGACCCTTCAGGGGTTAGGGTTTCAATGTATGAATTTTGAGGTGACACATTCAGATCATAGCAACTGCTATACTATATCACCTCATCCCAGGTTTAGGCATGGGAGAAGATCCAGAGGTTTTTTTTTTTAAGTTTTTTTTTTTAATTTATTTTTTGGCTGCATTGGGTCTTCGTTGCTGCATGCAGGCTTTCTCTAGTCATGGAGAGCAGGGGCTACTCTTTGTTGCAGTGCACAGGCTTCTCAATGCAGTGGCTTCTCTTTTTTGCAGAGCATGGGCTCTAGGTGCATGGGCTTCAGTAGTTTCAGTGCGTAGGCTACGTAGTTGTGGCTCGCAGGCTCAGTAGCTGTGGGGAGTGGGCTTAGTTGTTCCACAGCCTGTGGGATCTTCCTGGACCAGGGATCAAACCTGTGTCCCCTGCATTGGCAGGTGGATTCATAACCACTGCACCACCAGGGAAGTACCCAGAGTTTTGTTTTAAAAGCTTACTTGCTAATAAAACTTTCTTTAAAGCACATAATTTAATGATTTGCTTTTTAGGACACATAACAATGTCCCCAAGTAAAACAAACACAGAACAACAATTAAAAATATGGAATACCACCGGGCTTCCCTGGTGGTGCAGTGGTTGAGAGTCTACCTGCCAATGCAGGAGACACGGGTTCGTGCCCCGGACCGGGAAGATACCACATGCCGTGGAGCGGCTAGGCCCGTGAGCCATGGCCGCTGAGCCTGCGCGTCCGGAGCCTGTGCTTCACAATGGGAGAGGCCACAACAGTGAGAGGCCCGCGTACCACAAAAAAAAAAAAAAAAAGGAATACCACCATTTCAAATTGCCATGAATTCTCATCAATTTCTTTCTTTCTCAAGGTTCAAATCTTCACATCTACCTGGTAATGATGATTGGAAAACACATTTAGTTTAAGAAATGTTACTCAAAGTATCTCCTTGTTAGGAGAATACTATTTACAAATTCAACAAAATAGTAGTGACTTATTTGCGGTTTACTATTTACCCAGATGGGATGAGTACGTTCTATCTCCTGTCCCCCTGGGGTGAGCTATAGCAATCTCACTATCAATGCAAAACAAAACAAAACAAAACAAATCAATGTCTTGCACTGATTAAGGAAGCAATGACAGCTTCCACTGAATTCCACACTCCTGGAGCACAGATTTTCCAAGGCTGTTCTCTCATCTCCTCCACCCCTTTTCATTTCCATAAAGCTAGCATTCATTAATTCCTGATTTTTTTCAACAGTGTTATTTGTGTGTGTGTGTGTATTAAATGCATAAATGAGTTGTCAAGAAAGTAAGGAATATGCAGAGGAAGCAAAACAAAAACAGGAACCCAGAGAAGTAAGCTTGCTTTTGCTCGGAGAACATTAACAAAACCGTGAATTTGAGCTTTCAGCTTTTTATGACCTTGCGGGGTGTAGGGGATTAGAGATAAAGACCAGAGTCAGAGCGCCCTCGCCAGAGCAGTTAAAGGCGTGGCGGATAACTGGCGACGCTGGAGGGGCGCGAGCTCCAATGGCACTATGAGACCCAAGCCGGCGGCCGGAGCCCGGGAGGCGCAGGGATGTGCCGGTCACTGCCACTGGGATGGTCCCCGGCTACCACCGACGCTGCTCCGGCCCAAGAGCCAAACACCATGGAGACCTTGGATCCTGACACCCCCCGCCCCCAGGATGCTGAGCCCACCAGAACTGGAGGTGAGCTTGAGCTCGGGAGTGACCAACAAAGGTTTGAATCGAAGGGGGCCTTTGGGTTTCAGCATCCTGTTAAGACTTTTTACCCATTTCTAAGCGTCAAGAGTATCTGCAGAGTTCGTGCGAGAAGGTGCTGGCTAGTTTCCCTGTGCAAGCCACCATTCACTTCTGCAGCAATGAGTCAGATTCAGATGAGGAGCAAAAGGAAGAAACCCTTCAGTGCCAGAAGGCTGGAGGCGGCCCGGGAGGAAAGGGCAGAGACAGGCTGACAAACCCAGGACGGCAACCTGGAGGCCATGGCGGCCTCGGTGGTAAGGGTCCGCTCTCCAGCCCTGACTCTCCAGAGGTGCTGCGTGCCCCTCATCCAAATAAGCCTGTCTCTCCTTCACCAGGCCCACCTCACATACGCCCTGGGGGACAGCCCTTGGGGACAGCTGCGCCAGGACACTTTGCGTTTCCACTGGGTGTACAAGAACTTGACTGTCTCTGGCCAGCACCCCACTCTTGGCAAGGACTCAGCTTTTACTCGTCCTTCTCTTGGTGATTTTTTGAGCCTCACTTATACCTTTGAGAAAGAATTCTAGGACCAAGAAAAGGTTTGAGTCCACATGGGTTGTTATCAGGTAGGCCAACTTTCAAAGCACGTTCAGCAATGTCACTGTGCCGATCAAACGAAAAATTATTCCATGTCGATTAATAACCCACCCACACCCACGCCTCTCACTTAACCTGAGAATTCTTCTTTAGCTATTTCCACTTTCGTAAAAGTGATTTTAGATATTGTCCAAGGTTGATGTGGTTGTTTAGTGGCATTCTAAAAAAAATTTATTTATGAAAAACACAAAACACTGAATAATTTTCATAAGAGTAACAAAAATAAAAAGGTAAGGATTTGTGGGGGACCGTTCTGGATAAAAATGTATATGATTCTTGTCTAAGGTCTGTCTGTGTGAATAGAAGAGCTTTAACTCTTAGTTTGGGACTGCTTTGGGCTTATTACTTGAATAGAATAACACTTTAAAAAAATGTATTGGAGTACAGTTGATTTAAAATGTGTTGGTTTTTGCTGTACAGCGAAGTGAATCAGTTATACATATACACATAGAATAACACTGTTTTCAATCAAAGTATCTAATGCAATATCATTTTCAGCTTTTTATATTTTGATGACCAAATGAGTGTATTTGTCAAGGTTTTTTCTTACTTAACTGTCTTACGTGTGGTTGTCTTCCCAGTTTCTACTTGACATAAATATTTTGAAAGACAAAAAAAAAAAAAAAAAAACCAGAGTCAACCAGGTGGGACATCTACTATAAGACACCCACTCTCTTATAAAATTAGGATTCCAAAAAGCTATGTGCCCAGTACAAAGGTAAACTGGAAATAAACATACTCCTCCTCACACACCAAGGGATTCTAAAGAAAATCGCCTCTCTCAAAACTTGGTGTTGGATGGTGGGGCAAAAATCTCCCCTGAAAATTAAGTTTAAAGTGGTTTTTTGTTGGTAGTGACCTCATGCAGGTTTTAGTGGGTCAATTGCTTATCCATATGGAACGAAATAAGTTTGGATCCTGTGGCCTATCATAAACAGTCTCAAATTCTTTGAAACTCCTTTCATCACGAGGTGGGGTCTATTTCTCCTTCCGTTGAAATTGAGTGGCCTGTATGACTTTTCTGAATAATAGAATATAATAGAACAAAAGAAGATGTGCCATTTTCTAGGCTTGGCCTTTAAAAAAATGGCAGTCTCGGGCTTCCCTGGTGGCGCAGTGGTTGAGAATCTGCCTGCTAATGCAGGGGACACGGGTTCGAGCCCTGGTCTGGGAGGATCCCACATGCCACGGAGCAACTAGGCCCGTGAGCTACAACTACTGAGCCTGCGTGTCTGGAGCCTGTGCTCTGCAACAAGAGAGGCCACGAGAGTGAGGGGCCGTGCACCGCGATGAAGAGTGGCCCCCGCTTGCCACAACTAGAGAAAGCCCTCACACAGAAACGAAGACCCAACACAGCAAAAATAAATTAATTAATAAACTCCTACCCCCAATATCTTCTTAAAAAAAATTAAAAAAAAATAGCAGTCTCCACTTTCTGTCTCTTGGAACACTTGCCCTGGCAGAAGCTAGCCTACACGTAAGAAGTTTGACTACTCTGAGACTGTCATTCTGTGAAGAAGCCCAAGCTAGCCACCTAGAGAGGGCACATGGATGTAACATCCATAATGTGGGATGATCCAACCCAAACTGTGTGGGCCAAAGTATTTTGAAAAGGAATTTGTGATGCTGATCTACTCCTTCATTTAAGAGTGCTTTCTCATCCTGCAATGCAGCCATCCAACCATAATATTCAAACATGAGGAATAGAGCGTCCCCCAATGGGAAAAGCTGTAAGTTGGGTTTGTGATTAGTGCATGAGTATCAGAGCCTTAAACAGGCATACACAGATGGAAGATCAAGTGTATATTCTGAATAATGGAATAATAGTAAATTGGGATTTATTTAGACCTAGAAGTTCCCATTGTGGGGCTGTCTACTGATTGCATTTCCAGACTGAACTCACAGCATACAGTCCTTCACCTTTTCCAGCCTAACTTGCATTCTCAACCTCAGGCCCACACTGTTTCATCAGAGTATCCTTTTATTTACCATTAGTTTCTAACAGATTGCTGGGGAACAGAAACAGAACCACCAAGCAGGCACTAATCTCAACAGTCAATGACAGATTGAGCAGGAAGGCATAAAGAACCCAAAGAATGATTTCTGAATTGCAAATTTTCCATGAAAGCTGAAGAAATGACTAGTTTCCTCTGATATATTTGCATTGTCAGAAATGATAAATGAAGCTGAGATTCCATTATTCATAGTTTTAAGTGGAATTTGTTTACACTACTGCTTAGTATTTATTTAACCTCCTTTAAGAAGTGCTAATTTAATAGCCCTCAGAATCCATCAATAAAAAAGGAGGTCACTGTTATCTAACCCATCTCAAAAGTGGAGAAAGTTAGACTCCTATAGCCAGACTTCCCCATTATTACACGGTGATAATGTGACCTTGGGGGATAGGTGGCGATGTCACCCTATCTGTCTGTGATTGAGCTTCTCCATTTACCTAAGATAAACTTTTATATTTTTTGTCCCAAAGTTTCCTCACCTCAACATGATATCAGCTGTCAGGCAAATGTGAATTCATGTCCACATCTCATTGTGGGTCCATGAGCATTCCAAAAACACATGGCCCTAGACAGAAAAGAAGAATTTTTTTAAATGATATTTTTTATGCTCTGATTAGTACTAAATAAAACCTAAGAGTAATGTCCAGATGTCGGGTTTCTAGACAGGAAAGAGTTGGGATGGTGATAGGAGGGAGGGTGAAAAACACCATGGAATGAGGAGCTCTGAGCAAGACAAAGCCTGGTGGCAGCAGGTGCCTTAGACGGTACTCTGAGCTGAGGTTTAACCACCTTTCTTTTCCCAGTTGCAACATACAGGATAGAGACTGTTGCTCTCTAGTCACCTCCCTTTGAATATGCCCAGAGTTATATGCAATACCGTTTTCTGTGTGTAACCCTGCCCACTTAGCTGCTACTCAAGACAGCATGAATGGAATGTAAGTAAATGAAAGTGATGTCATTAGAAGGATCAATTTGATTTCACTCTCTTTGAAATAATTAAATCATACCCAAACATCAGTAGTTTAAATACGATTTTTATCAAATCCCTTGCGACACACCAAACAACTCACAGACATACACACCAGCTAGTGAAGCTTCCAGTTCCCCTCTTTCTCCTCTGACAAATTGTACCTCTTAATTTGTATGGCTAGAGTCTGAGCAAGGACTGATCTCTTTCTTTGAATTCCTCACATGCACCTACGGGTGCTCCTGTGGGTAATGTACCGATAAATACTTTTCAAGGGTTAGAGATTGGCGAATAGTTTATACAGTGTTCTTAGATTAAGATGTTGAGGAGGAATAAACACTGCTTTTTGAAAAGTGTGCCATTCAGTAAAAGACCACAAACAACATGCTTAGCTGACTGACTCTAGACAGACTTTCATTCATTTTGTTATTTTGTTCTATTCAATGGATGCCGTATGGAGATTTTCTGTTGGGCAATCGTGATCTATGAACATGTCTTCAAAATTATTGAAATGCCGTGAGTCTGGGAATTTCTTACATGTATACAATATGTTGTGGCATATGAAGAATCTAGGTGGCAGGCAATTTGGATAGTGGCCATGCTCACTAATCAGAGGACAGACTTCACATGTGCTTAGTTTGGAAGGTACGATTGATCCCACGGTGACCTTTTCAGTTACACTCACACACAGTTCATAATGGGTTTTCAAGTAGTATCAATGTATAAAAAGGTTAACTGAGGTCTAAACACTTTGCAATGGCCAATGGCTGATGACTGGGAGCTTCATTGGTTAAGCTTGTTGCAACTAGCCACCAATGGGACTGTCTGTCCCCTTTAAAGTTCTTCAGTTCTGTTACCTTTCCATGTCAATTCAGTAAATATTATCACTAATCCTAATGACAGCTATAATAATGATATTTTCCAGGCACTATGCTAAGCCCTTACTCTTGAGGTAGGGACTGGAGTCCCCATTTTATAAGTGAGGAGACTGACTAATAGAATGCTTAAGGTAGAAGGAGAAACACTGGAGTCTGAACTCTGTTGTCTTATGCTCTTAATTAAATGAAAGACTGCTTCCCTAGTGAGCATATTTGCTAAGCCAAGGGACTAAGTCTTGGGACTTAATTAATAATAAAGCAACTAGCTGGATTACATGATCTACTTTACCAAAAAGCCATAGATATTAAATGTATTATAAATGATATTTTGTTGGTTTTAGTTGTATTAAACATATCTAATTACTCAGATTTGTGACTGAGCTGGTTAGATCTACAAAAACAAAGAAAAACTTTCAGTGCCATTCTAATCATTTGAGATCATTGGCTGTGACTTGATGTAATTAGAATAGAATCAAAGTCTGAATGTCTGACCAGTGCCTTCACTGAACTCGTTCAAAGCTTATAAATATTTCAGGTAATTTTCAATTATCCTGAATATTTTCTGCACACAGCAGGGCTAGTTGGCCCATTTGCAGAAATAGTTGCTGATCTATAAATGGGTTAGTTTCAGCCTATGGGTAGCTAAATATATCTTCATGCATACAGGGAAACCTCAGTGATACAGGCCAAATATAGGGAGGGTTAATCTCAATTTGTGAAGGGTTTAAGTTACATATTTAAAAGATTAGATGTAGTTTTATTATTTGCAATAACACCTAATAACAAACTAACTGGTAAACAAATATTTCCAAGTGAGGTCGTTTTATAAGAGTTTTAATGACAAATAAGACTCATTTGGAATAAGTAGCACTCATTTGCATGTAAATAATTAATGTGTCAAAGCCCTTAAAAAGAGATCAATCCCTCCTAGGTGAAACATGCCCTTTTGCAATCTTCTTTACACTGTTATGTTGCTGAACTAACTATTCGTTCAGAGATAGTGCAATGGTATTTTGAACAGGAAGTGGGTAGAAATTTAATCACAAATTCTCAATTACTGGGGCCCAAAATAATGATACTTTTCTGTATAGTCGTTTCTTAATTATCCACATCAATGAATGTGACACTGATAATTTTGAAATCATTTCTATTTTACCTTGTATATCATTTTGGGGAAAGTTACCTTCTCAATTATATTTTGCTTAGGCTTCTGTTAAACTTAAATTTGCATTCTGTCAGCACACGTAAATGGGCAGTCACAGAGACGGTCGAGAAGCATGTAATAGTTGTGCAAAGCCTGTCTTGGATGAATCATTAAGCATGGTTAATCCATAAGTTGAGAATCATCCTTATTAGAGATTTCTTCATTTTTGAAAATGTGTGCAGCAAACCTCCCCAAACAAATAAGAATTCTTAGTTCCTAAGAAAGGATTCCTAAGAAAAGGACTGTTTCACCCCAGGAGAACCTAGTGACCCCAGAACTGGGTCTTGGACACTGGGCATATGGTTTAGGGACACCTTGAGGCTTTAAGTTTTCACGAGACTTCTCACAGGCAACCGGGACATCTGGTGTGGTAGGTGTGATAAGTAGGTAGGTAGGTAGGTAGGTGCCTTCTGGAGTATCCAAAATTACATGTGAGTTACCTTTATTCAAAAAGATTAATTGTTCCACTGGTGTGCTTTAATGAGAGTGGCAAATGCACTGCCCCCACGCCCCGATCACATTCCTAGTTTATCAGAGTAAAAATGAGACAGAGCTGATGGCCAGACTGTGCCATATACAATGATCAAGTGAAACAAAATGCTTTGAAATCACTTGGGGGAGAAATACTGACGTTACAGATGCCCCTTCCCCTTCTCTTGGATCTTTCTGGATGCTGTTCCATTTTGTTTAGGAGGCTGTAAACATTTTAGATTGGTCGAGATAAGGGGAAATGGAGAGTTGTTGGTCCATGATGGCAGGGGGAAAATCAAAAAGCTTGATTTAATTTTTCTGTCCCCATCTGCAACATACACAACACTTGGGACAGAGATAGCTGGTTGACCTTCAATATCTATTCTCCGCATTTGTAAGAGAATTTTGAGTTTTAGCAGGACACATGCTAAACACTATATTCCCCAGCCTCCCTTGTACCTCAGGATGGTCATGTGGCTAAGTCCTGACCATTAGTGTGTAAATGAAAATTTCATGTGTGGCTTCTGAAGAGTGTCCTTAAGGAAAAATGGTGCACTGTCCTTTGCCCTCTTTTTCCCTTCTGCTGTCTGGAAAAGTGACACAATAACCAGAGTTTAAGCAATCACCTTGGGTTACAAACAGGAGAGACACAGCCTAGAGATGATGGAGCTAAAAGCTGGGAGAAGACCATGTCCTGGTAACTTCATGAAACTGCCAACTGTGCCCTGGATTGTCAAACTTTAGATTTCTCAAATGAGAGGATTAAATCTTGTGTGTTTAAACTACTGTTAATTTGGGTTTTCTGTCACTCACAGCTGTACCTAATCCTAACTGATACAGCATTTAATTAAGTTCTTTCCTTATAGAAGGAGATGTATTGCATGGGCAAAGGGCAGAGAAAGCCCTTTGGAAGGGGATTATTTGTTGGCAATTTTCTGGTCACCAGGTCAAAGCAGCCCTGTGTCCAAGAACCATCTCCGGGGCCGTGGAAATCGTTGTGCCCTTAGCTTCTGGGTGTCAGTCAGCAGCTTCACGCTGACAATATGTTGTCTCTGTGTTTATCCGTTGGTTTGCAACAACAGATGCCACTATTAATCCTTTCCTACCTATATGCTAACTGCCTGAATGCTAACTTAATACAAATCTGCTCATTCTCTCATGATTGCAGTCAGGATGGGATAAGGGAGGAAGAGTGGATTCTCGGCAACGTACTCTGATTATGCCAACGACCCCATGATTGCCTGTTTCAGCAGCACACACAGGAAGTGGCATGTAAGGGAACAGCGGATCTACTCTGTGTGCAAATTGCTAAACTTCCCTCCTCACATCACCATTCTGGAAATGTTGAATTCCAAGTTCAGACTGTTCACTATGTGTTAATGGGGTTGACAATTGGCTGTGCTTAAATGGTATTAAGGTAATGCATTTAAACATCAAAAGTTTACAACCCAAAATTGATCACCTTGGCCAATTTACACAAGAAGGATCAATATCATCAGCTCCCCCTCTCTAAATGTTAACAAATGCTTTAACACAACACTTCTGACCGTGGGATGCAGATTAAAATTAGATACGGAATTAAGTTCCTTCTACACAGTAGAAGAGTCAATTTGAAAATCCTGATAATCAGCCAGAGCTGCCCACAAGGCTTGGCTTTATAGCATTTAACAGGAAAGGAAGCTTGCTCCCCACACACCTAATGATTTTTTTTTCTTTTAATTCAGCCATAGGAAAGACACGGACAATAATAGGGTTAGGGATTTTTCCGTAACGGTCACCACTCAGTCTAGGGAAGGAATAGCTCTGAGTTGTGCATGGTGGATCCCTGCTTCCATCTCCCAAGAAATGCCTGCAAAGGCAGGAAGGTCCCCAAGCCCACTCCCCATTCATACAGCCAAGAGCAAGCCGGACCAGCCCTACCGAGAAAGGTCCCCTTTTACATGCTGTAGGGATTCACAACAGGCCTCCCCAAGATGTGCCACTTTGGCACATGGATTCTTTTGTGCTAAAGACAATAGAGACCTTATGGGCTCAAGAGAAACTTCTAGAAGAATTTAAATTGGAGAAAAAGAGTTATTACCAGAGATAAAGTTTATTTAAGTGGCCCCATCTATACAGCAGAGCAAACATCTAATTACCAAACATCTACTCTTCTGCTTATCGTCCTGTAAATATCTCTCCTGTTCTTGGAAGCCCCAGACCCCTATCCCATTCCTCAGCTCAGGATGGCCTGTATACCTCATTTTCCCTTTATGTCTTTGACCCTCTCATGTATGTGGGGTTCCTGTATGTATGAAAATTAATTTGATTTTCTCCTGTTAATCTGTCTCATGTCAATTGAATTCTTAACTACCCAGAAGAGCCTAGAAGGGGAGAGGAAAATTTTCTTCCTCCCCGACAATACACACCGCAAAGCTTACAATTATCCTTAGTAGCAGGGCTGCCTGTCAGGTAGGTGTGACCCAAGCTCAAGAGCAACTTCTGATGGAAGGACACCTTATATCCAAGAGCTTTCACATATGGCGTAACTACTATGTGGAGGCAGAACAGACTTGTGAAAAACTCTCTCTACCCCTTCTTCCCCTTGTGGTACGCCCACCAGGAGCCAGTACCTTGCTGATCCCTCATTCTCTCCCCATTCCAGTCATGCTTTCTGTGAACTGTGATGTTAGGTAGCTGGATACAAATTAACTCACATTCATTACATTCACATCTTAATGTATTGTCTTTTCTAGAAACAGTCATAATTTAGGCCAAAGCATAAAACCAAAGAATCTGTGATGGTGACATTTCAGGTCGGTGATTCTCAAGCTTAGCCAGCTTAACAATCACCAGGGAAGCTTGCTATCATTACAGATTCCTAAGTCCCATCAACAGAGAATCTGATTCAATGGATCTACTTGGGGGGACCCCAACCATCTACTTTCTAAATGGACCCTCATGTGTTTCCAATGCAGCTGATCCACAGACCACTTTGGTCTAAGTGGTTGCCTACACCTTTGGTCCATTCTGCAAAATATTAATACTTTAAAGAAAATTCTTAAGAGGAAGACTCTTTGTAGGTTTTTTCAAAATAAGCATATTTTATTTAGAACCAGTTCTGGTCCTCTGTTTGGCATTTTTTGCTGTAAATAGTCATGAGGTTGGCTATAATAACGTTTGTACTGTTGGGCAGGTAGAAGTCATCCAGGGATATTTGGGGCCCAAAACACAACTACCCCCTGTCATAGTCAGAAAGAAACTGAGGGAAGTTATTGACCCTAGCTCCCTCTTCCTCTCCCCATGCCTTTCTGCTGGGGAGAGTAAGAAAGAGCAAAACTTATAAATGAGTCAGAAGGGTCCAAAGGCAGATTGTTGCTGGGGACACTGATAGTGATGAATGACAATTACTTTCTGGATTACAAAAGTCAAAGATACAAAGGATTCTATCCTTCTGCAATCCCTTCACCAACACCTGTCTATATTTGCCCTCCTTCACAAGCCTTCTTCTGGCTGTGGACTTTGTTTCTTTTCAGCTTCTCTTTTCAATGACCACCACCACCATATATGACTAGGGACTCTACATGTACATATTCCACTTAATCATAAAACGAACCCTGATAAAGTTAATTTATGTATCGGGACCCACAAAATGGAGGCCACCCCAGTTGGCCGGCCCATGTCACAAATCTAAACCTAGGTCAGCCTGTACTTACAGGAAGCCCCTCACTGTCAAGGAAACTTAACACCAATCACAATCCTTCAACTCAGCTTTAGCTGGATTACCTTACCCTAGAAAATAGGACCCGTCAGCCTTGTAAGGAAATCTACCTCCTAGCCAATCATATCCTGTTTCTGGGAGGCCTCTTCTAATGCTCTAGAAAACTCACTCTTGCCCCACATTCCTTGGGAAGAGTGCTCCTCTGCTTATGAGGCACCATATTCCCCAAATCCATGGATTGTTTACCCTTGAATTAAAGGACATCAAACTAGTTACTAAAGTGTTTTCATTTTATCATTTGATAACCTGAGTGAGATGGGTACTATTTTATGTCCTTTTTCCAAATGGGAATAATGACAAAAGAAAGGCAAGAAAATTGAGCCAAATACACACCCCACTAAAATATGAACTCTACGAGGGCAGAAATTTTAGTTTGTATCTTTCACAACTGAATTTGGATCATCTAGAACAATGTTTATAATATAACAGTCACTCAATAAATATTATACCTACCTGTATTTTTGTCTAAGGTCAATTATTTATTTTAAAACAAGAACCACAAATACACTCAGACTAGGTTAAGCAAAAGGAATTTAGTTTAAGAAATATAGGAAGTCCCACAGACCCCCAATGACAGGAAATACAGCCAGATCACATGGGTCTTAGAAAGTGCTGAGACAGATGGTCTGTTTCTGTCTGTCTCTTTGCAGCTTTGGGGGTCTCTCATATGTGCTGCCTGTCTGCTCCCAATTTCCTTTCTGCAGACGGAAGCTTCATTGCAAAGTTTACAGCCCCTTTTCCCTCTTCTCATAAGCTTGCACATTAGTTTGCTTGGCCATAATAATAACTCTGGATTCAACTTCATAGATACCAGGTAAACCAGTTTCTCTTGCCAATTTTCAGGGGCAGTTGGGCCAGGTTTCCAGCCTGGGCCCTATTAGCTGTGATCAAAAGATAGAGCCATGTGAGCTACCCCTTCCGACCAGTGTCTGGATCAGATTCCCTAAAGAAGTTTTATAAGCAAGGAGGATATGACTGACATCTCTAGACTAGGTGGGGAGCCAGAGATGCAGAGTGGCATTAGAAGAGCTGTGCTAGGGGGCTTCCCTGGTGGTGCAGTGGTTGAGAGTATGCCTGCCAATGCAGGGGACATGGGTTCGTGCCCCGGTCCGGGAAGATCCCACATGCCATGGAGCGGCTGGGCCCGTGAGCCATGGCCGCTGAGCCTGTGCGTCTGGAGCCTGTGCTCTGCAATGGGAAAGGCCACAAAAGTGAGAGGCCTGTGTACAAAAAAACAACAACAAAAAAAAGAAGAGCTGTGCTATATGCCAGAGTTGTCTAGGACAGAGGTCAGCCCACTTTTTCTGTAAAGTGTCAGATGGTGAATATTTTAGTCTTTGAGGGCCAGACAGCCTGTTCTGGCAACTATTTAACTCTATGATTATAGTGAAAAAGAAGCCATAGAAAGTAACTAAAGGAATGGGTGTGGTGGTGTTCCAATATAATATAAAATACAAAAATAAGCAGCAAGCTGTTCTTGGCCTGAGGGCTGTAGCTTGAAGACCCTTCTTCTTGGACAAAGTTCTCACTAGGAAATATGTCAATTGTCCATATTCCCATAAACCTGGCTTCTGGTTCTCTGGACCAATGACATCTTGTTTTTAACTGATTTCTTTTTTAAGCAATCAATGATTTGCAATGGCCTACTTGTTAAGATGCAGAAGCTCCTGTTAAGAAGCAAGTGCTTTGCTCTACTACAAGAAGGGTGCTTTAAGTACCAAGTCATACTCATATGAGTGGCTTAAATGACAGTGAGTGATTGTGCTAGGATGGTGTAATTACCTAAGCTTAAAGGGCCATTTTCATAGAAACAACCCTGGACCAGCATCTTAACTGGGAAAGATTTTAGTGGGTGCTGTGTTCTCTCTTTTTACAAGATACCTTTTCCAAAGCTTCTTAATATAGTATGAGAAATAAAATATGGGTCCAAAAAATGAGGGGAACTTGAACCAATGTGTGCCACCATCAACTGCATGGGTTGTTTGTCAAGTAGAAAGGCAGAGAGTTTTAAATGTAGTTTTATTTTAAAGAGTCTGTGTTTGTCGATGCAGCCCATGTGGCTTGGGTTAAGCTTGTAATAACTTCACAAGTGCTGTGAAGAAGCCCCAATTTCTCTCTGAAAGTGGTTTTGTCATACTGTAATATAAAAGGATAAGGGAGTAATCTGACCGTGTGTGGCTGGGTGGATGCTGTTGCCTGCAGTTTATTATATTTAGGTAATGCTTAACTGCACACTTGATAGACATTACTTTTATGTTGTGGCTCCCGGACTGTTTTATGCTCCCTGGTCATTATGCTAAGAAATGAGGCTCACTTACATTTCTGAGTTAAAGTCCCCTGCTCTTACCGTATGTCCTAATAAAGATTCTGACAGTGTTAACTATAAAGCTAAGCCCCCTCTTTCTCAACTAAAAAGAGAATGTGTCTACTCTGAACAGGCACTGGGGCCCCGAAAATGGATGGATTTGCTAATAAGATAGCCAGGTTCCAGTCGAGTCAACACATTAATTAAGGGCTGTTAAACAGAGCTGTCTTCAAAGTGTGGGACAATCATCCAGCCACTGGCGGGGGGGAGGAGAAGGCAATGAGGGTAGCTGTGGTAAGCACCAGCTCTGAATCATGCCCCTCTTCAAAACCAGGATTGGAGAGTTAATGTACCCTCTTCAACGTAACTACTTCAGTAACCAAGCAGGACCCTATGGGGCATTCCCGAGACAGATCCATCCCCCATATTCTCTGTTTTAGCTCCTCTCTGAAGTACCTAGCTAACAGAATCTGATGCACATTTCCTGAGTTGTTTTACAGATGCTAAAATCCCCACCAAAAGGAAGTCATTAACTACTTGATAACCCTGAGCACATAGCTCCCAGACTTCCTGGAGCCTGAGGATTGATAATGTTAACCCCTGTGACCTGGCCATGTTAGCTCACCATCAACCAATCAGAGAATTGTGCACGAGCTGATCACATACCCCGAGACTCCCCTCCCTCACCTGGCCTTTAAAAATGCTTTGCTGGGCCACATCTCAGTGCCAGGGACCCAAGCAAGATGTCTGCCTCCAGCCAGAGTTCGCATGGATGGGCCTACCTCCTGATATGTCCGCTATCAGCTTTTAGGACCGGGGTGAGCCATGGTGGCGACCACCCCCCCCCACCTCCCTGGGAGACCCTCCAACACCAGCAGATCCTGCTCACACTAAAAGATGAACCATAAACACTCTGAGGAAGAACCTACTCACTACTCCTCTACTCTTGGGTGTGTGATGACCAGTGAAGCATCCACCAGCGCTGCAAGGGGTCCAGAGTATTTTTTTGCTACCTCAGTGCCCAGTGCCTTCAAGCAGAAGTGGTAGTAGATGGTTGCGTATCAGCCAATCCATTCTTTTCCTGAGACGGCAGGAAAACATATCAGCTGGGTTTCAATGGAACTTGGCAGTGGGGACATCCTGCTGATGTGATATGTACCTCATCAGAGTGAGGCAGGAGATAGATGGGCTGCGGGCTGAGCAGTTGGAGTTTGTCCCCTGTGGACAGATACCCCAAGATGAAGATAATAGCAGGAGCGAGGAGGAGCTGAGCCCTGTCCAGATTAGAGATAAAGAGACCACATATTTCTCATTCTAAAGGTCAAGGAGACCTTCCCTACTACACATACACAGGACCCCCTCCTCAGGGGCCAAAAAGGGAGGGGGCGCCACCCCATAGTAGGTGATGTCAACCTACCCATAGGCCTCTGTGCTAGAATCCATCGTGGCTAAGAGATACACGTGCACACAGGGGAGGACCCTGAGCTAAACCAAATATGGACTCAGAACCAGGCATACGAGATGATTGGCAGAGAAAACCCAGAAGAAATGCCCCATATAAGTGATTCAAACTACCATAAAAGTGCAACTCTTTCTCTGAGTGTGCCCGGGTCAGTCTATTCACACGTCCTCTTCTCCTAATAAACACTTTACTTGCTTCACTACTTTCCATCTCTTTGTGGAAATTCATTTCTACAAAGCCGACGGGCCAGGGCCTTGTCACTGGCTACTGGTCCCTGGTGGTCTAGTGGCTAAGATTCAGCACTCTCATTGCTGCGGCCTAACTTCAATACCTGGCCGGGGAACTGAAATCCTGCTTCAAGTCGCTGTGGGCCAAGGCCACTGGAGATCAAGGGTACACGTGTAGGGCTTCCCTGGTGGCGCAGTGGTTGAGAGTCCGCCTGCCGATGCAGGGGACATGGGTTCGTGCCCCGGTCTGGGAGGATCCCACATGCTGCGGAGCGGCTGGGCCCGTGAGCCATGGCCACTGAGCCTGCGCGTCCGGAGCCTGTGCTCCACAATGCGAGAGGCCACAGCAGTGAGAGGCCCGCATACTGCAAAAAAAAAAAAGAGTACACATGTATCTTTTACCCCTTTCACCCCCTCTCCCACTTGTTTAGGTCTTCTTTGTCTCTCTCCTGCTATCACACAAAGATGATATAAAAGAGGTTCTTTGGCTATTTGCAAAAATAAATAGATAGATAGATAGATAGATAGATAGATAGATAGATAGATAGATAGATGATAGATTGATACTTTGCTGAAACCCAGGGGGAATTCAGGCTTTTTGAACACTAGCTGTCCCAGACTCCTTGCTTGGCACCTTACAGTAAACACTGCACTTTCCTTCACCACAACCCAGTGTCAGTAGATTGGCTTTACAACGTGTTGGTGAGCAGACCTGAGTTTGGTTCAGTAACAATTCCTTAGGCAGCGTCATGCTTTCCCGGCTTCTCCTTTCAATCACCCTCCACCTTGGTAATGAGCTATGTCATTGGTAACTTATACCAAGAAAAGAAAGATTAGGATAAATGGTAGAACTGGTATTTTCAAGCCACAGCCAAAACAGTCACTGCAATCTGATTCTCACGTTAGATGGTGTAGAATGACATTTCATATGCTCAAAGAATAGCACCCTTAGTAAACTGGCTTAAGGTTTCTTGCTCTTTGTTTTTAGTAACCTCAAACTTACAGAAAAGTTGTAATTACAGTACAAAGAATGTTTTTGCCTTGAACCATTTAAGAGTCAGTTGATGCCCCATCACCCCATAATACTAGTTTAGTGCATATTTCCTACAAGCAAGTACATTCTCCCACATAACCACAATATTACCACCCAAACCAGGATGTTCATTACTACCATCACTTTGTAGGGGAACATAGTTTCCCACCCTAAAACATGTCTTTTTGGCATAATGTTTTAAGCTGGTTATTTTCTAAGAAACAGCAGACATGGAAGTTATTCAGTTTTTCTAGGACTTTCCCATGTATGCATGCTATTACACTTTGATTTTCTCCTGTTAATCTGTCTCATGTCCATTTAATTCTTTCTCCCTGACAGCTTCCTAAAAGCCCATTCAAGTTTTGACAGTTGTCCCAATAATGTCTTCTAGAGTAAGAGGATCCAGTTCAAAATAAGGAGTTGCATTTAGTTTTCATGACTCTTTCTCCATCTTGATCCTGGGAAGTTACCTTAGTTTGACTTTGACTTTCTAGACCTTGACACTATCAAAGATTATAGACCAAGTTACTTTGTCATTTCTCCCTCAGTCTGGGTTGTCTTCTGTTATATTCTAATGAGAATCAGGTTATAGACATTTGGCAGGAATATTACAGAAGTGATGCTGCATTCTTCTCACTACATCTTATCATGTGCCATGTAATTTCTATTTGTTCTATTAGTGGTGTTCACTTTGATAACTAGATTAACTTAATGTCTGCCAGGTCTCTCTGCTATAAATTTTATTTTTTTTCCTTTAGCATATTTTGAAATTTTTTTAAAATTAAATTTATTTTAGATTTATAGCAAATATATATTATGGCAAATCTCATGTATCCATCACCCACTTTCCCCTAACGTAAGCATCTTGAATGACCATGTTAATATTTTATGAGTGGGTACATTGAAGCCATGTAGGTATTCATTCCTCATTAAGCTTTCAATTTATTCAATTTTAAAATTTATATCATCACAGGCTCAGGACTTACTATTTTATTGAATGGAGAATAATCTATTACTATCAATAACTATTTATTGATTTTTTATTGAGGTGAAATCCATATAACAGAAATTTGACTATTTTAAAGTCAACAATTCAGTGGCAATTAGTACATTCAGAGTGTTGTGTAATCACTATCTTATGTACTTCCAAAACATTTCCATAATCCCCAGATAAAATACTGTACTCAGGTTTTTTTTCATATAGTGACAGATTTTAATATATCATTTCTCCCCAAATAGATGTAAAATATAGAGGATAATGGAGATTCTTAAAAGGAAATTTTAGACTACATTAAAATTATAATAATGCTAAGGCTACAAAAATGAAAACAATAATCTAGAAAAAGAATTGTGCTTGCTATAATAATTCACTGCTTATCAAATACCTATTTAGAGATAAGCAGGGGATTCCCAATGGAATGTCATAAACAAGATGTAAAGGGAAAATTTGGGATCATCCTTGATTTCTTCTGAATGTCAATTAATTTCTTAAGGAATACCTTGAAATGTGTTCCTTTCATTTTCATAGATCAGGCATAGTTCCTCCTTTTATTTTTTTAACATCTTTATTGGAGTATAATTGCTTTACAATACTGTGTTAGTTTCTGCTGTATAACAAAGCAAATCAGCTATACATATACATATATCCCCATATCCCCTCCCTCTTGTGTCTCCCTCTCACCTTCCTTATCCCACCCCTTTAGGTGGTCACAAAACACCAAGCTGACCACCCTGTGCTATGCAGCTGCTTCCTACCTGTTATCTATTTTACATTTGGTAGTGTATATATGTCCATGCCACTCTCTCACTTCATCCCAGCTTACCCTTCCCCCTCCACATGCCCTCAAGTCCATTCTCTACATCTGCATCTTTATTTCTGCCCTGCCCCTAAGTTCCTTAAAACCATTTTCTTTCTTTCTTTTTTTTTTTTTTTTTTAGTTTCCATATACATGTGTTAGCATATGGTATTTGTTTTTCTCTTTCGGACTTACTTCACTCTGTATGACAAACTCTAGGTCCATCCACCTCACTACAAATAACTCAAATTCATTTCTTTTATGGCTGAGTAATATTCCATTGTATATATGTACCACATCTTCTTTATCCATTCATCTGTCAGTGAACACTTAGGTTGCTTCCATGTCCTGGCTATTGTAAATAGAACTGCAATGAACATTGTGGTACATGACTCTCTTTGAATTATGGTTTCCTCAGGGTGTATGCCCAGTAGTGGGATTGCTGGGTCATATGGTAGTCCTATTTTTAGTTTTATATGGAACCTCCATACTGTCCTCCATAGTGGTTGTATCAATTTACATTCCCACCAACAGTGCAAGAGGGTTCCCTTTTCTCCACACCCTTCCAAGCATTTATTGTTTGTAGATTTTTTGATGATGGCCATTCTGACCGGTGTAAGGTGGTACCCCACTGTAGCTTTGATTTGCATTTCTCTAATGATTAGTGATGCTGAGCATCCTTTCATGTGTGTGTTGGCAATCTGTATATCTTCTTTGAAGAAATGTCTATTTAGCTCTTCTGCCCATTTTTGGATTGGGTTGTTTGTTTTTTTGATATTAAGCTGCATGAGCTGCTTGTAAATTTTGGAGATTAATCCTTTGCCTGTTGCTTCCTTTGCAAATATATCCTCCCATACTGAGGGTTGTCTTCTCATCTTGTTTATGATTTCCTTTGCTCTGCAAAAGCTTTTAAGTTTCATTAGGTCCCATTTGTTTATTTTTGTTTGTTTGTTTATTTATTTATTTATGGTACACAGGCCTCTCACTATTGTGGCCTCCCCCGCTGCATAGCACAGGCTCCGGACATGCAGGCTTAGTGGCCATGGCTCACGGGCCCAGCCACTCCGCAGCATGTGAGATCTTCCCAGACCGGGGCACGAGCCCAGGTCCCCTGCATTGGCAGGCGGACTCTCAACCACTGCGCCACCAGGGAAGCCCTATTTTTGTTTTTATTTCCATTTCTCTAGGAGGTGGGTCAAAAAGATCTTGCTGTGATTTATGTCATAGGGTGTTCTGCCTATGTTTTCCTCTAAGAGTTTGATAGTTTGTGGCCTTACATTTAGGTCTTTAATCCATTTTGAGCTTATTTTTGTGTATGGTGTTAGGGAGTGATCTAATCTCATACTTTCACAAGTACCTGTCCAGTTTTCCCAGCACCACTTTTTGAAGAGGCTGTCCTTTCTCCACTATACATTCCTGCCTCCTTTATCAAAGACAAGGTGACCATATGCGCGTGGGTTTATCTCTGGGCTTGCTATCCTGTTCCATTGATCTATCTTTCTGCTTTTGTGCCAGTACCATACTGTCTTGATTACTGTAGCTTTGTAGTATAGTCTGAAGTCAGGGAGCCTGATTCCTCCGGGTCTGTTTTCATTCTCAAGATTGCTTTGGGTATTCGGGGTCTTTTGTGTTTCCATACAAATTTTGAATTTTTTTGTTCTAGTTCTGTGAAAAATACCAGTGGTAGTTTGATAGGGATTGCATTGAATCTGTAGATTGCTTAGGGTAGCATGGTCATTTTCACAATGTTGATTCTTCCAATCCAAGAACATGGTATATCTCACCATCTGTTTGTATTATCTCTAATTTCTTTCATCAGTGTCTTATAGTTTTGTGCATACAGGTCTTTTGTCTCCTTAGGTAGGTTTATTCCTAGGTATTTTATTCTTTTTGTTGCAGTGCGAAATGGGAGTGTTTCCTTAAGTTCTCTTTCAGATTTTTCATCATTAGTGTATGGGAATGCAAGATATTTCTGTGCATTAATTTTGCATCCTGCTACTTTACCAAATTCATTGATTAGCTCTAGTAGTTTTCTGATAGCATCTTTAGGATCCTCTATGTATAGTACCATGTCATCTGCAAACAGTGACAGCTTTACTTCCTCTTTTCCGATTTGGATTCCTTTTATTTCTTTTTCTTCTCTGATTGCTGTGGCTGAAACTTCCAAATCTATGTTGAATATTAGTGGTAAGAGTGGACAACCTCATCTTGTTCCTGATCTTAGAGGAAATGGTTTCACTTTTTCACCATTGAGGACGAGGTTGGCTGTGGGTTTTTCATATATGGCATTTATTATGTTGAGGTAAGTTCCCTCTATGCCTACTTTCTGCAGGATTTTTATCATGTCAGTGTTGAATTTTGTCAAAAGCTTTTTCTGCATCTATTGAGATGATCATATGGTTTTTATCCTTCAGTTTGTTAATATTGTTTATCACATTGATTGATATGTGCATATTGAAGAATCCTTGCATTCCTGGAATAAACCCCATGCGATTATGTTGTATGATCCTTTTAATGTGGTGTTGGATTCCGTTTGCTAGTATTTTGTTGAGTATTTTTGCATTTATGTTCATCAGTGATATTGGCCTGTAGTTTTCTTTCTTTGTGACATCTTTGTCTGGTTTGGGTATCGGGGTGATGGTAGCCTCATAGGATGAGTTTGGGAGTGTTCGACCCTCTGGTATATTTTGGAAGAGTTTGAGAAGGATAGGTGTTAGCTCTTCTCTAAATGTTTGATAGAATTCGCCTGTGAAGCCATCTGGTCCTGGACTTTTGTTTCTTGGAAGATTTTTAATCACAGTCTCAATTTTATTGCTTGGGATTGGTCTCTTTATATTTTCTGTTTCTTCCTGTTTCAGTCTCAGAACGTTGTGCTTTTCTCAGAATTTGTCCATTTCTTCCAGGTTGTCCAATTTATTGGCATATAGCTGCTTGTAGTAATCTCTCATGATCCTCTGTATTTCTGCAGTGTCCATTGTTACTTTTTCTTTTGCATTTCTAATTCTACTGATTTGAGTCCTCTCCCTTTTTTTCTTGATGAGTCTGGCTAATGGTTTATCAATTTTGTTTATCTTCTCAAAGAACCAGCTTTTAGTTTTATTGATCATTGCTACTGTTTCCTTCATATCTTTTTCATGTATTTCTGACCTGATCTCTATGATTTCTTCCCTTCTGCTAACTTGGATGTTTTTGTTCTTCTTCTCTAATTCCTTTAGGTGTAAATTTAGATTGTTTGAGATGTTTCTTGTTTCTTGAGGTAGGATTTTATTCCTATAAACTTCCCTCTTAGAACTGCTTTTGCTGCATCACTTAGGTTTTTGGTTGTCATGCTTTCATTGGCATTTGTTTCTAGGTATTTTTTTATTTCCTTTTTCATTTCTTCAGTGATCTCTTGGTTATTTAGTAGTGTATTGTTTAGCCTCCATGTGTTTGTATTTTTTCCTGCAATTCATATCTAGTCTCATAGTGTTGTGGTCAGAAAGGTACCTGATATGATTTCAATTTTCTTAAATTTACCAAGGCTTGATCTGTGACTGAAGACATAATCTATCCTAGAGAATGTTCCATGAGCACTTGAGAAGAATCTGTATTCTGTTGTTTTTGGATGGAATGTCCTAGAAATATCAATTAAGTCCATCATGTTTAATGTATCATTTAAAGCTTGTGTTTCCTTATTTATTTTCATTTTGGATGATCTGTCCATTGGTGAAAGTGGGGTGTTAAAGTCCCCCTACTATGATTGTGTTACTGTCTATTTCCCAATTTATGGCTGTTAGAATTTGCCTTATGTATTGAGGTGTTCCTATGTTGGGTGCATAAATGTTTACAGTTGTTATATCTTTTTTTTGGATTGATCCCTTGATCATTATGTAGTATCTTTCTTTGTCTCTTGTAATAGTCTTTATTTTAAAGTCTTTTTTCTCTGATATAAGAATTGCTACTGCAGCTTTCTTTTGATTTCCATTTGCATGGATTATCTTTTTCCATCCCCTCACTTTCTGTGTGTATGTGTCCCTAGGTCTGAAGTGGGCCTCTTGTAGACAGCATATATATGGGTCTTATTTTTGTAACCATTCAGCCAGTCTTTATTTTTTGGTTGGTGCATTCAATCCATTTACATTTAAGGTTGTTATCAATATGTATGTTCCTATTACCATTTTCTTAATTGTTTTGGGTTTGTTATTGTAGGTCTTTTCCTTCTCTTGTGTTTCCTGCCCAGAGAAGTTCCTTTAGCATTTGTTGGAATTCTGGTTTGGTGGTGCTGAATTCTCTTAGCTTTTGTTTGTCTGTAAAGGTTTTAATTTCTCCATGAAATCTGAATGAGATCCTTGCTGTGTAGAGTAATGTTGTTTGTATGTTTTTTCCCTTTCATCTCTTTAAATATGTCCTGCCACTTCCTTCTGGTTTGCAGAGTTTCTGCTGAAAGTTCAGCTGTTAACCCTATGGGCTTTCCCTTGTATGTTATTTGTTGTTTTCCCCTTGATGCTTTTAATATTTTTTCTTTGTATTTAATTTTTGATAGTTTGCCTAATATGTGTCCTGACGTGTTTCTCCTTCGAGTTATCCTGTATGGGACCTTCTGTGCTTCCTGGACTTGAATGACTATGTCCTTTCCCATATTAGGGAGGTTTTCAACTATAATCTCTTCAAATATCTTCTCAGTCCCTTTTTATTCTTCCTTTCTTCTTCTGGCACCCCTATAATTCGAATGTTGGTGTGTTTAATGTTGTCCCAGAGGTCTCTGAGAGTGTCCTCAATTCTTTTCATTCTTTTTTCTTTATTCTGCTCTGCAGTAGTTATTTCCACTCTTTTATCTTCCAGGTCACTTTTCCATTCTTCTGCCTCAGTTATTCTGCTATTGATTCCTTCTAGAGAATTTTTAATCCATTTATTGTGTTGTTCATTATTTTTTATTTGCTCTTTAGTTCTTCTAGGTCCTTGTTAAACGTTTCTTGTATTTTCTCCATTCAATTTCCAGGATTTTGGATCATCTTTACTATCATTACTCTGAATTCTTTTTCAGGTAGACTGCCTATTTCCTCTTCATTTGTTTGGTCTGGTGTGTTTTTACTTTGCTCCTTCATCTGCTGTGTGTTTCTGTGTCTTCTCCTTTTGCTTAAATTACTGTGTTTGTGTTCTCCATTTCACAGGCTGCAGGTTCGTAGTTTCCATTGTTTTTGGTGTCTGCCCCCAGTGACTAAGGTTGGTTCAGTGGGTTGTGTAGGCTTCCTGGTGGACGGGACTGGTGCCTGTGTTCTGGTGGATGAGGCTGGATCTTCTTTTTTTGGTGGGCAAGACCGTGTCCATTGGTGTGTTTTGTGGTGTCTGTGACCTTATTATGATTTTAGGCAGCCTTTCTGCTAGTGGGTGAGGTTGTGTTCCTTTCTTCCTAGTTGTTTGGCAGAGGGTGTCCAGCGCTGTATCTTGCTGGTCATTTAGTGGAGCTCAGTCTTAGCGTTGAGATGGAGATCTCTGGGAGAGCTTTTGCCAGTTGATATTACTTGGACCCAGGAGGTCTCTCATGGACTAATGTCCTGAACTCAGCTCTCCCACCTCAGAGGCACAGGCCTGACACCCGCTGGAGCACCAAGACCCTGTCAGCCACACGGCTCAGAAGAAAAGGGAGGAAAATAAGAAAGAACAAAAGAAAAAAATAAAATAAAATAAAGTTATTAAAATAAAAAAATATTAAAAAATTATAAAATGAAAAGTAATTTAAAAAATGAAAGAGAGAGCAACCAAGCCAGAAAACAAATCCACCAATGATAACAAGTGCTAAAAAGTATACTAAAAAAAAAAAAAAATGGACAGACAGAACCCTAGGCCAAATGGTAAAGGCAAGCCTATACAGACAAAATCACACAAAGAAGCATACACATAAACACTCACAAAAAGAGAAAAAGGGGAAAAAATATATATGTATAAAAAAATGGAAGAGAGCAACGAAATCAGTAAACAAATCTACCAATGATAATAAACTCTAAATACTAAACTAAGATAAACATAAAACCAGAAACAAATTAGATTCAGAAAGCTAACCCCAAGTCTATAGTTGCTCCCAAATCCACTGTTTCAATTTTGGGATGATTCTTTGTCTATTTTGGTATTCCAGAGATGCAGGGTACATCAAGTTGATTGTGGAGATTTAATCCACTGCTCCTGAGGCTGCTGGGAGAAATTTCCCTTTCTCTTCTTTACTTGCACAGCTACTGGGGTTCAGCTTTGGATTTGGCCTTGCTTCCATGTGTAGGTCACCTGAGGGGGTCTGTTCTTCACTCAGACAGGACGGGGCTAAAGTAGCAGCTGATTAGGTGGCTCTGGCTTGCTCAGGCCAGTGGGGAGGGAGGGGAATGGAATGCAGTGTGAACCTTCGGTGGCAGAGGCTGGTGTGAGGTTGCAACAGCCTGAGATGCACCCTGTGTTCTCCTGGGGTAGTTGTCCTTGGATCACAGGACCCTGGCAGTGGCGGGCTGCACAGGCTCCCAGGAGGGGAGGTGTGGATAGTGACCTGTGCTTGCACACAGGCTTCTTGGTGGCTGCAGCAGCAGCCTTAGCATTTCATGCCTGTCTCTGGTGTCCACGCTGATAGCCACGGCTCATGCCCATCTCTAGAGCTTGTTTAGGCAGTGCTCTGAATCCCCTCTCCTCACGCCCCCTGAAACAATGGCCTCTTGCCACTTAGGCAGGTCCCGACTTTTTCCCAGACTCCCTCCCAGCTAGCTGTGGCACACTACCCCACTTCAGGCTGTGTTCATGCAGCCAACCCTTGTCCTCTCCCTGGGATCTAAACTCCATATCCCAAGCCTCAGCTCCCAGGCCCCACCCGCTCCAGCAGGTGAGCAGAGAAGCCTCTCAGGCTGGTGAGTGCTGGTTGGCACTGATCCTCTGTGTGGGAATCTCTCTGCTTTGCCCTCTGCATCCCTGTTGCTGCACTGTCCTCCATGGCTCCAAAGCTTACCCCCCACCACCCCCCATCTCCAGCAGTGAAGGGGCTTCCTAGTGTGTGGAAACTTTTCCTCCTTCACAGCTCCCTCCCAGAGGTGCAGGTCCTGTCACTATTCTTTTGTCTCTGTTTTTTCTTCTTTTTTATTCCCTACCCAGGTACATGGGGAGTTTCTTGCATTTTGCTAAGTCTGAGGTCTTCTGCCTGTGTTCAGTAGGTATTCTGTAGGAGTTCTTCCACATGTAGATGTATTTCTGATGTATTTGTGAGGAGGAAGGTGATCTCCTCGTCTTAATCCTCAGCCATCTTGAAGGTCTCCCTGTACTGTTTTCTACAGTAGCTGAACCATTTTCCTCTCCCACCAGCAATGTATAAGGGTTCTGATTTCTCCACATCCTCACCAACACTGATTATTTTCTGTTATTTGATTCTAGTTACCCCTGTGGGTATAAAGTGATATCTCTTTGAGAGTTTGATGTGTGTTTCCTAGTGACTAATGATATTGAGCATCTTTGCCTATGCTTGTTTACTATTTGAATATCTTATTTACAGAAATGTCTATTAAAGTCTTTTACCTGTTTTCAAATTGGATTGTCTTTTTTTTTTTTTTTTTTCAGTATGCGGGCCTCTCACTGTTGTGGCCTCTCCCATTTTGGAGCACAGGCTCCGGACGCGCAAGCTCCGCTCACGGGCCTAGCCGCTCCGCGGCGGCATATGGGATCCTCCCGGACCGGGGCACGAACCCATGTCCCCTGCATTGGCAGGCGGACTCACAACCACTGCGCCACCAGAGAAGCCCTGGATTGTCTTTTTTGAGGTTGAGTTCTTTATATTTTCTATAAGATAACTCTGTGTGAGTTCTTTATATATTCTGCATAATAGACCCTTAACAGCTATTATGATTTGCAGATACTTTTCCCTTTTCTGTAGGTTGTCTTTTCACTTTCTTGATAATGTTCTATGATGCAAAAATATTTTTAATTTTGATGAATTCCAACCTAAAAATTCAATTTGGTAAATTTTTAATTTTGATGAATTCCAATCCAATTCTAATGGATTCTTTATATCTAAGAATCCATTATCAAACACAAAGTCATGAAGATTTTTTTTTTTTTTTTTTTGCGGTCTGCGGGCCTCTCACTGTTGTGGCCTCTCCCATTGCGGAGCACAGGCTCCGGACGCGCAGGCTCAGCGGCCATGGCTCACGGGCCTAGCCGCTCCGCGGCATGTGGGATCTTCCCAGACCGGGGCACGAACCTGCATCCCCTGCATCGGCAGGCGGACTCTCAACCACTGCGCCACCAGGGAAGCCCAGTCATGAAGATTTAAACCTATGTTTACTTCAAAGAGTTTTCTAGTTTTAGTTTTTATTTAGAGTGTTGATCCATTTTGGGTTAATATTTGTATGTGGTGTGAGGTAGGGGTTCAACTTCATTCCTTTGCATTTGGATATCCAATTGTCCCAGCATCATTTCTTGAAAAGACTATACTTTCCCCCACTGAACGGTCTTGGTGCCCTTGTTGAAAATCAATTGGCCGTAAAGGTATGGTTTTATTGCTGGACTCTCAATTCTGTTCTATTGGTCTATATGCCCGCCGCAATGCCAGCACCACAATATTTTCATAATTGTAGGTTTGCAGTAAGTTTTGAAATTGGGAAATATGAGTCCTCTCATTTTGGTCTCCTTTTACATTTTTGTTTTGTGTTTTTGGCTATTGCAATTGCATATAGATTTAAGATAGACTTTTCCATTTCTGAAAAAGAAAGGTCTTTGGAAATTTGATAGGGAACTCATTCAATCTATAGATTGCTTTGAGGAGTATTGCCTTCTTAAAAATATTAAGTTTTCCACCCATGGACACAAAATGTATTTCCATTTATTCATGTCTTCTTTAATCTTTTTCAACTATGTTGTATAGTTTTCCATGTACAATTTTTGCTCCTATTTGGTTAAATTTATTCCTAGGTAGCTTATTCTTTTGGATATTATTGTAAATATAATTGTTTTCTGAAATTCCTGTTTGGATTATTGATTGCTATTATATAGAAAAACGATTGTCTTTTGTGTGTTGATCTTGTATTTGGCAATATTGTCGAATTCTTTTATTAGCCCTAGAAGTTTTTTTTTTTATTGTGTTCATTGGCATTTTTTACATATAGGATCATGTCATCCATAAATTTAGTATTTACTTTTAACATTGTCCCAGATTTGGCTAGTGGGAGACTCATTCAAACTGGCTCCTCTGTCCTTTAGATATGTCCTCATTATTCTTTGAGTACCCTCTTACTTTCTATCACATGCTATTCTATGATCATTTTGTATTCTCCCTGCCCTAGCTCACAAATCATCCATTTCTGCAAAGAGTCATTGTTCCTTTTTGTGGATAAGGGTATTGATGAATCAAGATCTGAATGGTAGATATATGATTGTTGTCACTGTTCCCAGGCCCTCTCCATGAACAGAACTAGGGGACATGTGTATTACATACTGTACATACATACACACAAGTTAACATCTATTAATTTTATCTAGTTATGTATACTGATAACTATGAGTTGACACCAATAACTTTAATTCCAATCTAGCACCACAGGGTTCATTCTAGTTTTTTCCATTTACATATTTTAACTTTTCTCAGATAGTGAGAAACCTTTCTCCCATTATTCTTAATGCATTGATTATTTGATAAATCCTCTTACATGTACTAACTTCCCATTGTTGGTGCCATGTCCTCCCCTGAGCAAATATTTTTGTCCTACTTAGGCTCTGAATGCCATGCTACACAGCTGTCACTGTCCACAATGTGGATTCCTCCTAATCCTGCTTGTGCTCCCACAGACCTTACCAGGCCATCCCCCATGTGGGTTCAGGCTCTGACAGTCCTCCCTAAGCTACCTCTTTCTGGGCTGTCCCTCCACAAGGCACCCTTTTCACTCTTTTTTCGCTCTGGCACCCCTTACTTGGTCACCCATATGTGTGGATGCTTCCCTGACCCTGTTTTGCCTTTGACACCCTTCTCTAGGCCCATTAGCTGTCCCTGTCCCTCACAGTATGGACGCCTATCTGGCTTGGATCCTTCAAATGACTTTAGGACTAAATAGCTCAGGAAGGAAAGGGAAGGGAGGTGGAATGGGAATGGTTTGTTTGTTTGTTTTCCCAAGGCAAACAAACTGAACAGTTAAGATGATCTGGTTTTTAAATATGAGTCGACAAAACCTACATTGAATGTGGGGATGGAACTATTTAGTCTCATTTACTACCCAATATTGAGTTCCTTAGACAGCATCTCTGACAAGGAGTTATTTAACTACTGCCTGAACACTTCATAACTATCATATTAGAAAAGAGCTATACTATATGCATATTTAACACAGGCAAATTTAACTATAAGCACATAGATCAGAATGGAGGAGAGGAAAAAAAGAGGTGAGGAGGGAGAGCGAGAGTGAGGGAAAGGAAGAAGAGAGAAGGAGAGGGAGAAAGAGAGAAAAACACCATGAAAACAGTTCTGTTGATTTTACTTACCTTTGCACTCAGTTGGAATATGCCTTGGACTGAACAGTTAGTCATCATAGCATTACTATAAGGTAGCCATTTTAGCCCCATTT
Organism: Mesoplodon bidens; assembly: GCF_964165515.1. Taxonomy (NCBI): domain Eukaryota; kingdom Metazoa; phylum Chordata; class Mammalia; order Artiodactyla; family Ziphiidae; genus Mesoplodon; species Mesoplodon bidens. The sequence goes on along the minus strand of NC_138163.1, from coordinate 58,086,290 downwards.
TATATATGAGAAAATTGAGGCTTGAAGAGACTAAGCCATGCCCCAGGTCACACACCTAGTGTGTATGCAGAGCTGAGGTTCTAACCCATCTGTCTGACTCAAGAGCTATGCATTCCTGCATCCAGGGATGTGAAGCCCACTTCCTGTCATGGTAGCCCATTCTAGCCTTGGACTGCCTTGACTATTAGAATGTTTTATCCTTTAATAGAATTGAAAATCTGTCTCCCTGAAGTTTTTTCACCCATTGGTCTTGGTTTTACCCTTTGGGGATGTGTAAAACAATTCTAATTGCTCTTCCACATGACAGCCCTTAAAATATTTGTAGACAGCTACCATATCCCCTCAGTTTTTTGCTCTCTAGGCTAGACAATTCTAGTTCCATCAAACATTTCTCTTATGAATGAGAAAATGCCTTCCCTCTAGCTTGTTACACTGCACTAATTTTCCAAGGTAAGAAGGATTCAATTCATGCCCCAAACATATTCCATTGTATCCAGGGCAAAAGGAGAGTTAGACATTTGCTTTTGAACTGAAATGGCAAACAAGGAATTCAATCTGCCTTTCACTGTAGATATTTATTAGGTTCTGAGACATAAGTGCTAAATTATCTTTTTCACTTGGGTCTTTCTGTACATAAGGCCAAGCCATTGGTCTAGATCCCATTCTTCTTTTGAGGAAGGTCCAGGAATTTCCATGAAAGATTGCTACCAACTATCTGTCACTAGGAATGTGTAATATTACAGCTAGCACAGTACATTTCAAAATTACCTAGAGATCATATATCCAATAAAGGGCTAGTATCAAGAAGATATAAAGAGCTCTTACAACTCAGCAACAAAAAGACAAACAACTCATTAAAAAATGGACAAAGGACTTGAATAGATATTTCTCCAAAGAAGATATGCATGTGGCTAATAAACACATGAAAAGATGCTCAACATCATTAGTGGTTAGGGAACTGCAAACTCAAACCACAGTGAGATAACATTTCACACTCAGCAGAATGGCTAGAATAAAAAAAAAATTAAAAAGTGTTGGTGAGGATGTGGAGAAATTGGAACACTCATACATTGCTGGTAGGAAGGTAAAATGGTTCAGCCATGCTGGAAAACAGTTTAGTGGTTGCTCAAAACGTTAAACATGGAAATACCATATCACCCAACTATTACACTCCTATATACCCAAAGGAACTGAAAACAAAAACTTGTACACAAATGTTCATAGCATGACTGTTGTCAATAGTCAAAAGGTGGAAACATTCCAAATGCCCATCAACAGATGAATGGAGAAAGATACAATGGAGGATTATACAGCCATAAAAAAGAATGAAGTATTGACACATGCTACAATGTGTATGAACCTTGAAAACATTATCTTAAGTGAAAGAAGCCAGACATACAAGACCAAATGTTGTATGATTCCATTGATATGAAACATACAGAAAAGGTAAATCCACAGAGTCAGAACACAGGTTAGTGGTTGCTATGGGCTAGAGGGAGAGGGGAATGGAGAATTACTGCTTAATGGGTATTGAATCTCCTTTTAGAGTGATGAAAATGTTTTGGAACTAAATAGAAGTGATAGTAATACAACATTGTGAATGTACTAAATGCAATTTAATTTTACACTTTAAAATGGTCAGTTTTATGCTATGTGAATGTCACCTCAATAAACACAAATACCTGGAGCTCTCTGGCAGGTGAGAGGATGATAAGGAGGGCAAACACAGTGTTTTTCCCTATTTCTGTCATTCAGGGCTAAGCTACTTGTTTCAAAAGATGTTCTAAAGAAATAAATGAACCCAAGAAGAAATCATGCTAGCTTAGGAATATGGTAACTCTACATTATCAGAGCCAGGGCATCTGTTTTCTAGCCAGATTGTTCTTAAAACTATGCTAATTCAGTAAAATAATGACAGTTATAATGAAATGGTCACAAACATCAGGCTTTGCAGATGAGTATATTTATCACTTAAATACATAGTTGTTAAGTCAGGCATTTCTCCATCATGTACTATTTTGGATGGAACCAATCCTTATTTTCTGGAAGAAATTGATTTTAACTAGAACCATTGCATTTTAAATTTCCATGCAGTGCAGGACTAACTCAGTATTCATTAATATTTGCCATACATACTTTCACTCACACGGTGTTTTCTCCCCGGATTCAACAGTCTATCAGAGAGTTGTGAAAAGGGATTGTCAGAGACAAAATCTCAAACTGTCCCAAAAGAGCCATATTTTACTTCTGCTCCACATTCGTTGAGTGAACCTCACATCTTTTCATTGTTAAAAAGCCAAATTCTCCAAGGGCTTCCACTCCTCCCCAGGGGAAAGTTAGACACTTGGAGAAGCTGCATCAACTTACAGACCACAAGGGTGCCATTTGGCAAATTACAGCTTCCATGTTCTCGGACCCTAGAGAAAATTAATACACTTTCCTAGACTGTCAAAGTTCTTCTCATACGTAGTTGGGAAAAGCAATTAAAATACTGAGTAAAACTTATATGTACTATTTGGATATGCTGAGTCAAACAGGTAAAATTAGATTGTTGTCCTGGAAATTCACAGATGAAATAGCTTTCTGTGAGTGTTAAGGTTAGGGTAGGTAACGCACTTTAATTGCTAACGTATCAGGAAAAAACTTTTTTTTCATCCTAAAATTGGAAGGTTGCATGGGAATTCTTTTAAGTATTGCTCAACATCACTTACAGCAAAGCCACAGTTTCATCCACAGATTCCATTGTCAATGTTTCTCCAGTCAATCACCTTCCCCTGGTTATATAGAGCATGTTACATGGTATCCTACAAAGAGGGATGGCAATGACCTGTATGGGCAATTTGCTATCTGAGTCAATTATTTTGTAAGGGGCATATGCGTATCAGAACTTACAGTAACTATTGATTTACTTAGTAAATTAGCAGGATAAGCCATTATTCCTAAACTGATTTTTCGCTTCTTCCTTTTCCTTCCCTTCAATTGTCCATAAGCATATTTTTTTTGTGACTATACATCACTACAGACTGACAATCATTGAGTAACCAAAACAATTTCACCACCAAATCCATCATCTGTTACATTACCACCACATTTCACATATGGGAGCAATGGATATAGAAAACACTAAATAAAATGGTGTTGCTCTAAAGAAAGGACAGATTTATTTATTTTTAAGAGAGGCTAGATTTATTTTTAAGAGAAAAAATACAGCTAAGAATAATGCATTTTCTTATCCCCTCTGCTTTGAGGTCCTGACCCACGAATGTTTTTGTGGTTTCTTTGCTTGATTGTTAATAACCCTTAAATGACTGTAGAAGGCTGTGAGTACCACTACTAGTTAGAATGGATTTGCTACTGTGCTTCCCATCTATAATCTATTAATTATGCTTTCCTAACTCACTACCTTATTGGAGAGATGGATAAATAGAATTCCTCTAGACGTCTGCTATTCATCAGGATTACTTGTGCAGTTTATATTTGAACTCCCATTCTGCAGATTTTGAAGTTACTCTTCCTGTTCTAGTTACTATTGTTTTGTAACAAATCACTTCAAAATGTCAAGGCTGAAAATGTCAACAATTATGTTATCACCTCTCATGGCTTCCATGGGTCAGGAAGTCAGGAAGGGTTCATCTGGGAGGTTCTGGCTTGGAGTCTCCAATGTAATTGCAGCCAGACAGTGGCTGGAGCCAGATAGTGGTGGGCTGGAGCAAAGGAGGCTGGCCAGGCATCTCTCTCTCTTCCTGCACTTTCAGTGCTTCTCCATATGGAGAACTAGCCTAGGCAAATTTGGGCTTCTTCATAGTGTGGCAGTCTCAGGGCTGTTAGACTGCTTACAGGGTGTCTAATGACTCAGCATTCCACTCCTGGGTATATATGCAAAAAATCCCAGAAATGTTAATTCAAAAAGATACATGCACCCCAATGTTCATAGCAGCATTATTCACAATGGCCAAGATATGGAAGAAACCCAAGTGTCCATCAACAGATGACTGGATAAAGAAGATGTGGTATATATATACAATGGAATACTACTCAGCCATAAAAAAGAAGGAAATTTTGCCATTTGCAGCAACATGGATGGACTTGGAGGGCATTATGCTAAGTGAAGTAAGTCAGACAGAGAAAGACAAATACTGTATGATGTCACTTATATATGAAATCTAAAAAATACAACAAACTAGTGAACATAAAAAAAAGAAGCAGACTCACAGATAAAAAGAACTAGTGCTTACCAGTGGGGAGAGGGAAGGATGGAGGGGCAATATAGGGGTAGGAGAAAAATAAAAGCATTATTATGAGATTATATGAAATTGTGTGTGAAACTTTTGAAAATTGTAAAGCACCATAGAATTTAAAAACTCTTTCATTCAATTAAAAAAATAAAATAAAATAATTTTAAAAAGTGATTGTTCCAGAAAACAAGGAAGAAACCTTCCAAGACCTAGCTTCAGAAATCCCACTGCACTATTTCTTCCTCATTACTGGTTACAAGCAAGTCACAAACCTAGCCAGATTTAAGAGGGAGAGGAACTAGACTGTACATCTTGATGGAGGAGTGGCAACTTTCTAGAGAGCATGAGGGATGGGAGCTTGCATTGCAGTCATCTTTGGAAAATACAGTCTCCTAAACCTCCATTGATCACAACTTTTCCTCTATCTTGTTCTTCTCTAAGTCCATGGTCAATTGAGGTTTTTCCCTTTTGGAATGAAACGCAACATCACGATGAAGTATTTATTAGGCTCCGTCATGTATATGATGCCATGCCAGATACTTTAGGCTTGATCCAAAAAAAAAAAAAAAAAAAAAAAAAATCATGGTCCTTCCCTTCTAAGAGACTATATTTAAATGTAATATAAACAGATAAGTAATATACTTTTAATTTCCCTTCTGTCAAGTAAAAAAAAAATTGAGAAAGAGCAGTAAAAGAACTTATCACATTCTTAAAATCACATCCCAAAGACCCTTCCCTTTGAACAAAGAGACTAAAAATTTATTTAATGAAATATTATGTTACTAGATATTTTGCTTAGGAATTCTTTGCTTGAAATTAATGGAATACCAACTCAATGTAGCTTAAGGGAAAAAAAAGAGAGATTATAAAGAGGATAAAGGAGTGTTTCAGAGAATGCATGGACAGAAATGTAACTGGGTTTCAAGAAGAAGCTAAAGTGAGAAATTAAATGTCATGTGAGATTTCTCTATTTTGCTCTGCAGTCCAGGCTTTGCTGCTGTTTTTATCCACATCATAGAAAACAATGCAACCTCAGTGCTCAGGATTCCATGTTCTTGTCCAGTCACCCAGAAACAAACTGGTTTCCTTGTCATCTCCATATCTAAATTGGTTCAGCTCATCATTGGTAAATAACAGGCCTGGCTAGGAGCTGAGGTTGCAATGTCTAACTCTGACAGCTTCAGCTACAATCATGTAGAGCAAACAGCTTCAATCCTTCAAAAAGGTGTGCTGGGGAAATAATCTAATAGATGCCCACTAAGCCAAGATGGAGGAAAGTACAAAGGGGGTTGATGTTGTGCACAGGTAGCATAAGAAATTGACTACCTGATACTATTAAAAAGCTAGTAAGAGATTGGTTCAAGATGGTGGAGTGGAAGGACGTGTGCTCACTCCCTCTTGTGAGAGCACCAGAATCACAACTAACTGCTGAGCAGTCATTGACAGGAAAACACTGGAACTCACCAAAAAACGTACCCCACATCCAAAGACAAAGGAGAAGCCACAATGAGATGGTAGGAGAGGGGCAATCACAACAAAATCAAATCCCATAATGGCTGGGTGGGTGACTCACAAACTGGAGGACACTTATACCACAGAAGTCCACCCACTGGAGTGAAGGTTCTGAGCCCCACGTCACGCTTCCCAACCTCAGGGTCTGGCAACGGGAGGGGGAATTCCTAGAGAATCAGACTTTGAAGGCTAGTGGAATTTGACTGCAGGACCTTGACAGGACTGGAGGAAACAGAGACTCCACTCTTGGAGGGCACACACAAAGTAGTGTGTGCATCAGGACCCAGGGGGAAGGAGCAGTGACTCCATAGGAGACTGAATCAGACCTACCTGCTAGTGTTTGAGTGTCTCCTGCAGAGGTGAGGGCTGGCTGTGGCTCACCACAGGGACAAGGACACTGGCAGCAGAGGTTCTGGGAAGTACTCCTTGGCATGAGCCCTCCCAGAGTCTGCCATTAGCGCCAGCAAAAAGCCTGTGACCTCCAGTGCTGGGTCGCCTCAGGCCAAACAACCAACAGGGAGGGAATTCAGGCCTACCCATCAGCAGACAAGCAGATTAAATTTTTACTGAGTTTGGCCCACCAGAGCAACAGCCAGCTCTACCCACCACCAGTCCCTCACATTAGGAAGCTTGTACAACCCTCGTAAATAGCCTCATCCACCAGAGGGCAGACAGCAGTAGCAAGGAGAACCATAATCCTGCAGCCTGTGGAACGAAAACCACATTCACAAAAAGATAGACAAAAAATGAAAAGGCAGAGGACTATGTACCAGATGAAGGAACAAGATAAACCGCAGAAAAACAACTAAATGAAATGGAGATAGGCCACCTTCCAGAAAAAGAATTCAGAATAATGATAGCAAAGATGATCCAGGGACTCAGAAAAAGAATGGAGGCAAAGATAGAGAAGATGCAAGAAATGTTTAACAAAGACCTAGAAGAATTAAAGAACAAACACCTAGAAGAATTAAAGAACAAGCGAACAGAGAAGAACAATACAATAAGTGAAATGAAAAATACACTAGAAGGAATCAAGAGCAGAATAACTGAGGCAGAAGAATGGATAAGTAACCTGGAAGACAAAATGGTGGAATTCACTGCCACAGAACAGAATAAAGAAAAAAGAATGAAAAGAAATGAAGACAGCATGAGAGACTTCTGGGACAACATTAAATGCAACAACATTCGCATTGTAGAGGTATCAGAAGGAGAAGAGAGAGAGAAAGGACCAAGAAAATATTTGAAGAGATTATAGTCAAAAACTTCCCCAACATGGGAAAGGATATAGCCACCCAAGTCCAGGAAATGCAGAGAGTCCCACGCAGGATAAACCCAAGCAGAAACACACCAAGACACATAGTAATCAAATTGACAAAAATTAAAGACAAACAAAAATTATTAAAAGCAACAAGGAAAAAATGACAGAAACATACAAGGGAACTCACATAAAGGTAATAGCTGATATCTCAGCAGAAACTCTACAAGCCAAAAGGGAGTGGCATGATATATTTAAAGTGATAAAAGGGAAAAATCTACAACCAAGATTACTCTATCCAGCAAGGATCTCATTCAGATTTGATGGAGAAATCAAAAACTTTACAGACAAGCTAAAGCTAAGAGAATACAGCACCACCAATCCAGCTCTACAACAAAATGCTAAGGAATTTCTCTAAGTGGGAAACACAAGAGAAATTTTGTTTTGTTACAAAAACAAACCCAAAACAATTAAGAAAATGGTCATAGGAACATACATACCAATAATTAGCTTAAATTTGAATGGATTAAAGACTCCAACCAAAAGACACAGGCTTGCTGAATGGATACAAAAACAAGACCCATATATATGTTGTCTACAAGAGACCCACTTCAGACCTAGGGACACATACAGACTGAAAGTGAGGGGATGGAAAAAGATATTCCATTCAAATGGAAATCAAAAGAAAACTGGAGTACCAATACTCATATCAGATAAAATAGACTTTAGAATAAAGAATGTAACAAGAGGGCTTCCCTGGTGGCGCAGTGGTTGAGAATCTGCCTGCTAATGCAGGGGACATGGGTTCGAGCCCTGGTCTGGGAGGATCCCACATGCCGTGGAGCAACTGGGCCCATGAGCCACAACTACTGAGCCTGCGAGTCTGGAGCCTGCGCTCCGCAAGAGAGGCCGCGATAGTGAGAGGCCCGCACACCGCAATGAAGAGTGGCCCCCGCTTGCCACAACTAGAGAAAGCCCTCGCACAGAAACGAAGACCCAACACAGCAAAAATAAATACATTAATTAATAAACTCCTATCCCCAACATCTAAAAAAAAAAAGAATGTTACAAGAGACAAGGAAGGAAGGACACTACCTAATGATCAAGAGATCAATCCAAGAAGAAGATATAACAATTATAAATATATATGCACCCAACATAGGAGCACCTCAATACAAAAGGCAACTGCTAACAGCCATAAAAGGGGAAATCGACAGTAACACAATAATAGTGGGCGACTTTAACACCTCACTTACACTAATGGACAGATCATCCAAACAGAAAACTAATAAGGAAACACAAGCTTTAAATGACACAATAGGCCAGACAGATTTAACTGATACTTATAGGACATTCCATCCGAAAATAGCAGATTACACTTACTTCTCAAGTGCTCATGGAACATTCCCCAGGACGGATCATATCTTGGGTCACAAATCAAGCCATGTTAAATTTAAGAAAATTGAAATCATATCAAGCACCTTTTCCGACCACAGTGCTATGAGACTAGATACCAAGCACAGGGGAAAAAACATAAAAAACAAAAACATATGGAGGTTAAAAAATACCTTACTAAATAACCAAGAGATCACTGAAGAAATCAAAGAGGAAATCAAAAAATACCTAGAGACAAATGACAACAAAAACACGATGAACCAAAACCTATGGGATGCGCAAAAGTAGTTCTAAGAGGGAAGTTTATAGCAATACTATCTTACCTCGAGAAAGAAGAAAAATCTCAGATAAACAATCCAACCTTACACCTAAAGGAACTAGACAAAGAAGAACAAATAAAACCCAAAGTTAATAGAGGGAAAGAAATCATAAAGATCAGAACAGAAGTAAATGAAATAGAAGCAAAGAAAACAATAGCAAAGATCAATAAAACTAGAGGCTGGTTCCTTGAGAAAATAAATAAAATTGATAAACCTTTAGCCAGACTCATCAAGAAAAAGAGGGAGAGGACTCAAATCAATATAATTAGAAATGAAAAAGGAGAAGTTACAACAGACAATGCAGAAATACAAAGAATCCTAAGAGACTACTACAAGCAACTCTATGCCAATAAAATGGGCAACCTGGAAGAAATGGACAAATTCTTAGAAATGTATAACCTTCCAAGAATGAACCAGGAAGAAACAGAAAATATGAACAGCCCAATCACAAGTAATGAAATTGAAGCTGTGATTAAAAATCTTCCAACAAACAAAAGTCCAGGACCAGATGGCTTCACAGGTGAATTCTATCAAACATTTAGAGAAGAGCTAACACCCATCCTTCTCAAACTCTTCCAAAAAATTGCAGAAGAAAGAAGACTCCCAAACTTACTCTATGAGGCCAGCATCACCCTGATACCAAAAGCAGACAAAGATGTTACAAAAAATGAAAATTACAGACCAATATCATTGATGAATATAGATGCAAAAATCCTCAACAAAATACTAGCAAACAGAATCCAACACCACATTAAAAGGATCATACACCATGATCAAGTGGGATTTATCCCAGGGATGCAAGGATTCTTCAATATACTAAAATCAATCAATGTGATACACCATATTAACAAACAAGAAGAAAAACCATATGATCATCTCAATAGATGCAGAAAAAGCTTTTGACAAACTTCAACACCTATTTATGATAAAAACTCCCCAGAAAGTGGGCATAGAGGGAACCTACCACAACATAATAAAGACCATATATGACAAACCCACAGCAAACATCATTCTCAATGGTGAAAAACTGAAAGCATTTCTTCTAAGATCAGGAACGATACAAGGATGTCCACTCTTGCCACTATAAATCAACATAGTTTTGGAAGTCCTAGCCACAGCAACCAGAGAAGAAAAAGAAATAAAAGGAATACAAATTGGAAAAGAAGAAGTAAAACTGTCACTGTTTTCAGATGACATGCTACTATATATAGAGAATCCTAAAGATACCACTAGAAAACTACTAGAACTAATCAATGAATTTGGTAAGGTTGCAGGATACAAAATTAATGCACAGAAATCTCTTGCATTCCTATACACTAACAACAAATATCTGAAAGAGAAATTAAGGAAACAATCCCATTCACCATTGCAACAAAAAGAATAAAATACCTAGGAATAAACCTACCTGAGGAGACAAAAGACCTGTACTCAGAAAACTATAAGACACTGATGAAAGAAATCAAAGATGACACAAACAGATGGAGAGATATACCATGTTCTTGTACTGGAAGAATCAATGTTGTGAAAATGACTATACTACGCAAAGCAATCTACAGATTCATTGCAATCCCTATCAAGTTTCCAATGGCAGTTTTACAGAGCTAGAACAAAAAATCTTAAAATTTGTATGGAGACAGAAAAGCCCCTGAATAGCCAAATCAATCTTCAGGGAAAAAAACGGAGTTGGGGGAATCAGACTCTCTGACTTCAGACTATACCACAAAGCTATAGTAATCAAGACAATATGGTATTGATACAAAAACAGAAATAGAGATCAATGGAACAGGATAGAAAGACGAGAGTTAAACCCACACACCTATGTTCAACTAATCTATGACAAAGGAGGCAAGGATATACAGTGTAGAAAAGGCAGTCTCTTCAATAAGTGGTGCTGGGAAAACAGGACAGCTACATGTAAAAGAATGAAAGTAGAACACTCCCTAACACCATACACAAAAATAAACTCAAAATGGATTAAAGACCTAAATGTAAGACTGGACACTATAAAACTCTTAGAGGAAAACATAGGAAGAACACTATTTGACATAAATCACAGCAAGATCTTTTTTGACTCACCTCCTAGAGTAATGCAAATAAAAACAAAAATTAAAAAATGAGACCTAATGAAACTTAAAAGCTTTTGCACAGCAAAGGAAACTATAAATAAAATAAACAGACAACCCTCAGAATGGGAGAAAATATTTTCAAACAAATCAATGGACAAAGGATTAATCTACAAAATATATAAACAGCTCATGCAGCTCAATATTAAGAAAATAAACAACCCAATCAAAAAATGGGCAGAAGACCTAAATAGACATTTCTCCAAAGAAGACATACAGATGGCCAAGAGGCACATGAAAAGCTGCTCAACAGCACTAATTAGTAGAGAAATGCAAATCAAAACTACAATGAGGTATTACCTCATACCTGTTATAATGGGCATCATCAGAAAATCTATAAACAACAAATGATGGAGAGGGTGTGGAGAAAAGGGAACCCTCTTTCACTGTTGGTGGGAATGTAAATTGATACAGCCACTATGGAGAACAGTATGGAGGTTCCCTAAAAAACTAAAAATAGAATTACCATATGACCCAGCAATCCCACTACTGGACATACACTCAGAGCAAACCATAATTCAATAAGACACACCCCAATGTTCATTGCAGCATTATTTACAATAGACAGGTCATGGAAACAATCTAAATTCCCATCGTCAGACAAATGGATAAAGAAGATATGGTACATACATACAATGGAATATTATTTAGCCATAAAAAGGAATGAAATTGGGTCATTTGTAGAGACGTGGATGGACCTAGAGACTGTCATACAGGGTGAAGTAAGTCAGAAAGAGAAAAACAGATATAATATATTAACATATGCATGTGGAATCTAGAAAAATGGTACAGATGATCCAGTTTGCAAGGCAGAAACAGAAACACAGATATGGAGAACAAATGTATGGACACCAAGGCAGGAACACAGGGGTGGTAATGTGGTGGTGGGATGAATTGGGAGATTGGGATTGACAAGTATACACTACTATGTATAAATTAGAAAACTAATAAGAACCTTCTGTATAAAAATAAAATAAAATAAAATTCAAAATAAGTAAATAAATAAAATTTAAAAGGCTAGGAAAAGGCCTTATCAGGTGCAAATCTCTCTCCCAATAATCTATCAAAATGTTACTTTCTTCCTTCTCATGTTACCATATTTATTTTGAAGTATAGAGGGAAGCCAGCTTGACATTTTTAAGTAAATATTTGATTCTCAGAAAAAAATGATTGACATATTGTATCAGACCATGACCAGAATAGTGTATTGAAGTGTCTTGACATATTGGTTGGTGTCTCACAGTCAGTTGTGAGATATCATAAGTAATATGGGGGAATAAAAATTTCTGAAGTTTAAAAGATTTTTTAAAATCAAAGTATAGTTAATTTACAGTTTTGTGTGGAAGTGTACAACAAAGTGATTCAGTTATACATATATATATATACATACATATATTTTTTCAGATTCTTTTCCATTATAGGTTATTACAAGATATTGAGTATAGCTCTCTGTCCTATACAGTAGGTCCTTGTTGTTTACTAAAATATTTATTTAAAAACTAAAATAAAAATAGAGCACTTTCAAGGATAGCCCTATAACATCACCACTTGTACTTCTTCCCATTTGGGTATGTTTTCTTGAGTGGGCAAGAATTACAGATTGGACACAAGGAATTGCAGAAATCCTGGTATGTGATGGGAGTAGTGTATGTATGGGAATGTCATCACACACATGCATTGCAGTGGAGAGAAGGTTGGAAACCCCTGCATTAAGAATCCTGAAAAGCTTGAGAGAAGATCCAGGAGAGATCAATTTCCATTTGATTGCAGAGCTTAGGGAAATGTGGCCAGGAAAGCCCTGGGCAGGCTCTAGGTGAGGGGCGGGTGAGCAACTGTATTTTGGACAGGGAGGAGAGAACTACAACAGGTCCCTGGAGAGAGAAGGCTGCTGCAAAAGATCTGAGGTACTGACAAAGGGGGAAGAAGGCAGGGTACTGAAGAATAGTTTCACATATCTCATCATTTTGCCCCCGACAAATCCTGTTTGTGCAACCTCTTTATCATACACTTAAAATTTTTTCATCAGGACAAACTTTCACATAATGAGACTCCACCTGTCTCATTAACAAGTTAATCAAAGCGTTCGTGAGCCACACGCACAAGGCCCAGAAGCTCATCTCCAACACTTAGCAATTTGTATAGTACTTGAAAAAAATAGGATTCAATACTCGTGCCAAGGCTAAATTATCTCAAATTAGCAACCAAGAAAATAAATGTACAAGTAAATGGCAGAAATCGGATCACAATAGTCTATTTCTATAGGGAGGTGGACTAATAAGTGCCCACAAATGGGCTCTAAGTACCTGGATGAGTATGGGTGATATTTTCTGTCCTTCATATTTCTAGTTTTGCGGTGTTGCCCTTCAAGGGAATACTCACATTGTTAAAATGAAAAAGAAAAAAACTCTTGCAAAGTCTCAATTTAGGTATGCTGCCACCAGGTGGTGATAGTATGGCACAACCATATAGTCCAAGTGATAAGGCACAAACTATAAACATGTGTTTTAGGGAAAAGATTAGCACACTATTCCCATCACCTATTGAAAAAATAAGTTAAAAAAAAAAAAGCTTTGCTTAAACCCATAAAGACATAATTTGGCTTTTAAGATTTTCTTTTGTTTTAGTTTTTTCTTTTCAAAGAAATATATGCCTATGTACAATTTGGTGTCAGTTTTACTAACCTTGAATTTTATGATATCATTCTGAATTATAGTCAAAAAGCCATCCTATGCATTTGGCCCCAACTTCCAGGAGGCCAAAATGGAAGTCAAAATGACCAGGGTACTTCTCTCTCAGGTACTTTGTCTTTTAGTGGGCAGCCAATCCACCTTGCCTGGCTAATCTGAAATAAGTTCCTTCTGTCTCTCCACCTTATAAAGACCCTGCTTCTTTCCCCTAAACCTACCCAAAGAATAAGAAGAGAAAGGCACCTTGTTATTTGGAGCAACAGCTTGTGTTCTCCACAATGCTATTTGCCATATTTCCTCAGTAACATTTATTCTCTCTCTCTCTCTCTCTCTCTCTCTCTCTCTCTCTCTCTCCCCCAATGGGAAAAGAAGGGAGAAACTATATACACACACACACACACACACACACACACACAAATATTAGTTCGAATTTATAAAATAAGATAGTATTTCCATCTCTTTAATAGACTATTTTACTGCTTTGATTAAAACTACAGGTCCCTTGATTTACACAACAGTTCTCTGATTTTGTTTTTAGCTGTTTAGTTAGGAGAGTGGCCAGAATGATGTTTCTAAAACTGAATTTTTAAAAGGTCACTATTTCATACATAAAACAGAGCATTCTGAATGAAAAAATAGATTGGTAGACGAAATTATATTGATTATATCATGATATGTCCAAGTCTTATGGTTGGCTTATGTGAGACTAAAATCATCATCATCACCATCACCATCATCAATGTCATTATCATCATCATCACCATCCACAATTCTCCGTTATTTCTTGAGCAATTAGTACCCACCAGGCTCCATGCTAGGTGCTGCCTACTTTGTTACAACAGAACTCAGCCAAAGGTTTCCTGTTGTTCACAATGCCTTCTCAGGCACAACCTTCTTCATGTTTCAAACCTCATGCAGTGTACTTTCACTACAGCTTTCCGTAACAGAGAGCAGATGTTGTTATAAAGATTCCCCAAAGGTGAATCAGAAGAATCAGAATCTTTACTGTATAATATAGTAGCATATTCAGGACACTAGATTTGGCCATAGGAAGTTCTGTTGGGGTGAATTGAATGTTTCTGGAGCCTTGACTTCTTGGCCCTCTTTTTTTTGGCCATTTTTTGTGTATCTTGTACAGGCAATTGATGTAAAATGTCCCTCTTTCTTGATGTGGCGTTTGTTATAAAGACCATTTCTCACTGTGGCATAGCACAGTGACCAGCATGATAGTGTGATGTGCATCTGTTTTGGTACTGATCTGAACACTGTGGACCTTTTACAGAGAGTTCATCACAAAGCAATGGCTTTTGCCATCCAGACATTTATCTGTTCTTCATGGGTAGTTCTGCAAGAGATGATACTATGGTGATAAAGAAAATATATCCTTAAGTTGCAGAGAAAATCACTTAGCAGGATGACAGGTGTTATCTGGGTGCTGTTCTCTGTCTCTGGGGTTCTGGTGATCAGACCAAAGCAAAGTGAACCTTGGGAAATCCAACTGAGCAATTACTGCAGAACTCCCTGCCTGAACCACAGTTTTTCATTCATCAACCTTCGGAAACCTTAGTTCTTTTTTTTTTTTTTTTTTTTTACCAGAAAATATTATTGTGTGGTATGTTATATTCAATTTTTAAAAACTATTTTAAAAAATGATCATAGATAGAACATGTTCCCACCTGTCCCAATCTCATAAATTGCCATCTTTGAATGTCAGCGTAGGCTATTGCTGAAAACAAGATAAGCAATAGAGTTCAAGAATCTAGTTGGAATTATTTCCAGCAAATGCACCCCTCACCAACCCCCAGCACTACCAACCTCCCAACCTCCAACTCTTCGTATGACTACCTAGACGTGGGGATAAAATAGCACATAAGACTAAACTTTTGAAAGATTTCTTACATATCAGCTCACTTATGGCAACCAACACCTTTAGTAGATCTGTGAATATGACACCCAAGTCACACCTATTGTTGACGCTGACATAAAGAGCTAAACAGAATAGCCGATGGGTACCAAGTGCACAATGAATTGTGTTGGAAATATTGTTGTGAATTCTCCAAGTCTTACATGGACTAACAACTCTTTTGAAACAAGTACAATATTATACCCCTGTGGTTAGCATAGCATTCATGATTTCTTTCAAAATAGACCACCAGTACTGCAGATGATTTTTAGACATTCCATGAAAAATAGTTTACTTCTACCTGAGGTTAAAGCTTCACCTACTTGTTGTAAGAGCTGTTGGACATTATATGGTTGATTTCTGGAGCTCTTGATGAGAACCACACTCTCTCCTAGATACTATTTGACAACTCCAATAATTTTAGGCAAATAGTGACAGTATTAGTTCATCTTTTTCACCTTGAATTTTAGGTTGTATGTAAGAAGATGGGGCTCACTGTGGTGTTTAATTACACGCTTTACTGAAGCAATCAGCCTAACATCCACAATATCAAGGTACAGTGGCAAATAATACACTGGACTCATTTTTATGTATTATAGTCTAGGTTGGAGATCCAGCAAGCAGTGTTTATGGGTAAGGAATCAAATAGACCACTGTAGAATGAGAAAATAAAAATTCTACTGCTTTAGAAACAAAAAGATTTGGAGTTATAGAAGACAAATGGGTGAAGATGCAAAGACATATAGGGCTCTTAACAGATTTATTCCTTTCACAGTCTAAAGTAGGCAAGCAAAAGAGAAAAGGTCTGATCCACCATCATAGTACATAAGTGCTGGTGCAGTACTTGAGAGTTGTTAAGGCACAGCTTGTTGGTAACATTTTGAAAATTATTTAAGATAAAAATAAATTAAAATTGAAGTAACTTCAAAAGAATACAATTAGAGCAACATTAGCAATTGTCATTGCTTTCCCTCTCCCAAACTAAAGTGTTTTTTTCTTTTTTATAGAAAGAAAAACTCAGTGCAGTATGAGAATTACTTAACTCTGTCTAGTATCATTTATTGCACAGAGGGTTTGGCCACCTTTTCTTATCCAGGAATTATTGCCTCACTGTGCACCACCACTACAGGGATGGGATGGCAGATGTTACAATGGCAGCTTGGGATTTGCAGAAATTTTTCACAGAAGAGAACAATGGGTTAGCGATTCAGGGAAGGAGAGGTTTCATACACTATTTGTACCAGAAAAATCAATGATGTTCCAAAAACCACAAAAGAATGGCAAATAGGATTTCAAATTAAAGATGGCAGATTTAAAAAAATACTAGCCTTTGATTTATCCCAAAAAGTAAGGGGATATTTTAAAAGGCATAAACCTACAATCAAAAGTAAACATGGGGGTATTCCCTGGTGGTGCAGTGGTTGAGAGTCCACCTGCTGATGCAGGGGACATGGGTTCATGCCCCAGTCTGGGAAGATTCCACATGCCATGGAGCGGCTGGGCCCATGAGCCATGGCCACTGAGCCTGCGCGTCCAGAACCTGTGCTCCACAATGGGAGAGGCCACAACAGTGAGAGGCCCGTGTACTGCAAAAAAAAAAACAAAAAAAAAAAAGTAAACCTGAAAGCTGTCCAGAGCAGTAAATTTTTGGAAGCTGGAAAGCATATGGGTAAGTAGTACCTGATCTAGAAATCCCAAGAAAACCTAATCCTAAACTGACAATGGGGAAAGAGAAACAATTCAATGCACATTGTCAAATTTTACATTAAGAAACAATTAGATTTAATAAATCCCCTTTTCTTCTCCACAAACTAGAGAACCAGCCTTCCCATACCTTGACAGAAGATTAGGAATTTATACTCCATAGAGGGTAAAATAGAGACTCTGAGCAGGGGCCAACAGTTATAGTTGAGGGTTGGGTACTGTATTGAAAAGAGAAGCATTAGTTGAATATTGAGACCTCCAGTGCTCTCTTGCCACTCATCTCTCATGATGTCATTATTGAGGCAGCAAATCTGAAGTGTTTCTTTGTGAATCTAACCAACACAACAGGAAAGACCTAAAAATACTGAAATGAGAGATTCTCTAAAGAAATGACTCAACCAGAATACCCTACAATGAAACATGCAAGCTCAAAGTTTATAACTGGCTTTTCAATTTCTCATCCTTCAACATGAACAGAGAGCAAAGGATGACTAGGGATATGAGGAAAGTCTCATATGAATGACAGAGACCAAAACAACAAACGCATATACAAAAGTTGAACAAAAGAAACTGGGGAGAAACAGACTATGCAGTTGAGATATATGATATAAAAAAGATCCATGAAACAATAACATGTTTTGCACACACATACCCCATTCAGGGAATAAGAAAGATATCTCAGAAATTTTAAAAAATATAGCAGAAATAAAAACACTCAAAAGAGTAGACTGTTTTAAAGACAACATCATTGGAAATCTTTAGAATGTAGAGTAAAAAGACAATGATAGGAAAGGGAGAGAAAGGGTTAATGGAATTAGGGGATCATTATAAGAAGTCCAACATTAGAATATTAAGGAGTTCCAGAAAAGTAACAAAGAAAATGTAGTGAAGAAAATCAAAACAATAATTCAAGAAAAATTCCCATTTCTAAAAGACATCAATCCAGATTGTAGTGGCCCATTACTAAAGCATATCACTATGAAATTTCAGGATACTTGGGACAAAGAGAAGATCCTACATGCTTTCAGAGACAATGTACTGGATTCAGAATGACAAACATTTTCTCAGTTGCAATACTGGAAACTAGATGGCAATAGAACAAACTTTCAATATGTTATGAGGAAAATATTTTCAACCTGGAATGCTATACACAACAAAACCATTAATCAAGTGTGAGGGTAGAATAAATACATTTTCAAACTTGAAAAATCTCAAAAAAATACCCCTCTTTCCTATGTAAACTTTTCCGGAAAGTAACTAGGACATATCTTCTACCAAAATGGAGGAGTAAACCAAGAAAGAGGAAGGCTGATAATAAAAGTCACATGGACTCCAACTTAGAAAAGAGACAAAGGCAATTCCCAGAATGATGGTGACAGCCAGACTCAGCACACTCCACTCTAAAAGCTATAGGAGATATTTTTGCCAAGAAGATGAAATTAATAGAATACTTGATGTATCTGAATGTATTAAAGAAGATTTTTACATGGGAAAGAATACCTATATAGAAAGCTAAGGGAAAAAAACAAACACAACTACTAACTATAAATTTTGATTTAATCAAATGATGTAATTAGGGAAGGATGGGAAGATAGGAAGAGAATATGCTTCTATGTCTGTGTGAGGTTGGGGATGATAAAAGAGTTAAGCCTAATTTTCAACAGTGGGATACTAGTAGATTACATCAAAAACTAAAAACTAACAAAGAAACAATTTAATCATATCACTTAGACCTGCAATGTCCAATAAAATAGGCACCATCCACATGTGGATATGGAGCACCTGAAGTGTGGCTAGACCAATTGAGGAACTGAATTTTTAAGCTGATTTAATTTTAAACAATTAAAATTTAAAGATCTTAAACTCAATTCAGTTATTGGAAAGCTTTTAAGTGTGTCTGGAACAACTTGGGTATGTGAATTTCCTTTTTCAACATATAGGGAATCTAAACACAGATCAAACATTTCTAATGAAAATTTAACATCCAAATACAGGTGTGCTGTAAATGTAAACTATATACTGGATTTCAGAAGTTTAGTATGGAAAAAAATGTAAAATATCTAATTAATCTTTTTATATAGAGTACATCTTCAAAGATAATATTTTGGACATATTGAGTTAAATGAAATATTCTTAACTTTTTTTTTTTTACTTTTTAAATGTTTCTACTAGAACATTTACAATTGACATATGTGGTTCTAATATTTCTACTGGACAATGCTGATTTAGATTAATGGCATTAAACAGCAAAACAAACAAACAAAAACCCACTAAAATAAATGAAAGTTATCTCCAGGGAGCAAGATATAGGATATAGGGAAGGTCAAGGGGCCACTGTTTTTCATATATTATAGAATTATATTATATTATAAAATTATTTTATTATTACAGAACTCTGTTGCATTATTTGACTCTAATCTTTATGCATGTATAATGTTGACAAAGAAAAAAACAAGAGTGGAAAACCAATTTCTCAATATTTGTGTAGCTTCACAGGACTACACCTATTTTCATTTGCACGTGATGTTATTCTCTGGAGCTAGGGAAACATCAGAAATAATGTTTTCAAAAGAAGCAGGATGCCAAGAAACTACCCGGTACTAACAGGCTATGTGTCCACTCTGCCTTCTCAGTGTGTGCATCAGCTAGCAAGCTGTGCTTTATGCAATATTTTTCCCCCATAAGAATGAGATGGGGCTTAGGAACTAAAGGTATAAAAACATAATAAAAATTCAATTTTCTGAAGCATTCAAGCTGTATAAATAAACAAAACCCCATGACAATTTATCATTAAGGTCTGAAACTTCCTTTATCATCTCTTCTAACATACCCACAATCTACAATCCCTTTCTGGGAAACCATAGCATATTCTTAAAAATCAACTACTGTTGCTAAACAGGAAAGCAGCCAGGAACTTTGAGACTCTGCAGCTCCAGTGAAAAATAAGTTTGGATCTGCATTGTTTCTGGTCAGCTTCAGTACTGCAGTAATTAGAAATGATTTTCTTGATTTTTCTTCAGTCTTACTAGGCGGTAGAACTCCCAAGAGAGATAGGTGACAATTTGCAACTAGCTAACAGGCACAACAATACATTTGAAATAGCAGTCCTCTAGAGAATTATCAAGCACAGACTGTAAGGGGGGCTGAAAGAAATTCATGTGGGACAATGGAGGAAAACATTAAAAAAATAAATCTCTCTTCTTGACTCTTCCCTACTTGCCAAACTTAGCTCCCATTGGAAAGTACCATTAAAATAAAGAGAAAAGGCTTGTCCTTATCATTTTTGTGTGTATTTGCATTTGAAATAGATTTTATCTAAATCTCATTTACATTTTTGTAATCACTTTCATACTTGACCTCTGTACATTCAGAGTACTTTTAGTTCTTAAGAAAAGCTTAGAGGTACTAAATGAGAACTAAGGAGTTAACTAAAAAGTCAAAATAGTAAAGATTATTCAGGCTAGAGAAAGAGATGACAGAGGGGCAACTGAACGTTGGTCTTCAAAGAAACAATCAACTTGGGAATAGTGCAAATGAGGAACAGAGAATCTATCAGAGAGAGATTTACTGATCAGCGAAGGTCATTGGTATACAGAGTATTTTACCACAGAGGTTGTGAAATTTCTTTCTTTGTTAGCCTTCAGCAGCAAGATAAACGTGCATTTTATAGAGGATTTAACACGGCTTTTAGAAAGCTAGGGAAATTAATAATTGTATGGCCTTTCTTAAGGTCTTTTTCAGGCATAGAAGTCCCTAATCATTTCCCCATTTTAAACTACCTGTTGCATACCTATCATAAGCCAAACATCGTGCTAGGCTCTGGAGAGAGCAATGAAAAAGAAAACCCATCTCCATACTCCTGAAGCTTATTAAATAATTCCACCATGTTTTGTGAAGGAGCTGGGCTAAGTAATCTCTGATATTCTTTCAGCTTGAAAATTCAAGAATAGACTGACAAGATCGTTTCTTGTCAATGGCAGAGGGAGAAGCATAATCCAGAAGGAGCCAGTTTTGAAGCTAACCAACAGGTAGAGCTTATTAATGGTAATTTCTTAATTGACTTTGTCCAAAAAATGTCAATGTTTAGAAACTTAGCCATTTAAAAATCTTTTCAGGTGTGACATTTAGAAAGCTAAAGGGACTTTGTTTTCCAAAGCACTTAATGATCATGGATTTATCCCACAAGCCTGGGAGTATGTGACTCAGAAGTCACTGACAAATATTCCTCAAAACCACCTCGACAGCACTGGAATAGTACCTGCATAAAGCAGGCTTCTACAGTTACAACACATGCAAATTTCTTCCTGGGAACTATATTGCTCTTCACACTCCTGCTTCCGGAAAGAAAAAGATTCCCTTGAAAACAGCTCTTCAGAAAGGAGGAAAGCAAACATGGTTGACAACAACATCAGCTCAAGTAACTCGAAACAAGCAAGGTGGGATGTGGCCTGTTCAGAAGTCAGACAGATCTCCATGATGTCGTCTTGAGAGCAGAGTTTTTGGGCCGTTCAGGCCACCTTTACTGTCTGCTCTGTTAAGGCTGGTCCTCACCTTTTTCCTTCGTCTCCCTCATTGAGAACAGGAAGTGAGACCAACGCAGAGCATACCCAGTCACTGAGAGGTCTTGGGAAACTTGACATTGGGAACCTGGGAGAGAAACCAAGGTTCCCTGGTTCTATTCTTCACAGAATGTGTTGCATCCCAGATGGAAGTATAATGATATAAGAAATATGGGACTGTCCGTCAGGGAGATACTCTTCTAGGGAATGCTCACTCAATATATGCTGCTCTTTGGGTAAACAAATGCTATCCTGCCCTCCCCTTCTCCCAAATTCAAAACAATAATTCAGTTAGTACTAACAGTCATAGGTTTGCCTACATCCTACATATAGTGAGAAATTGTACAAAGAAACCAGTCTACTGAGGGGTATTAAAGGAGGGGGCAGGGAACTCCACCCTCCTGTCACACAAGGTACTCTTGGTTAGTGAGTAAAAACTTGTTAGCTCAGGAGCCAAATTGCTTGGTTTCAATTTTCAGCGTTGCCACCTATAAGTGTGCTGCCTGGGACAAGATATGGCATCTCCTAGTGCCTCAGTTTCCTCATTTTTAGAGCAAAGATAATAATATTATGTTTTGGGCTGAATTGTCTCTCCCTTCCCTCAAAATTCATAAGCTGAGGTCCTAACCCCCAGTACCTCAGAATGTAACCATATTTGGAGATAAGATATTTAAAGAGGTGATTAAATTAAAATGAGGCCTTTAGGATAGGGCTCTAATCCAATATGACCTTGTAAGAAGAAGAGCAATCACCAGGGATGCACATGCACAGAGGAGAGGCAGCAAGAAGGGGGCCATCTATAAGCCTAGAAGAGAAGCCTCAGAGGAAACCAACATTGCCAGTACCTTGAACTTGGACTTCCAGTCTCCAGAACTTCAAGAAAATTAATTTCTGTTGTTTACACCATCCACTCTGTGGTATTTTGTCATGGCAGCCCTAACAAAGTAATATGTAGTATTTATCCTTATAAGAGTGCTGTGAGAATTAAATTAGTTAATCCATGTAGAATGCCCCAAATGAAGGCTGACATATAGTTAACACTGTTGTGATGAGAAAAAGAACTTTTGAGAAAAACCAACTTTTGTTTTTCTGACTTGCTGCCCAGGCATTTTACAGTATGATAACCCTGTACACACCCAGAGTTTGGACATTAAGATAAGGACTTGAGTTTAGGATGCCCACCATAAGTTCCTGCTTTGCTTTTCCCTGGGACACCTTTTAAAATAACCATATAAAGTTAAGCCTGCAAAACGCTAGTAACCTCTGCCCCAACCACCTTATAGGTAATAAGTACTTGCTGCCCTGCTCTCTATCTCCTGCTGGCTTGTGACCTGGGATGAAGGACTACCCTCCCCCTGGCTCACTGCGCTGCCAGCAACCCCCAACCCCGGATCTGTAAGCAATAATAAATCTTGTGATTCGATTTCCTTTGTGTGGGTGTATTGATTGAAACTGCACCTTCAATCAAAATGACCCCATGGGTTTCAGGTTCCCAAAGTGGGAGGTAAGATGCTGAGGGAGCTCCCTGCCTTCCCGGTGTGGTGGCTTGTGTCTCCCCATTCAGCAGGTCACAATCTGCATATTCTTCATTCAATACAACAGCTCTGGCTTCTCAACACAACTGTATGTTAACTACTAAGTGGAACAACAAAAGGGGATTATCATTGTTGTTGAGTGTAATTCAAAGCCACCTGCTCATTGGCCTCTGACCTTACTTGGGACAGGAGTCAGGCCTCTTCCTGTTCATTTGCTAAAGACCTGGATGAAAATAGACCCCAGATTTTGCCCTGAAGGGGATTCAACATTCTAGGGATCCTAATAGGAATGTTGTGATTGACTCTCTGGTGGGCCTAGGAAGTCATGTTTAGCATTCCCTTTTAGAGCAGATTATTTCACTAAGAAGTCTGCTCTTTTTATCCTAGGGTTGTGAATGGTTCCTGTGAACGTTGGTTTAACTTTATCATGCACCATCACAACCTATCAGTTTGTAATAACACAAGTTTTATAGATTCTATATATCAGACACTGTTGAATATAAAAATGTAATGATTTGAGCACATGCAAATTATTTTTTTCTAACTCTGTTAGATTAAAAATGCACTGGGCTAAGCAAAAAGTAGGTTAGAGTTTTACAGGAGAGTATTAATTTTAATGAATGAGTATTGCTTATTATTCAGGAGCAAGTGATGGTGTACACATTCAACTAACCTAGTGAAGATGCTTTATACCTACTGTATTTAGTATTACTGATCCCCTATAATGCTTTCTTTCTAGAGACCATTAAAGTGATTGCTTCATACCCCTCTAGAAGTCTCAGAATGGGATAGCAAGCCCTGTTCTGATTTGAACAGCATAAAATGGTTAGCTGTCTCCAAATCTCCCTGGTCTTCAACCTGTCAAAGTATCTCAAATCTAGCATTGCTGGTAGAACTCTCTGTTTAACTGCAAGTAGACCACCTGGGGGAGTTATCATCACATTGAGTGACCCATTATCACTTCACCTTTCTAAATCTCAATTTCCTTAACACAATTTAATGGGCTCTTTACATGGACAAAGTGAAATCATGGATAACCACACACTAATCTTTGTTGAACACTTACCTATGTAGTGAACTTTGTGAGTAATTTGCTGCATACATTACTTCAATTAAATCCTCAAAATGGTACTGTGAAGTAGATATCATTATTATACTACTATATATAACCCATTTTCTACAAAGAAATACAGTACAGTTGACCCTTGTACAAGGTGGATTTGAACTGTGTGGGTCCACTCATGCTCGGATATTTTTCAACAGTAAATACTACAGTACTACAAGATCCATGGTTGGTTGAATCTGCAGATGTGAAGGAAAGGTAGATATGGATGGCCAACTCTAAGTTATAGGCAGATTAACCCTCTGTGTTGTTCAAGGGTCAACTGTAATACTTAAAGAAGTTAACTAACATGCCTGAGGTTCACAGAGCTAGCAAATGCCACAGCTCCAGGCCTAGAATTCAAATCTCAGCTCAAAGGTTACCTCCTCAGTCTTCTTGACTCCTCTAGTCTAAAGTAGTGAGCACCCTCCATGAGTCATTCTCTGTATTATCACCATCATTTTGTTTTCTTCTCTTTATAGCACCAAGGATTGTCTAAAATTTGTATTCATCTGTTTTCTTCTTTGTCTCTTTTCCCCCAATGGAATCTCCAGGCAGGGGGCTTGCCTGTCTGGTGTCCCCAGTGTCTATAACAGTGCCTGACACAGAGTAGGATGGAATATTTGTTGAATGAATTGATGCTTGCCTGAATAGGAAGCTGTGTGGTAAACTGGAAAATTCTAGTTAATGGCAAGGTATTGTATTCATTACCTGAGTTTGGTTAGTTAATCATAATAGCTGGGCCTGGGAAAAACCTAGAGAATGTTTTAATTGGAGAAAGGGGTCAGATACCCTACCCTAGTGTGTAGAATTTTGCAGTCAGGGGCAAGAGGCCTCCTAAGAGAAGTGTTGAAAATAAATATTTGACTATACTTCAATTTTACCCATGAAATATGCAAAGCACCCTCAGAAGTCCATTTATTTTGGTGAAAAACGTAATTATGGGACAAATCATAACCTTTATGAACCTCAGAAACCATTTAATTAGATCAGGGGAAAATACCTGCCCTGCCGAAGTTCACAGGATCAATATAAAAATCAAATGAGATAATGCATACAAAAGTGCTTTGTAAAATTTAAAGTCTTGTGATACAAGGGTAAGGTGGTATTAGGATGTTAATTTGATCTACTTGTTTCCATTTCAAATGGTTAACATACAATTTATTTCCTGGAAAGTCTTTCTGTAATGATATGATTATGGAGACTCTCCCAACGGCACTGGCTTATTTCATCAAACTCAGAGCTAGAAACTGCGGTCTTTGCAAAGTACAAGTGTGAGAGGCTTAACTGTGGTGGTCTCTGTGTACGGAACCTGAAAAGACTGCGGGATAGATAATCTAGGGTGGAAGGCAGACTTACTTTTCATTGTACACTGTTTTGTACTGTTAGAGATTTTTTTTAAATTAACCATTTACAAAATATCTAAAAGGAAACAAATGAAACTGAAGGGGAGCAGATTTTGCTATCCCAAAATATGTCTCTTTGGCTTGAGGATTACTTGGAGCTAAAGGCAAGCAAAATGCAGCAGATTCAGGAAAAGCTTCTTTACCTCCCCCTCAACTGCCTAAATTTACATTGGAAAAGGGGCCTGTACCGGGAAGAGAGCATATACCAGAGTTCTCTTCTTACCTAAGAAACTTATCTGCATAAGAGGGTAATCTTTGTTTCCCGAACATCTCCTCTGTCTTCCTGTGAATGGTTTTACTCCCCTTTGTATCCCCAGACCCCAACCCCTGTCCTTAGCTTGGGATGTTATATAAGCCTCCATTGCCTGGCTGCTCTTTGCGTCTCATGTTTATGGGGCTCCTATACATACAAAATGTGTTTGTTTTTCTGTTAATTGGTCTTATATTAATTTGATTATTAGACCAACCAAAGAACCTAGAAGAGAAGGAAAATTTTTTCCACACCTTCAAAACAAAGAAGCAATAAAATTACATATCAATATGATCAGGGTTATCTAAGCCAAGAAACTTTCAACTGAAAGGAGGTACGAACTCCTTCTCTGTGTTTTTGTCTGAGTGCATGTTCCATGCTCATTTTTGCCCTTGTGGTTATAGCAGACACTTTGTAAGGCAGATGCCTCATTCAGAATTTTCCCTTCTCTGAAAATGACCTTGGATGCAAAGTAGTCATTCTGTCTTCTTCTGCCCAAAGCTGACTGGTTTAGTGGTAGATATTAAAATTGAGAAGCACTGCTCTAGAAGGAATACTCATGAAATACACCTCATATTTCTCTGTAGGTACCTTAGCTCCTGGCCACCTTGAGTTCGTTCTTCACTAATTCCAAGAAACATTCTAGTGACATTTTAATAAACTCACCCTTTCACTGCCCACTATTTAAGCTACCTTTAGGTCAATGGGAGCGAGACCCAGTATTTTTTGTTTTTAAAGTTCCCCAGGTGATCCTAATATTAAAATTAAATACAAAATGGAGACCGGATTTGAGAATTCCCTGAGCTGACAGACCATCTAAGCCACTTAAGCAAAACTAAACCTATCTTATTTCATGAACATAAGTGAAACTTAGGTTATTTATTGTTAATGCCTGACAATCATAAAAGAAACTTAAGTCATCTTAAAAATGGTAGGAGATAATCACTTTTAACCAATCCCCTGCTGTCTAGAAACCTCCAGTGTAATAACCAATCATTGTAAAGGATAAACAACTTCCTCATTTTTACTTTATGAGCCATCCCGTAACTTCATGCCCCTGAGCTTCATACCAGTCTTTGAATTTGAAAGCTCCCAGTTCATAAACTATTCTTATATGTATAATAAATTCTTACTAAATACTATTTTTTGATTTGGTGGTTTTAATTTAGCTATTTCTGGATTTTGGTCACCAGTAGGCATTCAAAGCTGAGAATAGTTACCTTACTCCAATGTTAGGAAAGGTTTAATGTGCACATGACTCACCTGAAGATCCCGTTAAACTGCACATTCTCATTCAGTAGGTCTGTGGTGGGGCCCATGATGCTTCGTTTCCAATAATTTCCCAGATGCTGTCGATGCTACTACTTTAGGGGTGACATTTGAGTAGCAAAGCTCCACATGGTTTCTGTTGCTTGAAACCAAAAGAACCTTTTTAAATATAGTATCTTTTCTCAGGTTGCAACACCATCCTGTAAGGCCTTCCCACTTTTCCACCTATTCAGATCCTATCCATCATTCAAGAGTCAATTGTAACCCTATTTCCTTGATGAAGTCTTCCGTAAATCATTATAACCCCCTCTCCTTGTTGATGGCCCATGGCTCATACAGACCCCATTACATAATATGACATTTAATTGTCTTGGATGTAGTCCAAAACATCCCACTTACAAATGGTGGCCCCTATACAACTATTTCCTATGTAATCTCATCTCTCCCAAATGTGTGTATGTGTGTGTGTATAATAATATAAATGTAAACCACATATATATATATATTATATATAATATATATATGCTTAACCCAGCATGACCTCCAGTCCAGTAGTGGGAACTAGGCAGGTATTTAATTAATATTTGTAGAATTGAAGGTGTATGAAATAAAGAAGTGTAACCACCACAGTTACCTAGTGAAAAAAAATAAAAAGTAGAAGAGATTATAAAGGAAAATGGTAGAATGACCTAACATGACTTATAGCCCTGGATACCAGAGGATAGATACATTTACATAGAGTTTTGATGAGGATAGTGGTTTATTGCCTAGGAAATGAAGATGGATCTGGCCATGAGTATGCTCTAGTCATGTGTGCAGAACCCCAGTGCCTCATGTATCCCAAATGTCCTTTGGCAAGAGCATTGAACCAGACAGTCCCTGGGCTCAGTGATTTGCTTTAAACCAAAAGAGGAAGAAGAGGAGGAGAAGGGAAATATCTCAGAATGCTAGAGCTGAAAGCTACCACAGAGACAATCTTTTATCCAACCTTCTCATTTTAAGGATGAGGAAGCTGAGGCTCAGAAATTCCCAGGTTAGAGATGAACAAATATTGACCTAGAACTCAGATCTCCATTTGTAGGACAATGCTGTTCCATGGCTCTAACTGATCTGGTAAAAATTCTTAATCTATGTAGGAACCCCCAGTCTCATGGTGTCCCCTGTGTTGTCTTTGTCAGAGATGGGAAATTCTGGCATCTTAGTGAAAGAGGCATGAAATGGCAGAGGTAGCCAGGCCCTGTGATGTGTGGATCAGAGAGGACAGCACAAATGAACGTGGTCTACTGTATACTGCCCTTCCTTCTCCTGAGTCCAGTTCTCTTTGGTCCCAGTGGAGGCCCATGATCTTAAATGGATTCAAGTCAACATAACTCCTTTGCTCTGCTCAATTTTGGTATGAGCAGATTATAGGTTTTCCCAAGGATGA
Source organism: Mesoplodon bidens (assembly GCF_964165515.1). Classification (NCBI taxonomy): domain Eukaryota; kingdom Metazoa; phylum Chordata; class Mammalia; order Artiodactyla; family Ziphiidae; genus Mesoplodon; species Mesoplodon bidens. The sequence goes on along the minus strand of NC_138163.1, from coordinate 58,057,609 downwards.
AAGGTTAGATAAATGAAAAATGAAATGAGCAAAATTCTTCTTGAATGTTGACTGCCCCCTTCCGGGGACCCCTAGAGTCTCTTCGTCATGCTCTTTGTAGTGTGAAGTTAAGTGGGGTCTAACTAAAATGGGTACTAAAGCCTGGTGCTACATCATGACTCAAAGAAATCTCAGAGCACCTGGTTCCACTTTCTCATGAAACAGGTATACAAAGCCCTTCCAGAAAGTCTATTTGTTAACAAAAACAAAAAACAACAACAAAAAGTCTTTTAATCTGTGGATTCATTTCCAAATGTGGGGTAGAAATAACACCTGGTAACCAAGAGATGGCCATCTTAGTTATCAGGTGTTAACTGATACAGAGAATTGAGAACGTTCTCAATTTTAGAGAGAATTGAGAATGTTCTCTTTAAAGCCATACTGCATTCTGCTTTAGCAGGAAAAAATTAAAGGGAAACTGAGAAGGACCCAAAGAGAAATAAAACTTCAAGTTCCCAATAGACATGAGTTAAAGGATAAAAGGCCAACAAACTTTCTTTTCCTACACTTTCATTTGTCTTGCTGTCATTTTAACACATGCATTGCTGTGTTCCTGTTTAACTCCCAGAAAAGTAGCACCAATGTTTATTACTACATCAGTGATTTCCACGGAAAAAAAGAATCATTGGGGTGATAGCTGATGCAATTTCCCTAAAAATCGGACTTGGTCTGTTCCTTTCAAAAAGACAAGGAGAAAGATTCTGAGTTAATATGAACAGTTTTGTCATAGTGTACCATTACTTGAAAATGATGGCACTCAAGGTTTAAAATCCAGATAAATCTTATACTCTATCTTTACAAAACAAAACACAAAAACCAAACAGAAACCCTTGCTGTCCTCTAGAATTGTTATTTATGTAGTAAACACACCTTTGCCACAGTGAGGCACATTAGAGAATAATTAAAGTCACTGGGTCATCTCCATTTTGAAGCCACCATGATTTAATGCTGCACAGGGAAGTAATTAGGTGAATTTGAAACCATAGTCTTAGGGGAGAAAAATAGGGCAGAACATATTCCAAGAAGGGATCACAGACAGCCTCAGCTACCACAATTACACAGAAAAGAATCTAAAAATAAAGGTGGAGAACAGGCTGTAGACTACTTTGTACTCAGCAGCTTATAGCTTGGCTTGTCAGTCTAGTGTTTCTGTTGGCAAATTCTGGGAACTCTCTACCCTCAAAATGGGGAAATGCTTTGTAAAAAGCCCAATTCTTAGTTTCCACAACTGAGAGAGATTGTAAACTTGGCTTTATAGGGGCTTGGGGCTTTCAACTTTTTTTATTGCCTTCTCAGTGTCCCTTATGCCCACACTCCAAACTCAGGTTGGAAATGTGTAAATGGAAGGACAGAAGAATTTCCACTGGAAGGTTCACATTCCCAAACAAGCAAAACTCTAAGTGTATAGAGACAGTAACAGTATAGTCATTCTGATTTCAGGTCCTGAAACCAAATAGACCCGAGCTCCTGTCCCACATCTACTGTGTGTCGCTTGGAGTAAGTGCCTGGTTCAGCTCCCCATTTAGCTCCTGTCTAAGCTCTATGGAGAGCAGGGCCCGGGCTATAAGGAAAAACTTGCAAGCGACTTTTTGCTGAAAACACTAACATTATTGGCACAGAGCCTGTAGTTCCTTCATCAGCACGTGAGAGTAAGCTGCGGATAACCAAGTCATTGCCATTAAGTGGTCTCATCTGTACTTGTAGATCCTGAGGCTGGGGAAAATTCAAATTTGGGAAACATTTCTTTATAGCTCTCTCTCCTCTTTGAGGCCAGGGCTGTGTCTAAAGATCTTCTGTAGCCTTAGTGGTGCTTTCCTACAGAGCCTGGCTCGGAGTGGGCACTCAACGAGTGAAAGAACGGAGCTAGCATCCAAGGCAGGGAGCCAGGATAATACAGGAAACTCGAGCTTTGGTACCTAAGTTCTCCAGACGTAAAAACTGAGGGGTGTGGGGCAGAGTGATGGTGGGGAAATACTCCAGGAGGCCACAACAGGATCAACCTGGATGATGAAAATGCATATGCATCTTGCCACTGACTACTAATGCATGTGCTCATGACCAAAGTAAGCTAGATTTTAATGCTTGTGGGACAAAGTTCAACGTGTTATATGGAACATGAGGAAAAGACATGGGGCCTTCTTAGGGAGCCACTATCACCTTGAGTTCTCTGTAGCATTCTTTTCCCATTGGACCCACTCCTCCCTCCTGGTGCATTTTCTTCAAGCCTCTGGAAGCCTCTCCTGTTTGCATCACTTCCTTGACCAGAAGAATAGCCTGGTGACCTGCAGAACTCTCCTTGGCCCAGAGTCTCTAGACTCCTCTGAGGAGGATAATTGTGTTTCAAAAAGCAGGCACTGAAGCAATCTTGGCATGCCAGGCTAGAATCAGCAAGAACAGCCATCAAGGATGGGACCGTGCAGGAAAAGCAGGATTTTTTTTTTTTTATGGTTTTGTGCACCTGCTAGCAATCACTTATTCACCTTCTCAGTGTGTTGGCTGGATTTTTTTTTTTTTTTTTTTTTTTTTTTTTTTTTGCCATACGTGTGCCTCTCACTGTTGTGGCCGCTCCCGCTGCAGAGCACAGGCTCCGGACGCGCAGGCTCTTCAGCCATGGCTCACAGGCCCAGCCGCTGTGCGGCATGTGGGATCTTCCCGGACTGGGGCATGAACCCATGTCCCCTGCATCGGCAGGCGGACTCTCAACCACTGCTCCACCAGGAAAGCCCTGGATTTTTTTTTTTTTTAATGAGACTTTTGCTAGGTGCATTTGGCAAATGATCTGTAGACTCCAAATTCTAGTTCCATCCCTTATTACCTCTGGGACCTCGGGCAACTCCCTTAACGTTCCTCAGCCCAAGTTTTTCCTTGTTGCTATCATAGGGGGAAATAATAGTGTCTCCCTTCCTCGACTGTTGTGGGAGATTAAATTAGATAATCCCCGTAAAGCGCTTGGTGTGGTGGCTGGTAAATCAGAAGTGCTCTACAAATGTTAACTCTATTTTAAAATTCAAGGAAGTGTTTTTAGAACTTTGGGGATTTCATCTCTGTTGCTTCGAGTTTGTGCTTCCCCATTTGGTTTTCTTGGCCTAAGTCTCTGTGGGATGGGGCAGAGGTTTGGGGAAAGTGAAGGAAAGCTACTGGAATGTACTTTGAGGCCTGAAATAAAACTCCCCAAGCTGGAGGCATAATGTTGGGGGATTAGGCTGCTTACAAGCTAGGAAATGATGGTCTCTGGGCTCTATCACCCCAGAGTAATGAGTACTCTGTTCTGCCTAAGGCATCCCCTGGCTGTTCAAGCATCTGTTTAGACTGTATTTGTTTGTCTAACTGCCAGATTCCTGGGCACTCAGATGCTTATGTTCGTCTTGAAGCTGTTTTAGTATTTACTCACTTAAAAAAAAAATCCTTGGAATTGAAAGATGAAAACCAACGGTAAAACAAGGGTAATGATCCAAAATCAGGCAGGCAAAATCAGGAGGCATCAAACTTATAAATGTGGACCCAAACAAACATTTAGAGGTTAAGGTAGAAATAGAAAATTCTACACAGTGAGCCAATTAAGGTTGCAGCACATGGTAATTTTTGACATGTCTCTAGCATAGCTTTATCAGTACTATCAATACAAAGATTTTAAATGCTTAGTTTTGTGGAGAATGGGTTAATGTATCACTACCTTTCTTGGGAGTGAATCAGAAGCTCTTTCTTACTTTGGTCACTGTTTCTGAAAAAAACTTGTTAAGAATGGATGTTACAAGGAAGACAAATAGGTTAAAACCTTAAAAATATAAGGCTTCAGGCTTCCCTGGTGGCGCAGTGGTTGAGAGTCCACCTGCCGATGCAGGGGACACGGGTTCGTGCCCCTGTCCGGGAAGATCCCACATTCCGCGGAGCGGCTGGGCCCGTGAGCCATGGCCGCTGAGCCTGCGTGTCCAGAGCCTGTGCTCTGCAACGGGAGAGGCCACAACAGTGAGAGGCCCGTGTACCACAAAAAAATAATATATATATATATATATATATATATATATATAGCTTCACTTTAAATACCCAATGAACTAAAAGTTTTCCACATTCAAAGATATTTCCTGGATCACTCTTAGACACCTAAGAGGTTCTAAAGAATGTTCTTCAGTTCACCAAAAAATATGAAAAAAGAAGAGCACATCATCCTGGCACCTGCTTCAATGTCACATACAGCTGAATCCCCACACCACATAAGCTTCTGAGATGGCAGCAGGCTCTAAAGCAGAATGGCCTGAAGAGTGAAGAGAGAGTTGGTATGCCAAGCCTAGAGCCTCCTTAGGAAGCCCTACATAAAACCAGATGGACCTCCCGGGGGGTCATTCTACTTTCAGAACCTCTGGTGACACAGTCACTAACACCAAAAAGAGATGTCCAAGAGTGTTAGACACCTAGAGGGGATCAGAATTTATTGGAAGGGGGTTAGAAATTAAACAGAATGAGCCTGGATGGTCCTTAATGGAAAGGGTGAATCTAGGAGGCCCTGGGTCTGCTGTTTATTCAACCTGCACTCAGGAAGTAGGCTAAGCTTGGGAAGCATCCACCTTCATCAGTCTATGCTGATATCCAGTGGCTTCTACACAGCCCCTAGCAAGACTCCTTTAGAGTCGTGCTCCTACGGTTCCATTTACAAGAAGGTGAGCTCAGGTTTTTACTATCACTTTAAATCTTGACTTTCAGGCCATCTGGAAACTTCAGAGAAGCAATATGTTTTAAACATCACGTGGTCCATACCTCTGTATTTTACAGACAGGGAAATACAACTGAGAGGGGGAGTGATTTGCTCAAGGTCACATAGTTAGTGTACAGAAGTGCCTGGGCTACAATCCAGGTGTCCTAACTCCCCATTCAGTGTTCTCTGAAGTACCCCAGAAAGTGAGATTTTGTTGCCTCACCAGCCCAGTCTCTTGCTTAGATCTATGCAAACAAAGCATGTTGTAATGATTTTGAGGAACTATTGAGAGTCCTGAATACACTGCAGTGTGGAAATGAAGTCTAGAGTATATTGATAAAGTTGCCACTTTTGTTTTTTCACTAAGGATTTGCCTCTGGAACCCTCTCAAGGAGTTAAAATTCTCTACAGTTGTCAGTAATTGCGTGTATGCATAAACAAGCAGTACAATTCAATAGAGGAGTTAAATATGTGATTAAGAGATATCTTGAAATCAATGGGAAATTGTCTTAGCTTAGCATAAAGAAGGGTGTTTTTTGTTGTTGTCGAAAGAGGCTTGTTTTCCTTAAGTCTTTTGATGCTTTATTAGTTGCGATAAGGATGGTTAAAAATGATATTTTCCTCCTAGGAATGGCATGGATTTAGAAAATTTCAGCTTGCCCAAAGCACAGTGAGTTTAAGAATATTACATACAAAATTGAGATCCATATTTTTTTCTCCTCATAACCTTGATATGAATTCCAAGTCCAGTAAAGCCTAGTTCACTGGGATGTTACTAGTGTATGTCCCTGGAAAAATCTCAAAGACACTACGCCTTGTGAATAAAAAAGAAAGCAAATAGAGAGTAGACCTTTAGGAAATCACACATTTCTTAAGCCGGGCATGGGAGAACAGTTCTCAAACTTCAGCCCAGGGCTTGTGAAAACACAGATTGCTGGGCCCCTCTCCTAGAGTTTCTTTTATTTTTAGCTGCATTGGGTCTTCGTTGTTACGTGCAGGCTTCCTGCGGGCTTCTCATCGCAGTGGCTTTTCTTGTTGCAGAGCATGGGCTCTAGGTGCGCGGATTTCAGTAGTTGTGGCTCACGGGCTCTAGAGCTCAGGCTCAGTAATTATGGCACACAGGCTTAGCTGCTCCATGGCATGTGGGATTTTCCCAGACCAGGGATCGAACCCGTGTCCCGTACATTGGCAGGCGGATTCTTAACCACTGAGCCACCAGGGAAGTCCCTCTCCTAGAGTTTCTGATCTAGCAAGTTCTCAGGTGATGCTGATGCTGCTGGTCCAAGGGCCACACTGAGAATCACTAGTTAAAAAAAAAACAAAAACAAAAAAATCCAAAACTTCCCCTTTACAGCATCCGTAGAGAATCACACTGTTCTGAGAGAGCTGATGAAAGTATAGGGCCTAGAGTCAAAGGAATGTGGCCTCAGTGAGCAGTGAACCCAGGTTCATGACCTAGACCACAAACCCAAGCAGTGGATTACAAGCAGGGACCACAGTTTGAGAACAACTGGTATAGAGACTGCAGAGGCAAAAATCTCCTCAGGGAGCTCCTAGCCTAGCAAAGGGCATGAGTATGGAAACAGATGGTTTATAATACAGTGTGATAAGGAGATAACATTGGGTATAGAATTTAGGTATGGACTATATTATGAAGGTAGCATGAAAAAATCATAGCTACTCTTGAGTTGTTTTTTTTTTTTTGTATATTGCAGTATATATCATCTAAACTGCGTTAAGTATTTTACATGGACAAGCTCATTCAGTCCTCAACAATCCTAAGGTAGGCATTATTATGACCATTTTAGAGATGAAGAGACTGAGCCCAGAGAGGTTAAGTAACTTGCTCAAGGTCAGACAGATTGTAAGGAGCAGAGGTAGGTTTAGAATTCAAATCCAGTCCTGTGCTCTTATCCACTATACTACATTCTCAGAAGAGTGAGATCAATTCTTTTGGGTTGAGAAAGAGGGGTGGAGAGAGAGAGAGAAAGAGCAAGGGGGAGGAGGAGAAAGAGAGGGGGGAGGGAAGAAAGAGGGAGAGAGGTGATCAGGGAAGGGTTTCTAAAGATGACATTTGAGCTAGGTATTGGTGAAAAATAGAAAATAGGAAACATTTGTGTTGGGGGGCATTCCAGATATAAGCTGTGATCACTGGCCAAGTGTTCCTTAATTGGGGTTAACAGGGGCAGAAGATAAGGGTGGAGGTGATGGAGAAAAATAAACCCCATTTCGAAAGGTCTAGTACAGCCTGGCAAGGAGAGTGGTTCCTTGGTGCCACCAAAGAGAACAACACAAAAATACCTGGGGCAGGGTCAAGGTACTACTGAGTTGGAAGGCACTACCAGATTCGAGCAGTCACCTGCATACTCTCTGGAGTCAGACAGTCTAATTTGCTTCTCTGCCTTTATAAGCTATGAGGCCTTGGTCAATTTCCCCAACCACTTTGGGTGTTCATTCTTCCTCGCTTACCACTTACTCATTTACTGGTAACAGCACCTTCCCAGAGAGCTATGGTGATGCTTAAGTGAGGCAATACACATAAAATAATCTCCACAGTGCCTGGCAAACAGTAAATGCTTAATAAATCGTAGTTGTAATTTTATAAAACAGTAATTCCTAACTTACCACATGCCAGGCATCATTCTAATACAATGATTTGCAAAGTGTCGTTCCCCAGACCAGTGGCATCAGAATTATCTGGAAACTTGTTAGAAGGGCACGTCTCCAGCCCCATCCCAGAGCTACTGAATCAGGAAGTCAGGGGGTGAGAACCAGCACTCTGTTTTAACAAGCTCTTCCAGGTGATTGAGATGACCACAAAAGACTGAGAATCATTGTTTTAAGCATTTCACGTTAATTGACTTCATTTATTCCCCATGACAACCCAATGAGGTAGATACTATTATTATCTCCATTTTATAGATGAAGAATCTGAGGCACTAAAAGGTAAGTAAGTGACCAAGGTCATACAGCCAGTAAGAAATGGAAACAAGAGTTTTAACCCCATTTTTAAAATTTTCAAAATTTCAAAAATTTCTTGGGACTAGCCTTTCTACCTCTTTTCACTTCCTCCCCTTTTCTGATATCATAGCCTGTTCCCAGCTATCCTCATGCCTTTAGTGTTCTGCACCAAAAAGAAGTCACAACCTATTGCTTTATCTATACCCTTTTGGACCCACTTGGTCTTGAACATACATAATGCTGTGCATGAGGCTGGTCAGTGGTGAAAGGGCAGGTGTTGCACCGGCCATGCCACTGGAGTGATTCTCTGTGTATTGCTTGCTGAGGTAGAGAAGTCTGATATAGAAAACACCATTGTCAGCAGTGTCAACTTAGATTACAAAGGACAGTGACTGTTTGGGGAACCATGAGACAAATTATTTTGACATGCTCTAACAATTTAAATACCTTTCATTTTATTTTGCAAGTAAAAAACATTTGAATTTCATGACTTGACCACACCACGAAACCATCTCTGGGCAGAAAGTGCAATCCCAAGTGACCTTGAGTGATCAGAGTTTTACCAGTATGCTCTTAATCAGCAAGCATATTAAGGTCTGAATAGCATGAACTCTGCAGCTTGAAATGGTAATTGTGCCTGTTCTCCTTTCCTTAGCAAGCATCCCTAACCTTCTTTGTTTCTTAGCCACTTTGATGGATTCTTTTCAGGGCTGGCCAATATATCACTAAAAAACACAGAACAAGCACTTTGAGCCAGATCTGAGGATTCTGATCATTTAGACCCCTACTAAAAGCTGGTTCCTCTTGAACAATTATAACAAATACTCTGCTAATTTTGACTCAAATAGTCAGGTGGCAACCACACCTGATCTCTATACAAAGGGACAAGGGAAAACCTAATGATCTTCAGGGAGTGGATATTTTGTCAAAGTTTCTTGCTGATTATGACCTACATGGAAAGTTAAAATGTGTAAATGTGTAGGAAAATATCTTATATTGTCATAGAACTACAAAAGAAGATGGGGATTATGGTTAAATAAAAACAATTCCCAAAGATTCACATTATATTCTAAAATGTATTTTTGTACCTTAAATAAATATTTCAAAATATCCTACAAGCTCCCTCATGACAGATTTTTAGAGAGGTGTGGTAATCATTAGTTCTTGTCATAAATACACTTTTTATTGAGGGGAAATTCATGTAACACAAAATTAATCATTTTAAAGTGAATAATTCAGCGGCATTTAGTACATTCTGGTGTTGTGCAACCATGACCTCTATCTAATTTGAAAACATTTTAATCACCTCAAAAGGAATCCCGTACCAATTAAGTCATTATCCTCCATCCAACCTATCCCCCAGCTCCAGACAACAACTGATCTGCTTTCTATCTCTTATGGATTTACTTGTCCTGGATATTTCATAGAAATGGAATAATACAACACATGACCTTTTGTGTCTGGCTTATTTCACTTAGCATGTTTTCAAGATTCATCCACATTGCAGCATGTATCAGTATTTCATTCCATTTTATGGCTCAATAATATTTCATTATATGTATTTACCGGAATTTGTTTATCCATCAGTTGATGGATATTTTGGCTACTGTGAATTGTGCTCCTATGAATACATGTGTACAGTATTTGAACACCTGTTTTCAATTCTTTGGAGTACAAAATGTAAGAGTGGAATTGCTCAGTGATGTCGTACTTCTATATTTAACTTCTTGAGGAACAACAGTAGCTGAACCATTTTATATTCCCACCTGCAACATATGAAGGTTCCAATTTCTCCACATCTTTGCCAACACTAGTTATTTTCTATTTTAAAAAAATTTAGCCATTTTAGTGGGTGTGAAGTAATAACTCATTGTGTTTTGATTTGCATTAGTGACTAATGATACTGAGTATCTTTTCATGTTTTTGTTAGCCATTTGTATGTCTTCTTTAGAAACATGTCTATTGAAGTCCTTAGCCCATTTTTGAACTGGGTTGTCTTTTTATTGTTGAGTTTTAAGAGTTGTTTATATATTCTAGATACTAGACTCATCAGATACGTGATTGCAAATATTTTTTCTCATTCTATAGATTGTCTTATGATCATAATACTTTTGTTCTCCTCTTTTCAATAATATTACAGGACTACACTTCTCTATAACTCCTTGATGTGAGAAGAAGTGATATGCATCACTTCTAGGTGGAAGGTCTAGGAGCTAGTGTGCTGACTTATGTAACCCCAAGTGAGTGCCCCAGCAATGAGTAACACTCTAGATCATGACTTCTCTGTCAGCTTGAGTTCTGGAATGAGGATGACATTGAGCAGAGTGTACCAGTTGACTCAAAATGAACATGTATCATAAGCAAAAAACAAACTTTAGTTGTTTTAAGTCATGGAGGTTTGGGGGTTTTTTGTTACTGAAGCATAATAGCCTTGCCTGACTGATACAAAGGGTCAAATAAGTCACTAACTGACTTATCATCAGTAGTAGTTATTACACTGCACAATGCTCCCTACAAATGAAAGCATGGTGAAGAAGAGAAGTGGATTGTATCCCAACTGGGCAACCTGCCTTCATGCTATCTCTACTCCTGGAATTGGTGATATTCTTTAAGAAAACATAAATCTGATCATGCTATTATCCTGCTCAAAATTCTTTTGTGACATCTTATTCCTCTAAAATTATTAATGTGGTTCAAAATATTTAGCACAATCAACAAAACTGTTTATGACATCACCTCTACCTAACTCTTAAGCCTAATTTTATGTCAGTCAGACTATTTCGACTTATTTTTTGTAAATACACATTTTCTAAAAAATCATCTATTCTGTCTAAAATTTTAATTTTCCTCCCAACTGCTTCCATCCTGATACTTTTGCATTTGTTATTCCCTTTCCTTGGGATATTCTTCATCACTACTTTCACCAAGTCCCCACTTCCCTGCCTGCTGACTCAACTTCAACCCATCTATTAGGTATGAGTGTAATTTCTCAGGGAGATCTTGCTTGATCCCTCACTGCCATTTCAATATTCTTCACCTGTGCTCTCATAGCACCCAGTACTTCATCACTTATTATATGATCGTTATATTGCAATGAATCTAATTATTTAATAAGTCTTTTCCCAGTAGAATACAATCTCCCTGAGGGCAGAGACCTTGCTTGTATTATTCAACATTGTGCTTATATTGCTTTGAACAGTGTCTGACACATAGTAGGAAGAATTACTGAATTAATCTATTGGCCTTATGTCTTTTGCAAATGAGTCAGGAACCAAGGCTGAGCTAGGGCTCAATTTCAGTATATAGTTGGCATTATGCTACCTTTACTACCTTTCATGAATCAACTTTGTAGACTGAAGTCACAATTCACCTTTGGTTCTAAGCATTTCTGAGTTTGTCAAAAGGCCTCATCTTTGTGAGTAATTGGACTTTGAGCTTTCTGATATTGACAGGCTCTTTTTTGTTTGTTTGTTTTAACATCTTTATTGGAGTATAATTGCTTTACAATGGTGTGTTAGTTTCTCTGTATAACACAGTGAACCAGCTATACATATACATATAACCCCATATCTCCTCCCTCTTGTGTCTCCCTCCCACTCTCCCTATCACACCCCTCTAGGTGGTCACAAAGCACCGAGCTGATCTCCCTGTGCTATGCGGCTGCTTCCCACTAGCTATCTATTTTACATTTGGTAGTATATATTTGTCCATGCCACTCTCTCACTTTTTCCCAGCTTACCCTTCCCGCTCCCTGTGTCCTCAAGTCCATTCTCTACACCTGTGTCTTTATTCCTGTCCTGCCCCTAAGTTCTTCAGAACCTTATTTATTTATTTATTTATTTATTTAGATTCCTGGGCTTTTGTTTGTTGGAAGATTTTAAATCACAGTCTCAATGTCAGTGCTTGTGTTTATATTTTCTATTTCTTCCTGGTTCAGTCTCAGAACGTTGTACTTTTCTAAGAATTTGTCCACCTCTTCCAGGTTGTCCATTATATTGGCATACAGTTGCCTGTAGTAATCTCTCATTATCCTTTGTATTTCTGCAGTGTCACTTGTTACTTCTTCTTTTTCATTTCTAATTCTATTGATTTGAGTCTTATCCCTTTTTTTTTCATGATGAGTCTGGCTAATGGTTTATCAATTTTGTTTATCTTCTCAAAGAACCAGCTTTTAGTTTTACTGATCTTTGTTGTCATTTCCTTCATTTGTTTTTCATTTATTTCTGATTTGATCTTTATGATTTCTTTCCTTCTGCTAACTTTGGGGTTTTCTTTTTCTTCTTTTTAAAATTGCTTTAGGTGTAAGGTTAGGTTGCTTATTTGAGATGTTTCTTGTTTCTTGAGGTAGGATTGTATTGCTGTAAACTTCCCTCTTAGAACTGCTTTTGCTGCATCCCATAGGTTTTGTGTCATCATGATTTCATTGTCATTTGTTTCTAGGTACTTTTTGATTTCCTCTTTGATTTCTTCAGTGATCTCTTGGCTATTTAGTAGTTTATTGTTTAGCCTCCATGTGTTTGTATTTTTTACAGATTTTTTCCTGTAATTGATATCTATTCTTATAGTGTTGTGTTCGGAAAACATATTCGATACAATTTCAATTTTCTTAAATTTACCAAGGCTTGATTTGTGACCCAAGATACGATCAGTTCTGGAGAATGTTCCATGACCACTTGAGAAGAATGTGTATTCTGTTGTTTTTGGATGGAATACTCTTTAAATATCAATTAAGTCCATCTTGTTTAATGTGTCATTTAAAGCTTGTGTTTCCTTTTTAATTTTCATTTTGGATGATCTGTCCATTGGTGAAAGTGGGGTGTTAAAGTCCCCTACTATGATTGTGTTACTGTCAATTTCCCCTTTTATGGCTGTTAGCATTTGCTTTATGTATTGAGGTGCTCCTATGTTGGGTGCATAAATATTTACAATTGTTACATCTTCTTCTTGGATTGATCCCTTGATCATTATGTAGAGTCCTTCTTTGTCTCTTGTAATAGACTTTATTTTAAAGTGTATTTTGTCTGATATGAATACTGCTACTCCAGGTTTCTTTTGATTTCCATTTGCATGGAATATCTTTTTCCATCCCCTTACTTTCAGTCTGTATGTGTCCCTAGGTCTGAAGTGGGTCTCTTGTAGACAGCATATATACGGGTCTTGTTTTTGTATCCATTCAGCTAGTCTATGTCTTTTGGTTGGAGCATTTACTCTGTTTACATTTAAGGTAATTATCGATATGTATATTCCTATTACCATTTTCTTAATTGTTTTGGGTTTGTTATTGTAGGTCTTTTTCTTCTCTTGTTTCCTGCCTAGAGAAGTTCCTTTAGCATTTGTTGTAAAGCTGGTTTGGTGGTGCTGAATTCTCTTTAGCTTTTGCTTGTCTGTAAAGGTTTTAATTTCTCCATCAAATCTAAATGAGATTCTTGCTGGGTAGAGTAATCTTGGTTGTAGGTTTTTCCCTTTCATTACTTTAAATATGTCCTGCCACTCCCTTCTGGCTTGCAGAGTTTCTGCTGAAAGATAAGCTGTTAACCTTATGGGGATTCTTTTGTATGTTATTTGTTGTTTTCCCCTTGCTGCTTTTAATATTTTTTCTTTCTTTTTAATTTTTGGTAGTTTGATTAATATGTGTCTTGGTGTGTTTATCCTTGGCTTTATCCTGTATGGGACTCCCTGAGCATCCTGGACTTGATTAACTATTTCCCTTCCCATATTAAGTAAGTTTTCAACTATAATCTCTTTAAATATTTTCTCAGTCCCTTTCTTTTTCTCTTTTTTTTCTGGGACCCCTATAATTCAAATATTGGTGCATTTAATGTTGTCCCAGAGGTCTTGGAGACTGTCCTCAATCCTTTTCATTCTTTTTTCTTTATTCTGTTCTGTGGTAGTTATTTCCATTATTTTGTCTTCCAGGTCACTTATCCATTCTTCTGCCTCAGTTATTCTGCTATTGCTTCCTTCTGGAGAATTTTAAATTTCATTTATAGTGTTGTTCATCATTGTTTGTTTGCTCTTTAGCTCTTCTAGGTTCTTGTTAAACGTTTCTTGTATTTTCTCCATTCTATTTCCAAGATTTTGGATCATCTTTACCATTATTACTCTGAATTCTTTTTCATGTAGACTGCCTATTTCCTCTTAATTTTTTTGGTCTGGTAGGTTTTTACTTTGCTCCTTCATCTGCTGTTTGTTTCTCTGTCTTCTCATTTTGCTTAACTTACTGTGTTTTGGGTCTCCTTTTTGCAGGCTGCAGGTTCATAGTTCCCATTGTTTTTGGTGTCTGTCCCCAGTGGGTAAGGTTGGTTCAGTGGGTTTTGTAGGCTTCCTTGTGGAGGGGACTGGTGCCTGTGTTCTGGTGGATGAGGCTGGATCTTTTCATTCTGGTGGGCAGAACCACATTCGGTGGTGTGTTTTTCAGTGTCTGGGACCTTATTATGATTTTAGGCAGTGTTTCTGCTAGTGGGTGGGGTTGTTTGGCATAGAGTGTGCAGCACTGTAGCCTGCTGGTTGTTGAATGGAGCTGGGTCCTAGCATTGAGATGGAGATCTCCAGGAGTGTTTTCACCATTTGATATTATGTGGAGCTGGGAGGTCTCTAGTGGACCAATGTCCTGAACTTGGCTCTCCTACCTCAGAGGCACAGGCCTGACACCTGGCTGGAGCACCAAGACCCTGTCTGCCACACAGCTCAGAAGAAAAGGGAGGAAAAAAGAAAGAAAGAAAGAAAGAAAGAAAGAAAGAAAGAAAGAAAGAAAGAAAAGAAAAGCAAGTTATTAAAATAAATAATTATAAAAATTAAAAAAAAATTAAAGCAATTAGAAAAAAGAAAGAGGGCTTCCCTGGTGGCGCAGTGTTTGAGAGTCCACCTGCCAATGCAGGGGACATGGGCTCATGCCCCGGTCCGGGAAGATCCCACATGCCCCAGAGGAGCTGGGCCCATGAGCCATGGTCACTGAGCCTGAGTGTCCGGAGCCTGTGCTCCACAGCGGGAGAGGCCACAACAATGAGAGGCCCGTGTACTGCAAAAATAAATAAATAAATAAATAAATAAATAAATAAATAAATAAATAAATAAGAAGAGAGCAACCAAACCAGAGCACAAGTCCAACAATGATAAGTGCTAAAAACTATACTAAAGAAACAAACAAAAAAGCCGACAGACGGAACCCTAGGACAAATGGTAAAAACAAAGCTATAGAGACAAAATTACACAAAGAAACATACACATACACACTCACAAAAGGAGAAAAAGGAAAAAATATATATATATATTGTTGCTCCCAAAGTCCACTGCCTCAATTTTGGGATGATTTATTTTCTATTCAGGTATTCCACAGATGCAGGGTACATCAAGCTGATTGTGGAGATTTGATCTGCTGCTCCTGAGGCTGCTGGAAGATATTTCCCTTTCTCTTCTTTGTTTGCAAAGCTCCTGGGATTCAGCTTTGGATTTGGCCCCGCCTTTGGGTGTAGGTCACCTCAGGGCATCTGTTCTTTGCTCAGACAGGACGGGGTTAAAGTAGCAGCTGATTAGGGGGCTCTGGCTCGCTCAGGCCGGGAGGAGGGAAGGTTATGGAATCTGGGGCGAGCCTGTGGTGTCAGAGGCTGGCGTGACATTGCAATAGCCTGAGGTGCGCCATGCGTTCTCACGAGGAGTTGTCCCTGGATCACGGGACCCTGGCCTTGGCGGGCTGCATAGGCTCCCGGGAGGGGAGGTGTGGATTGTGACCTGTGCTTGCACACAGGCTTCTTGGTGGCTGCAGCAGCAGCCTTAGCGTTTCATGCCCGTCTCTGGTGTTCACACTGATAGCCCCAGCTCACACCTGTCTCTGGAGCTCCTTTAGGCGGTGCTCTGAATCCCCTCTCCTTGCTCACCCTGACACAATGGCCTCTTGCCTCTTAGGCAGGTCCAGACTTTTTCCCGGACTCCCTCCTGGCTAGCCGTGGCACACTAGCCTCCTTCAGGCTGTGTTCACGTGGCCAACCCCAGTCCTCTCCCTGGGATCTGACCTCCGAAGCCCGAGCCTCAGCTCCCAGCCCCCGCTAACCCCGGCGGGTGAGCAGACAAGCCTCTGGGACTGGTGAGTGCTGGTCAGCACCGATCCTCTGTGTGGGAATCTCTCCTCTTTGCACTCTGCACTCCTACTGCTGTGCTCTTTCCCATGGCTCCAAAGCTTCCCCCCGCCACACCCTGTCTCTGCCAGTGAAGGAGCTTCCTAGTGTGTGGAAACTGTTCCTCCTTCACAGCTCCCTCCCAGTGGTGCATGTCCAATCCCTATTCTTTTGTCTCTGTTTTTGCTTTTTTTCTTTTGTCCTACGCAGGTACGTGAGGAGTTTCTTGCCTTTTGGGAAGTCTGAGGTCTTCTACTTGCATTCAGTAGGTGTTCTATAGGAGTTGTTCCACATGTAGATGTATTTCTGATGTATTTGTGGGGAGGAAGGTGATCTCCACGTCTTACTCTTCCACCATCTTGAAGGTCTCCTGTTTTTGTTTTTGTTTTTTTACATGCCACTTCCGAGAAATAGAGCACAGAGTTGCCTTGTTAGTCTGGGGCAGCTCAAGCATGCTTAAATCCCTGAGTTTTTATGAATATGGCTATGACTACAGATCAGGGATATAGTCTACCATAATAGTCCTTATGCGTGCTTTTAACAGCAAATACACCATTCTGGTTGCACTTATTTTGGGTTTATTACTATTTCACTTACATCTTTTATATAAGAGAACACATAAAAATACAGGTAATAGAAAGTGTTCTGAGTTTTTCCCTCCTTAAAACAGTGAATCAAACAAAACTTTCAATCTTGTTGATTGCCAAGCTAGACTATGTTATTTTTATTCCACATTCATAAGCATTTATTGAGCAGCCTAGCACTTAATCCTCTTCTAGGTGAAAATAGTATAAGACTAGTATAAGACAAGTATGGTCCTTGTCTTCCACAAGTTCACCACTTGGAAAAAGTAATCAGGTGCAACTTTCTCAGTAAATACTTTCATACCTTACATCCCCATAAGTCCCTCAGCCATCAATATAGATTGACAATCTGCTCTTACACTAGAGTCCAGTGATTGATGGATGCACATGTATAATTTAAAAATGCTGTCTGTTTAAAGCCAACAGATATAGAAACCCATCTATTCAGAGACTACACCATAAAACAGAAAATAAAGCAGCAAGAACCTGGATGGATGTATAGACTAGCCATTTATCCCAGTTTTCCACAGTGACTTACCACTGCTGATGCCAGCATGGTATGAGGAATCTAACAAGTGTGAGTCACTCATCTTTGTCAATCTCATGCATGTTTCTCTGAACTCCTGTCCCACCCACACTCTATTCCCTCAATTGTTATAGAAACTATGGTCACTGGTCTGCGTCCTCACCAAGTACAAGTAAAAGGGGCAAAAGAACCCTGTTGCATTCTTATTGTTTAGAGTGAGGGTAGTCAATCTCAAGTCAATTCCCAATGTGTAACAACTCTCAGCAAGACAAGGCCTGTATGTTTTCCAAGGCAGAGGATGGCTTTTTTTTTTTCTTTTTTTCCTATAAAGGGACACATATTAAATATTTTTATCTTGTAGGCTACATATCAATAAATGTGGTTGTGCTTGAATAAAACTTTATTTACAAAATGAGATGATGGCTGGATTTAGTCCATTGGCCATAGTTTGAGGACCCCCTGGAATTAGTCAGGGGGTTGTCATTCAATTGCAGCACACAGCCTGTGAGGACATACAGTACAGTCTTCCTCTACCCTGAGAAATGTTCTAGGAACAACAATTTCTGAAATTGTTGAGTTATCCTCACTCTCTCTGCAAAATTGCATTTAATCTACAAAAATCTTCATAAGCCCCAAATTCTATAATGCAGTTTGAATGGGTCACAGAATTCGTTTTAAGATGAGAGCTGAGTCGATTAATATTTGACAAAGGAGTCAAGAATACTTAATGGAGGAAAAAAAAATAGTCTCTTCAATAAATGGTGCTGGGAAAACTGGATATTCTCATGTAAAAGAATAAAACCCCTACCTTACACCACTCACAAAAATTAACTCCAAATAGATTAAACCTGAAATATAAGACTGAAAAACACAAAACTCCTAAAAAAAAAAGATAAGAAAAAAGCTCCTTGACGTAGGTCTTGGCAATTATTTTTTGGACATGATACCTATAAGCACAAGCAACAAAATAGAAAATAAACAAGTGAGACTATATCAAACTAAAAATCTTCTATACAGCAAAAGAAATGACCAACAAAATGAAAAGGCAACCAACTGAATGGAAGGAGATATTTGCAAATGATATATCCATTAAGGGGTTGATATCCAAAATACATAAAGAACTCACACAACTCAATTTCCAAAACAAAAACCTGATTAAAAAGTGTGCAAAGGACCTGAATAACGTTTTTTTCAAATAAGACATACAGTTGGCCACAGGCACATGAAAAGATGATCGACATCACTATTCATCAGGGAAATGCAAATGAAAACCACAATGAGATATTACCTCACATCTGTCAGAATGGCTATTATCAAAAAGACAAGAAATAACAAGTGTTGGCAAAGATGTGGAGAAAAAGGAACATTTGTGCGCTGTTGGGGGGATTGTATTGGGTTGGCCAAAAAGTTTGGGTTTTCCATAACATCTTACAGAAAAACATGAATGAACTTTTTGGCCAACCCAATAAATTGGTTCAGCCACTATGGAAAACAGTATGGAGTTTCCTCAAAAAATTAAAAATAGAACAATCGTATGATCCAGCAATTCCACTTTAGGTATGTCTGAAGGAAACAAAAACACTATGTGGAAAGATATCTGCACCACCATACTCACAGCATTATTTACACTATCCAAGACATAGAAACAACCTAAGTGTTCATCAGTGGATGAATGGTAAATGCAATATTGCTCAGCCATTAAAAATGAAGAAATCAGGCTTCCCTGGTGGTGCAGTGGTTGAGAGTCCACCTACCGGTGCAGGGGACACGGGTTCATGTCCCAGTCTAGGAAGATCCCACATGCCGTGGAATGGCTGGGCCTGTGAGCCATGGCCGCTGAGCCTGCGCATCCAGAGCCTGTGCTCCGCAACAGGAGAGGCCACAACAGTGAGAGGCCCACGTACCACAAAAAGAAAAAAAGAAGAAGAAATCTTGTCATTTGTGACAACATGGATGGAACTTGAGGGTATTATGCTAAGTGAAATAAGTCAGAGAATGACAAATACTGTATGATCTCATATGTGGAATCTTTAAAAAAAAAAAGAGGAAGAAAAAAAGGAAACTCATAGAAAAAGAGACCAGACTTGTGGGTTATCAGAAATGGGGGTGGTAGGAGGGTAGGGGAATTGGATGAAGGCAGTCAAAAGGTACAAACTTCCAGTTAAAAGATAAATAAGCCCTGGCAATGTGATGTACAGCATGGTGACTATAGTTAACACTGCTATATGGTATATATGAAAGTTTTTGTTTTTGTTTTTGTTTTTTGTGGTACATGGGCCTCTCACTGTTGTGGCCTCTCCTGTTGTGGAGCACAGGTTCTGGATGCACAGGCTCAGCAGCCATGGCTCACAGGCCCAGCCGCTCCATGGCATGTGGGATCCTCCCGGACTGGGGCGCGAACCTGTGTCCCCTGCACCGGCAGGTGGACTCTCAACCACTGTGACACCAGGGAATCCCTATGAAAGTTTTTAAGATAATAAATCCTAAGAGTTCTCATCACAAGAAGAAAAAACCTTTTTTTCTTTTTAAAAATTTTATATCTATATGAGATAATGGATGTTAACTAAACACTGTAGTAATCATTTTACAATATATGTAAGTCAGATCATGATGCAGTATACCTTAAACTTATACAGTGCTGTATCTCAATTATATCTGAATAAAAATGGGGAAAAAAGATTAGAGTTTTCTACTTACTAAGTAAAAGTAAGCGAGGTAAAGAGGGAGACAATAAGTATCATAGGCAGAGGAAAAGCTGTGTGCAAAGATCAGGATTTGAGAAAGAACATAGCATCCATTGTAGACACTATTTATTGCCACATCAACATCCATTTAGCCTTTTCTTACTCTGAATATGATTTCAATTTTGCTCAGATATCCGAATCCATCTCTGGATACACAGGATAATTTGATTAGTTTAAGCTAATTAGCGTGTGGCATTTCCTTGGTGACTATTATTTGTTCAGCCCAATAAAACTTAAAGGGAGAGACCTAATCCATGCTTCAAGGAGAGATTTTCCTCTCTCTTTCCTGTTGGATGTAATCAAAAAAAGCTTTAACCCTTATTTCCATTGGTAATCCTCTTGCTACACCAGCCTTAACATGAAACCAAACTTTGGAGAGCTTAGCACAAACAGAAATAAATTCAAGTATTTCATAATAATAATTGAGTAACAAATGATTTTTATCCTATCTAGAGCATGCCATTCTTTGTACCTCTAGTTTTGAGTTAATATTCTCATTACTTGAGCTAGTGTGAGTCAGTGTTTTCTACCTAAAGTCAAAGGTATCCTGACTGAGAGTATTTGACAGGGTGAAAGAAATTCAGCATAACAAGACTATGGAATAGAAGAAGATAAAGCTGGAGAAGTAGGCAGAGGCAAAGTCTTGGGGACCTTATCTCTGCTGGCAACACACACTAAGCTCAGGGAGTCCAAATAGAAAGAGTTCTTCTACCAAATAGGCAGTCAATGAGGAATAGAAAGATAAAGCAGGCTTATGACATTTAGAACTTCATTCTTATAAACACCATAGTTCAGTCACTTTTCTGTGGTTTAATTAGCTCCATTTTATTTTATTTTTATTCCACATCAGAGATAAGTTATATAGTTTGTGAGGGTTGAGAAAATGTCTTTTGAGTACAGTAGGGGATATGGAAATAATATTGGAGGGGTTGATGCTGTTTAGTGGTGAGAGTCAAACCCTAAAAGACTTTTACAAAACTTAGTCCACAATGCAAAAAAAATGTAATAAGATAGGGAGAACTGATCTAAGAGATCCAAACTTTCCCATTACATAAAGAACAGATTAAATAAAATGAAAAACAAAAGTTTAGAAGAAAACTTTGAGCTGAAAAGGGTCAATATAATACAAATGAAATGAGGCAAGCAAGATCAGACATTTCCTGACTGAATTTTTTTATTGATAAATTTACAGTTTAACAATAAGACTTATGAAGAGCTATGTAAAACATTACTGTATTTACACTAGTGATAGTGTCAGGAGAAGGGAAAGAATCAAGAAATAACATTTCACTCCCCCTTGCAAGAACACCAGAATCATAACTAGCTGCTGGACAATCTTCAACAGGAAGACACTGGAACTCACCACAAAAGATACCCCACATCCAAAGACAAAGGAGAAGTCACAATGAGATGATAGGAGGGGCACAATCACAGTAAAATCAAATCCCATAACTGGTGAGTGGGTGACTCACAGACTGGCAAACACTTATACCACAGAAGTCCACCCACTGGAGTGCAGGATCTGAGCCCCATGTCAGGCTTCCCAACCTGGGGGTCTGGCAATGGGAGGAGGAATTCCTAGAGAATCAGACTTTGAAGTGGGAGTTGATTGTAGGACTTCAACAGGACTGGGGGAAACAGAGACTCCACTCTCTGAGGGCACAAACAAAGTAGTGTGCACATCAGAACCCAGGGGAAGGAGCAGTGACCCCAGGGGAGACTGAATCAGACCTTCCTGCTAGTGTTGGACGGTCCCCTGCAGAGGCGGGGGTGGCTCTGTTTCACTGTGTGGACAAGGACACTGGCAGCAGAAGATCTGGAGAGTATTCCTTGGTGTGAGCCCTCCCAGAGTCTGTCATTAGGTCCATCAAAGAGTCCAGGTAGGCTCCAGTGTTGGGTTGCCTCAGGCCAAACAACCAACAGGGAGGGAACCCAGCCCCAACCATCAACAGTCAAGTGGATTTAAGTTTTACTAAGCTCTGCCCACCAGAGCAATAGTCAACTCTACCCATCACCAGTCCCTCCCGTCAAGCCTCGTAGATAGCCTCATCCACCAGAGGGCAGACAGCAGAAGCAAGAAGAACTACAGTCCTGCAGCTTGTGGAACAAAAACCACATTCAATGAAAGATAGACAAGATGAAAAGGCAGAGGGCTATATACCAGATGAAGCAACAAGATAAAACCCCAGAAAAACAACTAAATGAAGTGGAGATAGGCAACCTTCCAGAAAAACAATTCAGAATAATGATAGTGAAGATGATCCAGGACATAGAAAAAAGGAAGGAAGCAAAGATCGAGAATATGCAAGGAATGTTAAACAAAACCTAGAAGAATTAAAGAACAAACAAACAGAGATGAACAATACAATAACTGAAATGAAAACTACACTAGAAGGAATCAGTAGCAGAATAACTGAGGCAGAAGAACGGATAAGTGACCTGGAAGACAGAATGGTGGAATTCACTGATGCAGAACAGAATAAAGAAAAAAGAATGAAAAGAAATGAAGATAGCCTAAGAGACCTCTGGGACAACATTAAATGCAACAACATTCGCATTATAGGGGTCCCAGAAGGAAAAGAGAGAGAGAGGTACCAGAGAAAATATTTGAAGAGATTATAGTTGAAAACTTCCCCAACATGGGAAAGGAAATAGCCACCCAAGTCCAGGAAGCTCAGTGAGTCCCATACAGGATAAACCCAAGGAGAAACACGCTAAGACACATAATAATCAAATTGGCAAAAATTAAAGACCAAGAAAAATTATTGAAATCAGCAAGGGAAAAATGACAAATAACATACAAGGGAACTCCCATAAGGTTAACAGCTAGTTTCTCAGCAGAAACTCTACAAGCCAGCAGGGAGTGGCATGATATGCTTAAAGGGATGAAAGGGAAGAACCTACAACCAAGATTACTCTATTTGGCAAGGATCTCATGCCAATTCAATGGAGAAATCAAAAGCTTTACAGTAAAAAAAAAATAAAAAATAAAAATAAATAAATAAATAAAAATAAAATTAAAATTAAAAAATTTTAAAAAAAATTTTTAAAAAGCTTTACAGACAAGCAAAAGCTAAGAGAATTCAGCACCACCAAACCAGCTCTACAACAAATGCTAAAGGAACTTCTCTAAGTGGGAAAAACAAGACAAGAAAAGGACCTACAAAAACAAACCCAAAATAATTAAGAAAATGGTAACAGGAACATACATATCGATAATTAGCTTAAATTTGAATGGATTATAGTCTGCAACCAAAAGACACAGGCTTGCTGAATGGATACAAAAACAAGACCCATATATATGCTGTCTACGAGACCCACTTCAGACCTAGGGACACTAAAGACTGAAAGTGAGGAGATGGAAAACAGTATTCCATGCAAATGGAAGTCAAAGGAAAGCTAGAATAGCAATTCTCATATCAGACAAAATAGACTTTAAAATAAAAAATGTTACAAGAGACAAGGAAGGACACTACATAATGATCAAGGGATCAATCCAAGAAGAAGATATAACAATTGTAAATATATATGCACTCAACATAGGAGCACCTCAATACCTAAGCCAACTGCTAACAGCTATAAAAGAGGAAATTGACAGTAACACAATAATAGTGGGGGACTTTAACACCTCATTTACCCCAAGGACAGATCATCCAAACAGAAAATTAATAAGGAAACAGAAACTTTAAATGACACAATAGACCAGATAGATTTAATTGATATTTATAGGACATTCCATCCAAAAACAGAAGATTACATTTTCTTCTCAAGTGTGCACAGAACATTCTCCAGGATAGATCACATCTTGGGTCACAAATCAAGCCTCGGTAAATTTAAGAAAACTGAAATCACATCAAGCATCTTTTCTGACCACAGTGCTATGAGATTAGAAATGAATTACAGGGAAAAATGTGTAAAAAACAGAAACACATGGAGGCTAAACAATACGTTATTAAATAACCAAGAGATAACTGAAGAAGTCAAAGAGGAAATCGAAAATTACTTAGAGACAAATGACAATGAAAACATGACAATCCAAAACCTATGGGATGCAGCAAAAGCAGTTCTAAGAGGGAAGTTTATAGCTATACAAGCCTACCTCAAGAAACAAGAAAAATCTCAAATAAACAATCCAACCGTACACCTAAAGGAACTAGAGAAAGAAGAACAAATAAAATCAAAAGTTAGCAGAGGAAAGAAATCATGAAGATCAGAGCAGAAATAAATGAAATAGAAGCAAAGAAAACAATAGCAAAGATCAATAAAACTAAAAGCTGGATCTTTGAGAAGATAAACAAAATTGATAAACCATTAGCCAGACTCATCAAGAAAAAGGGGGAGAGGACTCAACTCAATAAAATTAGAAATGAAAAAGGAGAAGTTACAACAGACAACACAGAAATACAAAGCATCCTAAGAGACTACTACAAGCAACTCTATGCCAATAAAATGGACAACCTGGAAGAAATGGACAAATTCTTAGAAAGGTATAACCTTCCAAGACTGAACCAGGAGAAATAGAAAATATGAACAACCCAATCACAAGTAATGAAATTGAAACTGTGTTTAAAAATCTTTCAACAAACAAAAGTCCAGGACCAGGTGGTTTCACAGGTGAATTCTATCAAACATTTAGAGAAGAGCTAACACCCATCCTTCTCAAACTCTTCCCAAAAATTGCAGAGGAAGGGACACTCCCAAACTCATTCTATGAGGCCAGAATCACCCTGATACCAAAACCAGACAAAGATACTACAAAAAAAGAAAATTACAGACCAATATCACTGATGAATATAGATGCAAAAAGCCTCAACAAAATACTAGCAAACAGAATCCAAAACCACATTAAAAGGATCATACACCATGATCAAGTGGGATTTATCCCAGGGATGCAAGGATTCTTCAGTATATGCAAATCAATCAATGCGATACACCATATTAAAAAATTGAAGAATAAAAACCATAGGATCATCTCAATAGATGCAGAAAAAGCTTTTGACAAAATTCAATACCCATTTATGATAAAAACTCTCCAGAAAGTGGGCAGAGCAAGAAACTACCTCAACATAATAAAGGCCATGTATGACAAACCCACAGCAAACATCATTCTCAATGGTGAAAAGCTGAAAGCATTTCTTCTAAGATCAGGAACGAGACAAGGATGTCCACTCTTACCACTATTATTCAACATAGTTTTGGAAGTCCTAGCCATGGCAATCAGAGAAGAAAAATAAATAAACAGAATACAAATTGGAAAAGAAATAAAACTGTCACTGTTTGCAGATGACATGATATTATACATAGAGAATCCTAAAGATGTCACCAGAAAACTACTAGAGCTAATAAATGAATTTGGTAAGGTTGAAGGATACAAAATTAATGCACAGAAATCTCTTGCCTTCCTATACACTAATGATGAAAAATCTGAAAGAGAAATTATGGAAACACTCCCATTTACCACTGCAACAAAAAGAATAAAATACCTAGGAATAAACCTACCTAGGGAGACAAAAGACCTGTATACAGAAAACTGTAAGTCACTGCTGAAAAAAATTAAAGTTGATACAAACAGATGGAGAGATATACCATGTTGTTGTATTGGAAGAATCAATATTGTGAAAATGACTATACTACCAAAGCTATCTACAGATTCAATGCAATCTCTATCAAATTACCAATGGCAATTTTTACAGAACTAGAAGAAATCATCTTAAAATTTGTATGGAGTCACAAAAGACCCCAAATAGCCAAAGCAGTCTTGAGGGACAAAAACGGAGCTGGAGGAATCAGACTCCCTGACTTCAGACTATAGTACAAAGATACAGTAATCAAGACAATACAGTATTAGCACAAAAACAGAAACATCAATCAATGGAAAAAGATAGAAAGTCCATACATAAACCCACGCACCTATGGTCAACTAATCTATGACAAAGGAGGCAAAGATATACAATGGAGAAAAGACAGTCTCTTCAGTAAGTGGTGATGGGAAAACTGGACAGCTACATGGAAAAGAATGAAATTAGAACACTCCCTAACACCATACACACACAAAAAAACTCAAAATGGATTCGAGACTTAAATGTAAGACCAAACACTATAAAACTCTTAGAGAAAAACATAGGAAGAACACTGTTTGACATAAATCACAGCCTGATCTTTTTTGATCCACCTCCTAGAGTAATCTAAATAAAAACAAAAATAAACAAATGGGACCTAATGAAACTTCAAAGCTTTTGCACAACAAAGGAAACCATAAACAAGACGAAAAGCCAACCCTCAGAATGGGAGAAAGTATTTGCAAACGAATCAATGGACAAAAGATTAATCTCCAAAATATATAAACAGCTCATGCAGCTCAATATTAAAGAAACAAACAACCCAATGCAAAAATGGGCAGCAGACCTAAATAGACATTTTTCCAAAGAAGACATACAGATGGCCAAGAAGCACGTGAAAGCTGCTCAACATCACTAATTATTAGAGAAATGCAAATCAAAAGTACAATGTGGGGGCTTCCCTGGTGGCGCAGTGGTTGAGAGTCCGCCTGCCGATGCAGGGGACACGGGTTCGTGCCCCGGTCTGGGAGGATCCCACATGCCGCGGAGCGGCTGGGCCCGTGAGCCATGGCTGCTGAGCCTGCGCGTCCGGAGCCTGTGCTCTGCAGGGGGAGAGGCCACAACAGTGAGAGGCCCGCCTACCGCAAAAAAAAAAAAAAAAAAAAAAAAAAAAAAGTACAATGTGGTATCATCTCACACCAGTTAGAAAGGGCTTCATCAGAAAATCTACAAACAACAAATGCTGGAGAGGGTGTGGAGAAAAGGGTACCCTCCTGCACTGTTGGTGGGAATGTAAATTGATACAGCCACTATGGAGATCAGTATGGAGGTTCCTTAAAAAACTAAAAATAGAATTACCATATGATCCAGCAATCCCACTACTGGGCATATCCCCAGAGGAAACCATAATTCAAAAAGACACATGCACCCCAATGTTCATTGCAGCACTATTTACAATAGCCAGGTCATGGAAATAACCTAAATGCCTATCGACAGATGAATGGATAAAGAAGTTGTGGTATATATATACAGTGGAATATTACTCAGCCATAAAACGGAACAAAATTGAGTCATATGTTGAGATGTGGATGGATCTACAGACTGTCATACAGAGTGAAGTAAGTCAGAAAGAGAAAAACAAATATTGTATATTAACGTATGTATATGGAACCTAGAAAAATGGTACAGATGAACTGGTTTGCAGGGCAGAAGTTGAGACACAGATGTAGAGAACAAACATATGGACACCACGGGGGGAAAACCACGGTGGGGTGAGGATAGTGGTGTGCTGAATTAGGCAATTGGTATTGACATGTATACACTGATGTGTATAAAATTGATGACTAATAAGAACGTGCAGTATAAAAAAACAAACAAAAATAACAACCAATACTAAACTTTCTTTGGGTTATTTGTATGGAAATATGTTAATATAAATGTTTCAGACATTACATGAAATTTCAAAAAAATCTTATATGTTCTGGTATAATGTTATGAGTCATAATTCTAGTTATTACTTTAAAATGTATATCAGAAATAACTTAATTTCCTTGTCAATTGCATTATTATGAACTTTCATCTTTAACCGTGGCCATTTTTAAGTCTTTTGTCATTTACAGACAGCTCTGGGTGTACTCTGATGCTTTTGCAAATATGTTCCTATAAAAGGGTTTCATCTTCAAGGAATTCATGGAAAAGACTCTGACAAGTACAGGTTTCCGGTAACTGATTATACTGCTGAACTAAATGAATAAGCATTTTCAGAACTCTAATGCAAAACTGCTGAATTCATAAAAGTGCTAACAAAAGATCAAGATAAAAAAAATTATTTACATGGGACTGAGTGAACTGATGAGGATGATTACAATTTTTGCCACTTTCTGTTTGAATAAAAAAAAAAATCCCCCCCCAAAAAGTAATACCATTTCATACCTGACATTGACAAGAGAAATATAGGTACAATTTTAAACACAAAGGTAAATTTAAAAGGTAGTTAATTTCTTCCAAATATCTAAACAAAAATATAAAGAAAAATATAGTATATAAAACAAAACCAACAGCGTAAAAAATATGAGAATACTAAAGCAAGGGAGCTTGTTGAAGATAAAGCAAATGTAAATGAGTTAACTCCTGTAATAAAAAGAGTTTCAGACTGAACTGACAAAAGGAAAACAAAACTACTTGCAACATATGAGAGATATCTAAAGTGCCGTAGAAGTTAAAAATATTTTTTAAATGAGCAAAGATATAATAGAAAAATGTAATAAAATGAAGAGGTGGTGATGAATAATAATCAAAGTAGAATTTAATAAATGGGGCAGAGTCACTTTACATAAAATAGTATATGGTCAATGAATGGCCTAATACAGTAATGAACAATGTGGACAGATACTGCACTACCATTTGCACATGGATTAACTAATTTAATGTTCAGAACAATACTATGTGGTAGACATGGTAATTATTCCCAATTTATAGACAAAAAAACTGAGCACAGAGAGGTTCAATGACTTGTTCAAGGTTTTCACTGTTAAGGGCATAACTGGGATTTGGACCCAGGTCTTTATGACTTGAGAAACACTCAGACACTACCTTACTGTATCTGAAAGTTTAGTCCTTGCATTACCTGCATTAGAACAGTTACTAAAAACACAAACTCCAGGCATCACCTCAGATATATTCTAGAGCTCTGAAATTTGAATTTTAACATGTACTCCAATTGATTCTTCTGCATGCTAAAATTTGAGAGCCACTGAACTACATGTACTGCCTCCTAGAAAAATGAGAGAAACATAACTGAAGTGGAAATCTTTAATCCACCCTTTCTGTCTTAGACAGATTAAGTAGAAAGAACAATAAATGATTTAAACATTAATCAGGCTGTCATAACAAACTTAAAAGACTACAGAGAATATATTACTTTAAACCATCCTCTTTACAATTACAAAACTGATCACACATTAGATTCTAAAAGAAAACAAATTCCTAAAAGCCGAGGTAGTAAAGACCACTTTATTTGATCACAATGTGCTAAAACTAAAATTTAACAACAATTTAAAGGACACAACTAGTTATAATTTAAAACAAACAAACAACAAAAAAACCCCAAAAAACCTTTCCTAAATAACTACAGACCATCCTTAACTTATAATGGTTGGACTTATGATTTTTTGACTTTACAGTGGTGCAAAAGCAATACACATTCAGTAGAAACTATACTTCAAATTTTATATTTTGATCTTCTCCCGGGCTAGCGATATATGGTATGTTATGTTCTCCTGATGTTGGGCAGCAGCAGCCAGCCCCAGTTCCCAGTCAGCCATGTGGTCATGAGGGTAAACAACTGATACACTTACAACCCATACAACCATTCTGTTTTTCACTTTCAGTACAGTATTGAATAAATTACCAGAGATATTCAACACTTCATTATAAAATAGGCTTTGTGTTAGATTATTTTGAACAACTGTAGGCTAACATAAGTGTTCTGAGCACATTGAAGGTAGACTAGGTTAAGCTATGATGTTCAGTAAATTAGGTGTCTTAAATGCATTTTTGACTTAATGGTATTTTCAACTTATGATGGGCTTAGTGAGATGTAACCCCATGGTAAGTTGAGGAAAATCTGTATTTAATCAACTAAGAAAACCCATAGCTGCAACTATAGAACTACACTGAGGATAATAAATATAAAGATGTATGAGTCCACCCACCAAAATGTCTACAATGAGAAAGATAGAAAATAACAAGTGTTGACAAAGTATACAGCAAGTGGAACTCTCACTCATTGCTAATGGGAATGAAATGGATACAATCACCTCAGAAAATGGCTTGGCAGTATCTACTTATGCTAACTTATATGCATACTCTATGACACAGCAATTCCTCTCCTAGGTTAATAACTAAAAAACTGTGTTCATACACTTACCAGCCCCCAAACAGAAACTTCCCAGTGTAGAATGGTTACATGAATTGTGGTATGCTCACACAACTCACTATTATAGAGTAGGAGAAACAACAACCTACAACTATATAAAACAATACAGATGAATCTTATAAATATAATGTCACATGAAATAAACCAGATACAAATGCATACATTCTGTATAACTACAAAAACATTCAAAACTAATCTGTGCTGTTATAAGTCAAAATAGTGCTTACATTGGTGGTAGTGACTAGAAAGTGTCATGAGGGGGGCTTCTGGAATGCTGGTAATTGTCTGTTTCTTCATCTGGAAGCTGATTACCCATGTGTAAGTAGAAGGAAAACATGATACAAAATTATTTATGTTTCTAATTTTAGAAAATATATATTTTTCAATATACATGAAAACATTTGTGTAGTAGACAGAATGCCCCAAAGATGCCTATACATGCCCTAATTTCCAAAACCTGTGAGTATGCGCCCTTACAAAAAGAACTTTGCACATGTGATTCTGTTTAAGGGCCTTGAAATGGGGAGATAATCCTGAATTATTTGAATGAGCTCAATCTAATAACATGGGCCTTTCAAAGCAGAGAATCTTTCCCTGCTGTGGTGAGAGAGAGCTATGTCTATGGAAGAAAGGCACAGAGAGGTAACATTGCTGGCTTTGAAGATGGACAAAGGAGGCCATTAGCCAAGGAATGTGGGTGGCCTCCAGAAGCTTGAAAAGGAAAGAAAATGAATTTTCACCTAGAGCTTCCAGAAAGGAATGCTGCCCCACAGACACCTTGATTTTTAGCCCAGTAAGACCTGCATCTGACTTGTGACTTAACAGAATTGTAAGATAATAAATTTGTGTTGTTTCAAGCCACTATGTTTTTGATAATTTGTTATGGTGGCCTCAAAGAGAAACCTAACAACACAGTTTGGAAGAAAATAACACCAAGAAAAGTGTAATTAGAGTGATTGTCTCTGGGTACTGGAATTACAGGTGACTTTTATTATGATGTTTTTCTGTAGTTGCTAAACCATCTATAATGGAAGGGAGGAGAGGAGAGAGAAGATTGTTAATCTTATAGATTAATCTATTGTGTAAAACCTTATAAAAAAAGACTAACTTGATTCAAATAAATAATAGTTAAATTTGAAAAAACAAACAAATAAACAAAACCCTTATGCACATTTGATTATTTCCTTAAGCTTTCTTTAAGTGGTATTACTGAGTCAAAGGCTACAAATATTTTTAAGGGCCTTGAAATTCAATGTGAATCCCCTTTAAAAAGGTTGTACAAATTTCTACTCCTACCTAATATTTCTCTTTGCTAAAACTTTTGGTGAATTGGTTATGCTAGTTCTCTATCATTCACTTCATGCATCCCAAGTAAATAAATAAAACAACAGTAAAATACAGAGCCAAGAAAAAGGAAGCAAAACTGAAATACAAGGCAGATACTCTATTTTCATGTTCTCTTGTAATACACATCCTTGGGGCCACTTCACCATACAGAGCATGCCCAGGGGTGCTTCTAAGCCACTCAAGGTTCTCTTACGACTCCAGTTTAATATTAGTACTTACTTTCTCACCACTCTGTTGAAATTCAGAAGGGCCAGCAGCTTCTTCAAAGTTTCAGAACAGTCTCCTCCTGGAACATCTTGAAGTGCCATTCCTTTTAAAAAGCCATTTATTTGGAACATAACCTCTCTTCTAGCCTTTTTTCTTTCTTTCCTGCATCATGTTTCTCTACCTGAGATTCTCTCTGCAACAGGTTTCAAAAGCAAATCTCTAAGTAAGTACCTGAGCTTTTAAGCCAGTACTCCTCTAGGACTTGAATATTTTCTGCCTGTGGGGGCGGGGATGGCATGATTTTTCAGCTGATTCCAATCAAGACACTCAGGCTATAATGGAAAAGAATATTAAAAAAACGTTTATATATGTATAAATGAATCACTTTGCTGTACAGCAGAAATTAACACAACATTGTAAATCAACTATACTTCAATTTTTAAAAAAATTTAAAAGAAATAATAACATTTCAATGAATCTAAAAAAAAGACACTCAGACTGGTAAGTAACTTTAAGGTATGGATTCAAGGGACAAATTTTGAAATTGAAAAACATGCATGTGATCCTTATCACTTGCTGCACTGTATGTTTCTAAAAACTATTAAAAAATGAATTAAGCAGGAACTATCATGTAAAAAAAATGCAGCTATCACAATCCTATCTAAATCCAAGGTGTGAAAAAATACAATACATATGCCATATTAAATTAATAATATTTTCTTGGCTTCTTAGAATTTAGAAGACACATGAGGGGAATGGTTTAGGTAACCCATCTGTCTTTTAAAAAACCATCCAAGTAATTTACAACTGATGTGTTTTTTTCTTTTGATAAATCTCCCAACACTAAGCTGTGACATTTAAAAGTCATTCATCTGAGGAGCTTCAAGATGGCGGAAGAGTAAGTTGTGGAGATCACCTTGCTCCCCACAAATGTATCAGAAATACATCTACATGTGGACATCCCCTACAGAACACCTACTGAACGCTGGCAAAAGACCTCAGACTTCCCAAAAGGCAAGAAACTCCCCACGTACCTGAGTAGGGCAAAAGAAAAAAGAAAAAAACAGAGAAGAATAGGGATGGGACCTGCACCAGTGGGAGGGAGCTGTGAAGGAGGAAAGGTTTCCACACACTAGGAAGCCCCTTCACTGGCGGAGACTGCGGGTGGTGGAAGGCGGAAGCATCAGAGCCACGGAGGAGAGTGCAGCAACAGGGGTGCAGAGGGCAAAGCAGAGAGATCCCCGCACAGAGGATCACTGCCGACCAGCATTCACAAGCCTGAGAGGCTTGTCTGCTCCTTTAACCTCATCCTGTCTGAGCATGGAACAGATGCCCTCAGGCGACCTACACGCAAATATACTGCCAAATCCAAAGCTGAACTCCAGGAGCTATGCGAACAAAGAAAAGAAAGGAAAATCTCTCCCAACAGCCTCAGGAGCAGCAGATTAAATCTCCACAATCAACTTGATATACCCTGCATCTGTGGAATACCTGAATAGATGAAAAATCATCCCAAATTGAGGCAGTGGACCTTGGGAACAATGATATATATTTTTTTTCCCCTTTTACTCTTTTTGTGAGAGTGTATGTGTGTGCTTCTGTGTGATTTTGTCTCTATAGCTTTGCTTTTACCATTTGTCCTAGGGTTCTGTCTGTCGGGTTATTTTTTTTTTTTTGTATACTTTTTAGCACTTGTTATAATTGGTGGATTTGTTATTGGTTTGTTTGCTCTCTTCTTTCTTTCTTTTTATTACTTTTTAAAAATTCTTTGAATTTTTAATAATTTTTTTATTTTAATAACTTTACTTATACTTTCTTTCTTTCTTTCTTTCTTTTTTTCTCCCTTTTCTTCTAAGCCATGTTGCTGACATGGCCTTGGTGCTCCAGCCAGGCATTAGGCTTGTGTCTCTGAAGTGGGAGAGCTGAGTTCAGGACATTGGTACACCAGAGACCTCTGAGCTCCAAGTAATATCAAATGGTGAAAATCATCCAGGGATCTCCATCTCAATGCCAAGACCCAGCTCCACTCAACAACAAGCAAGCTACAGTCCTAGATATCCTATGTCAAAGAACTAGCAAGACAGGAACACAACCCCACCCATTAGCAGAGAGGCTGCCTAAAATCAAAACAGAGTCACAGACACCACAAAACACATCACCAAATGTGGATATGCCCAACAGAAAGACAAGATACAGCATCATCCACAAGAACACAGGCATTAGTCCTCTCCACAACAAAGCCTACACAACTCACTGAACCAATCTGAGCCACTGGGGTCAGACAACAAAAACAAAGGGAAATACGAACCAGGAGCCTGCAAAAAGGAGACCCCCAAACACAGTATGTTAAGCAAAATGAGAAGACAGAGAAACACACAGGAGATGAAGGAGCAAGGTAAAAACCCACCAGACCAAACAAATGAAGAGGAAAGAGGCAGTCTACATGAAAAGAATTCAGAATAATGATAGTAAAGATGATCCAAAATCTTGGAAATAGAATGGAGAAAATAGAAGAAATGTGTAAAAAGGACCTAGAAGAACTGAAGAGCAAACAAACAATGATAAACAACACAATAAATAAAATCAAAAATTCCCTAGAAGGAATCAATAGCAGAATAACTGAGGTAGAAGAACGGATAAGTGACCTGGAAGATAAAATAGTGGAAATAACTACTGCAGAGTAGAATAAAGAAAAAAGACTAAAAAGTATTGCAGTCAGTCTCAGAGACCTCTGGGACAATTTTAAATGCACCAACATTCGAAATATAGGGGTCCCAGAAGCAGAAGAGGAAAAGAAAGGGACTGAGAAAATATTTGAAGTGATAGTAGTTGAAAACTTCCCTAATAGGGGAAAGGAAATAGTTAATCAAGTCCAGGAGGCACAGAGAGTCCCATACAGGATAAATCCAGGGAGAAACACGCCAAGACACATATTAACCAAACTATCAAAAATTAAATACAAAGAAAAAATATTAAAAGCAGCAAGGGAAAAACAACAAATAACACACAAGGGAATCCCCATAAGGTTAACAGCTGATCTTTCAGCAGAAACTCTGCAAGCCAGAAGGGAGTGACAGGACATATTTAAAGTGATGAAATGGAAAAAACTACAACCAAGATTACTCTACCCAGCAAGGATCTCATTTATATTCAACAGAGAAATTAAAACCTTTACAGACAAGCAAAAGCTAAAGAGAATTCAGCACCACCAAACCAGCTTTACAACAAATGCTAAAGGAACTTCTCTAAGCAGGAAACACAAGAGAAGGAAAAGACCTACAATAACAAACAAAAACAATTAAGAAAATGGTAATAGGAACATCGATATTGATAATTACCTTAAATGTAAACAGATTAAATGCTCCAACCAAAAGACATAGACTAGCTGAATGGATACAAAAACAAGGCCCATATATATGCTGTTTACAAGAGAACCACTTCAGATCTAGAGAAACATACAGACTGGAAGTTAGGGGATGGAAAAAGATATTCCATGCACATGGAAATCAAAAGAAAGCTAGAGTATAAATTCTCATATCGCACAAAATAGACTTTAATACAAAGAATATTACAGGAGACAAAAAAGGCCACTACATAATGATCAAGGGATAAATCCAATAAGAAGATATAACAATTGTAAATATTTATGCACCCAACATAGGAGCACCTCAATACATATGACAAATGCTAACAGCCATAAAAGGGGAAATCAACAGTAACACAATCATAGTAGGGGACTTTAACACCCCACTTTCACCAATGGACAGATCATCCAAAATGAAAATAAATAAGGAAACACAAGCTTTAAATGACACATTAAACAAGATGGACTTAACTGATTATAGGACATTCCATCCAACACAACAGAATACACTTTCTTCTCAAGTGCTCATGGAACATTCTCCAGGATAGATCATATCTTGGGTCACAAATCAAGCCTTAGTAAATTTAAGAAAATTGAAATTGTATCAAGTGTCTTTTCTGACCACAATGCTATGAGACTAGATATCAATTACAGGAAAAGAGCTGTAAAAAATACAAACACATGGAGGCTAAACAATACACTAATTAATAACGAAGTGATCACTGAAGAAATCAAAGAGGAAATTAAAAAATACCTAGAAACAAATGACAATGGAGACACGATGACCCAAAACCTATGGGATGCAGCAAAAGCAGTTCTAAGAGGGAAGTTTATAGCAATACAATCCCACCTTAAGAAACAGGAAACATCTCGAATAAACAACCTAACCTTGCACCTAAAGCAATTAGAGAAAGAAGAACAAAAACATCCCAAAGTTAGCAGAAGGAAAGAAATCATAAAAATCAGATCAGAAATAAATGAAAAAGAAATGAAGGAAACGATAGCAAAGATCAATAAAACTAAAAGCTGGTTCTTTGAGAAGATAAACAAAATTGATAAACCATTAGCCAGACTCATCAAGAAAAGAAGGGAGAAGACTCAAATCAATAGAATTAGAAATGAAAAAGGAGAAGTAACAACTGACACTGCAGAAATACAAAAGATCATGAGAGATTACTATAAGCAACTCTATGCCAATAAAATGGACAACCTGGAAGAAATGGACAAATTCTTAGAAATGCACAACCTGCCAAGACTGAATCAGGAAGAAATAGAAAATATGAACAGACCAATCACAAGCACTGAAATTGAGACTGTGATTAAAAATTTTCCAACAAACAAAAGCCCAGGACCAGATGGCTTCACAGGCGAATTCTATCAAGCATTTAGAGAAGAGCTAACACCTATCCTTCTCAAACTCTTCCAAAATATAGCAGAGGGAGGAACACTCCCAAACTCATTCTACGAGGCCACCATCACCTTGATACCAAAACCAGACAAGGATGTCACAAAGAAAGAAAACTACAGGCCAATATCACTGATGAACATAGATGCAAAAATCCTCAACAAAATACTAGCAAACAGAATCCAACAGCACATTAAAAGGATCATACACCATGATCAAGTGGGGTTTATTCCAGGAATGCAAGGATTCTTCAATATACGCAAATCAATCAACGTGATACACCATATTAACAAATTGAAGGAGAAAAACCATATGATCATCTCAATAGATGCAGAGAAAGCTTTCGACAAAATTCAACACCCATTTATGATAAAAACCCTGCAGAAAGTAGGCATAGAGGGGACTTTCCTCAACATAATAAAGGCCATATATGACAAACCCACAGCCAGCATCGTCCTCAATGGTGAAAAACTGAAACCATTTCCACTAAGATCAGGAACAAGACAAGGTTGCCCACTCTCACCACTCTTATTCAACATAGTTTTGGAAGTTTTAGCCACAGCAATCAGAGAAGAAAAGGAAATAAAAGGAATCCAAATAGGAAAAGAAGAAGTAAAGCTGTCACTGTTTGCAGATGACATGATACTATACATAGAGAATCCTAAAGATGCTACCAGAAAACTACTAGAGCTAATCAATGAATTTGGTAAAGTTGCAGGATACAAAATTAATGCACAGAAATCTCTGGCATTCCTATATACTAATGATGAAAAATCTGAAAGTGAAATCAAGGAAACACTCCCATTTACCATTGCAACAAAAAGAATAAAATATCTAGGAATAAACCTACCTAAGGAGACAAAAGACCTGTATGCAGAAAATTATAAGACACTGATGAAAGAAATTAAAGATGATACAAATAGATGGAGAGATGTACCATGTTCTTGGATTGGAAGAATCAACATTGTGAAAATGACTCTACTACCCAAAGCAATCTACAGATCCAATGCAATCCCTATCAAACTACCACTGGCATTTTTCACAGAACTAGAACATTGTACAGCTTTAAACCCAATATCTTCATCCTCTCAGCAGATGCCTTGCTTTCTTCTGTTTTATTAAATACAAGTTAGCTCTCCCTCTTTTCTTAAATTTCTCCATGTCACCCACTCAATTGTCCTTCCCTACTTCAATGTCAGAAAGAAACTTTTCTCATTCAGTCCCACTCTTTTCAGGACTATCAGTACTTGTCCACTTCCCTTTCACTGGAACATTTCTTACATCTTCAATCTGTTCCCTCCACTAACTTATTCCCTTTGGGTTTTAAGCAGAATCAAGTCTTCCCATATCTGAAAAAAACACCAAAACTACCTTGCTCAACCCTGTGACTTTTTAAAAGGTATGTTTTTTGTTTTGTTTTTGTTTTTCGTTTTTTCAGTACACGGGCCTCTCCTGCTGTGGAGCACAGGCTCCGGATGCACAGGCTCAGTGGCCATGGCTCACGGGCCCAGCCTCTCTGCGGCATGTGGGATCCTCCTGGACCAGGGCACAAACCCATGTCCCCTGCATCGGCAGGCGGACTCTCAACCACTGCCCCACCAGGGAAGCCCCAAAAGGTATGTATTCTTAAGCTAGCACTTACTAATCTCTTACTGTGTTTGCGAAAGTGGATCAAACTCAACTTTTACATGAGTTATTTCATTTAATCCTCACACCTGCCTTATGAGGTAGGTAATGTTATGCTCAATTGACAGAGAAAACTGGGGCTCCTGAGTTTAAGCAACTTGCCCCAAATCATGCAAGTACTTTGTGGTGGAGCTGGGACTTGAAAACCTAACTGTCTGACTCCAAAGCCTAAGATCTTAACCACTGCACTGGGTACTATTTTTCTCATTCCCTCTTTCTCTCTCCATCTCTCCCTCTCTCTATATCCCTCCCTCCCTCCCTCTCCTCCCTCCCTTTGCCCCTCCTTCCTTTCTTCTCTCCTTCCTTTCCATTTTTCATTATCCTCTTTCTCAAAAGGATATTCATAGCATCTACCTACCTCACTCATTAACTTCTGGCAATGACTACTCTTTCCACAACTGCATTACTATCTATCAAATAATCTTCTAATCTTCTAAATTTGACTTTTTTCCCCCTTCTCTTATTTCCAGTCTCATTTACCTTTCTACAGCATTTAACAGAGACAATCATATCATTGTTTTTCTGTATCCTTTTTCCTCTTGACCATATTAACACTGCACAGTTCTAGCTCTACTGTGATCTCTCCAAAAATTCAATTATTCATTCATTCAATAAATATTGATTGAATATCTATCATGTGTTAGGCCTTGTTCTATGTGCTAGGAATATTACCATGTACAAAACAAAGCTCTGGTCCTCAGAGAGCTTATATTT
Organism: Mesoplodon bidens; assembly: GCF_964165515.1. Taxonomy (NCBI): domain Eukaryota; kingdom Metazoa; phylum Chordata; class Mammalia; order Artiodactyla; family Ziphiidae; genus Mesoplodon; species Mesoplodon bidens. The sequence goes on along the minus strand of NC_138163.1, from coordinate 58,019,235 downwards.
TAGTGGAGGGTAAGAGGCAGTACAAAATATTTTTTAGAGTGTAAACTGTGTAATATGTTTATATACAAAAAAGTATAAAAAAACAGTTGTATCTGGGGAAAGAGCATGCAGGCAGAAGAACAGAAAATATAAAGTTTTTGAGATAGGAGCAGCATGGAAGCCAGTTGGAGCACAGTGAGCAGGAGGAGAGAGGTGGTTATGCTGTCAGAGAGGTAGACAGGGACCAGGGCACATAGGGTCTTATAGAACATATAAGGAGGTTGGCTTTTGCTTGGGGTAAGATAGTAAGTCATTGGAGGATTTGAGAAAAGTGGTAACATGACATGGCTGTCATTTTAAATAATCACTTTTCCATGTTGGCAATAGATGAGAGGAGGACAAAGATAGAAGCAGGAAGACCAATGAAAAGACTATTGTAGTAAATCTCAGTGAGTGATGATTATCATTGCAGGAAGTTTGTTAACAGTGGAGGTTGTGATATATAACTGAATTAGGGATATATTTTGAAGGTAGACCTAACAGGATGTACCAATTGACCATCTGTGTGGTCTGAGACAATGAGAGAAGTCAAGACTTTTAGTCTGATTTACCGGACATCCACGTGTTGTGGAAAAGGAAAATTATACATGTAATGAATATAAAATTACAAATAAAAATAATATATGAAGGCAAATATTTATTTTGAATGTGTTGTGGTCTGCTTCCAAGATGGTCCCCCATGATCTTCACTGCATCCTGAAATATTTTAACTGCAATGTCATAAAAGATCCTGAGCCAGAACTACCCAGTGAAGCCATTCCTGAATTCCTGACCCACAGAAACTGTGTGAGGTAATAAATGATTATTATTTTAAGACACTAAGTTTGGAGCTAATTTGTTATGTAAGAAAAGACACCTAATACCGATTTTGGTGCCAGGAGTGGAGTGTTACCATAATAAAAACATAAAATATGGGGAAACTTTGAAACTAGGTAGTAATCAAAGGGTAGAAGGATTTTTTTTTCTTTTTTTTTTTAATAACAAATTTAATCAGTTATACATATACATATGTTTCCATATCCCCTCCCTTTTGCGTCTCCCTCCCACCCTCCCTATCCCACCCCTCCAGGCGGTCACAAAGCACCGAGCTGATCTCCCTGTGCTATGCGGCTGCTTCCCACTCAAAGGGTAGAAGGATTTTTATGAGGTGTTATAGTAAGCCTAACATTGATGAGACTGTTCATAACATCCTGATGGGCTTTGAGGAGGCTTCAGATGTGGGCTTAAAGGAAAATGGGAAATGTTAGAAACTGGAGGAAAGGGGATCCTTGTTATATAGGAATGGAAAGTTTAGCAACACCATCACCAGTCAAGCCTTCACATAAGTGCAGTGCCAGCTGACATCTTAACTGCAGCCTAATAAAAGACCTTGAATGACAACTACCAAGTTAAGACCTTTTGAATTCTTGATGTACAGATGTGAAATGATATATCTGTTATTGTCTAAGTTTTGGGCTAATTTGTTATTGCAGCAATTGAAAGTAACCGTTGTTACAAAACAAGAAACAATATCACAATAAGTCATCTATTTTTTTAAAAAAACCTGGCAAAGACCACAAACATGACACAAATCCAGGAAAATAACATAATACTCATAGTAATTAACTGTCTGGTACATGGCTATACTATCTTTTTTTCCCTACAGTTTTTGTCTGTAAACTCTTTGAGAAGAAGTCAATCATCTCTATCATGGTTGATCAATTTTTTTTTATTGATAGCTTTTGCACTTTCTTTCACCTCTTCAACATATATTGGTAATATCATAGAGAGATTAAGGTTTTTTGTCAAATTTGGGAAACTTCTATCAAGTTTATTTAATTTATGAGCTGTAAGATTTCAGAGTACTTCAATTTTTTTGTGCAGTGACTAATATTAAATACTATTTGAATTGATGACATTCATTAACCAGTTTTGCATCAATGTGCTCATTGTAAGTAGCATTATTATGAGTTTTATGTTATCTTTAGCAATGTCAGTATTTTGTATCAAATCAGCAAGAAATTTAAATCTTTTCCTGATATATTCATATGATTCACTTCTCTTCACTATTTGAACTCTTAAACAATCCAAGAGCCTATTCATTACTTCTATTCAAAATTTATCTCTTCCTCTTAATGAATTACTGCTTTTGGCATAATCTGGAAAAAAATGTTTCAATTCACTTCTCAATGTCAGAATAATTTCTATTGATTTCATCACTCATCTTTATTACTTTTGCTTCACATTTCATTAATTTTTTATCTGAATTTTCTCTCTGTGCTTTAATAAATAAATTTAAAGATGACAAAAAGAGTACCTGTCATATTCAGCCAAATAAGGAGTCTGTAAATTTTCACTTGTTTTATGGAAAGTTTCCAAAGCATCTTCTCAAATTTTCTTCTTAACATCAGAATAATTTGTATTTTACCTAATAAATTTTACAAAATCATATGACTATGTGAATACATACCAGCTTTTAGAGTCTTAATTTTAGCAGAAATGGGGTGATGGCTGCAGAGAGTGTTGAGCTCAAGGGACTGTTTGTCTAAGATGAGAGAATAACAGAATATTTGTGTGTTGATTAGAATGATCCATTAGAGGGGGAAATTTTGAGGATGTAGAATAGCTGGGCAATTATAAGAGTGATGTCCTTGTGGAGGTGACAGGGGGTGCAACTCAGGACATACATCAAGGGGTGAACAAGTCTTCCATTTTAGCAGGAGAAAGGAAGACTATATGGCATAGGGTGTAGAGAATTGTAGATTTAGAGGTGGAATTGTAATTAAGTTCTCTTCTGATTGCTCTGTTTTCCCAGAACATCAGCTGAGAGTGAGAGGGAGTGAGTGATGCTGGGTTGGAGGTTTCAGGAATGAGGAGAAGGTGTTTTGTTTACTGTCATACAGTCTACATTACCACACTATCTGGTACATGTTAGGCATAACTACACATGAAAAGTCATCACATTCTCGTTGTACTCTCAAGATATCTTTTTTTTTTTGAAGTATAGTTGATTTACAATGTTTCAGGTGTACAGCAGGTATACAATGTTTCAGGTGTACATATGTATATTCTTTTTCAGATTCTTTTCCATTATAAGTTATTACAAAATATTGAATATAGTTCCCTGTGCTATACCGTAGGTCCTTGTTGTTTATCTATTATATATATAGTAGTTTGTATCTGTTAATCTCAAACTCTTAATTTATCCCTCTACTTCCTTTCCCCTTTGGTATCCATAAATTTGTTTTCTATGTCTGTGAGTCTATTTCTGTTTTGTAAACAAGTTCATTTGTATCATTTTGTTTAGATTCCACATATAAGTGATATCATATGATATTTGTCTTTCTCTGTCTCAGTATATCTTTTGACTTTCTTCCTTCACATTCTCATAATAACTAGCCTGTTTTAGGCATGCATCTTTCCTTGTCTAACTGGTCTACCATCTTTAGTTTTTCTTCTCTAAGCTATCACCCCACATTGAGGTATTATTATGCTTATGTTCCTCAATAAGAGAATGTTGAGTGAATCAATGAATGGACAACTGATTATGCAAACATTAATACATGACAATTGTAAAGACAATGGATTTCTTTACAGAGGAAAGTGAAACATAATGTAAAATGAGAGCCTTCAAGCTTGAGTTTACAGAACTCTCAAGAATGAGGGTCATATACCTTGACAGAGAGAGAGAGATAGAGACTAAAAAGTAAAATTCTGTCACTCTTGACCTTATGTCAGTAACTTTTGTTTTGTTTCTAGAAAAATAAAGATAAATGATAAAAATAAGTCAACATATGTTACTCGTCTGAAAAGAAGTACAAGTTTTAAACTTTAAGACTAAAAATGCATATTTGTTTTTTAGTAGCAAAGCAAATATATGTTAATTGTAGGATACTTGAGACATACAGAAAAGTATAAAGGATCAAATAAAACCACCACCAGAAATACTCGTTAACATTATTGTTTCTTTTTTTCTAGTTATATATTTTAAATTGAATTCATACTCTTCTTATAGTTTTGTATTCTGACATTTTTATTCATTTATATTCTAAACAATCTGTTATTAAATATTCTACTACCACTGGCATTTTTCATAGAACTACAACAAAAAATTTCAAAATTTGTTTGGAAAAACAAAAGACCCCAAATAGCCAAAGCAATCTTGAGAACGAAACACGGAGCTGGAGGAATCAGGCTCCCTGACTTCAGACTATACTACAAAGCTACAGTAATCAAGACAGTGTGGTACTGGCACAAAAACAGAAAGATAGATCAATGGAACAGGATAGAAAGCCCAGAGATAAACCCACACACATATGGTCAACTTATCTTTGATAAAGGAGGCAGGAATGTACAGTGGAGAAAGGACAGCCCTTCAATAAGTGGTGCTGGGAAAACTGGACAGGGACATGTAAAAGTTTGAGATTAGATCATTCCCTAACACCATACACAAAAATAAGCTCAAAATGGATTAAAGACCTAAATGTAAGGCCAGAAACTATCAAACTCTTAGAGGAAAACATAGGCAGAACACTCTATGACATAAATCACAGCAAGATCCTTTTGGACCCACCTCCAAGAGAAATGGAAATAAAAACAATGATAAACAAATGGGACCTAATGAAACTTCAAAGCTTTTGCACAGCAAAGGAAACCATAAACAAGACCAATAGACAACCCTCAGAATGGGAGAAAATATTTGCAAATGAAACAACTGACAAAGGATTAATCTCCAAAATTTATAAGCAGCTCATGCAGCTCAATAGCAAAAAATCAAACAACCCAATCCAAAAATGGGCAGAAGACTTAAATAGGCATTTCTCCAAAGAAGATATACAGACTGTCAACAAACACATGAAAGAATGCTCAACATCATTAATCATTAGAGAAATGCAAATCAAAACTACAATGAGTTATCATCTCACACCAGTCAGAATGGCCATCATCAAGAAATCTAGAAACAATAAATGCTGGAGAGGGTGTGGAGAAAAGGGAACACTCTTGCACTGCTGGTGGGAATGTGAATTGGTACAGCCACTATGGTGAGTATTATGGAGGTTCCTTAAAAAACTACAAATAGAACTACCATATGACCCAGCAATCCCACTACTAGGCATATACCCTGAGAAAACCATAATTCAAAAAGAGACATGTACCAAAATGTTCATTGCAGCTCTCTTCACAATAGCCCGGAGCCGGAAACAACCTAAGTGTCCATCATTGGATGAATGGATAAAGAAGATGTGGCACATATATACAATGGAATATTACTCAGCCATAAAAAGAAATGAAACTGAGCTATTTATAATGAGGTGGATAGACATAGAGTCTGTCATACAGAGTGAAGTAAGTCAGAAAGAGAAAGACAAATACCGTATGCTAACACATATATATGGAATTTAAGAAAAAAAAATGTCATGAAGAACCTAGGGGTAAAACGGGAATAAAGACACAGACCTACTGAGAATGGACTTGAGGATATGGGGAGGGGGAAGGGTAAGCTGTGACAAAGCGAAAGAGAGGCATGGACATGTATACACTACCAAACGTAAGGTAGATAGCTAGTGGGAAGCAGCCGCATAGCACAGGGAGATCAGCTCGGTGCTTTGTGACCGCCTGGAGGGGTGGGATAGGGAGGGTGGGAGGGAGGGAGACGCAAGAGGGAAGGGATGTGGGAACAGATGTATATGTGTGACTGATTCACTTTGTTATAAAGCAGAAACTAATAAAAAAATAAATAAAAGGTAAAAAAATAAATAAATATTCTTTTAAAACTTTTGTTATAATGGCTGTAGCATATTCTGTCTGAGAGGTATATTATAATTTAAGCATTTCTTTATTGTTGGTCATTTATATTGACTTTCTTTTCAGATAAACTAAAAATATCATGAGACAGAAGTATAGTTATCATCATTATCTTTCCACCAAATGATGATTTTATGAGTTCAGAGGAGTGGAATTCAGTGCACAGTTATTAGCTTCTTTTTTTCCTCCATTATCTTTGTCACATCACCTTATATCTTCTATCTAAAATAAAGTTTATACCCTTCCTTCTGAAAAATAATTCCAGGGAAGCTGTCCACATTTTTCAAAATATCTGAGCTCTGGAGCAGACATAGCTTTGCTACTCTTCCCTTTTTTTTTTAATTTTTTTTTTATTTTTTTAATCCTTTAAGATTACAGCAGGGACAAAATACTTCAAAGAAAAAGTACTCATACAAAAGCTATACAGTCTTTTTTAGATAATGCAGCTAGATCTCCTTTGAAATTGGACTCTACTTGTAGTTTCCATTTTGTTATACTGAATTTATTAAGATTCCATGAAGATGGAAGTAATATGAAGAGCTAAGAGTATATATCTCCTACTTTCCTGGTTTCTATTCCTATTTGCAGGTAATTTGGAAATTCCCAAATTAGAGAATAAAAAAACACCTTTATGTTACAGAGGTTCTAAATTCTCAGAACACCTGTTTTAAAGGCATGCTGCTCTGTTGATGAATCACCCAAGCTTTATAAAATGATTCATCATTAATCATTATAATAAATAGGCTTAACAATTCATAAGCTCAAAATAATACTATTTTATTAGCTCCATGTTTATTAAAACTGTATTACTTTGACTAAGTGTAGAAACAAAGAATATTCAAATAGTTTATTCCTGAAAATGGCAGGCCTTTCCATTCCTTCAATGTTCTATTTAGCCATATCCATCAAGGTGACATTTATTAGCAGAGGGAAAACTTGGTAAATGGCTTTTTTTCTTTCCTAAATGGGAATAAATCTTTTGTCACGTTTCTGCATTGAGCATATACTTAACTCCATACAGAACTATGTATTGTACCTCAAGTATGAGAGCCTAGATTCTTGAAATTTCCTGTCACCTGGGTATGTTTTGAAGTATTCTGTCTCCATTTCTAAGTCACGGATGAGAAAACTGAGGCCAGCCTGGCTCATTAGTGAGATCAAGGTCACATCTGTGCTCAGACAAAGCTTTGAGGAGAACTAACAGCCCCTGGGTTTCTGATCTGTTGCTGAGTCAGCAAGAGACTCTGTTTTCCAGGCACAGTATATTTCAACTCTGCTCTTCCACACCTGCCTGGGGCTCTTTCTAATCAGTGTCAGACCAGGAGTTTTTAACACTAATGCCCGCAGACTAGCATAAGTCTTTACTTATGTGCCTTAGAAGCATACTGTGTACAGGGGAAGCTGTATACTGGGATGAATATGTGGAGATTCATGGGCTTTGGACCCACTTTGGAGCAGCTCCACCACTTAATGGGGCAAACCACTTAACCTCTTTGAGCCTTAGTTGCCCCATATTTACAATTGGAATGGGAATGTTTCAGTTCCTCTGTCTGAGGATTTTGTGTATTTAGTGAGTTAACTTAGGTATGACACTTAAGCCATGCCTGGCACATAATAGGCACTCTATGTTTGCTCTAAAGGAATATGCATACTACTGTGCTGGAAAAGCTTTAAGATTGCAGATCCATCTTTTTTGGGGGGCTTTCTGTAAATGAATTTCTGAAGGTTGTTTTGGTGTTTTCTATTGTATCAATGGATGTAGCACTTAGCTCCAGGATTAACATGGCAGGAGTAAGACTTCTAAATGCAGTTATTTTTCTGGGAGCCTAAATAATGGTGAAATTTTCAAAAATGACTTCAAAGTTACCCCAGGGGAAAAAAAAAACAACAACAATAGTAATGGGCAGAGCTTCTTTCTCATGCTTCCATTTCATTAAGAATGAAACTAGAAATACAAGAAATGCTAAGAGAAATCACCTACTCATTTTATTGAAGCTTTCTTCCCCTCAGGATGGCATCTAATTGCTTCTTGAAGAGTTCCGGTGATTTGCTTTTAAAAATGTGACTTTATGTTTCTAAAAGCATTTTCCATATCTGTGACTGGGAAGGATCTGAGGTTACACCAAATTTATACTCGCTCTTTTGCCTAAAACATGTGCTTTGCACACAACATACACTGAAACAAATAACAGGTCCCAAATTAGAGAGAACTCGACCACTTTATCATTGCACCTTGCTGTTAGCTGCCTTGGACCCTGGGTTATTTCTCTTAAGGGAAAGAATGTTGGAGCTGCAAGACATAGGATTAATTACTTTAACCTACTTCTATTTACGAATGTACAATTCCTGTGGCTCTGTCTCCATCCCACTGCTTCTGAATAAAAAAACAGCATAATTTAGGCTCACTCACCCACTAAGGTCCTGTCCTCATTACTGCAAACTAGACCACGAACAATCCCTTTCCCACTGATGGCCTTTTCCCCGCCATTTTAGTCTTGTTTCAAGACCATATTGAGACAGTTTTTCACTAATTACCAAAAGAACCTTTATTGTTATTTTGAATTTTAGACCAATAAGGGCATATCAAACTCTTCAGAGGAAAGGAACCCTAGAATATATAGCTATCGAAGATATAAATTAGTAACTACATAAAGGTGACAAGGAAAATTCCCTAGCTAAGAAGATCAGTTGTCTCTCTATCTTACATGACCTATGTTTTTACTCCCTTTGCCTAGAAAACAACTAGGATCAGCAGAATCTAGATTTTATTGTTGCTGTCACAAAATGCTTCCCTCCCTGAAAAACTTGAGAAAGATGTGTAAGGAAACGAAATTCAAGAAAAGATGCAGGGGGGATTTGCCTGGTGTCTCAGTGGTTAAGAATCTGCCTGCCAGTGCAGGGGACACAGGCTCGATCCCTGGTCTGGGAAGGTCCCACATGCCGTGGAGCAACTAAGTCCGTGCACCACAACTACTGAGCCTGTGCTCTAGAGCCCACGAGCCACAGCTACTGAAGCCCGCATGCCACAACTACTGAAGCCCGCGTGCCTAGAGCCCGTGCTCTGCAACAAGAGAAGCCACTGCAATGAGAAGCCCGCGCACCACAATGAAAACCCAATACAGCCAAAAATAAATAAATAAATTAATTAATTAAAAAAAAAAAAGAGAAGATGCAGGGGAAGAGTGGGGTGTGTGGTAAAGTCCCAAGGCTATACCAAAATAAAGGACCCTACTCTACCCTAAAGCATGCAATTGTTAAGTGGTAGGATTTGCAGCAAGTCCCCACTTTCCATACAAATTTTCAGGACCTTTTACTGAAGTCTCCAATTTCTTCAGGTGTAGTTAATTTCATTTGGTTGGAGGATTGTCCCTTATTCAAATGTCAATCCCCTGGGGGACTGAGCGCAAAGAAGCCTTTTGTTCCTAGGGAATGTAGGTTACTAGGCACTTCCCTGCAGGGAGATGGGTGGAGTGTAGAAAGAAGATGGTAAGCCAGACAGAGAAAGACAAATATCATATGATATCACTTATATGTGGAACCTAAAAAAATGATGCAAATGAACTTATTTACAAAACAGAAATAGACTCACAGGCATAGAAAACAAATTTATGGTTACCAAAGGGGAAAGGTGGGGAGGAGGGATAAATTGGGAGTTTGGGATTGACATATACACAATACTATATATAAAATAGATAACCCACAAGGACCTACTGTATAGCACAGGGAACAATATTCAGTATCTTGTAATATCTATAAGGGAAAAGAATCTGAAAAAGAATATATATATATATATATATATATATATATACACACACACACACACACACATATATGTATAACTGAATCACTTTGCTGTACACCTGAAACATTGTAAATCAACTATACTTCAAAAAAAACTTATTTAATTAAAAAAAAAAAGAAAGAAGATGAAAGTACAACAAACGAAGAGGGGGTGGTAATGAAAAGGGATGAAATAGGGGTTTTGGAGGATGCTAAAAACAAACTGAGAAATTGGATGGTGAAAGATTTTCCTCCCTGCAGGCAGCAGGAGACCATGAAGAAAAGGTCGAACTTTGTAGCAGAAACCAGATGCTTCAAAAGAGCAACTGTGCTTTGTGCTCAGGTGGGAGAGCAGATTGGGGGTGGGTGTGTATGAAGGGGTGGCAAACTGACTATACAGCCTTGTGAGCTGATTTTAAATTAAACAAGGTTAGATGTGTGTGCATATGTGTTGAGATGAGTGTCGGGGTGGATCGGGGTTTCTTACAGAGAAGCTGGAGAGTTTTCCATTTCTGGAGATGTGGTTAGTGAGTACCCTAAATTATTTTGAGGCCAGAACATGACAATGTTGAGTTGTAGCTCTCTCTACCTTTGCATGCTAGTATGGGAGAGCATTACCAACTGTAACCCAGATGTTCATTGACTTGCTAACTTCCAACTGCGTAGAAACAGGGTCTCAGCGTTACAACCTGCAAATGTTACCCAGTTATTTCTGAGAGTCCCCAGAGGAATGCTTCACCTGAGCCTAAAAACCAGCTTGTCAGCTACTTTCATGAGTAGGATCTTCTGTATTCTTCCCCTCCAGCTCCCATTTGTTTGTATTCACTGCCCTTAAAATATCCTGGTGGGACCTCACCACTATTATAGACCATAATGATGAAGGGTAGCAAAATATAACACCCCAAACATGAAAAAATATAAAAAAAAATATTTTTCCTTCTCTACAAAGATAAGGCCATTGTCTACATCAAGGACCTTGTCTCTGGGTAGCAAGATTGTGTTTTGTTCCTCAGCTTCTCCCTCTGACCTACTATCTTTGTAACAGTGCCAAATCCAGGCCAAAGACTCAATGTAGATAGATCTCATTCCATCCCCTTGAGCCTTCACTCTAGTCTCCCTCAGTACCTTCTCCCAAGCAAACCTTCTTCTTTCCTCATGTAGTTGCAAAACAAAAGCTCCAGCATATGTGACTGGAAACCATTGCCTTCATTTTGGTGAAGGGTAGTAGAATATGCCACCTCAGAATATGCCCCTTCAGCATACAGATTATTTTGAATTAAACATACTTAGGGAACAGCTGGTGCAAGAAGGACACTCTGGTCTTCTTTTGTCCTCCTGAAAGCAAGAGATAAATCTCTCATGTGAGAAGACTTCCCTGGTGGTCCAGTGGGTAAGACTCTGCACTCCCAGTGCAGGGGGCCTGGGTTCAATCCCTGGTCAGGGAACTAGATCCCGCATGCATGCTGCAACTAAGAGTTTGCATGCCACAACTAAAGATCCCACATGCTGCAATGAAGATCCCGCATGCCACAACTAAGAAACAAAGCAGCCAAATAAGTAAATAAATATTAGAATAAAAATAAATTAAAAAAAAGAAAAGAAAGGGTTATTTAAAAAAAAGAAAAATCTCCCATGTGAAAGATACCCTTCCTGTACCAGGAAGATAGACACCCTTACCACTGGAGACAGGGAATTTAGGGCCTAGAAGGCTGTGTAAACAAACATAGTTACTTCTTCCCCATTTGCTATCTCAAGCCCAAACCCGTTTGTCTTGTCAATTCTTCACAAATGTATTATTTCTTTGTCTAAAAGGTATAAAAGCTTTCTGCTCTGGTCACTTCTAAAAGAATGTAGATAGAGGACCTATTCCAGAAAGGGGGTTATCACCATAGATAACTATAGTATGTATAGTTATATAAGTATAGTAGGTGTGGGAGGAACCTAGCAAAGTCTGCTTGTTAAAATTCCTCTTTGTGTCCCATTGTCTCTGTATGGCCCAGCAAACATTTTTTTTACCAAACATTTGCTTTTTCATCTCCATGTGAATAGCCATCCTCCCCTTTGAAGTCCCAAACCACTCTCCCCAATATCTTCTTTTGTCTTTATCTGAAGATGATATTCAAGGTGAGGATTTTGGCCATTATGGAGAGTTACTCAGTTCTCCTTGGTCTCTCCCATGTATACATGTTATTAAACTTTTGCTTGATTTTCTTCTGTAAATCTGTCTCATGTCAATTTAATTCTTAGACCAGCCAAAAGAACTTAGAAGGGTAGATGAAAATGTCCTCCTCCCCAACAATTCTCTGAGTATATTCAGTAGTTTGGGAGGTGGTCCTTTGCTAAAGGCTAGAAGCAGGGGGTGTTATTTGTAATGTCCCTTTCAACTCTGTTAGCAGAAAATATGGATTCTCCAGATCACTGATAGGGATACTGTGACATTTTCCACTTTCCAAGTGATTTCAAGACTGACATGTCTTAAGTTGCTTTTAATGTATAGAGGAAAAACTGCACAGAAGCAGTGATTCCTGTCCACCTTGTATAATAAACAAAATAAAAGTCTCTTAAAACAAATACGAACCGTTAAAGGAATTCCCTACAATCACCACCGCCAAGAAAGAAAGTCATAAGTTGCATAAAATCTGTTTTAGTGTAATCAAGTTTACATAGCCAAAGCAATCGAGTAGGAGGAATAAGCAAGTTTGTTTGCACAGGTTAAGTAAAAACTAACAGAGACAGACCCCAAATGGAATGATTAAGGACAAAGAATAACTAGATGTGTGGGAGTGGAAGAAAGACTTTACAATGCTGACGCCTCAGTAAAAGTTCAAGGCAAGAAGACTGGATCCAAAATATAAACTACTAAAAAAGATAAAGTTGTGTGCACTCAACTGGAAATTAGAAAATGGAGATTTCATTGAAACCGTCTGCAGGTTGGAAGAGAAGTGGTATTTCCAAATTTTAGAAAACAACAACAACAAAATTTTTTAAAGATAAAAGCGGGATCATATGGACACTCCACCAGGCTACTACTTAATTGGGAGACACATACAAGGCAAAGCATATGTTAAAGAGAAAAGTTAAGGAATAATTGCTGTTGATTTAATTTTTATAACAAATCCTACTGCTGATAGGGAAACAAACTTTATATATATTTTTTTTATAGTTTAAGCCCCTTTATTTATTTATCTATCTATCTATCTATTTATTTATCTATCTATCTATCTATCTATTTATTTATTTATGGCTGCGTGGCATGTGGGATCTTAGTTCCCTGACCAGGGGTTGAACCCATATCCCCTGCATTGGAAGCTCAGAGTTTTAACCACTGGACCACCAGGAAAGTCCCAGGAAACAAACTTTAAAGAAGCAAAATCTTGTAGGAGAAAATTCTATAAAAGCTGATGGGGAGAAATGGGCAGAATTGCTTGCCATGCCACTTAGGGAAGAAAACAACTTTACATGCAACACAAGAGACAAGGAATGCTATGCAAAAACATTTTTTATAAATAATATAACAAAAGGAAAAAAATACTGTTTGAATGCCAGCCAAAATGTAGTGCTGATGTGAAAAGAAAAAGGGTGAATCTGGGCAGTGGGGAGATGGCTGGCTAGGGCCCTGGAGGCTGGATCAGATTATTGTTAGCCGAGCCCTGGGTCAATGTCCTAGGCCCTTTACATATAGTAAGGAGGTACTTCCTCTTCCTTTTCACAACTAGCCCATGGGGCAGTGGTGAAGTGACCTGCCCAAGGTCACACAGCTAGTAAGTGGCTGGAACTCAGTCCAGGTTGTTCCGACTGTAAAGCCTGTGTTCTTTCCATTAAACTGGGATATATCTAGAAAGCACAAGATCATCCTTGCAATATATTTAGTAGAACGTGTAGTCTGCAGAAGGTTTACATTTCTCAGCTCCACAATCACAATGCTATTAAGAATAAGAGGTGCTTTAGGAGAGCCTCAAATATGTAAATAAAACATTGAAATGTAACTAATAAATTCTTATTTACATAGGAGAAAGGATAGGCCTGGAAATGGGAATAAAGAAGGCAAAATATCCCAGCCCCATGTACACAATAATTTAATAGATGATGGAGATGGAATGTTCTTAATTGTTAAAACAGACAGAAAGAAAAACTGGGTTTCAATACAGGACATTACAAAGAATATCATTATAAAGAAGAGTTCTGTATTAACAAAATCATTTCTATTTCTCTTGGGCAGTTCAAGTTAATTTGCTGTGGTAATAAAGAATTGTCTGCAATAAATAATCCCATACAACAAATGCTGTTTCTACTCCTTAAATTTATATTAATTATATTTGATAAAGAAGGGATTATATTGTGTGTTTTCATACTGCATTTTGTGGAGCTGATGTGTAAAAAAACACTAACCCTTCCATGTACCTTCCACACTTCCAATAGCCTCATAACTGGCTTCCTTGGCTCCATTCTAGACCCCTTAATTATACCCTTCCTACTGCTGCCAGAATGAAGTTGGTAAAACACAAGCCTGACAATGACAGTTCTTTGCTTCAGAGTTGTCAATGACACCCCATTGCTGGAGCCTGCCTTTCCAGACTCATCTCCAGTTCTCCCCTTAAGCACTCTTCCAGTTAACTATACCGAATTACTGACTTCCCAATAGGAGGAAGCTGCACTGCCTTTGTGCATGTTCTCCTCCATGTCCAGAATGTCTTTTCCCAACTTTTTTAAACCTGACAATGCCATCTTTCCATTAGCTCAAATAACATGTCCTCAGTGAATCTTTCCAGAGCCTATCAGGCAGAAATATGATTCATTTTAATATGTTTTTATGATTAATATTTCTGGAATCTGAATGTGTCTTATCATCAACATGGATATTTATTATGGTGGTGTTTACCCACTCCACTGAAAATCTGTTACCTGTTAGATAGTACATCTTAGAATTAAGGAACTATTACAGTTATTCCCTCATCTTTGTTACCGTAGCACTGGCATTCATTCATTTAATAAATCTTTAAGTGCCTATAAAGTACCAGACACTATGCCAGATGCTGGGAATACAATAGTGGAAAATACAGACATGGTCACTGTCCTCAGTACATTCTTGTTGTGGAGACAGACAAATAAAACAACGGGTAAACCTCAAATTAATCAACAAATAAAGTAATGGCACTGCGTGATGTGTTACAAAGTAAACAAACAAGGTGCTACTAAAGTGCATCCTTTTGGAATGTGTTTATTGTTGTGGTTGTGTCAGGTGCAACCCATTTCCTTCCTTTTCTTGGGTATATCACCAGACAATATCTCCCAGTCTTGCTGCATCTAGGTGGGGCCATGTGACTAGTTCTTGCCAATGGAATGTGAGGGGAGGCCATGGGTGTCACGGCTTGGCTAAGGCTGTTAAAAACAGGTGAACCTTTTCCATATTCTCTCCCTCCCCTTGTCACCCAGCCAGAAGCAGAGGATCCAGTGGAGGACTCTGAGGCACTAGGGATGGCAGACCACACCATGGAAGGAGTCTGGGGTCCTGAATGACTTTATAGAATGCTTCCCACTTATCACCTAATTGGACTATGTAGAGAATGAGAACTAAACCTTCATTCTTTGTAATCACTGAGATACTGGAATTCTTTGTTACAACAGTTAGACTACCTTGACTTATAGGGTGATTGTAACCTCTTATGGGCCCAGATCAATGTAAGGATTTGAGACAGTGATGACTATCTCAGAAAAGCTTTTATTCCCACTTGGGAGCTGTCACAAAGAATCTTGATCTCACAATTCATGAATTGTTATGTAGGTAATTTAACTCTCCTTATCATATATCCATTGCTCTATCAAGGAAGTGACATTAATCTGCCAAAGCAAAAGAACTCTGACCTCTCCCAGAGCAAAGTTTAGTAGTTAGGTAAGCAAACTTTCTAAGTGTCTTTTGACCTTCTGATGTACAGTTAGCTAATTATTGCTATAGACCCTTTTTGTAGTGCCTTAATCATTCTTATAACCACTAAATGGTATATGTCAATTGGAAACTTGTAGCAAAACAAGATGAAAGATTTAACCTCTGTCTTGGTGTGATGACCCATTTGAACACACTGTTCCAACAGGAACTAGGATGTGTAGAAAGACATTCTACCTGTCAATTAATTAAGCTCATGGTTTTCAGTAGTCTTGGTTCATGACATACAGGATAATTTGGTCAAGCATTACAAATTATAAAGAAACATTTGTTGAGACTGGGGCAGAGATAATGTGGTTTCCTCCAAGTTGAGTCACACATGTTCTAGAAATAAAGAACCCAAAATATTGTCTCTAACCCACTTTGCCTAGTCTGGGTCATTTCTGCTGGATGAGAAATGAAGAATAACAATTTCATTAAGTACCCATGTCCCTATTTGGACATGTTAAAAAAAAATGGATGAGTTTAATGAATTTAATGAATACTGTTTAATTCAACATTTGAAAATACAAATGGGAGTGATATGGACTTACAGTGAATAGGGAGGCCATGTGGACTTTTCCTGTGAGAGAAGCCCAAACAACATCAAAATTTTCAAATTGTTAGTGCAATTGAAGCTGTAATATTTAGAGACTTCATTAAAAACTCTCAAATGGACATCTGTAAGTTTGATGAAAAATTGATGAATAGAGATGTGATTGTTTTTTATGAATTACTTTTCTTGGGAATAATGTGCTGCTTGGAATACTTTGAGAATATACCAAAAGAAAGCCAAGCAATATGGTCTGACTGCAGCTGACAGGGAAAGGGCAGTACATGGCAGCCAAGCTGGACAGGGCATCCATGGTTCTAAGCTGAAAAAGGAGTGAGCAGTGACAGATACTTCCAGACACTTGGTTACAGACATTTAGCAAGAGACCCAATTTCTAATGGACTCAGTATATAAAGAATTATATGTCCTCTCCTGGTCATTCCAGACACCTAAATTATAGGCAGCTAACTGTGCTGAATAACAACCTGAATGCTGAAATAAAAGACACTCGTTTGAATCCTGGCTAAATTGGTTACTACTATGTGACCATGGACATATTACTCAGCCTACCTAACCTTCATGTTCCTTATCTATGAAATGCAGATAAAAACACCTATTGGTGAGTATTAAATGACATGATATAGAAATAGCATTTGCTTAACACAGTGAACAGCACATTTCAAGAGTTCAATAAATGGCAGGTATTAATAATATTGCCTTCCAAAATGAACTTCCTCCACTCCCCCCTCAACTCTCCACCCCATTCTCCGTACTCGTGGATATATGCTTGGGTAATTTTAGTAAACGGGCTAAGTAGGAATATTGTGAAGCATATCCACAAAGTTAAGTTACAGCAATTTCATTATTTCAAAATATTTAAAATCAATACCAGAAAGAGAAATAGACATGTTAGTAATTATGATACAATAAGATTTTGTTGACAAGTAAATTGTCTTCTTTCACAAAAGGTAAACCTGTCATCTTTGGTCTCGAAAACAAAAAAAATCACAATATGTGATTAAAAACCTGAGAATAAGTGGAATTATTTAAATTAGGTTCCATAACTCTATATTTCATAATTATGAGAAGCTGCTTATTCAAAATTATGTGTAATGGCATGATTGTGGAATTTCCTTACTAATAAGGATAAAATACTAATAAAAAAATCAATTTTTCATCAGTTCCATGGTGCTAATCATAGTAACCAATCTCAGTAGCATTATTTCATTAATACTAATAGAAAGGGGAACAAACTTTACAGTTTAGGCTTAAATTATGGGGGAGAATTTAAAAATAACAGCTGTAAAAAACAAACTGCTCTTCTGTTTGTCACTACTGTATGGAATAGTCCAATAATTTCTCACTGGAAGGCCCCGTATAAGGTATATTGAACATTGCTTGTGAAACACTTCAAATCCTCTGGTTTCATTTCCCACCCAGTCATACCTGGGCAACCTAGTAGGCCTTAACCAGCTTCAATGCCATTGACAGTCCTTTGTCTCTGGCCAGCCACAAATGACTCTCACTTCTGGGAACAGGGCTTCTCTGATTCCTTGCCCATGGATGCTCCAAGAAGGCATTTGGCATTCAAGCAGGGGCAACCTGGAAGTGAGGTGGGGAAAGTTAATACCCTGTACGGCAACTTTTAGCCAAGCGGAAACAGAGCTGATGGTTAAACATTTTTCCCATTCTTTTACATGGATGGTCTTGGGTTGCATTTATGAGGCAACTTAGATGGTCCTACATGACTGAGCACTCAGTGGTGGGCCACCTGATAATGCATCCTTGAATTGGTTCTCTTTTCTTTCCCTGTTTCATGCCCTCTGTCTTTCATTCCTGGTTTATCCCATAAACCAACTCTGAATGCTTGGGAGTGGGCTCCTGGGGCCATGTGTTGAAGGTTTCTGGTACTTAATGAGAAAGAATTCATGATCCATTACACCAGTGAGTGTTTTCCATCCCTGATTTAGGGGTTTCAGTTTGCCATCTGAAGGACTTCTTTCTCACTGAAATCTATCAATTCATGAAAATATTAATATAAGTTTGATTACTGACAAACCCTAGCAGGTTCATCATCACAAAAACCCAAGTAAGATGTGTTTTTTGAAAAATTTGTCTTGTCAAAATTGGGGTCATCTTCAGGGACCATGCTTTGCTATAGAACTCAGATCATATTCACTACTCTGAAGTTTCCTCCAAGTTCTAGTCCAGAAAACCCCAGAAGAGTTAGAGAGTTACTAAATGAGCTTTAGTATAAAGCTATGTGTGTGTGTCTAGTGATGTTTTTAAAAACCATCTCTTGAGTGAGTTATACTATTAATCTGATTTACTCATTAGAACAACTGAAAATTTAGAAGAACTATTTTACATATGATATCCTGTTAAAGTTATTTTAAAAAGTTTTATTGAAGTACAGTTGATTTACAATATCGTGTTAGGTTCAGGTATATACATTTGGTATCCTTTAACACATGGAACACCCCCTAAAGCTCAGAGGAAAAATCATGAAATTCAATCAACTTGAGTTACATCAAATTATATTCTCTTTGTCCAACTCAACCTACATCACTTGGATCAAATAGAATACAACTGACATAACTTAGAGCCTATAGTGCTATATATATTTTAGATATTTCCTCTAAATTATCTATATTGCAAATTAAAAATATTGGAAAGTTTACAGTGCAGATGGATGATGTGGCAATCCTTGAGTGAATTTTTCTTGCCGCTTAAGAGCTGGGAAAAGCCGATCCAAACGTTTTCTCATATTTTTAAATTTCACTAACAATTTTAATATAAGTTCCTTGTGGGGAGGCAGTAGTCTCTTTCTGCATGAATCGTGACATGTGTATGGCCTTTCTTTTTCTTCTGATGGACATGTCTACACTGCAAGAGACATAAGATCCTGGGTATTTGAAAATTAAAGAACAGCAGCAAAGGGCCAGATGCTGTAGTTATAAAAGTTGAAAAAGTATTATAAACACCAGGTGTGCCATATAAATGCACAGGTTTTTTACCCTGTCACACTATTATCATATGGTTCCAACATCTGTTCATTCCTGTCCAGGCTTCCCACAGATAGTATTTATTAAAATCAAATACACACTAGCTCTCACTTATGTGCCTTGAGCAGGAAGTGCCACGGTGGCCTTATTATGAAGTATAAGTGAGCTGATAAAAATTAATTTTTATCAGTAAACTTACAATTATCCTTACAAGCCAATATAGTATCATCTGCCTTTGGTGTGCCTTCTACTTGCTAATTACTCCATGGTTTCTAGGAGAGTGTGGCCAACACAAAAAATTTTACACTAATTCTAAATAATTAGAGGATGAGAGGAGAGGCCAGTTGAGATTTGTGAAGAGTCTACAGTAAAGAAGATTATTTAATGAAATGCTGTTTTCTTATTTTTAACTAGAGGACATATTAGGAAGTATAAATAACTGTAAACAAATAAATATTTTAATGAAAGTATTAAAAAGCCTCAAAGGCCTACACTATAAAATGATATATTAGAAGCTGCCAATACAGAGGAAGTAACACTGGTCTGGAAATCAAGTCTTATGATCTGGTTTTTAATCTACCCCTACCACTCTTCAGGTCTTAGTTTTCTCATCTGGGAAATGAGACTGGAAAATATGTACTATGTTCCCTTCTGGTTTTGATGATTTATGACTCTAATGATAAAAAACCTTCAGTGATAGAAAATTCTTTTCTGTAGCCCTATGATTTCACACATTCTTCTGTTTTATGATTAGTGTTATGGACGGCATGTTTGTGTCTCTCTCCAAAATTCATGTTGAAACCCTAAGCCCC
The DNA here is from genome assembly GCF_964165515.1 of Mesoplodon bidens. NCBI lineage: Eukaryota > Metazoa > Chordata > Mammalia > Artiodactyla > Ziphiidae > Mesoplodon > Mesoplodon bidens. The sequence goes on along the minus strand of NC_138163.1, from coordinate 57,999,342 downwards.
AGTAGGATGTTATTAGGAGGTGGGGTCTCTGGGAAGTAATTAAGTCATGAGGGTGGAAGCCTCAGGCTGGGATTAGTGTCCTTATATGAGGAGGAAGATAGCAAGCCCTTTTACTTTTGGCCATGTGAGAGCACAGCAAGAAGTCAGGGATAGTCTGAAGCACGGAAGAGGGCTCTCACCAGAACCTGACTATGCTGGCACCCTGATCTCAGACTTCCAGCCTCCAGAGCTGTAAAAACTAAAGTTCCATTGTTATAAACCTCTTATGGTACTTTGTTATAGCAGCCCGAACTAAGACAATTATTTTTCTCTAACGTAATAGAAAATACCCACATTGTATCTGAGTTGTCATAAATACCAGTCAAGTAGATTACAAATTAATAATGTTTTCACTGAATTTTTTTTAAAAATGAGTAAAAAGATTAATGGGAAATTATGAACTATCAAGCAAGTGTTGGAAGAATTGGCTGTCTGCTGGAATAGGAAAATCAGAACCTCTGTCTACCTCATATCATACACAAAAATAAATTCCAGATGGGTTAAAGACTCTAAACCATACACACGCCTGGTAGACACTGTGAAGTACTGCCCAGACGTCTCTTCAGTGAAGGACTTACTGCTCCATTTGCTGAGAGTGCCATCAGGAGACAGTCTTCAGATGCCGGCCTCTTCAGTAATTGCTTCAGTTGCAAAGAGCTGCCTCACGCAGGGTCACACCCCTTCCCAGGGCAGCCCACATCCAGTGACTGATGAAAGAGCAGGAATATGTAGGCCTGGCTATCTCAGCCCAACTCAAAAAAATTTTGAAGCACCATTTGAGCACCAGAGGTACCCATGAGGTGGGTTGAGGTGGTCATTGGCTCAGCTTCTTCCTCTGACCACTTCTGCTTCCTTGCCCTCCATTTTCCACAGGTGTTGGTCCCAAGATCATTCCCTAAGAAATATCCAAAAGGCTAAACTTTGTTTCAGATTCTGCATACTGTGGAACTCAACTTGCAAAAATACATTCTAAGAAAATGTAAAAGAGTATTTATCTTGAAAATAATTTTGTGTGGGAAAGCCTTTCTTAAACATAACATAAAAGCTAGAAGCCATAAAGGATGGCTTTATGTAAAGATATGATGTATGTGAAAATTAAAATTTTCTTTCTGTATTATGAAAAGCATCCTAAACAAAATTAAAAGACAGGCATTGGATTTGGCAAGAATTATTTTTAATGTACATAATAGACAAAGCATTTATATCCACAATATATAAAGAACTCCTACAAATCATTAAGAAGGCACCGCCCCCCCGCCGAAAAGCCTGATGTATATGAAGAAATTCAAGGAAAAGAGATGTTGCCAATTAAATAGGAAAAGATGCTCTCAGCTTTATTTGAAATCAAAGAAACCTTACTTGAAATCAAAGAAATGTAAATAAAAACAATAAGCTAACTTGTAAAATGAAAAAGATTTATAGTATACACAATTGGCAAGAGGGTGGGGGAAATGGGTGCTTGATATATGTGGAAATGTAATTTTTTTTGAAGGACACTTGGACAATAACCTAGCAACAATTTAAATATGCATATCTTTTGATCTAGAAATTCTCCTTTTAGGAATATATGCTAGAGAAATATTAGCACATGCACACAAAAATATGTGTACAAGAATTTTTGGGAGAGAATTATTTTTATAAAAGAAAGAAATTTGAAACAAACACCCAAAAAAGGAGAGTATGTTTAAAAATATTATTGTGCACCCATACTATGAAATGCTATACAGATGATAAAGGAATGAGGTTCATCCATATGTATCAGTAGAGAAAGATATTTGTGATATATTGTTAACAGAAAGAGAAGTTGCAGAAAATGCATAATATATTTATATATGTATGTATATGTATATATTTTATAAATGCATAGGGAAGGTTCTGGAAAAGATGCACACTAGGACAGGGGAGTTGGGAGTGGTGTTGTGGAAAGAAGACATTTACTTTTACTCTAGATACCTGTGAATTATTCAGTACTTTTATATGGAGCTTGCATTACTTTTTTTTTTTTTTTTTTTTGCGGTAGGCGGGCCTCTCACTGCTGTGGCCTCTCCCCCTGCGGAGCACAGGCTCCGGACGCGCAGGCCCAGCGCTATGGCTCACGGGCCCAGCCGCTCCGCGGCATGCGGGATCCTCCCAGACCGGGGCACGAACCCGCGTCCCCTGCATCGGCAGGCGGACTCCCAACCACTGCGCCACCAGGGAAGCCCAAACATTTTTTTTTTTTTTTTGTGGTACGCGGGCCTCTCACTGTTGTGGCCTCTCCCCTCGCGGAGCACAGTCTCTGGACGCATAGGCTCCGGACGCGCAGGCTCAGCGGCCATGGCTCACGGGCCCAGCCGCCCCACAGCATGTGGGATCTTCCCAGACCGGGGCACGAACCCGTGTGCCCCGCATCGGCAGGCGGACTCTAAACTGCTGCGCCACCAGGGAAGCCCCTGCATTACTTTTATTTATTATTTATTATTTTTTAAAAAATTAATTAATTAATTAATTAATTTTTTGTCTGTGTTGGGTCTTCGTGTCTGTGCGAGGGCTTTCTCTAGTTGCGGCAAGCGGGGGCCACTCTTCATTGCAGTTTGCATTACTTTTATAATGAAAGCATTTTAAAAGATAAAGAATAAAATACACTAGGTGAATAAGACTTGATGCTCTTCATTTCTTTGTAGTGCTGAATTACTACTACTACTACTCCTCTTACTACTACTACTGTTACTAGAGACAGTCATTTGGAATTTCCTTCAATCTAAATACTCCATAATGTATTCTATAGAGTTCCATTTTTCTAAAAATGATCTAATTTACATTATCTAATCCCACTCTAACCTGATCCTCTTTCACACAAATATCTTGAAAACCAAGTAAGTGAAGTGGGCTCCTGAATCTTGTAGAAAATAATTCATTTAAAATTACCTGGATTCAAGTCCACAGGATTCACTTCATTCCCCCAAGAAGCTACTGTCAGGGAGCAAAATTTTCCAAGATGTATCTCTTTGGCATGAAGATTAATTTAGGCTGATTGTTTTTAAGAAACAGAAGACTCAGGAATTTTTTTTTTACCTCCCCCGTAACTGCCTACAGGAATTTAGATAAAGGGCCTGTTCCTGGAATAGAGCTATCACCAGATATCTGCAAAGAATATGGGCTAGGTGTGGAGAGAAAAACTCAGCAAAACCTAGAGATCAGAGTCCACCCTGTGTCCCATCCTTTCTGCATGGCCCAGCAAATATTTGTTTACCAGACATTTGCTTTTCCATCTCCATGTGAATTGCCTTCCTCCCACTTGAAGTCCCAAACCACTACCCCCAACATCTTCTTTTGTCTTTAGCTGAAGATGGTATTTAAGGTGAGGATTTTGGCCACTTTGGAGAGTTATCCAGTTTTCCTGGGTCTATCCCATGTATACATGTTATTCAAATTTGTTTGATTTTCTCCTGTTAACCTGTCTCTTGCTAATTTAATTCTTAGGCAGTTGGAGGAACTTAGAAGGGTAGAAGAAAATTTCTTCCTTCCAAGCATAGTGGTTATCTAAAAGTGAAGGAAATATCTAAAAGAGGGCAATGAGCTTTGAAAAGTGGAAAGTAGAGCTTCAGAATATGAGAACATCTCCAAAGTCACTTTTCTCAGAATAGTGAAGTAGAAGTTTGGAAATGCCAGTTGTGAACTGGGGATGAACAAACAGTTTTGTGCTGTAGGATCTAGTTTAAAGGAAGTCACTGTTGGGAGGTGAGGTTTACACCTTCATCCTTTGCTCTGTGATGCTGAGGTAAATCCTTCACCCTCCAGTAAAAATCCCTGCTCCTTTCAAGTTTTTACCCTCTGGCTATGCCACAATCAGTTCCTCTTCCTCTTCCTTACAAACTGACTACTGGCTCACTATCTCACACTCGGTGAAGACTTTGCTTTCTATCCTGACCGAACTTGCTGTCATTTGGAGATTTAGGATTTGTATGGACAATCCATCCAACTTCAGTTCAGGGGTTCCCAAGTTGGCTTGCACATTAGAAATATCTGTAAAAGTTTTTAAAAAGTGCATATGCCTGAGTTCCACCTACCATATCAGAATCTCTCAGGATGGGGGTCCTACATTCTGTAACCTGTAAACCCACCACAGATGATTCTGATATACCATCAGAATTGCAGCTGTCTTGCAGCCTTGGGTTTTGTCTGCTTCTACTCTTACCTCTGCGTTCAACATCATGGCTACACTGTAGACATTTGCATTACACTACAATTCTGTACCAAATTCCAATGTGTGGCTTTTTCCCATGCAAGCAATTCTCTGACACCAGCTGGGTGTTCTACAATTCAACTGAATTCTGATGCTATCTACTCAAAGGTAGCATCAGATTCCACAAATTAAGGGGTCAGTCCCACAAGACTGCCCCTCACTTCAGATGCCCATCTAAAGTCCAAGTTATTACCTGTGCTACTGACTGACTGGCTATAAATCTGAGGTTCCCACAACCCCCTCCGTGGGTTCAATTAATTTGCTAGAGTGGCTCACAGGACTCACAAAAGCTCTCTGAACCTCATCCTTTTGTGCTTTTATGGAGGCTTCATTACAGAGGCATGACTGATTAAATCATGGACCATTGGTGATTGATTCTACCTGCAGCCCCTCTCCCCCTCCTTGGAAATCAGGGGATGGGACTGAAAGTTTCAACCCTTAAATTCTGGTTGGTTCCCCTGGCAATCAGCCCCCTCATCTTTAGAGGATTTCCAAAGTCAGCTCATTAATATCAATTCAGTTGACAACAGTGTTTGTTATGAATAACACGATGATACCGAGCAGGACCCTGCGGGGTTCCTGGGCACAAAAGCCTTCCTGTGTCCCCATTTCTTGACTATAGGAAACAGGCTTCATTCAGCCTCCATGACCTTCCCTGAGTTCCAACAGGCAGGTTCAAACAGTTGCTAATTAGGGAAGGGAGGGGATGCAGAGACAAGGGAGGAACAGTCAAGAAACCATAGTGCAGCCTTGGGGCAGGGGCCTGGTTTCCCCTCAAGAGATACACATAACAATATCTTTGAGCTGTTTTGCAGACACTGAAACCCCTACCAGGTGGGAGAACTTAACTGTGTGCTGCCCACAAGCACATAGACCCCAGACAGGTTGGAACCGGAAGGTTGATGATGCTGACGACCACTTACCTCATCACCAACCAATCAGAAGAATGTCCAGAAGCTGATCACGCCCTCTTTGAACCATTACTATAAAACTTCTCACTACCTACAACCTCCAGGTTGGGACACACAGTTTTGAGGGCATTAGCCTGCTGTGACCCCTTTTACCCGGCAAAGCAATAAAGCTATTCTTTTCTACTTCATCCAAAACTCTGTCTCCAAGATTTAATTTGGTGTCAGGGTACAGAGGCCATATTTGGCTTCAAAGACACCCGTTTCGGCTTTATGGCTCTGAAGGGATTTCAGAAACTGAGGACAAGAGGCCAAATATTATGACAAAAGATGCCCCCATCGCTCTTATAGCTCAGGAAATTCCAAGGGTTTGGGGAAGCTGTAAGCCAGGAATCGTGGACTAAAGACCAAAATATTTATTATACATCACAATATCACAATTACTTTAAAGCACACCACCTAAGAAATCTTACACTCCAAGAATCCATTCTCTGGTTATAACCTCCAAGTTTTCCAACTCATTTGTTCCCCAAACCCATTACAGCTGCTCTCTCCTATAAGTGAGACATTCACTACCTTGGCTACTGTACTCCAATTTCCTCTAGTCTATTTGCCCTTTACTGGCCTCTCCAAAGTCACGTAACCTGTCCCTTCTGCAGTATCAGCCCAGCAAAAATGCAACCCTCAGGTATTCAAAATTATTCTCACTCTCTTTCTTTGCCCAATCCCATTTATTCTCCACACTGCAGCCTGAGTAACCTTTTCAAATGCAAATTTGATCATATGGTGGACTCCCCTCCAACTTGCTTTACTTAAGCCTTTAAATGGCTCCCCATGATTCTTAGGATAAAGTCCAAACTCCATAACCTGCCATATAAGACTAGTTATAATTTGTACCCTGTGTACATTTCTGCTCTGCTATCTCTCCTCTTCATGCACGCTAAAATCCTTGTACTTTCACCTACACTCATCATGATGTTTCCCATTTATGAGTGTGTTCCCTCTGCCTCAGATGTCCCCAGTCGTCTCCTTGCAAGCCTAACTCCTATTTATCCTTTAAAGACTCATCCCATGTGGCACCTCCTCCCAAATTTAGTCTTAAATATGACATGGCTTCAAAGACTCAAATTCTCTTTTTTGGCAGTTCTTCAAGATTATATTTCCACTTTTTATTGTGGTATGAACACTTAACATGAGATCTACCCTCTGACAAACTTTTAAGTGCACAAAACAGTATTGTTAACTATAGGCATGATGTACCATAGAGCTCTAGAACTCATTCATCTTGTGTAACAAACTTTACACCTGTTGAACAGTATCTCCCCATTTCCCCCTCTCCCCAACTCCTGGAAACCACTATTTTACACTCTGTTTCTATGAGTTTGACTATCTTAGCTACCTCATGGAAGTGGAATGATATAGTAGTACTTGTCTTTTTGTGACTGGCTTATTTCACTTAGCATAATGTCTTCCAGGTTCATCGGTGTTGCCACATATGGCAGGATTTCCTTCTTTTTAAAGGCTAAATGTATTCCGTTGTATATATACACCACATTTTCTTTCAATTTTCTGTGCACTTTCTGCAGTAAATTTGGTACCTACACTCAGGGTGATATTAAAATAGTGAGCAATAAGAACAGATGCCTAACCAGTACATACAGGTTGTATACCAACCCTGCTTAGACCACAAAAACACCTTAATATTTAAAGACATTTTTTCCTTTCCTGTCTCCTCTTCCCTTCATCGGTTCCCCTTATCAGCAAAACTATGGGCAACTGATCTGGGGCAGAATCAGCAGCTGAAATCCTCACTGTGTACCAATAATATGTGGAAATCTCAGGGCTGAATTGTTTCCATCCTCATACATCGTTGGTAACAGGTTCCATCAGGCCTCCACATTCCAGCCTGCTCTGTCCTGGTTGTCAGTGCTCTACATACTATTGTAGGTGCTGGTTTAAGTAATCATTTCTTTTCCAAGAAAGATGACTGACAAGAGGAATTTCCCAGGGACACACATAAGTTAAAACATAAGGTCAATATATTATACGGTGATGAAAAGATTTGTTGAATTGGAATAAAAATCTCAAAGTAGGGATGTTTCCCTTTCTCTTCCTTTTCATATAATTTGTCTCTGTATAAGTCTATCCTACCTATTAGGAATGTAGTTTTTAGAGGTTTTATTCCATATTCATCTCTCTATTCTCAATGTTTAAGATAGTACCAGGATAAACAACAAGGTCCTTCTGTATAGCACAGGGAAACATATTCAATATTCTGAGATAAACCATAATGGAAAAGAATATAAAAAAAAGAATGTATATATAGGTATAACTGAATCACTTTGCTGTATAGCAGAAATTCATGCATTGTAAATCAACTACACACCAATAAAAAAAAAATACACGTTAAAAAAAAAGATAGTACTAGGGACTTCCCTGGTGGCACAGTGGTTAAGAATCTGCCTACCAATGCAGAGGACAGGGGTTCAAGCCCTGGTCCAGGAAGATCCTACATGCCGCAGAGCAACTAAGCCCATGCACCACAACTACTGAGCCTGTGCTCTAGAGCCTGCAAGCCACAACTACTGAACCCACATGCCACAACTACTGAAGCCCACATGCCTAGAGCTCATGCTCCGCAACAAGAGAAGCCACCACAACGAGAAGCCCACACACCGCAATGAAGAGTAGTCCCTGTTCGCGCAACTAGAGAAAGCCCGCGTGCAGCAATGAAGACCCAACGCAGCCAAAAATAACTAACTAAATTAATTAATTAATTAAAATTAATTAAGTATGACTAGGAAATAAATGAATAAATAAAATATTTTAAAAAAAGAGAGAGTACCAGACATGAGTTGCTCAAGAAATGTTTGTTGAATGACTGAATAAATGAGAAGATCAATGACCCATTCTTTAGTAGAGTTGAGCAGTTATTATTTGGTAGGAGAAACCAGAATCTGAGGAGGCTGTTAGACTCCTACTAAGAAAACTACAGCAGTTGTGGAGCAATTTAAAGTTGAGCTGAAATTCTTTAGCATTGTTATCTCAAGTGTCACAATAAGAAATTCATTCTTTTGTCCTGTGAAAACTCACTTGTGTGATACATAGCATGTAATCCCAAACCGTTTGTATGCTGTTCAAAGAATTGTTCTGCATATAGATTGGATTGTGTGCCCATATGTTTAAAAATTCAATTTAAAGGAACAGCTGGATTAGTCAATGAGATTGAAGCTTCTCTTCAACATTCATTTTGGTGAAAGGGGAAGTATCCTACATTCATTTCTATGTTTAAAGAGAGACGCTGCGGGATATTTGATGCATGTCTTGCAAAGAATAAATGGAATATTAACATTTTCCTTGTTTATCATTGTTTTCTCCATTGCTTATTCTCTGTATTGCAGATGTTGTGGCTATTTCTTGATGGTTTTCAAGCTCCAGTTCATTAAGATTACTGCAATTGGTGTCTCTACTGAGGATTTCACTACAATCTTTTACTAGCAGGCACATAGCAAGGTGAATATGCTTCTAAATCACATTTATGCTTTCTTCAAAATTATAACAGCTGGTTTATCTGATTCTGTACTGTCTCTCTTCTCAAAGAAATAAATTAACCCCCCAAATCTCTTCAGAAGCCAAGCCAAAGTCAGTGTTTCTAACACATTTCAAAAGTTAAAATAAGGTTTTGGGTTTTTTTTTTCTCCTTGTTTTGTTTTAAGCAGGGTAAAAATTCTGAATTGAAAATATTGAAAAAAATATCAGATATACTCAAGCATGAAATAAAACAGTTTTATCATCCCCCATGGCTATCTTCTCACAGGCAATGTAGGTCTCTCTCCATTGATCAGCTCCCTTTTATTGCAGTGTTCTGGGAGGAGCAAAGTAATCTCGAGTACCACACGGGTCAAAGAAACTGTGAACCTGTGGATTAAACTTGCAAAAATGCTGCCTTGATGAAGACTGTCTTTCTTGTCTTCTGGTAAATCTCAATTTGCAAATTAAAACGGAAACTTTAAGGCCTTTCTGATATCTGCTTGAATTCAAAATGGGATCCAATTTCCAGATTCCTTTTTCTGACATTCCAACTCATTGTGCTACATACAGCTCAAAGCTGCCAGAACATGTTTTTCATTCAACCACATGAAACTTGTTTGTAAGTGTCGACTGAGCCCTTAATCCTCTTCAAATAGGTTAAATAAGTCAATGTGGGAAGTAGTGTCATGGGAAGGAGTATCATGGACTTGGAACTAAACAGATTTAGGGGGAATTAGTTATGACACCCTCCCCCACCCCCTACCTCCCACCCCCCAGAGGGCAGGGATGTTTTCTCTGACTGGTCACTCCTCTGGCATGACTGGTAGAGGGGATGAAGAACAAAATATCTCCAGACCTCTCAGCCTAGATCTCTCTAGGCAACTTAACTCAGCCTTGGCTCATGGGCCTGCCTATCTCTATTATTAGAACCGAAAGAAAAATTTTCTGTGTGTGAATTCTACTCCAGAACGACTTTGCAAAAGATAAGCAGAATAAAATAGAGCCTTCTATTGACACAAGGACAGAAGAAAGAAGGAGAAATGGGGAAAAAAGACATTTTTTTGCAATATTTGGTTGACATGAATCTGGATCATACTCATTGGTTTCTACTGAAGAAACAAGATCCATATGGGTTCCTGGGTTGAGAAGGGCAAATCCATGTGAATTGGAGCAATCTTTTCCTGGAGTAAGTGCAAGAGGGGACCTTGGCTTCTTGTGATACAGAATCTTCCAACTCAGGCTCAGCCAACTGTGGCCTGCCTGCTGTGGTCAAGTTTTAATAGAACACAGCAGCACTCATTCTCTCTTTTGTTTACCTATTGTCTATGGCTGCTTTTAAGTAGTTGCAACAGAGACTATCTGACTCACAAAGCCAAAGTATTTACTGTCTGGCCCTTTACAAAAAGTTTGCTGTGATGGGAAAAACAACTTTTGAGGAAAATAACTTTGTTTTTCTGAGTTGCTGTCCAGGCATTTTACAGTATGATAACCCTGTACACACCCAGAGTTTGGACACTGAGATAAGGACTTGAGTTTAGGATGCCGGCCATAAGTTCCTGCTTTTCTTTTCCCTGGGACACCTTTTAAAATAACCACAGTTAAAGCTAAGCCCGCGAAGTTAGTGACCTCTGTCCCAACCACCTTATAGGTAATAAGTACTTGCTGCCCTGCTCTCTATCTCCTGCTGGCTTGTGACCTGGGATGAAGGACTACCCTTCCCCTGGCTCACTGTGCTGCCAGCAACCCCCAACCCCGGATCTGTAAGCAATAATAAATCTTGTGATTCGATTTCCTTTGTGTGGGAGTATTGATTGAAACCGCACCTTCGGTCAAAACGACCCCACGGGTTTCAGGTTCCCAAAGTGGAAGGTAAGATGCTGAGGGAGCTCCCTGCCATCCCTGTGTGGTGGCTTGTGTCTCCTCATTCAGCAGGTCACAATCTGCATATTGTTTATTTAATACAACAGCTCTGGCTTCTCAACACATTTGCCAACTCTGTTCCACCCAACAGAGATCAGGAAGAAGTGCAGTGGTTCAGAGAAGCGGTCAATGGATTTGATCACTTTGGGGAAACATTTAAAGTTTATAGTATAAAGTTTAAACTGAAAATATTAGTTGCAGGATATTATTTAGAAATTGTAGCAGTCTAACACTTTTTAATTGATTTGTTAAAATTTATATCATATATACTGCTTACAATATAAATAATTTCTATCATGGAGATATTTTGTTGTGTTATGAAGATTTTGTAGTCACTGGAAAGGAATAGAAACAAGGGTACTATGTAAAATGCTACTAATAATTATTATCAGTCAGTAGCATTGTTTGGGCACTCACTTGGTAAAGAGCTCTGTTCCAGGTCCAGTGGGAGATGGGGAGAGCCCAAAAGAAGCAGATGTTGTAACTAAGGGTCTTACTAAATGATCTAGTTCAGAAAGTCGTTGCATATTCCTGCAGTGACTTCAGAAAATTCACAGAGTAATATAAACCCATGAGAACACATGAATAGAACTCAGAATCTAGGACAGAAGGATTTGCCTGTTTGTCACTCACCCGGATGCTTTGACAGGACTTAGTCCTGTGGATGTGCCTGATTCCCTTGTTTTAGGAATTTCTCTAAATGTAGATTTCATACTTTGCCTTTTGAATTTCATCTTGCTGATTTCCACCTATCATTAAGTATGTCGAGATTATTTTGGAACTTGTATCTGGAGTTTAGTGTCGAATTGTTTCATTCTGTCATTTTATTTCCTTCCAAATATTGTAAGCGTGATTTGTATGTCTTCATCAAGTCACGGTAGAGGCAAAGAATCCCAGAGTTAGCTGTGACCTTAGAGGTGATCTAGGGCAAAGCCTTCTCAAACTTTAATTTCCATATGAATAACCTGAGGAGCTTATTAAAATGCAGGTCCTCATTCAGTGGGTCTTGGGTGGGTCCCAAGAAGTCTGCAGATGAGACTTTGAGAAGCACGGTGTGAGAGAATCACCTAGTGAGAATTCGTTCTGCAGTATCTCTGCAGATTTTCATGTAGCTTCCCTGTGAACACTCCTAATTTACACAAAAAACTCACATTTTAAAGCAAACTACTTCATCGTGGAGAACTTCAATGGTTAGTAAACCTTTATATTGTTGGTGTCACAACATTTGAAGTTTTTCTGAAGCACGATAATGATTGATATTGAACTAAGACCTTCAGCCAGTTCTTTCTTGTTGGTCTAAATTAAGCCCACCAGGAGACCCTGCATCATAAATTGTTGCAAAGGCTATTGTCTGAGAGAGGTGAAGCATTATGGGAGGTTGGACTTGGAACTTCACTCAGTTGCTGGCAGACTACCTCTCTGTCCCCAATGTTCCATTTTTCTCTCTCTCCTACATTCAACACATATCACATGCACACTTTATCATATGAACATTAATAACATTTAGAGGGATTCAAGCTCCAGGGTAGTATGTTATCTGACTTCAGTGTTGTGCTGGTAAATGTTTAACTACCGACTTGGGGGGGAGGTGGTGTCTGTGTGTGGAACTGTGGCATTTGCTAATTTCCAGGGTATGAATTCTCCCTCCATGGGCTATTTCTACCAATAACTTAACAACCAGCTTGCAGAATTCCTGAAAATTTAACAGCCAGTAGGAATCTGCTCCAGTGCAGCTCCCAGTTCCATTTGACCCCATTATAACAAATAACAGTTAACATTTATTGAACACTTACTATGCAAGAGGCACAGTGTTAAGTATATGGTCTCTAACAAAATTAAAATGAGACCCTATTCATTTATTCAGCAAGTTACTGAATTCCTTTCATGCTAGGTGCCAGAGAAATAAAAATGCATGGGAAACAACCCTTACCCTCAAGCAGTTTATGGAGTCTAGTGTGGGAGATAGATAGAGAAACAGATTAATTACAGTGTAACATAATAAATAATAGAACAGATGGTGGTGGTAACTGATTTAGTACCTATTCTGGGCCCTACTGGGGGTACGAGAAGATGAAGGGAGCCTTTTTCTTTACCTCTTTGCAAAAGCCCATGCTGACCATGTCAAAACATCTTCTGTGGATAAATTTTATGCAGATATCTTTCAGATTTAATAGACTTGAAGAGCACATCAGTTTCTTTAAAAAGAAAAATTTTGACATGCATGTAACATCTTCTACTTAGAATTGAGTCTGTATTATCTGTCCTATAGGCTTTAGAAAGAGAATATAGAATACAGACAAGGAACCTTTTGAGAACTGACAATTTACAGACCTCAGGAGTGCTATCCTTATTCAAATTCAATTTCATTTTAGAAAGCTTGAAGGCATCAGACTGTTACAAAGATAAAAGAACCAAGTATTAATCTTTTGAGTTAGTATCTTACTCAAGCTGTTGAACCTGTGAAGAGTTTTTTCAGGACTCTTATTATAAAACTAAAGATCAAGCAAAAGAAGTAAAAAAAAAAGGCAATGTAATGACTACTCCTCATTTGATTATTGCTAACATGATTATAATTCATTACAACTTCTTATTTGTTTTTATTGCTTTAAGTCCTTTATGGAAGTAGGATGGGTAGAAATAATAAAATAGTAAATGAAATAATAAAATACAATTTTTTGTATTTTAAAATCTTCTCTGGAAGAAATCCAGTCTCTGAAATCTTCTCTGGGAGAAATCCAATCTTGTCTGCCTCAGTACTCTATTGGTTTGTCACTTTCATATTAGCTTACACAGGCCAGAATTATATTTTACCATTATGGTCAGAGTGTGAAAACAGGGTTTGGGGTGTATCAAAAACCAGTCTTGATGTGACAGAACAGTGTGCCACGAAGCAAAGTTGTTATGCTTCTTTTCTCTTCTGTCTGCCCTATGTGGACCTAGCACGAGTGAGGTGATGATTTAGTGTAGAATTCTTGATATTTCAAAAGGAACCCTTCTAAGCAAGCTTGCTTTGGCTTTTCACAGGATTATAGGAGACGGAATGAAGGATGAATCTTTGAAAGGAAAACAGTCAGGGGTATCATAATCAGTCACGACCTCACCTCCTAATTCCCTTCAAGGCCTTGGGGCAATCTGTTGAAATTTTTAAGTACCAAGGGATAGTAATGTTTTAAATTTTAAACAAAATTTAGTACACAGGAAGAAAAAGTAAGTGAGAATAACACAGTAATTATTTGAGGATCAAGTCTGTTAATTGGGTGTATATATACATATATAGTTAAATGATTACCTTTGTGTTCAGATTATATAGCTTTCCATTCTGTTTTACTGCTCTATAGGCCTTTGAAGACGAAAAAAATCTCTCTTGATTTATATTCAAAAGATGAACGTATTGGCACTTCCCTGGCTATCCAGTGGTTAAGACTCTGCTCTTCTGATGCAGAGGACGTGGGTTCAATCCCTGGTTGGGGAACTAAGATCCCACATAATGCGCGCTGTGGCCAAAAAAAAAAAAAAAAAGATGAATGTATTGGCATTTTTATGTTCCCTCCTTTTTCCCTTTGAAGAATAGTCAAATGGGGAAGCTACTATAGGCTAGGGTGATCATAAATTTTACCAAATTTTACCATCCAAACCAGGGTGCTTTTGAGAATGAAAGGAGGTACTATTATTAATACACTATAATAATTATTCTAGGAGATCAGGAATAAACAGGGACTATCGCTTAGCAAAATTGGATATATGGTCATCCTAACTGTAGGTCATTTAATCACTGTTATTTTGTTGCCATCTGGATTTCACTGAAACATCTAAAAAACATGTGAGACCATGTAATTGAAAAAATTGTCTGGGATTCATGTGGGTTCATATCACAGAAATTAGATAGGGTCAAGCAGTAGTGATTCTCTCCCTTATGACTGAAACAAGATAGTAGGAAAAAGGTACTCTGAAGCCTTCCAAAGTTAAGAGATGCTTTTCTTAGGTCATTACTTCTCTTCTAGCTCTCTTGAACTTATGTATACACACTCCATGGGGCTCAGAAACCTCTCCCTTCTTTATATTCCTATTGCAGCTGCCTGAGTGCAGGATTTTTTCATATCTCACTTGGACTACAGCAAACACCTTCCAACTGATCTCCGTGCTTTCAGTCTTTCTACAAGTCAAATCCTATCTGTTTATCACAGCCAGACTGATTTATGTAAAAGTTGACCATACCATGCTTTTTCTCAAAATCATTCAATGACTCCCAATCCCTACCGTGCAAGGTCAAAATCCTTTTGCAGTATATACAAGACCCTCCATAAATTCATTCCTGTCAACTTATTCAGCATCACTCCTTTTTTATCTTTCTTTTTTTTTTTTTTTTTTGCGGTACGCGGGCCTCTCACTGTTGTGGCCTCTCCTGTTGCGGAGCACAGGCTCCGGACGCGCAGGCTAAGTGGCCATGGCTCCCAGGCCCAACCGCTCCGTGGCGTGTGGGATCTTCTCTGACTGGGGCACGAACTCGTGTCCCCTGCATCGGCAGGCAGACTCTCAACCACTGTGCCACCAGGGAAGCCCAGCATCACTCCTTTACAATAATACATTGATTCTATTTCTCCATACACACCATGGTATCTTTTGCCTCACTCTTATCCATCCTTGAACTTATCTCTACTTTTAGAAAACTTGGCAAATGATTTTATTCAGGAGGAAGGATGGTGTTTATATGTGAATATCTGAGTCCATCAATGTTTTTGTCATTTATATTTTATTTATATTTATTTATATTTATACAGCAAAATTCACTGTTTGTTGACTATTCTGAGTCATGTAACCACTACCACTACAATCAAGATACAGAACAGTTCCATCACTGCCTTCTCCCCTGCTCCCTCGAAAATCTCTTGTCATCTTTGTAGTCAAACCATTATTGCCTGTCAACCACTGATCTGTTCTACATTCTTATAGTTTTGTCTTTTCTAGAATAACATGTAAATGGAATCACACAGTATATATGTTTCACTCAGCATAATGAATTTGAGACACACCTATGTCATTGCAGGTATCAGAAGTTCATTCATTTTTATTGTTGAGTAGTGTTCCATTGTATGGATATACCACAGTCTGTTACCCTCTCCCTGGGTGAAGGACATTTGGGATGTTCCCAGTTATGGGTAATTATGAATAAAGCTGCTATGAGCATTCTAATACATTTTTTTATGTGGACACAGATTTTCATTTCACTTGGACATAAGCCCAGGAGTGGAATTGCTCAGTTGTATGGTAAGTGCATATTTATAAGAAAACTGCCAAACTGTTTTCCAACATGGCTCTACTGTTTTGCATTCCCACCAGCAGCATATGAGGGTTTCAGTTCCTCCACATCCTCACCAACATTTGGTATGCTCAGCATTTGAATGTTAGCCATTCTAATAGGTGTTGTTTTAATTTGAATTTCCATAATGACTAATTATGTCAGGCATCTTTACATAAGCTTTTATGTTATCTGTATATCTTCTTTGCTGAAGTGTCCCTTCAGAGGACTTGCCTATATCATTATTGGGATTCAGTTTTCTCATTATTAAGTTTTAAGAATTCTTTATATATACTTAATATAATTCCTTCATCAGATATACAATTTGCAAATATTTTCTCCCATTATGTGGCTTGCTTTCCATTCTTCTAACAATGTTTTGCAGAACAAACTTTTTAAAGTTTTATTAAGTTTAGTTTATGAATTTCTTTTATGCATCACACTTTTACTGTCATATCTAAAAATTATTTGCCTAACCCAAGGTGTGTCAGTTTGCTAGGCCTACCATAACAAAATATCACAGACTGTGTGGCTTAAAGAACAGAAATTTATTTTCTCACAGCTCTGGAGGCTAGAGATCCAGGATCAACGTGTCAGCAGTCTGGGTTTCTTCTGAGGCCTCTCTGCTTGACTTACAAATGGTAACTTCTCAGTGTGTCCTCACATGGTCTTTCCTCTGTGCATACACATGTCTATATCATAATCTCCTCTTCTTACTCTTACAAGGACATTAGTCATATTAGATTAGCACCCACTTGTATGACCTCATTTTACCTTAATTACACCTTTAAAGGCCTTATCTCCAAATATAGTCACATTCTGAGATGTTGGGGATTAGGGCTTTGACATATGAATGGGGGAGATGGGTGGAAGGATAATTTATTTCATAACACAAGGTCACAAAGATTTTCTTCTATGTTTTCTGCTAAATACAAATGATTTTAATAGACGGAATTGTAAAGTTACTTGGTGAGAACAGAGACTGATTTGTTTAATGCTGTAATGCCAATGCCTAACACAGTGTTTGACATATTAAATTGCTTACCAAAAACTTGTTGAATGAGTGAATGAATGTGAATCACATTCACTACTCTGTTCACGCTCTCTGAATCTCAGAGAATGTTTGTAGCTGTCTTGCTGAAGGACTTTTATGGTATTTATCAGACCCAAATCATTCCCTAAAAGCCTATCAAGAACCATTCAAAATTGCCCCAAATGGCAATATCTACTAGAGACAAACATGAGACTACACTATGACTCAGCACTTTTATTCCCAGGTATGTATCTTACAGATTAGTACATATGTTCACCAGGAGACCTGTATAAGAATGTTGACAGCAACACCCATTCATAAAAGACAAAACTAGGTGCATCTAAAATATTCAACAGTAAAATCAATAAATTCTGACATAGTCATAAAATGGAATATTATACAGCAATGGCAATGAACATATTACTTATACATGCGACAGCATGAATGTGTCACAAAACCAAATATTGAGCAAGAGATGTCAGACAAAAATACATATTTTATTACTTCATTTGTATAAAAGTAAAAACAAACAAAACTTACCCATAATGATAGAACTCATAACAGTAGCTACCTTTAGGGAAGAAGGAATTGGGAGAGGCTATGAGGGACTTCTGTGAAGCTGGGCATTTTCCATTTATGTATATGGGTGGTATGCACAAAAGTTCACTTTGTAAAATATCATGGAACTGTGACTTATGATTTGTGCTTACTTAAAAATTACTCCACATGGACATGGTCTTGTTATTTCTATATAAACTGCAGGAAATCTTGAGAAAGTATTTTACTTTATTGAATTGAGCTTTATTGAAAAATAAAGCAAAATAGAATCTAGATTATTTTTCTATTTAAAAATATTAGCTATTACTGTTTTCCCTTATAACTTTTCCTTACATCGCTTTCTTATCAAAATTCTTTGGCTGTGTGGAGAAAAAAGTCTGAAAAAGGAAGCAACACAAAGGGAAAGTGCTTTTTGTAGAAATCCCAAGGAAACACTAGGATCCGGGAAGGTTATATGGTCTGATCTTTTGACTGCCCGGAGTCTGGTCACATATGACAATTCTGGTCCTTACACAAAGTTGATTTTGTAATACTAGCTGCCTTTCTTATTAGTAGTTGAGGCATTGAACTATATGCTTTTTCACTGTTGGTCTATTTGTAATTTGCACTTAAATTTCAATAGTGGAGAGACATTCTTTGTAAAGAGATGCTCAGTATTATGTTTCTGCAATGCTAAAGAATGATCTTTGAATTGCTACCCACCTGGAGAGGTGGCACTTGCTTATTTATTTAGTTCATAGTACTCTTAGACACAAGTGGAGTCAATGACTTTTTTTAACTATAAATTTATTTATTTATTTATTTATTTATGGCTATGTTGGGTCTTCATTGCTGTGTGCAGGCTTCCTCTAGTTGAGGCGAGCAGGGGCTACTCTTTATTGCGGTGCATGGGGTTCTCATTGCAGTGGTTTCTCTTGTTGTGGAGCATGAGCTCTAGGCATGTGGGCTTCAGTAGTTGTGGCACATGGGCTCAGTAGTTGTGGCTCGCAGGCTCTAGAGCACAGGCTCAGTAGTTGTGGCACGTGGGCTTTGTTGCTCGGCGGCATGTGGGATCTTCCCGGACCAGGGCTCGAACCCCTGTCCCCTGAATTGGCAGGTGGATTCTTAACCACTGTGCCACCAGGGAAGTCCCAGAATCAATGACTTTTGAAAACCAGAGTTGTTGAACATCAAGAGATGCCCTGTGTGTGGTGTGTGCACATGCATGTGTATGTGTTTTGGAAAATATGAACATTAAAATTAATGTCTGTTCTAAGAGTAACTTCACTTTGATACATACATCTGGATCAGTTAAGGGAATTTGTTCTTCTAAATTAAAATCTTTTCTCAAAAGATTTTAGCATTAGATTTTAGCATTCTAAATTAATACAAATTTTTACAAGAAAGGAAAATATAAAATACCACTCTCAACTTCTAAGAGAAGCATCTTTTTAACCCTATTTTCTAAAATAGGATATTACATTTGTATGTAATCTTCTCTATTATAGATCAAAAATTGGTAGAATTTTCTTTATAATCTTAACCAAAGAATTCAGTCAAGTTAATATTTTTCAAAAATGCTAATAAGATGCTGAATCATGCAATTGCTTTTTGGTATACACACTTTACCAAATCATATATATATATATATATTTTGCGATACACAGGCCTCTCACTGTTGTGGCCTCTCCCGTTGTGGAGCACAGGCTCCGGACGCGCAGGCTCAGCTTCCATGGCTCACGGGCCCAGCCGCTCCGGGGCGTGTGGGATCTTCCCGGACCGGGGCACGAACCCGTGTCCCCTGCATCGGCAGGCGGACTCTCAACCACTGAGTCACCAGGGAAGCCCCCAAATCATATTTTAATTGATTTTATATGATCAACTCTTTTTCATGAGATAGGGGATTTCTCCCTTCTTAATACCTATGAGATTGTCTATGGGATAATCTAATCAATGGTTTAGCAATTGGCTATTTCTGTGGATGTGGAAAAAAACAAACAAACATAGGCTTGACATTCTGTCCATGTGATGCCAACAAGTGAAAATGAAGAAAAAAGTCCAATTGTCAATTTGCTATCAAAAATCCTAATGACTACATTGAGCCCACAAATTCCTTTTAGATTCTTTTCAAAATAATGTTTTATTGAAGTACTTCCATTAATGACAGCAAAGTGAAGTGGTTATGCAAAATCTTGTGCAGTTCATAATTACAAAATCTAGGATATATATATTCCCAACAGTTTAAAAGATTAGGTGTCCAGAAGCAGACAGAAAAAGGAGAAAAATTTACTCTTGAAAATCTGCAGTTCAAGGAGGCAGAATTACAAGTTTGTGGCTTTCTTTCCCGGGGTTTCTCCCTACTCCATGTTTATGACAGCCAAAAAAAAAAAAAAATCAACATTATGATAGCAGAGAAGAGTTCAAAACTGGAAAAGCAACTGTAAATTTAAGGGGAAAATTCTGGAAGCAAGAGAATTGCAAAATGGGTGAGACACAAAATCTGAACATAAACTCTGTGCTAATGCTGGTTTACTGCTAAACTACACATGTGCAAGAGAGATACCAGGGCATCTGGTGAGAAAACAATGAGGTTTTTCTACTCTTGAAAAACAACTGCACTAGGTGCACTAAGAGGTTTGTGAGTTTGCTGCTTCTCTTTTGTTAAAATCTGATTCTGTTCCCCAATCTGCTCAGGTGGGCAGAAATCTGAAGTGTTACTGGCTTGAGGTATCAGAGGACAGAACCCCACTATCTGTGCCCAAATCTTTGGCTGACCATCAAGATATGCAGGTGCAGGTGAAACTCCTGAAAAGCTGAGGTAAAAATAGCAGTAGCAGGAAACCTTAAGAACTGAGCAAATATATCAGGGCTACATTCCGTGGAGGAGACAGAGTTTACAGTTTCAATTCTTGCAAATTAACTTCCTATTATAGCAATAAAATCCTCAGAATAAAACATAATCCAGAATCATAATAATGTATTATCTGCAATGTCCAATTTAAAAAATTATAGATATGTGAAGAGACAGGAGAGTGTAACTCACATTCAGGAAAAAAATGCAGTCAATAGAAAATACTTCAGAATGGGTCTACACACTGACTATAATGGACAAGGCTTCAAAGGTGTTATTACAAATGTATTCAAAGAATTAAAAGAGAAATTGCATTAATGAGTGATCAGAGTTAGAATCCCAACAACAGCATATATATATATATATATATATATATATATATATATATATATATATATGTATGTATGTATGTATATATATACATAAAATGGAAATTCAAGAACTCATGATAGTGCTTTCTAAAAGTCTGATTCCAGCTATTCTTAAAGCAAGATACTCCTTGCAAGATACTCTAGTTACTCTAGATACTCTAGCCAATCAATTCATTTCTTACCTTAAATTTATTTTTAAATGTGTTGCTGTCATTTGCAATAGTTAATACAAAAATAAAATCAATTTAACCAGTTTTGACATTTGTCACAGTTGTAAATTGTCACATTTTACAGAGATGACCTAAATCACATTGACAAAGTAATCTCCCCTCAAACTACCTGGCAACTGTGAAGAAGATGAGGAATTTATAAGCCTGCAAGAAAAAAGCAAAGGTGGGGAACCATGGTGACCTATAGAAACATGAATAGTTTTAGACTCATAAAAATAAAATTAGAAGTATACTAAAGAGTACATCAGTGGTATTTTACACTGTGTAGTAAAGAATTTGTCCTGCTCCAAAGAGAGGACTGACCTTGGTCTCTGGTTCCTGGGAGGTAATGTCTAAGCCCTTGAAACTTCCAGAGTAATAGGAGTGTCTTTGTTATTCATGGTGGGCCCCTTAACTACATCTGAGAGTCCATGCTAATGAGGTGACTTATAATGAGCCCCTCAGACCATGTGGTATCAGCCTGATCTCTGGGGACAGGAGGAGTTTGCTGGAAATTGAGTTCAACCACAAGGGCAATCAGTCAATCATGCCTATGCAATGAAGCCCCAATAAAATCTCCAAACACAAAGCTCATGTACACTGGGAAGGTAATACATCCTGGAGACAACGGAGGCCTTGCATTTGGAATCCTCCATACCCTGCCCTATGAGTCTCTTCCTTTGGATCTGTGCCTCTTTTCCATAATAAACCATAACTGTGAGTATAATAGCCTTCAGGGAGTACTGTGATTCTTTGTAGTGAATTTTCAAACTTGAGGAAGGTTTTAGGAGTTCCCCTGAACTTACAATTGGTGTCGAAACTGAGGGTAGTCTTGGGGACGGTGTTCTCCAAATTTGTAGTGTTAAAAAAGAAAATTCAACCAAGTAAATTTGAAACTCTAATTGGCTTTATGCAGCAGCTCACCTAGCAAGCAGGAGGGCACTCTGAGAAGTACAAAATGTAAGGTATTTATAGGCAGAAACTGGGCAGGATGAGAAGGCTATTAGCAAAAAAAGAATTGTTTCAGGCCATTTCATCTTCTTTTGGGGTGAAGGGAATGGCAGGGGTTTTATTATGCTAATAAGGAGGTTCCATACTGATTGGTTTAAAATTCCACTCCTGGGAGAGGCTGAAACTGCAATTAGGTTAAGTATTTAGGTGGGTCTTACAAGTGACTCCATTTGGGGTCTGTTTCTTTTTAACAGTAGTTAGACTAACTCCTTGCAGTTGGTATCAGAAGTCTTGGGAAGACTAGGCAGTCTGAAGGACTGTGCGCTCAATCCTCAGATTTTGGCTAATTCTGGATATATACACTTAATAATAAATGATTCTGTACAGTTAATTTAAATCTATCATTACTTACTTTCTGGACATGTGAAGGATTACCTCCCTCAGAGGTAAATTTACCATGAAGCTAACGAAGCTTACGCTCCAAGACCCTCACTTGCAGGAGCAACTTCCAAATCCTGGAAGGGACCATAGCAATGTGTTCCTTCACGTGGTCATTCCCTTCTTTTAAATTATCCTCAACAGAACCAAATCCTTGTTGCTGTAGAAGTTATGCCAAAGTAAATTCTTGAAGGATACACTTTCACTTAAGGAAATTTCGTGGTGGGTAAGGGATTATACTCCACATAGAACACATCCCAGATATTTTTTTTGGACAGCCCTAATTTTTTTTTTTCAAAATCACAACTTTATTTCAAATCTTCTGAACATTGGCTTGCTTTTATAAACCATATTCAAATGAAGTTACCAAGATTTTTTGCTTCTGCTCATGATGAAGATGCTTAAGGCATATTTAACAACTTTCTCAGTTTCTTTATAATGAGTTGTACAGTTAACCACATGACTCTAGTTAATATTTCCAGGTCTATTTTTAAATGCCTCTCAAAAATTAATAATCGACTAGGAAATCATGTTATACATATTTGATAAGAGAAATGAGAGGGATTTTTGTTCTCATTAAACCATCTAGGTAAGTTCTCCAAGGTTAGGATACCCAAGGTTGAACTGACATTTAATACTGAAAATGATCAGTAGTCAAAGAGAATGTGTTTAGTTTTTAAATTTCTGTTTTTTTTAAATTTGAAACTGATTTATAAATATTGCATCTTCTTCAAATTTTTTTTGATGTAATAGTAAGGTGAGTTTTTATACCTACATGATGCTTCTTTTTTTTATTGATGTATAATTAATTTATAA
The DNA here is from genome assembly GCF_964165515.1 of Mesoplodon bidens. Lineage (NCBI taxonomy): Eukaryota > Metazoa > Chordata > Mammalia > Artiodactyla > Ziphiidae > Mesoplodon > Mesoplodon bidens. The sequence goes on along the minus strand of NC_138163.1, from coordinate 57,976,217 downwards.
TGTTGTGTTTCAGGTGTACAGCAAAGTGATTTATTTATATACATTCTTTTTCAGATTCTGTTCCATTATAGGTTATTAAAAGTTATTGAATATAGTTCCCTGTGCTATACAGTAGGTATTTTTGTTGATTACCTATTTTATATATAGTAGTGTATACCTGTTAATCCCATACTCCTAGTTTATCCCTCCCCCTCCCCTTTCCCCTTTGGTAACTATAAATTTGCTTTCTATGTCTGTGAGTCTATTTCTGTTTTGTAAATAAGTTTATTTGTATCATTTTTTTTAGATTCCACATATAAGTGATATCAGATGATATTTGTATTTCTCTGTCTGACTTCACTGAACATGATAATCTCTAGTTCCATCCATGTTGCTGCCAAATGACATTATTTCATTATTTTTTATGACTGAGTAATATTTCATTGTATATATATACCACATCTTTATCCATTCATCTGTTTATGGACATTTATGTTGCTTCCATGTCTTGGTTATTGTAACAGTGCTACTATGAACATTGGGGTGCATGTATCTTTTCAAATTATAGTTTTCTCCAGATATATGCTCAGAAGTGGGATTGCAAGATCATATGGTAGCTCTATCTTTAGTTTTTTAAGGAACATCCATACTGTTCTCCATAGTGGCTGCACCAATTTACATTCTCACCAAGAGTGTAGGAGGGTTCCTTTTAATCCACACCCTCTCCAGCATTTATTATTTGTAGACTTTTTTTTTTTTTTTTTTTTTTTTTTTGTGGTACGAGGGCCTCTCACTGTTGTGGCCTCTCCCGTTGCGGAGCACAGGCTCCAGACGTGCAGGCTCAGTAGCCATGGCTCACGGGCCCAGCCGCTCCACGGCATGTGGGATCTTCCCAGACTGGGGCATGAACCCATGTCCACTGCATCGGCAGGCGGACTCTCAACCACTGCGCCACTAGGGAAGCCCTATTATTTGTAGACTTTTTGATGATGGCCATTCTGACTAGTGTGAGGTGATACATCATTGTACTTCTAATTTGCATTTCTCTAATAATTAGCGATATTGAGCATCTTTTCATGTGCCTGTTGGTTGTCTGTATGTCTCCTTTGGAGAAATGTCTGCTTAGGTTTTCTGCCCATTTTTTGTTTGGGTTGTTTTTTTAATATTAAGCTGTATGAGCTGTTTGTATATTTTGGAAATTGACCCCTTGTTGGTAGCATCATTTGCAAATATTTTCTCCCAGTCTGTAGGTTGTCTTTTCATCTTGTTTATGGCTTCCTTTGCTGTGCAAAAGCTTTTCAGTTTAATTAGGTCCCATTTGTTCATTTTTGTTTTTATTTCCATTACTCTGGGAGATGGATCCAAAAACTATTGTTGTGATTTACGTTAAAGAGTGTTCTGCCTATGTTTTCCTCTAGGAGTTTTATAGTGTCCAGTCTTATATTTAGTCTGTAATCCATTTTGAGTTTATTTTTGTAATGCTATTAGAGAATGTTCTAATTTCATTCTTTTACAGGTAGCTGTACAGTTTTCCAAGCACCAGTTATTGAAGAGACTGTCTTTTCTCCACTGTATCTTCTTGCCTCCTTTGTGATAGATTAAATGACCATTTGTGTGTGGGTTTATTTCTGGGCTTTCTATCCTGGTCCATTGATTTCGGTATCCGTTTTTGTGCCAGTAACATACTCTTTTGATTACTGTAGCTTTGTAGTATAGTCTGAAGTCAGGGAGCATGGTGCCTCCAGCTCTGTTCTTCTTTCTCAAGATTATTTTGGCTATTTTGGGTCTTTTTTGTTTCCATACAAATTTAAATATTTTTGTGTGAACAGCCCTAATTTCATCTCATTTTATTCTTTGAAATGAAGTGGAATTATTTTGTTTCTATGCTTTTGTAAGACTTGCACATACATTCACAAATTGGAAAAAAGTATTTTATTTTCTGACTATATGGCTTAATTTATAGTTGAAAAATATGGTCAGCTTAACACAGCTTTTTTTTATAAGTAAGTAATATTCCACATAAATGATTTCTTTTTCCCCCAATAATTACAAACACACACACACACACACTCAAATTGTCAATTAGTAGACATGGTTTCCACAAGAAAGCAAAATGGATTTACAAGTACCTGACATATATATATATTCCCTACTATATGCCAAGAACTGTGTTATTTGTTATAACTGAAGTATATTTCTTTAAAAGCTACAGCTTAATTCTTTGGGAAGAAATACTTTTAAAATATATAACATAGTTATATTTCTTCTTAAATAAAAGTTATTGGACATAATTTAACTTTCAGGTTAATCAGGTTCATCAAATTAAATACCAGCAATTACACTACCCTGTACGATACTGTGTTTCTTTTAGAACCAATTCTTGTATTTCAGCTTCTCTGGCTCAATAATAATGCTGTGGTTTTCGAGTCTCTCTCTTTGTCTCTCTGTCTCTCTTCCATCACCCTCCCTTCTTTCCAGTGCCTACTTCAACAATGCCACCTCCACACATACTTCTGATTTATTACTTCTAAACTTTTATGACTTGAGAAATCAGTTTAGTTTGAATTCTATACAAAATAAGAATAAATGGCTCTATGGTCCTGAGGGTGTATGTGTCCGTGGGGTGGTGGTGGTGGTGGGGGCAAGTCCTCTGACTGAAGCAATGTTAATTTTTGTGAGAATTTCATTATATGTAATTGGGCTTCATAGAAAGATCTTTTAGTTTCTTCCTGATATTTATCAATATTTCAGATTGTTAGAGTTGCCAAATAATGATTCTTTCGATAAGAGATATATTCCTGGATTTTAAAATATCCTGTATACGTAGATTATATGCTGTGCAGTCATATATGTTCCTCTTATTTACAGTACATGAGTAAGTCTTTAAATTATCTCACACAAACCTTGGAGATTGGGTTAATATAATTGACCTCAAACGTTAAATCTTTATAAAAAGATATGTGACTAGCCGTGTGTGGGTAAAGCAAGAATTTGCCTGTGAGGAGTAAAGGGTCTGGGAAGATCCAAAAGTCTAATCCAGGTGAATTAAGTACAACCTCATGAAAGTGAGACTAAAACTGGAATTCAGTAAGTGAACCCTAATTTTATTATATCTTGTAGTTGAGAGTAGTAATTCTTAATCTGTTTTTGCTTTGGGATTTCTAAGGGATTTGCCATGCTCCCATGAGTAACAATAGTTTTGCTAGACATTCTGTTGGAGAAAAAAAAATACCTTTCCCATATCAGAATACTTTTTGTGGCAAATCACCTGTAGAGGAAGAAAAAATATTTTCCCTTTACCCTTCTAGGTTCTTGGCTGAGACACCCTGTAATAAAAGACATTAACGGGAGAAAAACAAACACCTTTAATACCTATATATATTGGAGAGACCCACAAAAACTGAGTAACTTCTGGAAATGGCCCAAGTCATCACCTTAAACACCATATACAGCTAAAGACAAAGAAGATGAGGGTTGTGGGGGCCAGTTATGGAAGGCTATTAGGAAAAGCACAGTAGACAAGGGTATGGTTGTTATGCAGATTTGAGTGGTTGCCTTTTCCATTCAAAAGTTCCTAGAGATTTAGTCATCTAAATAGTCTGGTACAGAAAGGCAGCCACACTTTCAAGTGGCGATTTCCCTTATAAGCATAAATTTCCCTAACAAGGGTAACTTTTACTGTTTCCAGATATTCTCTTGTGTCTGCAAGCTCTCAAAAATAATCAGCCCCAAATAATCTTTACGCTAAAAAGACATAGTTTGGGGCAGCATATTCTGCTCCCCTCACACCCAACTCAAACTGGTTTAAATAATGACACCTATGTACCTGGAAATTCCAGTGCAGCTTTAGGTAAGGCTTGATCCTGCGGCTCACTCAAGTCCCAAAGGATCCTATTTCTTTTGGTGTTTCTGCTGTCTTCTTTGATTTAATTTGTCATCATAAGACTTGCTTCCCTTATAGTCCCAGGATGGCTGTCCGTAACACCCAGATATACATGCCTCCTTTTTCATTTTCAGCAGAAAAAACAGTGAGCATCTTTGCCCCAACATTCCCAGGAAAACCCCTGAGATTCACTCTAATTACATTGGCTTCACTCACATTCCCACTCTTGAATCAAACTCTGTGGCTAAGGGGAAGGAAAGAGCTTACTGACTTCACATGTAGCTTTCATTTCTAAATGTATGAAATTCAAATACCTGTATAGGCCAGGAAGGGAATATAAATGAAGACAATGGGCCTGATGGGGACTCTAGTATATAGGAGAGTCCATGTCTCATATAAAGGGCTCAGGCCCTACTCAGGTCCATGCAATTGTTGCCATGATCAGAGAAATTAGTGTTGGTAGGTATTTTGATTTTTCAAGAGAAGTTGTAAATCCAGATTTTTATGTGAAGTTCCATGATTTGTTAACATTGATATCTAATTCTAAACATTTTATATACAGGCATAACTCATTTTATTGCAATTTATTGCACTTTACAGTTACTGCATTATTTACAAATTGAAGGTGTGTGACAACATTGCAAGGAGGAAGTCTATCAGTGCTATTTTTCCAACAGCATTTGCTCGCTTCACGTCTATGTATCACATTTTGGTAATTCTCACAATATTTAGAACTTTTTCATCATTATTATATTTTTTTATGATTTGTGTGAGTGATCTTTGATGTAACTATTATAAATGGGCATTTTTAGCAGTCAAGTATTTTTAAATTAAGGTATATATATTGCTTTTGCTATTGCACACTTAATAGACTTCAGTATAGGGTAAACCTTACTCTTATACGCACTGGGAAACCAAAAAAATCATGTGACTCACTTTATTGGAATATTTGCTTTATTGCAGTGAACCGAACCCCCAGTATCTCTGAAGTATGCCTGTATTATACTATAGGCCTCTGAAAAGCATATGTGACTGAATCAAGATTATCAGGATGAAACTTATGGCCTCAAAAACAAAATGCAATGATCTGCTGACGCAAGGATTCTTGTCCATTGGAGGACTGTCTTTGTAATTGTCCATTAATCAATTGGCATTTTGGTTTTCTATTTTAGTCTCTGTGAGCTTGCTCATTAGGAATCCTTCCCTGAGGGATAGATCTTATCTTAGTGTACCAACTAAATCAAATTTCTAAGCTTACAAGCGTGAGAATTAATACCCGAGAAATAATGAAATCAATAAAGTCATTGTTCTCTTTCTGGGATCATGAAAGCAGCCAAGTAGTTCTCCCAGAATCGCCAACAGGTACTTGCATATTTCTACATTTGTAATGTCTTTCCTTAAAAGCAAACAAACAAACAGAAAGCCGCCTAAAAAACCTGTACTATGAAAGATTCCCAACAAGTCTCCTTTTAACAATGTACTGTTTTTGATGTAGTATGTATATGGGAGGAAGTACAATTTTCCCTCTACTCTTCTATGTTCTTGGCTGAAATCTCCCCACCCCCACCCCCAGCAACAAAAAGACAGACGAACAGAAGAAAAATAAATTATGTAGCACATAAGTATGTACGGGAGCCCCACAAAGATATAACTCAAAAAGCTGCCAGGCAATAGAGTCTTATCATCCTGAGCTAAGGAAAGGGATAGGGGTCTGGGGCTTCAAAGCAGGGAAGGCAATTCACAGGAAGGTGAGAAAAGAAAATGTTTGGTAAACAAAGCTTGCCCTGCCAGGCAGATCTCTCAGGTGAAAAAGTGAGCTTCCTGCTACAGGCCCCCTTTCTAATGTAAATGTCCCTTACAAAAGAATCATTTCCACTGTTTACAGAGCTTCTCCTGTGTCTTCAGCTTTTCAAAATAGCTCAGAATAGTCCTTATGCCAAAGGGGCCTATTTTGGATGGCATGTTCTGTCCCCCATCGTATGATTTGATTCACAAAAATTTATTTAACCTCAACTTCTGAAAACGATACCAATTACATAAAGCAATGTATTCCTCTATGTTTAATTCATTTTTCCTAAGTAAAACCTGGAAATGTGTTATGTGGAAATATTTTGGTTGCGAGTGTCAGAAACCCAATATGAACCCAAATAAGCAAAAAAGGAGAATGTAATGGCTTATGTACGTGTGAAGTCGAAGGGAGGTTTCAATGAGCTCCAGACACAGCTACATCTAGGAGTTCCAACTCTCTCTCTCTCCATCCATCACTTCTGCTTGTCTTCATTCTCGTACAGCTCCCCTCTACAGAGGCACAGGCATGGAAGGATGACCCCAGACTTGCATGCAGTGATTTCAGCCAAAGCACCTTGGCTAGTCTGACCTGAATCATGTGATCATCCCTGGACCAATCACTGGGGCAAGAGACATGGGGTATTCTGATTGACCAAATTTGGGTCATGAGAACACTTCTGGGTCATAAGACCACCCCAGTGGCCAGGGCAGGAGTAAAACCAAATGAACTGTGTTTCCCCAGAGGAAAGGAGAGCTCTACTCCTAAGTGAAGGAGGAAAAAGTGCTGAACAGACAAAAACAACACAGCCTTTATCTACTTCTGATAGAAACACTATTCAGCTGATGAATAGGACATTCAAATATTTTCTATATTAAACCCAAATTAAAATACAATGAAAGAGAATCTTCTATGGTAATGTGAAATTCCTTGGCAAGTACAGTGCTACTTTATTATATAAAATACATAGATGGAAGAGACCCAGCAATGATTCAGGCTATCCATCAAGTTATGTATTTTAAAGCCCTTCCTCTGCATTTCTGCTTCTCAGTCTAGTCTAGCTTGAGTCTCAAATTATGCCACTTATGCCACATTTCTTAATCATTCAGTCAGAAAATTGCTGGTTGATTGAACAGCCTTCTAAGCTCATGTGAGTCCACAGTAAAGTGAGCTATTGAGAAACTATAAAAGGACTGGGAGGGGAAATACAGGTGGTATATGTGAAGGCGTATGTAAATCTGAAAAATATATATTTTTAACATCTTTATTGGAGTATAATTGCTTTACAGTGTTGTGTTGGTTGCTGCTGTATAACAAAGTGAATCAGCTATACGTATACATATATCCCCATATCCCCTCCCTCTTGCGTCTCCCTCCCACCCTCCCTATCCCACCCCTCTAGGTGGTCACAAAGCACCCAGCTGATCTCCCCGTGCTATGCGGCTGCTTCCCACTAGCTATCTATTTTACATTTGGTAGTGTATCTAAAGTTACAAACTGCTATGTGGCTATGTCAGACCTTCAGTAAGTGGGCTCTGAAAGTCACTCAATAGGTTTATGTCTCTGAACTGTCAGGGGACAGAAGAGGGTAGTACAGGGCATAGCTTCAATATCCAGGTTTTTTTCAGGTGTCACTGATCAGTTTGAAATTTGGGGACAGCAGTTTAGTGTCACTAATGTGGTGAAGGGGAGCAGAATATGCCACCCCAAAATATATATTTTTGGCTTGAGGATTATTTTGGGCTACTTATTTTTGAGAGGCTGCAGACACAGGAGAATCTCTGAAAACAGAGTAGAAGTTGCCCTTGCCTGAGGCAAATTTATATTTATAAGGGAGATCTCCATTTGTAAGGGTGTCTCCCTCTCTCTACCAGGAAGGGAAGGATGACTGTAAATTTCTGGAAACTCATATTGGAACAGGAGGGAAGGGGGAAAGGCACAACCTTTAAAAGGAAGACATAGCCATAGTACATGATGAAAACTAGTGAGAACCAACTAGGTCCAAGATGGTGGAAGATTGGACTTCCAGTAGACCTTGAGCCTCGTTACATGCTCATTGTAATACATTAGCATAAGTTAAGTGACACACCCACCAGCGCCATGACAGTTTTGCGGCCAACCATGCAAGGTCAAAAAGTGGGTGGTGGCCCAATTCCTGGAAACTCCCACCCCTTCCCCAAAATAGTTGGAATAATCTTCCCACTCATTAGTCTATGAAATTATCCAGCCCATACAAACTAACCATGCCATATTTCGAGGCCTCTTGCCTCTTGCCTTCCAAGATGGCCTGCACTCTGTCTGTGGAGTGTGTTTGTCTCCACAAATATAAATATAAATCCACTTCTTACCTATCACTTCATTTCCGAATTCTTTCGCGATGAAGAAAGAACCTTAAATTCACCAGCAACAATATCAATGGACAAGGCAATGACTTAAATCTGTATAACAACCTTACCCTTGTTTACTGTGCTTCTCCTGGTCACCTCCCATAACTGGCATCTCCCTCCCCCAACTTCTTTTGTTTTTAGATGGAAATAGTATTTAAGCTGATGGCTTGGCCCAGCTCATCTCAGGGAGTTGGTTTTCCTGAGTATCTCCCATGTATACAGGAGGTATACATGTTATTAGACTTCCATTTGTTTTTCTCTTGTAATCTGTCTTTGATTACTAGGGAGTCTCAATCAAGAACGAAAAGGGTAAATGGAAAATTAGTTTTCCTCCCCCACAGAATCATTAATGTGGTAAACTGAGGTCTATTTATGGTGCTCCTCTTCCCCTCAAAAGCTCAGCACTCAGGGCTTCCCTGGTGGCGCAGTGGTTGAGAGTCCGCCTGCTGATGCAGGGGACACGGGTTCGTGCCCCGGTCTGGGAAGATCCCACATGCTGCGGAGCAGCTGGGCCCGTGAGCCATGGCCGCTGAGCCTGTGCGTCCAGAGCCTGTGCTCCGCAATGGGAGAGGCCACAACAGTGAGAGGCCCGCGTAAAGCAAAAAAAAAAAAAAAAAAAAAAGCTCAGCACTCAGATGCTCAGTGTCTAAAATTCTAATTTTAGAATTTTTGCATTTGATTTAAGCATCTTCCTTTCTCCACAGTGCTCTTTTTTTAATGTTTATTTATTTATTTTATTTATTTATTTGGTTGTGCTGGGTCTTAGTTGTGGCTTTCCGGCTCCTTAGTTGCAGTTCACAGGCTCCTTAGTTGTGGCTCACTGGCTCCTTAGTTGTGGCATGTGAACTCTTAGCTGTGGCATGCATGTGGGATCTAGTTCCCTGACTAAGGATTGAACCGCAGCCCCCTGCATTGGGAGTGCGGAGTCTTAACCACAGCGCCACCAGGGAAGTCCCCCCACAGTGCTCTTTTAAAGTAATTACCATTCCTGCTCCCAGAGGTAACATATTATATGGTCAGACCACTCAAGATGGCTGTTCTCTTGCTCTCTGTACATCCCCTGCTCGACCAGTGCCTGCTTCACCTACACCCTACTCACATGACCGACCTTCCTACATATGTGCCCCCAGACCCAGCTAGTGATTGTCCTAATCCTAGGTCAGAACATTTCCACCTTGTTTCCCAGCAACCTCCACCCCAGGAGTGAAGACTGCTGCTGTGTCCTGCCTGCCTTCCACTGCACATGGTGTTGCTTCAGCTGTGTAAGATCCCCCATCCATTAAACCACGAATGTCTCTATTGCTGACGTTGGGCTCTTTCTTTTTTTTTTTTTTTGCTGTACGCGGGCCTCTCACTGCTGTGGCCTCTCCCGTTGCGGAGCACAGGCTCCGGACACACAGACTCAGCGGCCATGGCTCGCGGGCCCAGCCGCTCCGCGGCATGTGGGATCTTCCGGGATAGGGGCACGAACCCGTGTCCCCTGCATCGGCAGGCGGACTCTAAACCACTGCGCCACCAGGGAAGCCCTGGGCTCTTTCTTTGGTCTTGACGTCAGGCAAGTACAGGGCTTGCAGACCTGTGGGGTGGAGCCCAATACATATTAAGACATTCTATATATGAGTGGTATTTATTTGATCCCTTTCTCCTCTTACAAGAGAGACATTTACTTATATATTCCAAGATGTCTGGGAATCTGGACCTGGGGGTGGCACAAAAAAGCTGCTGAAGACAAATTTTACAACTGGTTGGTTTTGCCAGTCTGGCCCTACTGCCAATCAATTTCTCAGCTCCTCAAAGTGGAGGTCTCCCAAGCTCTAGTGCAGACTCCCCTATAATGCTCTTAAGGTGTTAGGGCCACTAGACCTGTAGGCTTTGCCCTAGTGGAGTGAGAGTCTAGGCTGTAATTTTGGAAGGGGTGTGGAGGTCATGATAGCCACAGTGACCTGGAAGTTAGGTGGGGGAGTCAGTTATGAGAGGTGGCCAGGAAAAGCACAGTAAACAAGGGTAAGTCTTGTTATGCAGATTTCAGTCAGTGCCTTCTCCATTGACAGAATTCTCTTGTGATTTAGAGCCAACTTTCTCTTCCTGGTAGAGAGAGGGAAGCGCCCTTACAAATGGAGGTTTCCCTCATAAATGTAATTTGCCCTCAGGAAAGGGCAAGTTCTACTCTATTTTCAGAGAATCTTCTATCTGCAGCCTCTCAAAAATAATCAGCTCAAAATAATCCTCACGCCAAAGAGGCATATTTTGGGATGGCATATTCTGCTCCCCTTCAGAGGAGTATGTTTGAACAAAGGCACAGATACTAGAGTGATGCTCAAGCCTCTTTTGGGGAGAAGATCAGAGCACATCCCTTAGGGCAGAAGTTGGACACAACATGCAGAGCAGGAATGCTTAAGCTGAGTTATATGGAATGAGAATTTGGTCAATTACATTCTCTTAATGTCTAATTATCCCTTCTTGTTCTTACTTAACAAATTCCTCCTCCTCCTTTTAGTATATGATTCAAACATTTGTAAACTGTTATCACACCCCTGCTTAGTGATCACTTAGCAAAGCCACATTTTAAATTCCTTTCATCTTTTCTTGTAAATCAATCCCTTTCTTCTTTGAATCTTTTTGTTCTCTCATTGCCGGATGCCTTTCTTCTTCTTTTTTTTTTTCCTTTCTACCTCATTCTGGTATTAAAATACTCCAGTTAAATGCAGTGCTTATCTCGCAGGCTGTAGCCTCACAGTTCAGGTCTGGGGCAGATTACCTTCTTTAGCTAAATTCTCTGTTCACTTTTCCTTTCAGCTTTTCTGTATCTACAGAGCTGTTATAGGGATGGTTCCACCTTCTTCAATAATTGCTATAATATAGCCCTGGTTTTCAGACTTTATTGTGCATCAAAATCACCTGCGGGTGTTTCTTAATAACGTAATATGTCGGGTCCCAGTCTCCAGATTAAGTAGTGATTCTTTAGTTACCACCCCCCTTTTTAAACAAGCACCCATAGGTGATTCGGATGCAGGTAATTCAGGGGCTACACCCTGAGAACACAGGCATTTGGGGAGCCAGAAACCATTCTTCGTTGATCATCTAGGCCAGTGTTTCATGAAATCACAAAATGATTTCAGATGGTGCACAGAGTATATAGACGTTAAATAATACTGAGTCATAGAGTGGGGAAGTTTTCCCTTTTAAATTCTTTTTCAGTTTTCACTTTGGTGAAAGTTAGTCTTAAACATTTCTGCTGTGTTCTAAACAAACTTTTTAACAAAGAAAAAGCAGGTCTCAAAGCCACAGACTCAGGAGCCTCTGCCAGGCAACAATATTTATCTAGATTTTAAGAACACTGTTTGTTTTCATTATATTTATTTTTACTCTCACCTTCTATTTATGATAAATGATACTGGTTTCTATTTTATGTAATGATATAAACTCAGCTTTTCAAATCGATAAGTAAAAATAATTGTTAAAAACCTAAAAGTACATGGGCTTCCCTGGTGGCGCAGTGGTTGAGAGTCCGCCTGCCGATGCAGGGAACACGGGTTCGTGCCCCGGTCTGGGAAGATCCCACATGCCGCAGAGCGGCTGGGCCCGAGAGCCATGGCCGCTGAGCCTGCGCGTCCAGAGCCTATGCTCCGCAACGGGAGGGGCCACAACAGTGAGAGGCCCCTAAGTACAATTGAGTAAATTTTAAAGAGCTTATTGGCTTTATTCAATAGTTCATGAATTGGACAACATCCCTTCTAGCAGATAGACAGGAGCTCTGAGGAGCTGTACAAAATGACAGAATTTTATAGGTAGAAGGGAGTGGGAATAAAAAAAGTTAATTGGGCAAAAAGTGGATTGTTTATGGCAAGGTCACTTTCCTTCAGGGGATGGCAGATGTCTATCAGGCAGATGACCTCACTAGCGCTAACGAGGTGATTCCTGATTGACTGGTTTTCTATTCCATTTCTGGGAGAGGCCAAAACCATAATTTAGTCTTGGTGACATGGGGCTTGGCATAAATGACTCCATTTTGGGCCTGTTGTCTTGTTTTTAACACAATTTAAGTTAGTTCAAAGAAAAAGTTGTTAAGAAAATAATAGTAAATGTAGTATGTATATAAAGCATAAATTGTGAAGGAAATTTTTGGAGGTATACTGAAGTAATGAAATTTGTAAAGGTGATTCACAGAAGTCTCAAGTGTGAGAAGTACCTCCTAAGCTGTGTCTATGTAACATCATTAGTTTAGCCATTTTTTTAAACTGAGTCATCTATTGTAGTCATCAATATTTTCAAATGAAGCACCACCCCAAAATATGTCTCTTTGGCCTAAGAATCATCTTGAGAAACTACAGACATAGGAGAAGCTCTGAAAACAAAGTTGTCCTTTTGTAAGGGAAATCTACATTTTTAAATGGAATTAACATTAGAAAGGGGGCTGGTAGCGGGAAGAGAGCTTTTATCAGAGATCATTTTTTTACCTGAGAAATTTATCTACCTGGCAGTGCAACTTTTGTTTACCAAACATTTTCTCTTCTCATCGTCCCATGACTTGCCTCCCCTGCTTTAAAGCCCCAGACCCCTATTCTTTTCCTTGCCTCGGGATGGTATATAAGCCTCTATTGTCTGGCTTCCTTTTGAGCCTTATATCTTTGTGGGGCTCTGGTACTACATAGTATGTACATAATTAAAATTGTTTTTCTCCTGTTAATCTGTCTTTTATTACAGGGGGTCTCAGCAAAGAACCTAGAAGGGTAGAGGGAAAAATATTTATACTCCCTTACACAAGTAAGAAATCAAATGCCAAATTGTTTGCTCTTGATAATATTTATGATTTGCCAAAAATCAGACATGTTGTTTGACCTGTACCATTAATTTTTAATAAACCCAATCTTTTCATGGCATGTGAGTCCACGGTTCTGATATTTGAGTTTCTACTTTTTCTGCATGAGGATTTGTTCCTTTCTTTCCTTTGGCTATAGTTGAGTTACTTTTATTTGCATATAACAGAGTGCTAGATATTATAGTATGAAGAAAAAAAATTAAGATTCATCCTCTAGAAGCTTAAAAGCCAGTTGGAGAGTCAAAAGACAAGCACGTAACAAAAGCTAGCCTTTATTGAGCACTGAGTATACCAAGCTTAAAAGCTTTTCATTCATTGTCTCATTTCGTCCTTACTACAACCTTCTGAGGTAGGTACTAATGACTTATATCTGTGGAGCACTTACTAAGTGCTTTATATGTGTTCTGTAATATATATAATTTTCAAAATGATCCTGTGAGGTCCTGACAGTCAATCGGGCCCATTTTATTGAAGGGGAAACTGAGCCACAGAGAAGTTATGCAATTTGCTCAAGGTCACACTGCCAGTAAGTGATGGAGTAGAGGACTGGGAACCAGGCAGTTTGACTCCAAAGCCTGGACTTTTGCTGCCTTGCTATTATCCCAGTTTTACACATGAGGATACTGAGGCTTAGAAAGAAAAAAGTAACCTGCCCAAGACTATGTGGCTAAGAAGTGATGAAACTGGATTTAGTTTGACTCTAGAGCCCACACTCTTAGCCCTTAAGCTACACTGTCTCATAAAACAATGGGCTACCTATTTAAAAGAACAATGTAAATGTCACATGGCAAGGTGTGGTGATGACAAGTTTGGCGGAAGAATTTGCAGATTTTTTCTTCCTTTTCAGGAAGAAAGTTTTGTTATTTGCATTGTTCCCAATTTCCTTGTTGGAATTGCCTTTATACTTTAACGTTTTTTTTTTGGTAATAAGGGCAACTAGTTCAACACCCAGACCCTCCAGTGCTCTGGGCTACTTGTCTTGCTGCCCTGATGATATGGATGTGCTCGATTTTTTTGTGTTCAATGGAATGTGCTGTTTTATTGATGCAGTTATTGATAAAAGAAAACTTGCCAAGATGCATTCTTTGGCCTTAAATTGGCTTGATGGGTAGACATTACCTTTGGACAATTAACCCTCTTGATAGCAAAAGCCTTTCCAGACCAGCCGTGTTTACAGTATGTTGCTGCTAACGTCTCCACTTTTCTCTAGCTTTTAAGGGTAGCAGCTTTCTGGTTTTATTTTTGCCTGAGAGGTTCCATGTTCAGTTGATATTGTCACTTTCTTCAGTTCATTAATTATGCCACTCTTCTCCAAACAAACAAATAAATAGACAAACCCATCTTAAACACCTAGAAAGAAGTTAGGCTCTGAGAGATGAAGGGCATTTTGACCTGCAGAAATGCTGGGTGTGGTGGTTATGGTGGTGCGTGTGGATATATATATGACAGAGGAAAGTGAAAATACGAAGTGAAAAAACTCTTTCCCTCAAGAGCAGGCAGTGGCACAGCTTGTGCAGTCATGGCCAAGATTAAAGCTTGAGATCTTCCTGGCAAAAAGATGGAGCTGCTGAAACAGCTGGATGACTTGAAGGTGGAGCTGTCTTAGCTGGAAATCACCAAAGTGACAAGCAGTGTGACATCCAAGCTCTCCAAGATCCTAGATGTTTATACATCCATTGTCCGAGTTCTCACTGTTGTTAATAAGACTCAGAAAGAGAACCTCAGGAAATTCTACAAGGGCAAGAAGTACAAGCCTATGGATCTGCAGCCCAAGAAAACACATGCTGCAGGTTCAACAAGCATGAGGAGAAGTTGAATACCAAGAAGCAGCAGCAGAAGAAATAGCTGTACCCACTGCCAAAGTTCGTGGTCAAGGCCTGTGCATCACAGAGTCAATAAAACACAAACAAACTAGAAAAAAAAAGTGAAAATGAAATGGCACGGGACACAAGGACAGAAAAACTGTTGTAGTTGTTTTGGTTGTTACAGTTCTTTTCTTTCTATATGCTATCCAATCTAGAGATTCCCTTGAAGAGAGGCTTCATGTTTCTCTATCAGTGCTATGGGAAGGAAAGTATCCAATAAATTGAACATCAAAGCAAGAGAGTGCTTGTTTTCCATCCTTGAAGAGAAGGATTTAGATCCCTACTCTACTTGGAAAGAAAGTGTGTATTTCCCATTTATGTAATAGCTTATATAAATCTTAATGGAACTTAAAGTACCAGTTGAATACTGGTGACAGTGTTCCTTTAAAAATGTTCTTGTGGAGTCACAAAGGACAGGATAATTAAAACTCCTTGCAGAGTTTTGTTCTTTGACCTCTCATTAGTTTCAGCATTATAAATTGCCACTTGTTAGCAGCCTAATTTGATTATTAGCCCCTCTGAGCTCACATCACACATTCTTTAGAGTGGACTCTGCGTGACTCAGAATGCATGCTGTTGCTGCATACTCGAGATGAAAAATGGCGGAGTAAATTGCCTTGCTTCTGTGTGTTCATGAGTTAGTCATACTAAAGTGGTTAAGCGAAGGGAAAGCAGTCCCTTCCAACATCTATGGCTGTGAGTTTGGTAAAAGAAACTCAATGGGCAGTATGACTAGTTCATTCTGGAAGCAGCTTTGAGGTATCATGGAGGGAGGAGGAGAAAGAGGGAATTTTGGTCCTTACAGTTTTATCATTATAAAAAGATTGGTACGTCATATCACCTTTTGCCACCCTGCATAGAGAAATAAAAACTGACTTACTTCCTCAAGGTATTTCAACAAATGATTGCAGAAACTTAGAGCTGGGGACTACTAGCACACTCATTCTTTGTCTCTCTGGGTCTGTACTCTCATCTCAGCATTTTAACTAATTCCTCAATATTGCTACTAGGAGGCTTAGCAAGTATAATCAGGCTTCTCGCCAAAGCCAATGTCCATAAAACAACCTAACTTCTGTTTCTTTTTAAGCGAGAAAATCATAGAGTTGTGAGGAAGAAGAAAAATATAATAATAAGAATATAGAAGTGAAACACCCTTCCTCCCCATCCTTGCCAAATATAAGTAACTGAAAAATTTAGTCCCACTGGCTCCATTACACACCAGAAGATCATTTGAGGCAAACATAAAATCTTCAACTGTCTTGAGTTTGAGATCATGAAAGAAGATTAACTGAAGTCAGATTTAAAGTTTGAAAAATGTAGGAGAACATATAAACAACAACAACAACAAAATACAGTAGATTCTCTCTTAGTGAACTTCTGCTTAATCATCTTGCAGGATTAATTGACAGTGAGACCCAGGACCGATAAGCATGGTACGCTAAGTGCTTATAGTTAGTAGTGTGGTTAGAAGTAGTGTGACTAGAAGAGTCTAGTTTGCCCAGATACTTCTGCTTCAACAGTTTGAGTTGTGTGCTTACTGAAAATTAGTTGAGTTTGTTCCAAATCTATTTATGTCAGTTGTACATAATAATGCAATTATGTGATTTAATTAAATATTATGTAAACTGATGAAATATGAATGCAAAGTGAGTTGTTGCTTCAATGAAATCTAGGTTGAATGCCTTTGTAAGTCTCAGTAAATGCAGGATGCTAAAAAAATCTGTCAAATTAGGCGTGGGTAAGAAAAAAGTAAAAGATGGGGGAAATTATAATGAAGAAGATTCTACATTCATATTGCTTCACATATTTTGTTTTTTACTTTATTTTATGGATAATTTCAAACATATCTAAAATTAGAGAGTCTAGTATAATTAAACAGGATATTCTCATCACCCAGCTTCAACAATTATCCATACATGTCCAATCTTATTTTAGCTATACCCACCCAATCCTTTGCTACAATTATTTTGAAGCAAATCACAGATATCAGATCACTTCCTCTCATAGGTCTTTTTTAGTTCTCATTCCACTTTAAAGGAATCCAAACTGGAAATTATGGATGTGGCTTGCATAAGTAAGATAGTGCAAAAGTACAAAAGTCAAACCATACTTAAGAAAAAGTCTGGAGGGTAGAAAAAAATTGTGGAATCCATGTACTGGGCCCTAGAAGGAAGAAGCTATCCACTTATCATCCTGTTATCAAAAAAAAAAAAAATTGGAACGTATGGCCAAGGTGTTGGAGTAGGAAGACCCTGAGCACAACTCGTCCCAAGTACCCACCAAAATTACAACTATTTACAGAGCAACTATTTATGAGAAGACTCGCAGAACAGATAAAATGAAAGATAAAAAGAAGGAACCACAGCAAGATGGGTAGGAGGGGCAGAGATGGGGAATAGTCAAGACTCACATCCCAGGAGGAGGCAACCCACAAATGGGAGGTTAGTCACAATTGCAGAGGTTCTCCCCGAGGAGTGAGGGATCTGAGCCACACATCAAGCTTCCAAGCCCAGGGGCCGTGCACTGGGAAGATGAGCCTGCAGAACATGTAGCTTTGAAGACCAGTGAGGCTTATGTATGCAAGAGGTGGAGGGCTATAGCAAACAGAGACTCTGCTCTTAAAGTGCATACACAAAAGCTCACACATTCCAAGACCCAGCACAGAGGCAGTAACTTGAAAGGAGCCTAGTCAGACCCATTTGCTGATCTTGGAGAGCCTCCTGGAGAGGCAGGAGGAAATTAGGACTCTCCTTGAGGACATAGATGCTGGTGGAAGCCATTTTTTTTGGAGCTCATTCTATTACAAGGACACTAGTGCTGGCAAACACCATTTTGGAGTATCTTTTTAGCCTATTAGTGTCCAAGGCCTACTCATCCACCAGCAGGCTGGCACCAGCCCTGGGACCCTCTGGGCTGGGCAGCCAGCCTGGGAATTCCTGGGATGAGAAGCCACCCTGGGACCTGGTTCTGCCCACCAGCAGGCCAGCACCAGCCCCAGGACACCCCAACCCCTGCAGCCAGCCATGCTGGGACCCAGCCCCCCACCAGCAGGTTGGTAGCCATCACATAAAGAAGGGCCTAGCAGCCAGCTGGGCCAGGGGCCAGCCATGCCTACCAGTGCATCCATAGTAGTCAGCCATGCTGCAGCAAAAGGGCCCATGCAGCCCACAAAAGGGAACCAGTAGAGCATATAACTCAGGTGACCAGGGGGTGATATGCTGTTGGGCCCCATAGAATGTCTCCTACATAAGACTATTTCTCCAAAATCAGGAAATGTAACTGACCTACCTAATATTTTAAAATAAACACAGAGAATTAGGCAAAATGAGGAGACAGAGGAATATGTTCCAAAAGAAGGAATAAGACAAAATCCCAGAAGAAGAACTAAGCAAAATGGAGAATAACAATCTATCTGATAAAGAGTTCAAGGTAATGATCATAAAGATGCTCAATGAATTTGGGAGAAGAATGGATGAACACAGTGAGAAGTTTAACAAAGAGTTTGGAAATATAAAGAAGAACCAAGTAAAGCTGAACAATACAATAACTGAAGTAAAAAAGTATACTAGAAGGGAACAAAAGTAGGTTAGATCAGTGGTCCTCAACATTTTTGGCACCAGGGACCAGTTCTGTGGAAGACAGTTTTTCCATGGACATAGGGGTGATGGTTCAGGCGGTAATGCAAGCAATGGGGAGCGATGGGGAGTGGCAGATGAAGCTTCACTTGCTCACCCGCCGCTCAGCTCCTGCTGTGTGGCTGGGTTCCTAACAGGCCGTGGACCAGTACTGGTCTGCGGCCTGGAGGTTGGGACCCCTGAGTTAGATGATACAGAGGAACAGATCAGCAAACTGAAAGAATCAGTAGTGGAAATCATCCAAGCTGAACAGAAAAAAGGATTTTAAAAAGTGAAGACAGTGTAAGAGACCTCTGGGACAACATCAAGTGCACTAACATTCACATTATAGTGATATCAGAAGGCAAGAGAGAGAGGTAGGGGCAGATAACTTATTTGAAGAAATAATAGCTAAAAAATTCCCTAACCTGGGAAAGGAAAGAGACATCCAGTTCAAGGAAACACAGAGTCCCAAACTAGACAAACCCAAAGAGGTTCACGCCAAGACACATAATTAAAATGGCAAAAATTAAAGAGAGAATCTTAAAAGCAGAAAGAGAAAAGCAACTAGTTATGTAGAAGGGAACTCTCAGCTGTCTTTTCAGCAACAATAAATAAGCTACAAGGATATACTGTACAACACAAGGAATATAGCTAATATCTATATTTACTATAAATGGAGTATAACCTTTAAAAATTGTGAATCACTATATTGTACACCTGTAACTCATATAATATTGTACAGCAGCTATACTTCAATTAAAAAATAAAATAAATAAATAGAAAACAAAACAAATGAACAAACGTAACAAAACAGAAACAGAGTCATAGATATGGAGAAGAAATAGGTGTTTGCCAGAAGGGAGGGTGGTAGGAGGATGAGTGAAATAGGTGAAGGAGCTTGAGATACAAACTTCCAATAATAAAATAAATAATTCATGAGGATGTAATATACAGCATAGGGAATATGGTCAATAATACATCAGTAACTTTGTATGGTGACAGATGGTAACTAGACTTTTGCAGTGGTCATTTTGTAACGTATAAAAATATCAAATCACTATGTGGTACACCTGAAACTAATATATTATTGTAATTATACTTTTTTAAAAATTATATTTCAATAAAATATTTTTCATATAAAATATTTGATATACAACATATTTTAATGATTGTTTCAGTCACTTAGCAAATGAGCAGATAATAGACCTGAATGGCTGCTTTAGCTAAATTGTGCCATATGAAAGCAGAGGAAATGAGCTGAGAGAGAGAGAGAGGAGGCAGAAGAGCAGAGATGAGAGAGGCTTTTTGAGAAACTGTGAACAATGGTTTCTGATTTAACAGGTAAATCTCCGGTTCCTAGGTTCCTGACTGGGCTTTGTTGGATGCCTTTGGATTTCCATGAGATTGTTTGTTGCAGTCTTTTATTAAATTCCATTCTATTTAAGCTGCCTGAATACATTCCTGTTCTTTGAAGCCCACAATTGCTGACTGAGAAACAGGATAGCCTCTGATATAGAGGGTGTAAGTTGAGAATCAAAAGGCACAAACAAGAAACTCTTCAGAGTTTAAACCAAATATAGCATTAGGCTAGGTTCTCATGGCAAGCCCCTATGTGTGTGTGTGTATATGTGTGCTGCACTTATGTGTATGTATGTGTGCCTTTAATATCCACTAATACTCATGCTATTTATAGAGCACCCAGGGCCATTTCAGCTTAGAAGACTTAATTCACATATAATCTTATACAGCAAGAAGGAATTATCTAGGGGTAAACTCAGGCCTATGGAACAAGACAAGTTTACATTATTTTCTTCATGTTTTTACTACTATGGTCCTCCATTGTTTAAAAGTTGCTTATGAGCCTGAAAAAGAACATTTTCTATTTTAATTCTATTTCATTCTCCATGAACCCATTCCAGGTTGGTAACAGAAGATAATGCTTGCCCAAACACTCATATTCAACTATTGTATATATATTCAGCACCTACTACATGTCAAGCACTTTTGCATACCGATCTTAACTCTTTCTGTGAACTGTGTTTCATACATGAAAAATCTAAAACTCAGAGAAGTTATCTGGTCCAAAGTTGTATGGCTAGTGAGTGACAGAATGAGGTACTCTTTCTATGGCAAGAAAGGGTGTTTCTTGCTATAGAAAGGCCATTTCTCTTCCAACCTTTAGTGCAGTAGCATTTGAGTATGAAAGCAGAATGGAATACATAGCTTAAAATAAGGCTACAGGTGATGAATACCCGTATTCCATGATGAATAAATAACTAGTAGTGTTACAGATGAAATTCCTTTAATTTAGCACTCTGTTAATACATCATGTGGGGGAATTAAAGGGGAATATTTCTACTGAGCAAAATATGCTTTATTCAAGACAGAAGGGGGATGATCACAGTCCTATGCTCAAATTGTAAGAACATATTGGTCCACATGGCTTCAATTTGGGTTTAAGTCATAGGTAAATTTGAATCACCTCTGATTTGACCTTAGCCTCTTTTGTATTTATCACTATTACCTACAGTATCCACTCTGCTTTCCTCATGAAATGCCCTGAGTGAAAATGTCAGGGAGTATTTTGAATAAGAATTAGGAACTCTCCAGTGGAGGAAAATCTGGAAGGGTATTCAGGAAAGCTGGTTGGAATATTTTGTTAACAGCAAATGTAGATCCAGCACTGGTCAGGTAGTTCTTGGCTTTTCTATGCAACTTCCTAGAGGAAATCACTTCCTTTCCCTGGGTCTAAACAACCTTGTCTAAATGATATCTATAAATCTTTTCTAACTTGATAATTTTGCTTTCCATGAAATACATTTTCCAAAAGCAATAGCTCACTGAAGGAGAATTATCTTATTCTTTTTCCTTTTAGAAAGTCACTTAATTGGAGGGTAATGCATTTCCTAGAAGCTGGTGAATCTAATATTTGGTGGATACCAGCCTAGTTTGTACTGACATCTTATGTGGCTTCCCCTAGACTTGACACAATCTGACATGACTCATCCATACAGCTCATCTGGCCCAGAGGTTAAACGTGTTCATTTGCTTATTATTGGGACCCTACATACACATCTGCCAACACTTCTAGCACTTGGTAAAAAAAAAAAAAATTGCAGAGAGGCTTGGCATTTTACCTTTATGTTCCTTCTTGGCAGGATTGTTGTTTTCCCTTGCAGTTTCATGAGCATTGCAGGGTCTCTACTGAATGACTAAAATGTATTTGTTGTTGGAGTATGGCAGAGAACTATCATTCTCCTTTAAAAAAACCTTTGGGGAGGGCTTCCCTGGTGGCGCAGTGGTTGAGAGTCCGCCTGCCGATACAGGAGACACGGGTTCGTGCCCCGGTCCGGGAAGATCCCACATGCCGCGGAGCGGCTGAGCCCGTGGTCCATGGCCGCTGAGCCTGTGTGTCCAGAGCCTGTGCTCCGCAGCAGGAGAGGCTGCAGCAGTGAGAGGCCCGCGTACTGCAAAAAAAAACAAAAAAAAAAAACAAAAAAACAAAAAACAAAAAAACCCCACAGAAAAACCTTTGGGGAATAGTCTGTTCAATTTCTAAAGCTGCCACTCATTCAAAAATATTAAATACAGAGAACAATTCTTTGTCACAAAATGAAGGCAACTTCTAGAAAAGAAAATTCCATGTAGCTAACTTCTAGTTTCCTTTAGGAAATATAGAGCCAACCTCCTCTTAACTCTACCTTAGTCATCCAGTACAGGGCTTCCCTACAAATCCATTCACTGTAGCTTTGCTAAGTCTAATTTCTCTGTCCTCATAAATCTACATTCAGTGTTAATGACAGAACTGAAGATGAGGTTGTGGCAAGTCAGTCAGACATTTTTTCTCTAACTTTTATATACTAATCGTTCCTTTTCTGAGTCCTGGGAAGTGTCAAACCAATATGATTGATTATCAATGGTATCTCCATTCCCAGGGATAACACTTTTGGTTTCTGTGACTTTCAAATTACGTTTCTAAGCATGAAGCATTTTCCCTCTCTGGCTTTACACGAGCTGTCTTTTCTCACACCAGTTTTTCTTGCATAAACCCTGATGTACCATCCATGCTCTTTCATCTTGTCTAACAGTACATATTCTATTATTTATTACATGACATCAGAAGACTATATATGGTTAAACTGAGCGCTACTCATATTCTGGAAAAAGCGTTCATCTCTCTAACTGGCTGCTGAAGCAGCACTACCAACACAAACGTTCTGACTTCATTCAGGTATTGTCTACTTGCTTTGAACAGTTTTCTTAGACATTTCTTTGCTGTCATTTTTCTTTTTTTCTTACAAGAGAAAACAGCTAATAAATAATCTCTCATTGTGTACTGCTCTGGCCACTGCCTCCCCTCATTTTTTAAGTTGAGAGTTTTGAATCAGGAGCATGTTGGTTTATTTGCCATATATATATATATATATTTTTCAATTGTTACTAAGAGATTGTAACCTACGAATCCTGTATGGGAAGGTGACATTTGGGACATGTGCTATAGGTTACATTTCTGATATTTTGATTCACATGTTTGTTTCAGTTATTGAGAACTTTCATACGTTTTGAAAGGGTCAGAAAGTCATCTGTGACTTCAAAAGTATTCCAGTCTTTTCCAGCTTATATCACATTTTAGACAATAGTAGAAATAGTGGAGGAAATCACAGAGTAAAGGAATACCCTATTTCTGTTATCTATGAGTTTATGGGAAAAAAACCATATTTTTTGTGAAGAGTTTATAAAGCATAGACTATCAAGAACTATCAAGAATATTTAGAGTATATTAGAAACACTATATATTAGAAAATATTAGAAATTTATCTTGAGGAGGCAGGTTGCCCTTCAAACACCTATAATAACACAGCTTATTAGAAAGAACCAAGGCTTTACCTACTTGCTATTGAGTGGTCACTGACCAGTTGTTGGACTGAATTGACCAGTTATTTCCATCTCTACAGTTTCACTGACACCTGGTTCTTCTACTGAGTTAAGATGAACACCTCTGTATGTTATTTCTTACACCGGAGGAGTTACCACATTGTGCCCTGCTCCCAATTTTTTCAATTTTTGCTATAAGCAAAATACAATGTTCATTAATCATTGCAGTGCAAGCAAAGCCTTCAAAGTGACTGAATGGAATCAGTGGAAACAGGCATTGCTGGGACACAAAATTGCACGGAACAAAATGTTTGGAATTTTTGTATTCTTCCCAAGTGAAATGACCTCAGCATTAAAGTACAAACTTGGGCACGAACCAAGCTTCCTCCATACCACATCCCTTGTTGTAACTCAGATATGAAGTCCCTTGACCCCTGATTGCTGCATTATGATGGCAAGCAATTCTCTACCACTCCCTGGTGTGTATGAAACAATTTGCTCACCTCCAGTGCCAGAGTTGATTCATTGGCTTCTACAGACCCTGGATCCCCTTGGAAGGATCAGTTCGGACAACACTACAATAAGAAGTGTAAGAATTAAATGTTCAGCTTAGCCATGTGGGTGGTTCAGGGAGAGGAACTCAGATGTCTACCTTTTCCTTTTCCTTGTGTACTTGTTTGGTGATAGTCTCTGGTCTGAATCCATCATTCTGATCTATCAGATCAGAAGGGTGTGCAAACTCTAAGTATACCCCAGATCTCATAGTGGGTGGGGAAGGTATTAATATATGTGCATGTACTCCAGATTCTTCCCACAGACCATGAAATCATCATTGTGGATGTGGATGTTTCTTTTATAGAGCTTTTTCTCCATGTGTGGCTGCAGTATCCTTTCTAAACCATTCTGACCTCAACTTTCAGTCAAACTGATTAGCTATTGTCTGCCCACTGACAGGAACAGATTTTTCCATGTCTCAGGAGCTCAGTTAATTAGTTCTGCCCAAAGTTACAATGGATGTGGTTCTATAAAGAGCCACAAGCTTCTTGGCTTTAAGACATTTGTCTTTTATTTGAATCATGAACTGTATCTGTTATGTGATCATAACTGTACCTGTTATTGGTTATGTATCACAACAAATATAATTTTAGCAGTGGTCCCAGTTAAGCCTAACTGCCATTCATATACACCTGAGTGCATCTAGTTAGCTGATAGGAATAATCCACAGGGTCCATTTAAATAGGTTTTGTCACTTGGGGAGAAGAGGCCTAGGAGAAGAAAGAGAGGAGGTGTGGAAAGAGTGAGATGAGGAGGAGGTGAGGAAATGGCAGGGAGAGTCTTGAAAGTGGTCACTTGGTTGGCAAAGATGTGATGGAGGAGAAGGGGTGGGGAGGCTGGCCCAGTGTCTGTCCCCTGATCTATTCCCAAAGACTGCTGAGCTTTCTGAATAGAGGCATTGCAGGCACAAGCAGAAAGACCTGTATTTACAAAGGACTTGTGAGGCACGTGATGTGGAATGCCATGGTCAGGCTGCAGGTAGCCATAAGGAGTCAGTAAGGAATAGGACACAGAAGTATTTAACTGTGGTATAGTGAGAATTTAGTAATGGTTAGACCCTTGAGTGCTGATGTGGGCCTTCTCCCAGCTAAAATCATCTAACAGGCAGCAAGTTCATGTTATTTGACTCCTCTAACATTGCAGTTCTCTATTTCTGCATAGGATGCATTCACCACTGATTTTCTTGTGCTTCTGGTGTATAGTCCTTCCAATCCTGTTTGCTGGTTTGGTAAAAACACAGAGTGAAAGTAACTTTGAATGAAGTCTAAGAAGTCATCATTGTCTCCAATCTTTAATGGCCCAGCCATTGTGGTCAGGTGACCAAATATGATGAAAAATGGAGGAAAAGGATATCCTATATAGACATACTGTGGCCTCAGCTCAATGAGCATTTGAAGAAATTATTGCATCTCTTTGACACCTCTACAGTATACAGCTTTGGGAGCAGCAAAAGAATGTGGAATGGACATGGAGGGCACTGTGGCAAGCAGCAACTAGGTCATGATAAGATGCCACCCTCCAGTGGCTGTATGGCAACCCAAATTAATGAGATAAATGAAAGTGTTCAGAAAAGAGAATATGAGAGGACTCTGTAAGTTAACAGGGATACCCCTAAGTATGCCCATAAATAGCTTGATAAGGCTTGGTGTGCAGGACAGGTAGGATACCCATATCTCCTTCATTATCCATTATTTAAATTACTGTTATTTTTGCCCTTCCATCCTTCCTGAAATAATAATCTCTTATATTTATGTAACCTTTGTGGTTTATAAGTGTTTTCACATGCTTTCACTCATTTAATGCCGAGAGCAACCCTGTGACATAGCAAGGTATTATGATCATTACACAGATAAAGAAATCTATGATCTAGAGATTTGATAACATTTTCCCAAAGTACCATCTTTAGAGAGCTGATGAACTAGGCATAGAACTTAAGCCTTCTGTAGTAGGCAGAATGATGCCTCCACCCCACAAAGATGTTCATGTCCTAATCCCTGAAACCTGTGAATAAATTAACGTCCATGTCAAACGAGACTTTGCAGATGTGAAAATGACTAAGTATGTTGATATGGGGAGGTTATTCTGGATTATCCAATCTAACCCTGTGAATTTTTAAACTCAGAGAACCTTTCCCAGCTAAAGTCAGAATGAGACATGATAGGGACTTCCCTAGTGGTGCAGTGGTTAAGAATCTGCCTGTCAATGCAGGGGACACAGGCCCGAGCCCTGGTCAGGGGAGATCCCACATGCTGTGGAGCAACTAAGCCCAGGCACCACAACTACAGAGGCTGCACCCTAAAGTCCACAAGCCACAACTACTGAAGCCCACATGCCACAACTACTGAAGCCCGTGCGCCTCGAGCCCATGCTCTGCAACAAGAGAAGCCACCACAATGAGAAGCCTACACATCACAACGAAGAGTAACCTTTGCTCGCCGCAACTAGAGGAAGCCCGTGCGCAGCAACGAAGACCTAATGCAGCCAAAAATAAATAAATTTATTAAAAAAAAATAAAAGAAAGAGATGTGATAATGGAAGAAGGGTCAGAGAAAGATTTGACATTGCTGGCTTTGAAGATGGAGGACAGCACAAGAAGTCAAGTAACGCAGGTGGCTTTTAGAATGTAGAAAAGACAAGGAAATGGATTCTCCATATATTAGTTTCCTATCTGCTTTAACAAATTACCACAAACTTAATTCTTAAAGCAACACAATTTTATTATCATACAATTCTGAAAGCCAGAAGTCCAAAATAGGACTTACAGGCTAAAATCAAGGTGTTAGCAGTGCTGCATTCTTTCTGGAGGCTTTAGGAGAAGATCTATTACCTTGCCTTTTCAAGCTACTAGAGACAGCAGAGGAGAGATCAAGATAGTGGAGTAAGATGATGTAGAGGTTACCTCCCCCATGGATGCAGCAAAAATACATCTACATGTGGAATAATTCTTACAGAAAACTGAATGGAAACTGGCAGAAGGACTCCTGTACAACCAAAGCTGTAAGAAAGATACACATGTGCTCTGGTAGGAAGGAAGAAAAGTGATTCGGTCAGGACCTGTGTCCCTGGGAGGGGACTCAGAGGAAAAGGAAGATTATACAGGTGGATGCCCACACTAGGTAGTCATTGGTATAAACCATAGATTAGACATCTCAGTCCTGGGGTCCTATGAGGAGGAGACAAGCCCCCTTATCTGGTTGGAGGAGCACTGGGACAGACAGAGGGGCTGTGGGAAGCCTGTACTCTGCTGGTTAGGAACATGCACACACTGGCTGCGCCCCTAAGCAGGGGAGAGAGAGGTATGCTCTAGCAGCTGCTGGGTTTCCTGCAAATGCCTAGCAGCTCACCATAGCCCAAGCTGAACAAACACTCTGGCCCTGCTCACTCCATACCATAGCACAGCACTGGATCTGGGGTGGCCATGACCAAAGAAAATATTCAACTGTGGGATGCAGAGGTGACCCAGTCCCGGGATAGAGCCTGGGTAGGGTGGTGGTGGCCTTTGTTGGCACTTTCTCAAACAGTGCCTTAGAAGCTGCCCAGATCTCTGATGGTGGCCACTCCACCACAGCTCACCTCCTGAAACATGCTGAGAGTCCAAGCAGGCCCCTGCCAGTCGTGTGGGGGCAGTTCCTTGGCAAGACAGGGGCAACAGAGCCTGGGGGCAGTGATCAGCTGTGAGGGATAAAGGAGACTTGCACCAGAGGCTGTGTCTGAGCAGAGACACAGGCGCCTACAAGGCAGCACATTGGACCTCTGTGTGAATTGGTCCCACTTGCTTCAGCACTCCCCTCCTCTGGGGCAAGGGTCCCAGAGCGGGGGGAGGGAAAATCACACACTTAAAGGGAGTAGAGCCAGCTTGGGCTGACTGTCAGGGGTTCTGCTTCAGCAACTTGGAGTCAGACCCTGACCCTGATAGGGTGCTGATGGCCACTGAGTGGAGGGAATGTCCTGCCTCACACCTGGCTCCAGTTCTAGCATCTCCATCTCCAGCCCTACCCCCTACCAAGGTGATAGCTGCCAGCACACCCTGAAGATGTGACTTGCATCCACATCAAATCTAGCTCTGCCACAAAAGGCATTGGACACACATAGTCTGCATAGGGATGCTCCCATATAAGAACACCCTTTCAAGGCCACAGTAGGTAACTGTTGCACCTAAACTCTTAGAGGCAGAGGAAAATAAGCAAAATGAAAAGGCAGAGGAATTACTCTCGATTGAAAGATCAAGAGAAAAACCCTGAAAAATACATAATGAAACAAAAATAAATAATTTACCAGACAAAAAATTCAAAATATTGGTGATAAAAATGTTAACTGCATTTGGAAAAAGAATTGATGTGAACAGTGAACATTTTTAACAAGGAACTAGAAAATATAGAAAGACCCAATCAGAAATGAATAATTTAAGAGCTAAAATAAAAAAAAAACATACACACACACACTAGAAGGAATTAATAGCAGACTAAGTGATATAGAAGAACAGATAAGTGACCTGGAAGGTAGAATAATGGAAATCACCCAATCAGAACAGCAAAAAAGAAAAACAAATTTAAAAAAATGAAAGCAATTTAAGAGATCTCTGGGATAACACTAAACATACCAACAACATTTGTATTATAGGGGTCCTAGAAGGAGAAGAGAGATAGAAGGGGATCAAAAATGTATTTGAGGAAACTATGACTGAAAACTTCCCAAACCTGAAGAAGGAAACAGATGTCCAGGTACAGGAAGCACAGAGGATCCCAAAGAAATGAATTCAAACAGACCCACACCAAGACATATCATAATTAAAATGACAAAAGGTAAAGATAGAATTCTAAAGGCAGCAAGAGGAAAACAAAGAGCCATACATAATGGAACCCCCATAAGGCTATCAGCTGACTTCACTGCAGAAACTTTGCAGGCCAGAAGGGTGTGGCATGATATAGTCAAAGTCCTGAAAGGGAATACCATGCAACCTAGGACACTCTACCCAGCAACATTATCATTTAGAATTGAAGGAGAGATAAAGAATTTCTCAGAGAGGAAAAACATTGATAAAGGAAATCACAGATGAGGCAAAGAAATGGAAAGATATCTCATGTTCATGGATTGAAAAAATCAATACTGTTAAAATGTCTATACTACCTAAAAAAATCTACAGATTTAATGCAGTCTCTATCAAAATACTCATGACATTTTTTTACAGAACTAGAACAAATAATCCTAAAATTCATATGGAACCACAAAAGACCCTAAATTGCCAAAGCAATCTTGAGAATAAAGAACAAAGCAGGAGGTATTATCCTCCCAGAGTTCAGACTATACTACAAAGCTGCAGTAATGAAAACAGTATGTTACTGGCACAAAAACAGACACATAGGTCAATGGAACAGAATAGAGAGCCCAGAAATAAAACTATGCACCTATAGTCAATTAATGTACAACAAAGGAGGCAAGAATACACAATGGAGAAAATACAGTCTCTTCAATAAGTGGTGCTGGGAAAACAGGACAGCTACATGTAAAACAATGAGATCAGAACATTTCCTCATATCATATACAAAAACTCAAAATGGATTAAAGACCCAAACATGAGACCTGAAACCATAAAACTCCTAGAAGAGAACATAGGGAGAACAATCTTTGACATAAATTGTAGCAATATTTTTTTTGGATTTGTCTCCTAAGGCAAAAGAAATAAAAGGAGAAATAAACAAATAGGACCCAATTAAACTTAAAATAAACAAATGGAACCCAATTAAACTTAAAAGCTTTTTCACAGCAAAGGTAACCACTGACAAAATGAAAAGACAACCTACTGAATGGGCGAAAGTATTTGCAAATGATATGAATGACAAGGGATTGATATCCAAAATATATAAATAGTTCATACAGCTCAACATCAAAAAAACAAACAACCAAATCAAAAAAATGGGCAAAAGACCTGAATAGAGAAGATTTTTCCCAAGAAGACATACAGATGGCTAACATGGAAAGATGAAAAGATGCTCAACATCACTAATTATTAGAGAAATGCAAACCAAAACCACAATGAGATATCACCTCACCTGTCAGAATGACTATCATAGAAATGTCTACAAATAACAAGTGTTGGAGAGAATGTGGAGAAAAGGGAACACTTGTGCACTGTTGGTGGGAGTGTAAATTGGTGCAGCCACTATGGAAAACAGTATGGAGGGTCCTCAAAAAAATAAAAATAGAACTACCATATGGTCTAGCAATTCCACTCCTGGACATATATCCAGAAAAAACAAAAACACTAATCTGAAAAGCTACATGCACCCCAATGTTCATTGCAGCATTATTTACAATAACCAAGACATGGAAACAACCAAAGTGTCCAGTAACAGATGAATGGATAAAAGAAGATGTGGTATATAAATACAATGAAATATTACTCAGTCATAAAAAATAATGAAATTCTGCCATTTGCTGCAATGTGAATGGACCTAGAGAATATTATGCTTAGTGAAATAAGTCAGACAGAGAAAGATAAATACTGTATGATATCACTTATATGTGGAATCTAAAACATAATAAAAATGAATGTTTATAGCAAAACCAAACAGACTCACAGATACAGAAAACAAACCAATGGTTCCCAGTGTGAAGGGGGAGGGGCAAGACAGGGGTATGGGACTAAGAGACATAAACTACTATGTATAAAATAGATAAACAACATGAATATATTGTATAGCACAGGGAATTGTAGCCATTATCTTGTAGTGACATTTAATGGAATATAATCTGTAAAAATTCTGAATCACTATACTGTACATCTGAAATTAATATATTATAAATCGATTATAATTCATTTTTCAAGTGCTTCACTCCAACCTCTGCTTCCGCCATCATATCTCTTTCTCTCCCTTTCTCTCTTTCTCTCTCTCTCTCTCACTCTCTCTGCCTCTCTCTTTCTCTCAAGTTTGCTCCCGTGTTAAGGATATTTGTGGTTATATTGGGCCCACCCAGATAATCCAGTATAATCTTCAGAAAGGATTTTGGTCCTGCTGACACCTTGATTTTAGCCCAGTGAGACCCATGTCAGACTTCTGACCTATACAACTGTATGATAGTACATTTGTATTGTTAAAGCCACGAAGTTTATGGTAATTTTTTACAGCAGTAGTAGAAAACTAATACACCTTCCAATTCTCACACCAGGGAGTTAAAGTATCATTTACCAACTTTGGTGCATTTTGAGGTGTATTACTTTGGTATCTACTAATTTGTTCAGGCTGAACGTTGAGCTTTCTGAATCCAGCAGTTTTCCTCCTAGTAAAAATCTTAGACAGCACATGTGTTATCATTTTGAATTTATATCACATTACACATGCTCACGAATTTTTACTTATATATCATGTGTATCTTTAGTCCCATTTTGCAGATGACTGGACTGAAACACTGATGTTAGGAATTAGAAATACAATACTCATTTCCCCAGCTTGCTACTTAATATTCTGAGTCATCCTTTCCTCTGCTATAAAACTCTATAGGTACAACTAAAGAAAACTACCGGGGACAAAGATTTTGATGGAGAAAATTACCTAAGAGAGTGAAGATTCGAAAAAAAAAATATAGGGAGATTATAAGTGCAAAGTGCTGTGTATGTCCTATGTTTACCAACTACATTTCACTTTCTCTTTGGTAGTTAATCCTGCTTGTTTCATGAATGGCATAAAATGTGAAGAGAAGATGAAGAATTAGAGAAAATTATGATTTTACTGTGAACAAGACTCACATAAAATGGTAGGTTTTTATGTTTGGGTATCAGATACATTTATACAAGCATTGATTTACAAGTCAGTTGTGCCACAAATTTACAAGTCCCAAAAAAGCTAGTCAGCAATCTTGAAGCTGTCACCCTATCTTGCCATATCCATGGAATAAAGATTCAGCAGTCACAGTCTAACTGACGAAATTGTTGCTGCTGAAGGCAGAATACAATACAGTTCCTACTCTCTCATAGGAAGATTAGTTCAGCAGAGCTAACGAAGGAAAAAAGTGCAATTGTCAGTAAGTGATAGGTCTCAAAGGTACACAAGAAAGATCTGGGGTATAAAAAAAATTGTTTCCTGTGTTGTCACTCTCTGGACCAACACAATGATTACTTGGAAGATTCAGACACAAGAAGCAAACTGGCCATAGTATGCACAAGCTAGTGAATTCATTGCAACTGATTGTCTAGGATTTACTACTCTTGAAAGCAGCTTGTCAGATTCCATTTAGGAATATATAGCTCCTGTAGACAAGCTCCACCCTAGAGGATGGTCAGATTAAACAGAAAGACAAGTATATGAGCAAGTCCAACACTTACTACCAGCTTCACACTATCCCTCATGACATGGCCAACTTGCAGGTGTACTTGCAGAAAGTCTGTGTGCTCCTGAAACTATCAGGATATCCTTATCCCCATTGTATAGATGGGAAAGCTGAAGTTAGACAGTTACACCTATGTGACTAGTTAAGTGACAAAGCTGGGACTTGAACTCAGGACTTCTTGGCTCCCACTCCACTGCTCCATTTGCTGTTCTACAGGGAAAGTTTTAGTAAAGTTTGACCAGGGGTGACTTTAACTGCGGGAAAAAAGTTCAATGACCTGATATACAAATAGATTTTTGAATGTATGTGCAGGAGTAAAATGCTGTGCTTCACATCCTTCTACTGAGTAAGAATTTTCTTCCCTTACTTTTAAAAGTTGCTTCTAAGTGGGTTATATATGTTCAGTGCTTCACATGTTTCACATTATCATCCTTTTCACTGCAAATAAAACAAAAGTACTTGAGTAAAAAGTATTTCCCAATGAATTAATTTCCCAGGCAAGAAAATTTTAAAAGAAATAAATACTATTTATCATTTGAAATTAGAATGAATATCAGCACCAGTCAATTTTTTAAACTGAAAAAAATTTAGTTTGAAGTAATGTCAAGTTTACAGAAAAGTTGGAAGGCCAATATAGAAAACTTCTGATTGCCCTTTACCCAGATTCACTCATCACTAATATTTAATATTTTGCCACATTTGTTTTACTATTGTCTCTCTGTCAGTCTTCTTTGTCTCTATCTCTGTGTGTCTCTTTTCCTCTCTCTCTATATATATATAGATTTATACATTTATATAAGCATTTTAAAATAAACTATTTGAGAATATGCTCATAAGCTTTAACTATTCTTTGTGTCTTTCCCCAAAAGAAGAAATTATCTTACATAAGCACAATGCAGCTATCAAATTCAGGAAATTTAAAGAATGCAGTTCAGTTTTTTATAGAATGTACTTCAATTTAAGTTTCTCTACTGTTTCCTCATAATTAGATTCAAGTGAGACCTCCCTACATACTACAACAACAGTGTAGGGAAGCATATCATATCAGGGAAGCACATACAGAAGCACACATTGTCTGTCTGTCCTTCACTGATGAGGTTAATTTTGATCACTGATCAACATATCATCTGTTTTATTCACTGTACAGTTACTACTTTCCCCTTGCAACTAATAAAGAAATTGTGGGGAGACATTTTAAAACCATGCAAATATTGTTTGTCATCCATCCCCCCACCTTGTATTTAGCATAAATTGCTAGTTGTTGCCTGAACTGATCTTTACTATGATGGTTACAAAATGGTGCTTTTCTAAATCCACCACTCCCTCCATACTTGTTAGTTGACATTCTGTTTCCCTCTCTGTCTTTCTCTGTCTTTCTGTCTGTCTCTCTCTTTCTATTTGTTATCACTATTGTCAAATGACAAAACTAAAACAATTTAGTAATGAGTTTGCTGTCCTTTGTTCTAGGGAAAACAATTCATGGATTGGGGGAGTACGGTGCCTAACAAGCAGTGGAGGAGTCTTTCTGAAGGATTTTGGGAAAGAGTGAGTTTATAGAGCACTAGAAGAGGCAATGTGAAAATGGCATGATTCGCTAGAGGTTAGGGATTTCCTTATAAGGCAGGCAGGTCCTATTCTAGCTAAATATTTAAGCTAACTAAAGCTGAGTTGGAGGACTGTGATTGGTTTTAAGTTTCCTTGACAGGTGGTTCCTGTAAGTGCAGGCTGACCAAGGTTTAGATTTGTGATGTGGGCCAGGCCACTGGGGCAGCCTCCATTTTGTGAGTCCCAATATATCAATTAACTTTATAGCTATGGACTCATGGATACCTATTTTATTCAATGGATCATTATCCATTACCTTTTAAATTTTGATGCTCAAATAGTGCCATATTTACTCAGTGGGAAGGATACCTCAAATTCTAATCTCATCTTTCTTCTTTCCTTATTTGTATATTCTTTCTTCCACAATGAGAACCCTGACTCCCTACAGTGTCCACACATTAAACAAATATACTAAGAAGAGTTCCAGGCAGATTTTGATTCCACATTTCAGGTATGGGTACTCTCACAAGCACTCTGAAAATGGTTGGAAGAAAAGACTGGGGTCTAAATCATTATTTAGGTTAGGACAATATCAAGCCTCTCATCTCTCCTTTATTAAAGTGGCAGGCCTATTAGGAATGTAGTCACCAGTGTGCCAGTCCTTTAATAAATAAAATTTGCATTGTACAGTTAAAAATCTGTTAAGAGGGTATAATATTAAGTGTTCTTACCACAATAAAATAGAAAAAAATTAAAAACCCTTATGTGACAAAGAAACTTTGGGAAACATGGTACCTCTTAAGCACCATTTGGATGTCCATGTACTGAACATACATGGATTTTATTAGGAAGAGCCAGAAAAGATTGATGTTTGAAAAATGAAAAAAGACAAAGAAAACCTATTCCAAATTCAGATACTCAAAGGAGATCAAGAGCACTCTAGAACAGCCAAAGTTGGGACAGTAATGTCACCCCCAAAAGAAACAAGTTTATTAAAAACTCTGGGCTTCCCCTTTAAATGCAAAAATATTGCAATAAATGAATGCAAAATAAAACAACAAAACAAGTAAAAACAAACAAAAACCCCAGTGGGCTCCATTACCAGAAGAATGCTCCAGTTTTGCATGAAAATTCAGAAGGGTTTCAGAACCTTTGAAACTACCTATATAGTCCTATAGGACATCTCAGATCATATTCCTTTGGACTACTGGTTGTATAGAATGCAAAACTTAACAAGTTTCATGATCTCCTTTCTGGGTCAGGATTCTTATATGCTCTTAGTACTATTGAATCATGTTTTTATGATTAAAAGACCTTGGAGTGTATTTATCCCACTCTTCTTCCTACAGGTGTATAAACTGAAGTCTACAGAGGGGAAATGATTTGTCCAAGAGCAGAAACACTATGGGGGATAGAGCTTGGAGGGTTCTCGTAGAAGGGAATTCAAGCACAGGGTGGACAGTTGGACTGAATTATTTTATGCTCTGTTTCTACCCTGGAATTCTATGAGTCTGCTTTCTGATTGCCAGTACAGTGATCCTTTTACCCTTCTCTCAAAGGTCATTAGGTTGGGGGCATAAGAAGGGAATAAGGGAAAGTAGCTCTACCTTTTCTATTTTATATATTCATCTTCTAGGAAAGAGTTTTCTGGAAGAAAGGGGTTTGGGAACCATAACACGATTCACTTGTAATACCAGCCAGGAGTATATTATAGTCAGAAATGCTTGCAATGTGCCGGTACATTTTTCAAAACATTGAAGTATCTTTGCAGCTAGGAAACTTGATGAGGGCCAGAATTTGGCTGGGAATGCTTGTCAACTTTTGGCAGCCTTGTCACTGCCAGCCTTGTATGCCTCTCCCTATGGCCAACCAATTCTGGTCAGACATCCCACAAATGTTTCTAATCATTTCTGAAATTCTTCTGAGCGGTACAGCCTATTACCTTTTCTTACATTGGTGTGTAGAGCTGTGACATGAATTGTTTTTAGGAGAAAGCCATGCAAGCACTTCTTCAACAAGATGGAGTACAGCTAGGGGTCTACTTTCAGGTATGACACCAACTCTCAGACTACATGATAGCTGTTTTTCAACAATTCAACTAGCAGTAATTACTACTGTGAGTCTTTATTCAAAACAGTCTTTCCATTATTACAAATCAGAATGACAGTAAGTGTGCACAATTAGGAGTTCAAAGAATAGCTGCTAGGATGTCTTCTGCATGTATTACCCACTCTCTGCTTTTCAAGTGTACAGATGTTCCAGATGATGACATGTGATACTGAAGATATATTAGCTTATAGAATGTAACACACAAAGGTTTACTAGTAAGTACCTCCCCTCCCCCTCCAAGTGCCATCATGGCAAGGATCTTTGTGGCCTCTACTAATTACCTTACTTCCGTCCATAAATATTTTTTTAATGTCTATGTGTGTCAGACCCTATGTTAGACAACTGGGGAAACAGTGATGAACAAGACCTAGAGACTCCTTCATCTTTTTGTGTTTAGAGTGTATTGGGGTATACATATATGAACAGGTAAAATACAAATGTGCTAAGGTAGGAAAAGAATTAAGAAATAAGGGGGGCCTAATCCAGTTAGAGAAATCTTGGAAGTGACATTTTAAATTGAAATCTGAAGGATAAAGAGTTAAACAGGTGAGGGAGGACTTGGAGAGAATGTTTTCTGAGACAGGAAGAGCATAGGAAAATGCCCAGAGGAGAGAAAAACAGCATGAGAAAAACAGCATATAATGGGACTACAGTAGTACAATTTAGAGTGCAAGTTTGTGAGAGGTAAGAAATGTGGCTAGCTTGTAAATCAGTTCCCCTGAGGTCAGCAACCTTGTTTATTTTGTTCAAAATAGCACTACCATTATCTACTATTGTTCCTGTCACATAGTAAAAATTCAAAAATATTGTTGAATAATAATAATAACAGCAACAAAAAGAAAAACAGCAGCCATTTATTTAATTATGAGACAGAAAACATTCTAAAGTGTTTTATTCATGTGCAATTTAATTAAATCCTCACAATATTATGAGGCATTTATTATTATTATTTTACTATTACTATTATTATTGTTCTCATTTCACAGATAAGGAAACTGAAGCTCAGTGTGGTTAACCCAGTAGCCCAAGTTTACCTAGCTAGTGATTGTCAGATCCAAGGTTTGAACCCAGACCATCTCAGATCCCCCTGATTCTAAGTGTCAAGATTCTGTATTAGAGTTTTGAATTTCCCCTAATACAACAGGCAACCACTGAAAGGTTTACTGTTTTGAAATTTACCAAGGTAACTCTGGCAGCAATGTGAAGAATGGATCTAAGTGGGAGAAGACTAGAGGTAAAGAGACAGGTTATGAAGTCATTGTGATAATTCATGCAACGGATGATGGTGGCTTGGACTATGGTGTTGGCAGTGAAGATGGAGAGAAATAGCCAGATGCCAGAGGGAGAAGGGAGGGGATTGGGAGGGAGGGAGGGAGTGAGAGAGAGAGAGACAGATAGAGATAGAGAGGGAGAGAGGCAGAACTGTTAGGCCTTGGTGATTGATTGAGTGGAGGTGTCAATGAGGGAGACAAAGAAATCAAGGAAGACTTTCAGGTGTCTGATCATTACGGAACTGTGATTGGGTATTTGGAGGTGCAACTCACTGAAACAGAGAACAGGAGGAGGAGGTGGTAGATGAGAAGATGGCAATTACTTTTTGGCATGATGAGTGTGAGCTCTTTGGGGGGAGGGTATTCAAGTGGACATACCCAACTGACATTTCAGTTGACTTACCTCATGCTTTGAGAATAGATCAAGGATGGAGACTGAGATGCGAGAGATACCACCATATAGTTGGCATTTGCAGGTAACAGGGACAGTTGTAACCATGTTATAAAACTGTGTACATTGACATAAGCAGAAAATCCAAGACAAAGCCCAAATGAACACCAACATCTAATTGACACATACAGGAAAAAGAGCCTGTAAAAAGATTGGGAAGGTGCAGACAGAGGACTAGGAGGAAACCCAGAAGACGAATGTAAGGGAAGCTGAGGGAAAAGAATTTCTCCAGAAGAAGGAAATGGTCAACAGTGTCAAATACTGCTGGGACACGGGGACCAAAAAATCTTCCACTATGTTTCGCAACATGGAGGTCTTTGATGGTCTTGGAAGATCAGTTCCACTGTGAGGGGGTATGTGGGGTTTAGGAGGGAGGTAAAAGTCATATTTTAGTATGTAACAGGGTAAATTACAGGTAAGGAAATGAAATAAAGGTCACAGAAGCAAATGCTAGTTGTTACCATGGAAACAAGATCCAAGAACACTGGGGGATTTAGGGTGAAAAGAGAAATCGGAAGTCCTAGGATGATTGTTAATTAGTTTTATAGAATGGACTTAGGGGTAGATGGCATAAAGATGTAGCAAGAGGTAGTATAAAGATGGGGGGAAGAAGGCCAAGAAGTTGCAGGGAATAACATACTTGTGGTTCACTGATTAAATTGGATTCAGACCAAAAATCAATCAGTGGATACTCAATGCTCTGAAAGAATCTTGCTGTTCTAATTTAACATGAGTTTAGCTGCCTGTATATCTCAAGAAACAACTATTAGAGTGAAGCTGGTGTTGCCGTAGGGCCAATGGTGGCTCTACCTAGTTCTAGTTCTTCTCCTGAATCCTAATGAGAGAAATCCACACCATGAACATTGATGTCCTATTTACAGAATTTTATATCATTCCTCGACTATGGAACAGTAAGTCATCCCCAAGGACAGGAGCAGTCCCTTGTGTTATTAGATTCTTTAGATCTTGCAAGACTCTTGGGGTTTCTTTTCTTATATGAAGAGTGGGATTTTCTCTTTTGCAGACTTCCTGTGCAGTTTTCTCTGCCCAAAATGGAGAGCATGGATCTCCTGGAACACAGCGACTTGGAAGCAGTACAATCAAGTGGCCTGCATACTTGCAGTGGCACTATGGCTTAATAGACTTTATGGGCCAGGAGTGAGATTGCTTGAATTTGAATCCCAGGGCTACCACTTACTACCTATCTGACTTTGGAAAAGTTACTTAAACTCTGCATACCTCAATTTCCGCATCCGTAAAATAAGGGCAATAATGCTAATCTCTATCTGATAGGGTTACTGTGAGAACTAAAGACAGTTGATATGTGTAAAGTATTTAGCCTCATACATAGTAAGCACTCAATAGTTCAATAACTGCTATTTGATAATCAGCCCATTCTCATTCTGTTGTCTGTCCACAAGGAACCTCAAATTACAGTCAAAAGGTTGCTTCATGGGGCTTCCCTGGTGGCGCAGTGGTTGAGTCTGCCTGCCGATGCAGGGGACACGGGTTCATGCCCCGGTCCAGGAAGATCCCACGTGCCGTGGAGCGGCTGGGCCCATGAGCCATGGCCGCTGAGCCTGCGCGTCCAGACCCTGTGCTCCGCAACAGGAGAGGCCACAGCAGTGAGAGGCCTGCGTACCCCAAAAAAAAAGAAAAAAAAAAGGTTGCTTCTTCATGGTGTCCCCAAGCTATGATAACCTGATGTGTCCACCTCTACTATACCTGCTGCTCCTAACTGTTCTTCACATTTGTGGGTCAGAGCCCTTAGGACACACTTTGTAGAATACTCCATTGAAATGAGTGCTTAATCATTGACTGATGGGATGAATTTGGATACAGACAAGTTGACATATATCTGAGGGCAGATGGAAGGCAGAATGTCTACATAATTTCATCTGGTGATAGCCAAAATCATGAAACTGCATCATCAAAATTAAATCAGAGAATTGGAGAATCTTGTATTTGGAAGGGCCCTTTAAGGCCATCTGGTCCAACCTTCCGCTCAGCATTGCCATCCTCCCTACAGCATCCGTAAGAGAGAAAGAATATCAGGCCAGTTGGGAAAGAGATTATGGCAGATGATGCAAAGCCAAATGGCATTTCAAACAAAATGTGGTTACCTAGGCTCTGGGTGGTTTGGTTTTAAATCAGCTCTACAGAAGACACAGCACCAGGAAGAGTCCAAGTCCAGTTGTAAAAATGTTTCTTTTCAGATAAAGAATGCAAAGGCAGGAGCCTCTCTTCTCATTCCGTTGCTAACTTTTGGTTGCTAGTCGACAATAGCACTATACTTGGAATCACTTTACCCATCTGTGAAAAGAAAATATTATGTTTCAATTTTCCATGGATTATTTTTTTAAAAAAACAATCTTAATAAAAAGGTAGACATTCTAAGATGGAAGGTGCTGTGTAAATATAAGTTGACTGAAAGTCTACAGCCAAAGTGGTTTTGGGCTAAGATGCCAGGCTGCCAACTTGGGTAACCTACATGTAGAGTGAGCATTGAGCTTGCTTTAGGGTACAAAGTAATTGTGACATTTTGGTTGACTAAGTTAGGGCTAGTCCTACATAGAAGTATGTGATACCATGTTTATTGGAAAGACCCAGAACCACTATCTCCCTCCTTCCCCATGATCTATTTCATCTGCTTTCAGATGCCTGAAATCTGCCATTGGAGTTTTAGCTTTTTGGCTTATGGTATTGATATCTGTTAAAATCTTAATGACCCTATGAAGGGTAACTCACTGAGTTTGTATCAGTCATTTACT
The DNA here is from genome assembly GCF_964165515.1 of Mesoplodon bidens. Taxonomy (NCBI): domain Eukaryota; kingdom Metazoa; phylum Chordata; class Mammalia; order Artiodactyla; family Ziphiidae; genus Mesoplodon; species Mesoplodon bidens. The sequence continues at coordinate 57,935,979 of NC_138163.1, read as the reverse complement.
CCTTAGTGAGAATGAGGAATGTTATAAAAGTTGGAATAGAAGAAAAGAGAAAGAGGACACTAAATGCCTGGGGAGGAGGGAAGACTGAGGAAATAGAAAATTTTACATAGTTTACAATTTATCTTATGGCTTGCCCTGTTCCAAGGATAAATCAGAGCAACATAATTCTACCTAAACTTCCATTCCCTTATCTCCACCTCATTCCCATCCCACCTCCAGCTATTTCCAAATTAAGAAGTGAATTAGTTCTCTTTTTAGATTTTTTTTTCACTTTGAAAATATTTTTAGTAATTTTACCTTTCCAAATATACTTTTTCCTTAAAGATAAAATGTTTAGTCCTGGACTGTAGTTCTGCTAGTGCTTAGTCTAAGGGAACTGTTCAGTTTCATTAATCTTCAGGCACCACAATTTATTTTAAGAATGTGAGAGATCCAAATGCATGGATTAGAATGCACTCAACAGTGAAAAGTCCTAAAAGTTCATAGCACTAGCAGGACGACTTCTCAAAAATGGGAGACATCATAAAGTTTATATTTTGATTTTTACTTTGAAAGTTAGGTTTCCTACCTAAATGAAAAGATGATGTGGGCTAAAGTCAAATCAATATCAAGACAGTATGGGAAAGGGCAATGACTGGGCCTGGTTCTTGTAATTGGAGCTGATATAGCATCATTTTCCTGTGGGCCTTTCAAAGACCCCATACTAATGACACTGAACAAGAAACAAAGGGAAAAAATAGGCCACAGAATGATTTAATCCAAACTATTCTGACAGTGAGAATTACTTCTTTATGGCTCACTTCCCTACATTTGCAAAAAATCCTATTAACCCAGATCCCAAACATCTTGGCACTGGGATAGATTTATTTGAAATATCTTATTTTCACAGTTTTAAACTTTTGATTCTGACATAATTTCAGACTTACAGAGAAGTTGCAAAAATAGTACAAACAATTCCCATATTCCCTTCACTCATATGCCCAGATTCCCTACATGTTTACCTTTTACCACCTTCATAGTCTTTGTCTCTCTCTATATATATGATTTTCACACAAGTGTGTGTATCAATATATCAACTTATTTTTTCTGAGTGATTTAAGAATAAGTTGCAGATATGATGGTCCTTTTACCCCTAAATACTTCAATATATATTTCTTAAAAATAAGGATAGTCTCTTACATATCCATAGCACAACCATCAAAATCAGGAAGCTAACACTGATATAATACTATTACCTAATCTAAACCTTATTCAGATTTTGTCAATTGTCCCATTAATGTCTCTTATAGTGACAGAAAAAGAAGTTTGTGTATTAGAATCTGATATAGAATCACCCATTGAATTTACTTATTATGTCTCTTTAGTGTCCTTTAATCAGGAAGAGTTTTCGACCTTCTTCGTCTTTCACAACTGACATTTTTGAAGAGAACAAGCCGTTTATTTTTTAAATGTTCCTCAATTTGTGTTTATCTGCTGCTTTTTCTTGATTAGACTCAGACACTCAGGTTATGTTTTTTTTTTTTCTCCAAAAATACCACAGAAAGGAGGATGTGCCCTTTTCAGTGCAACATATCAGTCCTACCACATTTATTAGTTTGAATTTTACTGCAAGGGAGAGCTTTCTCTTATTCCTTATTTATTTATTCAAACATTTTTTATATTAGTATTGACTCATATATTCTCATTTTATTCTATAGGTTAACCCATTGTTATCACTATTTTGATGCTCACATTGCCCCATATGTGGCCAATGGAGCCCCTCAGGCTGGATCCTGTGTTCTCTGGCCATGACCTCCTCATTCTTTGAACACTCTCACTTTCTGGGCCAAAAATTGTTTCAAGGCTCATTTTCTTCTTTCTCTGCTCCAGCTCTGGAATCAGTTCCAAAAGGCTCTGGTTCCTTTTGGTAGAAAAAGATACTTAGAAATTAAGAGTAGATCCTAGTTTTTCTAGTTATTATGGGGTACTATTGTTTCTAAGGTCTCTCACCAGACAAAGCTAAGAAATACATGTATGTAGTATGCATGCATGTATCTATGTATGTATGTGTGTGTGTTTTCTATCTACCTATCACCTATCTATCTCTCTATCATCTATCTATCTACCAATCATCTGTCTAACCTATGTTACCTACTTGTTAAAAACCATGAGTATATACTGATACCTGTACTTACAATCAATACCACAGAGTTCACTCTGCTCTCCCCACCTTGCCATATTTGTACCTGCCTTCTACAGTGAGACCCTGGTTCTCATTATCCACAGTATATTTACTTATTTGCTCATTCCTAGAATAGGCATAAAGTGTTTCCAAAATTGCGAATTATATAACTGAGAAGAAACAAACCTACTTAACTAGGTTTAATACATGTTTACAGTTCTTTTACTTTTTACCAGAAAATATACAGTTAAAGTACTATATTCAAATGTTACTATGGTTGTTTATTTTTGCTCTTTTTCCATTCATAGTGGTGACATTATTCATTTGAAATAAAATTAAGTTCCTTTATTTTTGTTTGTATTCCATTTTGGGATCTCCTTCATTCTTAGTGATTTCATTTATTTATTTATTCATTTATTTGAATTTTATTTTATTTATTTTTTATACAGCAGGTTCTTATTAGTCATCCATTTTATACACATCAGTGTATACATGAATCATAATCTTCCAGTTCATCACACCATCATCCCCCCACCCCTTTTTCCCCTTGGTGTCCGTATGTTTGTTCTCTACATCTGTGTCTCACTTTCTGCCCTGCAAACCGGTTCATCTGTACCATTTTTCTAGGTTCCACATATATGCGTTAATATGCGATATTTGTTTTTCTCTTTCTGACTTTCTTCACTCTGTATGACAGTCTCTACAAATGACACAATTCCGTTCCTTTTTATGGCTGAGTACTATTCCATTGTATATATATATACCACAACTTGTTTATCCATTTGTCTGTCGATGGGCATTTAGGTTGCTTCCATGACCTAGCTATTGTAAACAGTGCCGCAAGGAACATTGGGGTGCATGTGACTTTTTGAGTTATGGTTTTCTCAGGGTATATGCCCAGTAGTGGGATTGCTGGGTCATATGGTAATTCTAGTTTTAGTTTTTTAAGGAGCCTCCATACTGTTCTCCATAGTGGCTGTATCAATTTACATTCCCACCAACAGTGCAAGAGAGTTCCCTTTTCTCCACACCCTCTCCAGTATTTGTTGTTTGTAGATTTTCTGATGATGCCCATTCTAACTGGCGTGAGGTGATACCTCATTGTAGTTTTGATTTGCATTTCTCTAATAATTAGTGATGTTGATCAGCTTTTCATGTGCTTCTCAGCCATCTATCTGTATGTCCTCTTTGGAGAAATGTCTACTTAGGTCTTCTGTCCATTTTTTGATTGGGATGTTTGTTTTTCTAATATTGAGGTGCATGACCTGTTTATATATTTTGGAGATTAATCATTTGTCCATTGATTTGTTTGCAAATATTTTTTTTCCCATTCTGAGGGTTGTCTTTTCGTCTTATTTGTAGTTTCCTTTGCTTTGCAAAAGCTTTGAAGTTTCATTAGGTCCCATTTGTTTATTTTTGTTTTTATTTCCATTACTCTAGGAGGTGGATCTAAAAAGATCTTGCTGTGATTTATGTCAAAGAGTGTTCTTCCTATGTTTTCCTCTAAGAGTTTTATAGTGTCCAGTCTTACATTTAGTTCTCTAATCCATTTCGAGTTTATTTTTGTGTTTGGTGTTAAGGAGTGTTCTAATTTCATTCTTTACTTGTAGCTGTCCAGTTTTCCCAGCACCACTTATTAAAGAGACTGTCTTGGAGATCAGCTCGGTGCTTTGTGACCGCCTGGAGGGGTGGGATAGGGAGGGTGGGAGGGAGAGAGACGCAAGAGGGAAGGGATATGGGAACAGATGTATATGTATAACTGATTCACTTTGTTATAAAGCAGAAACTAATACACCATTGTGAAGCAATTATACTCCAATAAAGTTGTAAAAAAATATATCATGGGCCATCCACTGATTCTTATTTGCAGGCTTCTCAACACACACACGCACATGCACACACACACACACATACACACACACCTTTCTCAGGATAAATTTTTTTTAATCTGACTTTTTCAACAAAGCATTATTTTGTTTATGATATTTACACAGTTCTTTCCAGAAAGAAAAGCATAACCACATGATCAACAGGAGACTCCATGGATCACTGAGATGACCATGAGTGTCAGCCAGCACTCCTTGCATTGTGCTTTAAGGTGACTCTTTGGACCTCAGATTCTTCATGTGTCAGATGAATCAATGGGACAATCTGACTACTCTAAGCTAACGTTGGACCATCTGACTACATTAAGTTAATGTGCTGTGAGTCTATGATTCATTTTTCTAGAGGACCCAGCCAAGTTGGAGATTCCCTTTATTCATCCAGTAGATTAAACTCTTCAGAATCTTAAAAAATAATAATAATAAAATAAATAAATAAATAAATAAATAAAGAGACTGTCTTTTCTCCATTGTATATCCTTGCCTCCTTTGTCGTAGATTAGTTGACCATAGGTGCGTGGGTTTATCTCTGGGCTTTCTATCCTGTTCCATTGATCTATGTTTCTGTTTTTGTGCCAGTACCACATTGTCTTTATTACTGTAGCTTTGTAGTATAGTCTGAAGTCAGGAAGTCTGATTCTTCCACCTCTGTTTTTTTTCGCTCAAGACTGCTTTGGCTATTCAGGGTGTTTTGTGTCTCCATACAAATTTTAAGATGTTTTTTTATAGTTCTGTAAAAAATGCCATTGGTAGTTTGATAGGGATTGCATTGAATCTGTATATTGCTTTGGGTAGTATAGTCATTTTCACAATGTTGATTCTTCCAATCCAACAACATGGTATATGTCTCCATCTCTTTGTATCATCTTTAATTTCTTTAAGCAGTGTCTTACAGTTTTCTGTATACAGGTCTTTTGTCTCCCTAGGTAGATTTATTCTTAGATATTTTATTCTTTTTCTTGCAATGGTAAATGGGAGTGTTTCCATAATTTCTCTTTCAGATTTTTCATCATTAGTGTATAGGAATGCAAGAGATTTCTGTGCATTAAATTTGTATCCTGCAGCTTTACCAAGTTCATTGATTAACTCTAGTAGTTTTCTGTTGGCTTCTTTAGGGTTCTCTATGTATTGTATCATGTCGTACAAACAGTGACAGTTTTACTTCTTCTTTTCCAATTTGTATTCCTTTTATTTCTTTTTCTTCTCTGATTGCCATGGCTAGGACTTCCAAAACTATGTTGAGTTATAGTGGCAAGAGTGGCCAACCTTGTCTTGTTCCTGATCTTAGAGGAAATGCTTTCAGTTTTTCACCATTGAGAATGATGTTTGCTGTGGGTTTGTCATATATGGTCTTTATTATGTTGTGGTAGGTTCCCTCTATGCCTACTTTCTGGAGCGTTTTTATCATAAATAGGTGTTGAATTTTGTCAAAAGCTTTTTTCTGCATCTATTGAGATGATCATATGGTTTTTATTCTTCAATTTGTTAATATGGTGTATCACTTTGATCAATTTGTGTATATTGAAGAATCCTTGCATCCCTGGGATAAATCCCACTTGATCATGGTGTATGATCCTTTTAATGTGGTGTTGGATTCTGTTTGCTACTATTTTGTTGAGGATTTTTGCATCTATATTCATCAATGATATTGGTCTGTAATTTTCTTTTTTTGCAGTATCTTTGTCTACTTTTGGTATCAGGGTGATGCTGGCCTCATAGAATGAGTTTGGGAGTCTTCCTTCCTCTGCAATTTTTTGGAAGAGTTTGAGAATGAGGGGTTTTAGCTCTTCTCTAAATGTTTGATAGAATTCACCTGTGAAGCTATCTGGTCCTGGACTTTTGTTTGTTGGAAGATTTTTAATCACAGTTTCAATTTCATTACTTGTGATTGGTCTGTTCATATTTTCTCTCTCTTCCTGGTTCAGTCTTGGAAGGTTATACCTTTCTAAGAATTTGTCCATTTTTTCCAGGTTGTCCATTTTAATGGCATAGAGTTGCCTGTAGTAGTTTCTTAGGATGCTTTGTATTTCTGCATTGTCTGTTGTAACTTCTTTTTCATTTCTAATTTTATGGATTTGAGTCCTCTCCCTCTTTTTGTTGATGAGTCTGGCTAATGGTTTATCAATTTTGTTTATCTTCTCAAAGAACCAGCTTTTAGTTTTATTGATTTTGCTATTGTTTTCTTTGTGTCTATTTCATTGATTTCTGCTCTGATCTTTATGATTTCTTTCCTTCTGCTAGATTTTGGTTTTGTTTGTTCTTCTTTCTCTATTTCCTTTAGGTGTAAGGTTAGATTGTTTATTTGAGATTTTCCTTGTTTCTTGAGGTAGGCTTGTATAGCTATAAACTTCCCTCTTAGAACTGCTTTTGCTGCATCCCATAGGTTTTGGATCATCGTGTTTTCATCATCATTTGTCTCTAGGTATTTTTTGATTTCCTCTTTGATTTCTTCAGTTACCTCTTGGTTATTTAGTAACGTATTATTTAGCCTCCATATGTTTTTGTTTTTTACATTTTTCTCCCTGTAATTCATTTCTAATCTCATAGCGTTGTGGTCAGAAAAGATGTTTGATATGATTTCAGTTTTCTTAAATTTACTGAGGTTTGATTTGTGACCCAGGATGTGATCTATCCTGGAGAATGTTCCACGTGCACTTGAGAAGAAAATGTAATCTGCTGTTTTTGGATGGAATGTCCTATAAATATCAATTAAATTTACCTGGTCTGTTGTGTCATTTAAAGCTTCTGTTTCCTTATTTATTTTCATTTTGGATGATCTGTCCATTGGTGTAAGTGAGGTGTGAAAGTCCCCCACTATTTTTGTGTTACTGTCGATTTCCTCTATTATAGCTTTTAGCAGTTGCCTTATGTAATGAGGTGCTCCTATGTTGGGCACATATATATTTATAATTGTTATATCTTCTTCTTGGATTGATTCCCTGATCATTATGTAGTGTCCTTCCTTGTCTCTTGTAACATTCTTTATTTTAAAGTCTATTTTTTCTGATATGAGTATTTCTACTCCAGCTTTCTTTTGATTTCCATTTGCATGGAATATCTTTTTCCATCCCCTCACTTTCAGTCTGTATGTGTCTCTAGGTCTGAATTGGGTCTCCTGTAGACTGCATATATATTATATGGGTCTCGTTTTTGTATCCATTCAGTGAGCCTGTGTCTTTTGGTTGGAGCATTTAATCAGTTCACATGTAAGGTAATTATCGATACATATGTTCCTGTGACCATATTCTTAATTGTTTTGGGTTTGTTTTTGTAGGTCCTTTTCTTGTCTTGTGATTCCTACTTAGAGAAGTTCCTTTAGCATTTGTTGCAGAGTTGGTTTGGTGGTCCTGAATTCTCTTAACTTTTGCTTGCCTGCAAAGCTTTTGATTTCTCCATTGAATCTGAATGAGATCCTTGCCAGGTAGAATTATCTTGGTTGTAGGTTATTCCTTTTCAGCACTTAATTATATCACGCCACTCCCTTCTGGCTTGTAGAGTTTCTGCTTAGAAATCAGCTGTTAACCTTATGGGAGTTCCCTGGTATGTTATTTGTCATTTTTCCCTTGCTGCTTTCAATAATTTTTCTTTGTCTTTAATTTTTGTCAGTTTGATTATTATGTGTCTTGGTGTGTTTCTCCTTGGGTTTATCCTGTATGGGGCTCTCTTCAATTCCTGGAATTGGGTGGCTGTTTCCTTTATCATGTTAGGGAAGTTTTTGACTATAATCTCTTCAAATATTTTTTCGGGTCCTTTCTCTCTCTCTTCTCCTTCTGGGATCCCTATAATGCAAATGTTGTTCAGTTTAATGTTGTCCCACATGTCTCTTAGGCTGTCTTCATTTCTTTTCATTCTTTTTTCTTTATTCTGTTCCACAGCATTGAATTCCACCATTCTGTGTTCCAGGTCATTTATCCATTGGTCTGCCTCAGTTATTCTGCTATTGATTCCTTCTAGTGGATTTTTCATTTCAGTTATTATATTGTTCATCTCTGTTTCTTTGTTCTTTAATTCTTCTAGGTCTTTGTTAAACATTTCTTGCATCTTCTCCATCTTTGCCTCCATTCTTTTTCTGAGGTCCTGGATCACCTTCACTATCATTATTCTGAATTATTTCTCTGGAAGGTTGCTTCTCTCCACTTCATTTAGTTGTTTTTCTGTGGTTTTATGTTGTTCCTTCATCTGGTATATAGCCCTCTGCCTTTTCATCTTGTCTATCTTTCTGTGAATGTGGTTTTGGTTCCACAGGCTGCAGGATTGTAGTTCTTCTTGCTTCTGCTGTCTGCCCACTGGTGGATGAGGCTATCTAAGAGGCTTGATGGGAGGGACTGGTGGTGGGTAGAGCTGACTGTTGCTCTGGTGGGCAGTGCTCAGTAGAACTTTAATCCACTTGACTGTTGATGGTTGGGGCTGGGTTCCCTCCCTGTTGGTTGTTTGGCTTGAGGCAACCCAACACTGGAGCTTACCTGGGATCTTTAGTGGAGCTAATGACAGACTCTGGGAGGCTCATGCCAAGGCGTGCTTCCCAGAACTTCTGCTGCCAGTGTCGTTGTCCTCACATTGAGACACAGCCACACCCAGCCTCTGCAGGAGACCCTCCAACACTAGCATGTAAGTCTGGTTCAGTCTCCTATGGGGTCACTGCTCCTTCCCCTGGTTCCTGATGAGCCCCCTACTTTGTGTGTGTGCCCTCCAAGAGTGGAGTCTCTGTTTCCCCCAGTTCTGTCAAAGGCCTGCAATCAAATCCCATTAGACTTCAAAGTCTGATTATCTAGGAATTCCCCCTCCCATTGCTGGACACCCAGATTAGGAAGCCTGACGTGCGGCTCAGAACCTTCAGTGCAGTTGGTGGACTTCTATGGTATAAGTGTTCTCCAGTTTGTGAGTCACCTACCCAGCAGTTATGGGATTTGATTTTATTGTGATTGTGCCCCTCCTACCATCTCACTGTGGCTTCTCCTTTGTCTTTGGATGTGGGGTATCTTTTTTGCTGATTTCCAGTGTCTTCCTGTCAATGATTGTTCAGCAGTTATTTGTGATTCTGGTGTTCTTGCAAGAGGGAGTGAGAGCACGTTCTTCTACTCTGCCATCTTGAACCCATCTCTCATTTGTTTATATTTTGACTATGTGCAATACTATCATGGTTCCAACATCAGAACTCTCCAAAAAAAAGTATACTCAAGTGTAGTGACTCCCTGACCCATGTCTTCTACTCTGTTTCCTTCTCCCCATCCTGCCCACCCCATTCCCACATATTGCCTATAGGTAATGAATAACATTATATTATGTTTGGCCCTTCTTGTGTTTCTTTTTGCACAAATTAGCATATTCATGTATATTTTACCTTATGGGCATAGAACAGAGAGTGAAAACTCACTTATTCTCCAATTTAAAAGACTTGGATGCTCTCTTAAGTAATCTCTCTACCTGATTTTCAGTAGGCCTTCTCTTCCTATTTACCTTTAGGGCTTGAACACATGGGCATATTCTAATCTGTGTATTACAGAGAGCTTAGGCACCCATGTGGCTTTCCATCGTGGCCTCACTTAAGGCTAGTGTTTTCCGTACAGATGTACACAAGCCAGCAAAGACTTGTTTGAGACAGAAATTGTCCAAATTACAAGAACTAAGCAGAATAGAAAATAAAATCCAACTTTAACTTCATTCATAAAGAGATAAAGTTATATAAAGGAAATAAAATAAATCATAAGAAATAAAACTGCTTTAGACACATGTCAATTTTCTTCTATTGAAATAAATCATTTATTTTAGCAGTGGAAGCATTTATTTCAATATTAACAAAATAATGCTATTTGTTTTCAGCATAAAATAACCTTCAGGTGGAATAGACACATTGATTTTTTAAAAATGGATTTCAAATAAATACAGCGTCTTCAAAATGAAAACTTACAACATTTACCAGAATATAGTAGTTACATAAGCCAGTGGCTTCCCAAGGAAAGAGAAAATTGCATTCCCTTCTTTTTCAGTGGTTTTTGTTAAATACAATTTGTCCTTTCCGTTTGACTGGCCAATTTGATTGTAGCATTTTAAAACTCAGCTAGGTGCAATACAGATCCACAGGCTTGACTTAAGAAAACTGAGCCCATACAGCACAACAGTTGGATCCACACATTAATTAGATCCAGAGGTAAACCTCAGCTTATTGTCACTGGGCTTCTGGGCTGAAGGAATCTAGAAATAGGACACTTTGATGTTCTGATTGACTGTCTATGATATTTGGTACGAGAGAGCAAGTTATGAGAAAACAGAACAGCTGTGTAACAGCTATAATCAAATGCAAATGTCTAGGAGTCTCCAAAACAAAATAACAAAGACAGAAGAATGATTCCCATTTTGATCAATAATAGCCAGTCTTCCACCCCTGAAAATTTTCACACACAATAATCACTATTAAAGATGTTTCTGTTTTGCCAAATTGAAACGTTCAGTGTATAGGTATGTTGCCTGATGGCATGCAGGCTCTTGGTAGAGTATTAATCATGCAGCTAAATGACCTGAGTCCCAACAGTATCACGTAAAATAACATCATCTCCTTAAAATTAATTCATTGGGAGAAATTTTTTAAGAAAAGAGATGTGGGGAACAAAGTTTATGCTTGCTGCAGTGAAACCCTATTATAACAGGTCCACACTACAACACTATAAAATATACATAATGCTGTTGGTGGTAGAAGTATTCCAGAGAGCTACTGGCTATCTGAGCATGCATTCAATTCCTTAGCTAATAGTTGCATCTATTCCTTATTTTCTGTCCCTGACTTTTATCCATTTTTTCATTAATGTTTACTGAGTACCTACTATGAGTCAGCTGGCTGTGCTATGTACCCTTTTGACTTACATCTTTCTTCCTCCAATGCATTCTAAACGTGGCTATTAGATCAATATTTTCAAAACACACTTTGATTGTTTCAAAATCAGCTTCAAAAACTTTCCTTGACACCCTGTTGCCTACCAATATAATCCCAACACTTTCTCTTGACACTTAGATCTCTCTGCAATATGTTTCTTTGCAGCTTTAGCTTCCACATTTTCCCCACTAGACTGTAAGCTCCTTGGTTGCAGTTCAGTTCGTTCCAATGAACATTCATTGAGTACTTACCATGACGAGTGCCTGTGCTAGGCATGGGGATAACATGGTGAATATGAAGAATTCTTGTTATAGTGGAGAAGACTGACACAAGAAATAAATACTTTCAGTATAATGTGGCTAAGTCCAATAACGAGACTGAGCAGAGGGTACTCAGGAAGCACAGAAGACATGCTTGTAACTCAGCCCGGGGATTGAGGGATGGCTTCTTAAAGGAGTGCAGACCTCAACTCTTATTCAACTGTACATTCCTCTGGCACACAGTCACTTGAATGCATATATCATCCTCGTGCTATAGTCAATTTGGAAGACTCATCTTCCCTGAACAGTTGTTTTTCTGTCTCTCTCCTCTTTGCCTCAAATACCCTCTTTTCTTGTCACCATCTTTTCCTTTCAGAGGTCCAGATCAAATGCCACCTTGTCCATGATGGCCTTTCTGATTACTGAAACCAGTCAATAAGCATTAGATAAGATTATCTTCTATGAGAGAAAATAATTAAGATGAGTTCAAAATAGACGATATTAACTATCCGTAGCAGTAAGTGAAGTGTAATTAGTGTGCCCACATCTCTGAAAGAGAGCTTGTTAGCCTAGCCCTCCACTCTGAGCCCACGATCTACATATTCAACTGCCAACTTGGCATTTCCATTTGGATTTCACACAAGCAACTGAAACGCAACCTGTCCCAAACAGAACCCATTATCTTTTCCATCCTGTTTTTCTGTTTCTGTTCCGGTGTCTCCTGTACCAGTGAATAGCATCACCATCCGCCCAGTTACTCAAGCCAAATACACGGGATTCAACATACATTCACTCCACACCCTTTATTCAGTCACTTGCCAACTTTTACCTATTCTGCTATCTAAATATTTCTCTCCATATTCTCTGTCACGACTCACTGTCACTTCTTGCCTGGAATACTACAAGAGCTTCCTGTCTGGTCTCCCCACCTCCAGTCTTGTTTCCTTTCAAATCCACCTCCAATCTGCAGGCAGAGTGATCTTAAAGTGAAAAAATGATGCGGTCAGACCCATCCTTAAAACACTTCAGCCAATTGCAGTTGCCTTGAGGGTGAAGTCCAAAATCTTACAAGGCTTCTCAGGTTCAGTCCCATCTCTCAGTGCTCTCCCCATCACTCTCTCCTCCCCAGTCATGTGTTAGACTTCTTTCAGTTCACACTGAACTATATCTCACATCATGGCCTTCAGTCATGCTGTCTCCTCTGTCTGGAACACTCTTTCCTCCATCTTTGTGTGGGTGATTCTTATTTATCCTCTAGATCTCACTGCTTCAGGATGGCTTTCCCCAAATTTAAAGATAGTAGCTGTCTTAGTTTGTTCTGGATGCTATAACAAGATACCAGAGACTGGGTGGCTTATAAACAACAGAAATTGATTTCTCCAGTTCTGGAGGCTGGAAGTCTAAGATCAGGGTGTCCTCATGCTCGGGTTCTTGTGAGGATCATCTTCCAGGTCACAGACTTCTTGTTGTGTCCTCACATGGTGGAAGGGGTAAGTTAGCTCTAAGGGGCTTCTTTTATAAGAGCACTAATCATATTCATGAGGGCTGTGTCTTCATGACCTAACCACCTCCCAAAGGCCCCACCTCCTAATACCTTCACCTTGGCCATTAGGTTTTCAATACATGAATTTCGGAGAGATGCAAACATTCAGACCACAGCTAATAAGATGATCCAGTTAATTCTATCGATCTGGTTCCATACTCACTTGGCAACCTCCTGGTAATAATAAAAAGCTTACCTTAATATATTTTTCTTCATCAGAGAAACTAAGACATTGTTTAATTCTTCTGGAATATTTTTTATAACCAAAAAATTTGTTTTTTTAAACCCTGACTTTCTGGTTTATGCATTAGTCTGTGTAAACTAAGTTAGATAACATCTCCTCCACCTTGCTTCTCTCTAATGTTACAAATCACAAGTAGAAATGATGCTGCCTTCCTCACCACTCCTACAGCTCTTAGCTTGTAGCTCCACTCCTGCCCTTCTCTCATACCTTAGGCATGTTGTGTATGTCTCATCTCCTCTATCAGGAAGCAAGACTGTGGTGCTTTGTTCATTTCTGTATAAATAGAATGAATAGGTGCTCAGTAAGGATTTGTTAACTGTACTAAAACAAAGCTATGGTTAGAAGTGACATATCTAACCCTGTTGATTCTACTTCTTAACTCTCTACTCAATGCGTTCTCTCCTCTCTAACACCACTGCCATTATTTTCAGGCCTCATCTGTTCACTCCTGGGTTATTGCAATAGCTTCCTTACTGGTATACAGGTTTATAATTTTTTATTTTTTATTTTTGCCATACGCGGGCCTCTCACTGTTGTGGCCTCTCCCCTTGCGGAGCACAGGCTCCGGACGCACAGGCTCAGCGGCCATGGCTCACGGGTCCAGCCTCTCCGCGGCATGTGTGATCTTCCCAGACCGGGGCACGAATCCGTGTCCCCTGCATTGGCAGGCGGACTCTCAACCACTGCGCCACCAGGGAAGCCCAGGTTTATAATTTTTTCCCTCTAACACTGCGTTTTCCACCCTGATGTCAGGGTGCTTAAGCCACTTCAACATAACTTCCTATTTTCTTCAGAATAATAAACAAACTCATTAAAATGGCTCCTAAGGACCTTCATGATTTGGCCCCTACTTACCTCCCAAGTCCTACTGTCCTTCCCTGGCCCCCACCCCCATCCTTTTCCTATTCTTCAATCATACTGATCTACTTGCTATTTCTTTATGTGCTCTGGTCTTTCATAACCTACATCTTTGCACATTTTGCTAGATCTGTCAGGAATAACAGAAATTATATCCCATCTCTCTGGATATAATTTCTATATACACATTAAGACATAAGTCTAGAGACAGTTACCCTGGAAAGCCTTCCCTGACACGTCACCTAGGCTGTCCTATGCTCTTACTTTCTTAACATTGGCTGCTAATTTCTGTCATAGAACATACCATATCCGTCTCTCTCTCTATTCACACCACCCTTCCTCTTAATAAACAAAATCAAACTGGCAACTCCTCAAAGATAAGCACCATGGGCACCCTGCTTACAATTGTATCTCCAGGACATAGCACATTCCCAGTATGTACCAGGTGCTCAAGACACATCTGATGAATGAATGTTCTAGGATGCTGGTGCTCTGGGCAAGGGATGAGCTGTTTCCAGGAAATTAAAATAGAACATAACCAAATGTACAATATTGAGACAATGAATCAGCTACCCTACTAAGCTCAATAGTTGATTGTAACATATATCCTCTAATAAGTCAGAGACTTTCATTACCTGCCCTCCCAACACTGTGTGGGAGGGGACTGGAAAAAGACATTTTATGTGTCTAGTGACTAAGAAAATAAGAACAGGAATAATAATAATAACAGCAGCCACAGCAGCAACAGCAGTAATTTATTAACTGCCGACTTTGGGCCCAGGCACTATCATATGTACTCTATGTAGGTTATAACATTTAGATTTCACAGTAATTCTATGAGGTAGGTACTATTATTTACAGTTCACAGATGAGAAAACTAAAGCTTAGGGGGTTAAGTGTTTCTGATAAGCTATATACCTAATAAATGGAAGAGCTTTGGTTCAATCCCATTTCTATCTGATGAAAAACTCAAGGTTCTTAATTGCTACCCTGTGTTTTCTAGAAAAGTGTTCAACTTAAGACACAAAACCAGACACACAGACATACATAGATACATCCACAGCACTGCTGAGAATGCTGTAAGGAAAATCCAGAGATTAACTTCCTCAACCAGTCTCCTTCCTCCTCCCTCCTTTAATTCTGAATGAAAGGAGTCTCTAAGGAGAGACCAGAATGGTCAATGTGCACATTCTTTTCTAACATTTGAGACACTGAAAATTTGCTGGGCTCTTTCCATTTAAGTTGCTTTCAGATTTTTTGCTAACAATTTTTCTCACTATGGTCTCTTGTGGCAAAGCTTGAAGGGAGAACACTGGCTAGAGAGATGGAGGAACTTGCCTGAGGTCTCCCGAAGTGTTGAGCCCCAGACATGGATGAGAGGACCAGGGGTGGGGAGAAAGTTCATAGTATTAAGCTGTTCCTTCAAAGAGGATGTTCTCCAGGCTGTTCCTTAAATAAGTCTTGGCTTAGAAACCTAGCAGGGAACTGCAGTCAAATCAATCTCTCCTTCTCTCTCAATCTTTCTCAGGGAGATTCCCAGCATGGGCCATATGGGCCATCTAGTCAGGGTAGAATGGGGCACTGTTGTGTGCTAGGGTAGACACAAATTTCGTTTCCTCTTACCCATTCAAATCATGCCTCCTCCTCAATATTCAACTCCCATCTTCCTTGACTGTTTTAATTTTCCACTTTCCTTTATGATTTCTCACTTTTGTATGTCAGTAATATACCAGAGATTAGGTATTTATGGCATCGCTTGAGTTACAGGATTTATTGTAGTGGAATGCATTTGGATGTAGGGAGGATTGCTAGACGACTGTAGTTACCCAGGAGGGAGGTGACCAGAATTCAAAATAAAGATTTGATTCTAGAAACGGAGAGGGAGAAAGGGTTGCAAAAGGCATTTTCTGGAAATCTTGCTTCCATATTCTATACAGCTTATTTTTTTGTACACTATCATGGTTTAAAAATATCACCCTAATTGAGAAAGAGTTGCTATTCAGACTATTGACAGGGAAATCTGGATGCACATGAAATCCTGCTGCAACAGATGATGCTAAGCATCCTGTTGTGTTAGACACAGCAGCGGTGAGTCCAGCTTGATAGAGGCTTTAACTGCAGTCCGGCCTTCTTTGTATTTGTCTCTCTATAGAGACAGTATTTTAATATTATTTATTGTAACAAGAATTCCCCTGAAGCAATCAAAATATATCTGGGTGTTCCTGGGTTTGTGCTTTAGAGTCTAGACCTTCATTATGATCATTCATTTATTAATGTGCTAAAGAGGGGAGACTTTCCCATTAACAAAAGAAATGACCCAAAAGGGTTGTGACGCCAGTCAATCAAGCCTTTTTTAAAAAAAACATCTTTATTGGAGTATAATTTCTTTACAATGGTGTGTTAGTTTCTGCTTTATAACAAAGTGAATCAGCTATGCATATACATATATCCCCATATCTCCTCCCTCTTGCGTCTCCCTCCCACACTCCCTATCACACCCCTCTAGGTGGTCACAAAGCACCGAGCTGATCTCCCTGTGCTATGCGGCTGCTTCCCACTAGATATCTATTTTACATTTGGTAGTATACATAAGTCCATGCCCCCCTTTCACTTCGTCCCAGTTTACCCTTCCCCCTCCCCGTGTCCTCAAATCCATTCTCTACATCTGCGTCTTTATTCCTGTCCTGCCCCTAGGTTCTTCAGAACCATTTTTTTTAAGATTCTCTATACATGTGTTAGCATACAGTATTTATATTTCTCTTTTTGACTTACTTAACTCTGTATAATAGACTCTAGGTCCATCCATCTCACTGCAAATAACTCAATTTCATTTCTTTTTATGGCTGAGTAATATTCCATTGTATATATGTGCCACATCTTCTTTATCCATTCATCTGTCGACGAATACTTAGATTGCTTCCATGTCCTGGCTATTGTAAACAGAACTGCAATGAACATTGTGGTACATGACTCTTTTTGAATTATGGTTTTCTCAGGGTATATGCCTAGTAGTGGGATTGCTGGGTTGCATGGTAGTTCTATTTGTAGTTTTTTTGGGAACCTCCATACTGTTCTCCAATCAGGCCTTTAATGGAGATGTGAAAGCATCAAATAAACTCCTTTCATGTGTCAGCAATAAATTCATTTTCAAATATAGGCTGTTTTCCTCTACTCACAGTTACTGAAATATGGCATTTCTTACAGGCTATTTTAAGTCTTAATTGCATTTCAACATTGAGGATGAAATCACTTAACCTGAACTGTATTTGTAGATATTCTGCAAACACATTTCCTCCCAAGAAAAAAAATGTAAGAAAAAAAAAAGTCTAATGATTTTTTTTTATTAGTTTCTGCTTTATAACAAAGTGAATCAGTCATACATATACATCTGTTCCCACATCCCTTCCCTCACGCATCTCCCTCCTCCCACCCTCCTCATCCCACCCCTCCAGGCGGTCACAAAGCACCAAGCTGATCTCCCTGTGCTATGCGGCTGCTTCCCACTATCTATCTACCTTACGTTTGGTAGTGTATATATGTCCATGTCTCTCTTTCGCTTTGTCACAGTTTACCCTTCCCCCTCCCCATATCCTCAAGTCCATTCTCAGTAGGTCTGTGTCTTTATTCCCGTTTTACCCCTAGGTTCTTCATGACATTTTTATTTTAATTCCATATATATGTGTTAGCCTACGGTATTTGTCTTTCTCTTTCTGACTTACTTCACTCTGTATGACAGACTCTAGGTCTATCCACCTCATTACAAATAGCTCAGTTTCGTTTCTTTTTATGGCTGAGTAATGTTCCATTGTATATATGTGCCACATCTTCTTTATCCATTCATCTGATGATGGACACTTAGGTTGTTTCCGGCTCCGGGCTATTGTGAAGAGAGCTGCAATGAACATTTTGGTACATGTCTCTTTCTGAATTATGGTTTTCTCAGGGTATATGCCTAGTAGTGGGATTGCTGGGTCATATGGTAGTTCTATTTGTAGTTTTTTAAGGAACCTCCATAATACTCGCCGTAGTGGCTGTACCAATTCACATTCCCACCAGCAGTGAAACAGTGTTCCCTTTTCTCCACACCCTCTCCAGCATTTATTGTTTCTAGATTTCTTGATGATGGCCATTCTGACTGGTGTGAGATGATATCTCATTGTAGTTTTGATTTGCATTTCTCTAATGAGTAATGATGTTGAGCATTCTTTCATGTGTTTGTTGGCAGTCTGTATATCTTCTTTGGAGAAATGCCTATTTAAGTCTTCTGCCCATTTTTGGATTGGGTTGTTTGTTTTTTTGCTATTGAGCTGCATGAGCTGTTTATAAATTTTGGAGATTAATCCTTTGTCAGTTGCTTCATTTGCAAATATTTTCTCCCATTCTGAGGGTTGTCTTTTGGTCTTGTTTATGGTTTCCTTTGCTGTGCAAAAGCTTTGAAGTTGCATTAGGTCCCATTTGTTTATCTTTGTTTTTATTTCCATTTCTCTAGGAGGTGGGTCCAAAAGGATCTTGCTGTGATTTATGTCATAGAGTGTTCTGCCTATGTTTTCCTCTAAGAGTTCGATAGTTTCTGGCCTTACATTTAGGTTTTTAATCCATTTTGAGCTTATTGTTCTGTATGGCGTCAGGGAATGATCTAATCTCATACTTTTATATGTCCCTGTCCAGTTTTCCCAGCACCACTTATTGAAGAGGCTGTCCTTTCTCCACTGTATATTCCTGCCTCCTTTATCAAAGATAAGTTGACCATATGTCCGTGGGTTTATCTCTGGGCTTTCTATCCTGTTCCATTGATCTACCTTGCTGTTTTTATGCCAGTACCACACTGTCTTGATTACTGTAGCTTTGTCATATAGTCTGAAGTCAGGGAGCCTGATTCCTCCAGCTCCATTTTTCGTTCTCAAGATTGCTTTGGCTATTCGGGGTCTTTTGTTTTTCCAAACAAATTTTGAAATTTTTTGTTCTAGTTCTGTGAAAAATGCAGTGGTAGTTTGATAGGGATTGCATTGAATCTGTAGATTGCTTTGGGGAGCAGAGTCATTTTCACAATATTGATTCTTCCAATCCAAGAGCATGGTATATCTCTCCATATATTTGTATCATATTTAATTTCTTTCATCAGTGTCTTATAATTTTCTGCATAAAGGTCTTTTGTCTCCTTAGGTAGGTTTATTCCTAGATATTTTATTCTTTTTGTTGCAATGGTAAATGGGAGTGTTTTCTTGATTTCATTTTCAGATTTTTCATCATTAGTGTACAGGAATGCCAGAGATTTCTGTGCAGTAATTTTGTATCCTGCTACTTTACCAAATTCATTGATTAGCTCTATTAGTTTTCTGGTAGCATCTTTAGGATTCTCTATGTATAGTATCATGTCATCTGCAAACAGTGACAGCTTTACTTCTTCTTTTCCAATTTGGATTCGTTTTATTTCCTTTTCTTCTCTGATTGCTGTGGCTAAAACATCCAAAACTAGGTTGAATAAGAGTGGTGAGAGTGGGCAGCCTTGTCTTGTTCCTGATCTTAGTGGAAATGGTTTCAGTTTTTCACCATTGAGGACAATGTTGGCTGTGGGTTTGTCATATATGGCCTTTATTATGTTGAGGAAAGTTCCCTCTATGCCTACTTTCTGCAGGGTTTTTATCATAAATGCGTGTGGAATTTTGTCGAAAGCTTTCTCTCCATCTATTGAGATGATCATATGGTTTTTCTCCTTCAACTTGTTAATATGGTGTATCACGTTGATTGATTTGTGTATATTGAAGAATCCTTGCATTCCTGGAATAAACCCCACTTGATCATGGTGTATGATCCTTTTAATGTGCTGTTGGATTCCATTTGCTAGTATTTTGCTGAGGATTTTGGCATCTATGTTCATCAGTGATATTGGCCTGTAGTTTTCTTTCTTTGTGACATCCTTGCCTGGTTTTGGTATCAAGGTGATGGTGTCCTCGTAGAATGAGTTTGGGAGTGTTCCTTCCTCTGATATTGTTTGGAAGAGTTTGAGAAGGATGGGTGTTAGCTCTTCTCTAAATGTTTGATAGAATTCGCCTGTGAAGCGATCTGGTCCTGGGCTTTTGTTTGTTGGAAGATTTTTAATCACAGTTTCAGTTTCAGTGCTTGTGATTGGTCTATTCATATTTTCTATTTCTTCCTGATTCAGTCTTGGCAGGTTGTGCATTTCTAAGAATTTGTCCATTTCTTTCAGGTTGTCCATTTTATTGGCATAGAGTTGCTTGTAGTAATCTCTCATGATCTTTTGTATTTCTGCAGTGTCAGTTGTTACTTCTCCTTTTTCATGTATAATTCTATTGATTTGAGTCTTCTCCCTTCTTTTCTTGATGAGCCTGGCTAATGGTTTGTCAATTTTCTTTATCTTCTCAAAGAACCAGCTTTTAGTTTTATTGATCTTTGCTATCGTTTCCTTCATTTCTTTTTCATTTATTTCTGATCTGATCTTTATGATTTCTTT
This sequence comes from Mesoplodon bidens, assembly GCF_964165515.1. Classification (NCBI taxonomy): domain Eukaryota; kingdom Metazoa; phylum Chordata; class Mammalia; order Artiodactyla; family Ziphiidae; genus Mesoplodon; species Mesoplodon bidens. The sequence continues at coordinate 57,915,690 of NC_138163.1, read as the reverse complement.
CTTCTGCTAAATTTGGGTTTTTTTTTTTCTTCTTTCTCTAATTGCTTTAGGTGCAGGGTCAGGTTGTTTACTCGAGATGTTTCCTGTTTCTTAAGGTGGGATTGTATTGCTATAAACTTCCCCCTTAGAACTGCTTTTCTGCGTCCCATAGGTGTTGTGTCGTCGTGTCTCCATTGTCATTTGTTTCTCGGTATTTTTTAATTTCCTCTATGATTTCTTCAGTGATCACTTTGTTATTGAGGAGTGTATTGTTTAGCCTCCATGTGTTTGTATTTTTTACAGATCTTTTCCTGTAATTGATGTCTAGTCTCGTAGCATTGTGGTCAGAAAAGATACTTGATACAATTTCAATTTTGTTAAATTTACCAAGGCTTGATTTGTGACCCATGATATGATCTACCCTGGAGAATGTTCCATGAGCACTTGAGAAAAATGTGTATTCTGTTGTTTTTGGATGGAATGTCCTAGAAATATCAACTAAGTCCATCTTGTTTAATGTATCATTTAAAGCTTGTGTTTCCTTATTTATTTTCATTTTGGATGATCTGTCCATTGGTGAAAGTGGGGTGTTAAAGTCCCCTACTATGATTGTGTTACTGTCGATTTCCCCTTTTATGGCTGTTAGTATTTGCCTTATGTATTGAGGTGCTCCTATGTTGGGTGCATATATATTTACAATTGTTATATCTTCTTCTTGGATCGATCACTTTATCGTTATGTAATGTCCTTCTTTGTCTCTTCTAATAGTCTTTATTTTAAAGTCTATTTTGTCTGATATAAGAATTCCTACTCCAGCTTTCTTTTGATTTCCATTTGCATGGAATATCTTTTTCCATCCCCTTGCTTTCAATCTGTATGTGTCTCTAGGTCTGAAGTGGGTCTCTTGTAGACAGCATATATATGGGTCTTGTTTTTGTTTCCATTCAGCCACTCTGTGTCTTTTGGTGGGAGCATTTAGTCCATTTACATTTAAGGTAATTATTGATATGTATGTTCCTATTCCCATTTCCTTAATTGCTTTGGGTTCGTTAATGTAGTTATATTCCTTCTGTTGTGTTTCTTGCCTAGAGAAGTTCCTTTAGCATTTGTTGTAAAGCTGGTTTGGTGGTGCTGAACTCTCTCAGCTTTTGCTTGTCTGTAAAGGTTTTAATTTCTCCATCAAATCTGAATGAGATCCTTGCTGGGTAGAGTAATCTTGGTTGCAGGTTTCTCTCCTTCATCACTTTAATTATGTCCTGCCACTCCCTTCTGGCTTGTAGAGTTTCTGCTGAGAGATCAGCTGTTATCCTGATGGGGATTCCCTTGTGTGTTATTTGTTGTTTTTGCCTTGCTGCTTTTAATATGATTTCTTTGTGTTTAATTTTTGACAGTTTGATTAATATGTGTCTTGGAGTATTTCTCCTTGGATTTATTCTGTATGCGACTCTCTGTGCCTCCTGGACTTGATGAACTATTTCCTTTCCCATATTAGGGAAGTTTTCAACTATAATCTCTTCAAATATTTTCTCAGTCCCTTTCTTTTTCTCTTCTTCTTCTGGAACCCCTATAATTCGAATGTTGGTGCGTTTAATGTTGTCCCAGAGGTCTCTGAGACTGTCCTCTGTTCTTTTCATTCTTTTTTCTTTATTTTGCTCTGCATCAGTTATTTCCACTATTTTATCTTCCACCTCACTTATCCGTTCTTCTGCCTCAGTTATTCTGCTATTGATCCCATCTAGAGTATTTTTCATTTCATTTATTGTGTTTCTAATCGATGCTTGATTCATCTTTAGTTCTTCTAGTTCCCTGATAACTGTTTCTTGCATTTTGTCTATTCTATTTCCAAGATTTTGGATCTTGGAAATAGAATCTTGGATCAGCTTTACTATCATTATTCTGAATTCTTTTTCAGGTAGACTGCCTTTTACCTCTTCATTTGTTAGGTCTGGTAGGTTTTTATCTTGCTCCTTCTCCTGCTGTGTGTTTTTCTGTCTTCTCATTTTGCTTATGTTACTGTGTTTGGGGTCTCCTTTTTGCAGGCTGCAGATTCATAGTTCCCGTTGTTTTTGGTGTCTGTCCCTAGTGGCTAAGGTTGTTTCAGTAGGTTGTGTAGGCTTCCTGGTGGGGGGGACTAATGCCTGTGTTCTGGTGGTTGAGGCTCGATCTTGTCTTTCTGGTGGACAGGTCCACGTCTGGTGGTTTGTTTTGGGGTGTCTGTGGCCTTATTATGTTTTTAGGTAGCCTCTCTGCTAATGGGTGGGGTTGTGTTCCTGCCTTGCTAGTTGCTTGGCATAGGGTGACCAGCACTGTAGCTTGCTGGTCATTGACTGAAGCTGGGTGCTGGTGTTGACATGGAGATCTCTGGGAGATTTTCGCTGCTTGATATTATGTGGAGCTGGGATGTCTCTTGTGGACCCGTGTCCTGAAGTTGGCTCTCCCACTTCAGAGGCACAGCACTGACTCCTGGCTGTAGCACCAAGAGCCTTTCATCCACCCGGCTCAGAATAACAGGGAGAAAAAGTAGAAAGAAAGAATTAGTAGAAGAAAGCAACAGAGAGGGAAAGAAAGGAGGAAGGGAAGAAAGGAAGGAAGGAAGGGAGGAAGAAGGAAAGGAGGGAGGGAGGGAGGAAGGATGGAAAGAAAGAAAGGAGGGAGGGAGGGAGGAATGAAAGCAAAAGGAAGAGTGAATGGAAGAAGGGAGGGAAGGAGGGAGGAAGGAAATAAAGAAAGAAAGACAGGAGGGAGGGAGGGAGGAAGGAAAGAAAAAGAAAATGGAAAGAAGAAGGGTGGGAGGGAGGGAGGGAGGAAAGAAAAAGAAAGAAGGAAAGGAGGAGCGGAGCAAGGGAGGAAGGGAAGGTAGGAAAAAAAGAAAGAGCAGGTAAAGTAAAATAGAATAAAGTATGAAATATAGTAGCGTTTTTAAAATTAAAAAGTAATTATTGAAAAAAAAAAACGGACAGATACAACCCTGGGACATATGGTGGAAGCAAAGCTATACAGAGAGAATCTTACACAGAAAATTACACATACACATTCACAAAAAGAGAGCAGGGGGAAAAATCAAAAATCTTGCTCTCCAAGTCCACCTCCTCAACTTGGGATAGTTCGTTGTAAAAAGAGGAAAAGGGCGAGAAGTCTGAAATCTTGCTCTCTAAGTCCACCTCCTTAATTTGGGTTAATTCGTTGTAAAAAGAGGAAAAGGGGGGAAAGTCTTAAATCTTGTCCTCAAAGTCCACTTCCTCAATTTGGGATGATTCGCTGTCCATTCATGCACTCCACAGACGCAGGGCACATCAAATGGACCGTGGAGCTTTAATCCGCTGCCTCTGAGCCTGCACAGAGAGATTTCCCTGTCTCTTCTCTGCTCTCACAGCTCCCGGGTCTCAGCCTTGGACCTGGCCCCGCCTCTGCGCGTAGGTCGCCGGAGGGCGTCCGTTCTTCGCTCAGACAGGACAGGTTTAAAGGAGCCGCTGATTCGGGGGCTCTGGCTCACTCAGGCAGAGGGGAGGGAGTGGCGCGCAGTGTGGGGCGGGCCTGCGGTGGCGGAGGCCGGCGTGACGTTGCAGCAGCCCGTGGCGCTCCGTGCGCTTTCCCGGGAAAGCCGTCCCCGGGTCCCGGGACCCCGGCAGTGGCAGGGTGCACAGGCCCCCCGGAAGGTGGGGTGGACAGTGACCCGCGCTCGCACACAGGCCCCGCGGCGGCGGCGGCAGCAGTAGCCCCAGCGTCCCACGCCCCTCTCCGGGGTCCGCACCTTTAGCCGCGGCTCGCACCTGTCTCCAGCGCTTCCCCAAGCAGCCCTCTTAATGCCCTCTCCTCGCGCACCAGGAAACAAAAGGGAAAAAAGTCTCTTGCCTCTTCGGCAGCTCCAGACCCTTTCCCCGTACTCCCTCCGGGCTAGCCGTGGTGCACTAACCCCTTCAGGCTCTCTTCCTGCCGCCAGCCCCAGTCCTCTCCCTGCGCTCTGACTGAAAGCCGGTACCCGAGCCTCAGCTCCCAGCCCCGCCCACCCCGGCGGCCAAGCAGACAAGCCTCTCGGGCTGGTGTGTGCCTGAGGGCACCGATCCTCTGTGCAGGAATCTCTCCACTTTGGCCCCCACACCCCTGTTGCTGTGCTCTCCTCTGCTACTCCATAGCTTTCCCCGTCCGCCACCCGCAGTCTCCGCCCGCGAAGGGTCTTCTAGTGTGTGGAAACCTTTCCTCCTTCACAGCTCCCTCCCACTGGTGCAGGTCCCGTCCCTATGCTATTGTCTCTGTTTATTCTTTTTTTTTCTTTTGCCCTACCCAGGTATGTGGGGAGTTTCTTGCCTTTTGGGGGGTCTGAGGTCTTCTGTCAGCGTTCAGTAGGTGTTCTGTAGGAGTTGTTCCACGTGTAGATGAATTTCTGATGTATCTGTGGGGAGGAAGGTGATCTCCGCGTCTTACTCTTCCGCCATCTTCCTCCGGGGTCTCTTATTTCTTCTCCGGAGGGATCGAATCAGCGCATGTCCCCGGCGCCGGCTGCCCCGGGGACGCAGTGCCGCCGCCCTGGGTCTGTGTGTGGTCAGCTCAGCCGTCCCCCACCCCACCTGCCAGCTGCAGCAGCTGCTCCCCTAATGATTTTTTTAAAAAATGTATTAGGGACCAGTGACTGAAAGCAAGAATCATAATCGAAAGATAAATCTAAAGGACTGGAAAGAAAATAGAATTAAAGTTTAAATAGTTGAATTATTGGACTCAGAGGTTCCTATTTCAGAAAGATTCATTCAGCTACCAAATGCTAATAATTATATATCTGCCTCCTCATAGTTGTGTGGCTACCTGTGACCAGTCATCATTAATACTGAGACATAAGTCAGATTCTAGCTCTGCCCTCTTGGCTGTCTTAAGCGAATTACTGGCAAAGTACGAATGCAGAGACTGCAAATGACTGGAAGAAGTGATGACTAGGGAATGATAACAAGTCAGGTGAGGCTTGGATAATCATAAGAAAGCAGAAGAGAAACATGGAAACATTTCTTCCTCTTTTAAATATGTCTCCCCTGGCTTGGGCTTTAGTCCTGGGCTCAAATTAAGCGACACAGTGAATATATATCAAAACAAGCAAACAAACAAACTGCAAAATGTGCATGCTTTTTGATCCAGAAATTCCACTGTAGGAATTTATTTCAAATAAATTAATAAAGATGTGGGTAAAAACAGAGTTGTAATGAATTTCTTTGCCGCATGATTTGTTACAGCAAAACATTGGAAACAGCTTATAAGTATAGAAAAAGGAGGATTGATTAAATAAATTATGGCAGATCCATGAGATGGAATATAAGGCAGCCATTAAAATTATGATGTAGTCTTTTTTATTGGAATAATATATGATCATAATTGGTTTTTTTGTTTGTTTTTTCTTGTTTTTTTTTGGCTGTGTCAGGTCTTCGTTGTGGCACAAGGGTATCTCTCTAGTTGCAGGTGTGGTTTTCTCTCTCTAGTTGTGGCATGTTGGCTTAGTTGCCCAATCAGGGATCGAACCCCCATCTCCTGCACTGGAAGGCAGATTGTTTACCACTGGACCACCCAGGGAAGCCCTGATCATAATTGTTAATTGAGAAAAAAGTATTATAAAACTATCCAAAGTCTGACTCCTTAAAAATATACATAGAAAAATCCCTGAAAAACATATAGCAAGGCATTTCCAGCAGTTGTCTCTAAACAGTTTTTATTATGGTTGCTTTTTGTTCTTATTTTTCCTTTTCCCTTTTTCTTGTTTCTATGTTAAGATACTTCTGTCATTAATATGCATTGTTTTAGTCATAGTATAAAATGAATACAAGAAGCTTCATTTGAGAAGAATGATATGGTTGCCAAGGCAACAATAATTCCAGAAGCTTGGAATGCCCCTTTGTATGACTATGTGCAAATTATACACCTCCCTTGAAACTCAGTTTACTCATTTGTGGTAATGGAGTAACAACACCTATTCACAAAGTTGTTGAGAGGATTAATAAGGCAAAGTGTATAAAAGTGCCTGACGTTGCCTTCAGCACATTGATGGGAGGTCAATATATACTGAATCACCATCTGAATGATAGGTCAACAACCTGTATTTCACACAAGGATTAACAAATTAGAATATATGCTAGAGTATACCACTTTGATAGCTAAAAAAATCTATTCTTCAAACACAAACAAGGTAGAATTTAGCATGGAATATAGTGAGATGGCTCTTAATCTGCTGTGTGAAGGGTAGGTAGAATGTGGACATTTGGAAGGGCGTGACCAGCTAAACTCAGATTAATCCAGACACCTACTTCACCAGCAGAAGCCAGAGCCCATGACCTCCCTTATATGAGTGCAAAGACAGTGTAGTGCAATCATGTATGTTATGCTCATTCCTTGGTAAAATGGAAAATGTCAACTAAAAATAACTGTCTTTAAATAGTACCATTAAGAAAACCCAAGAGTTTTAAGCAAATAGATGTCTAAGAAGAAACTTACTTTCTAAAACATAAGTGGGACAATGCAACCTGCCAAATTGATATGTATTCAGTTTCTAAGACACTGATATTGGCAAGTTCTATATTGCTCTCTATAGGTAGAAACTCCAGACAATGAATGAAGAGCAAATGGTACTTCTGAGCCTGGGGAGGAATGGTTTACTCAGCCATTTAACAAATATTTATTGAGCAGGTACTATGTGGCATGCTCTGTGGTAGATACTAATGGCAATGGGATAAGATCCTCCCTGCCCTCATGGAATTTTCCATGATAATGGTGAACTAAGGTAGATGGGACACCAAGAAACCTGTTTCATTTCATGTTCTGTTAAGAGTGACTTGCATATGCTACACAAGAATGCAGTGCCTTGGTTTCTCTCTATTCTTAAAATTTGGAAAACAAAGCTACCTTTCTTGATGATAAAATATATGAATAATTGGAAATTGTCTCAAGCCTTTGTTGAAAAATGCCTTTTGGAAAATGCTGGGATGTTTTTCAGACAATATTTTGATACTTTCCTTTATCCTTGTTTCTTCCACTGAAAAGTCTTGAAAAGCAACAAATCAAAATGCTCTTTTTTTATTTAAGCCCTTTTCTCTTTACTTAAAGCTTTGGGTTTTTTTTTTCTTTTCTCTTCCTCCCTCCCTCCTTCCCTCCCTCCCTCCCACCTTTCTTCCTTCTCTCCTTCCTTCCACACATTATTCCTCTCCAGCCCCTATGTTTAAATACATCATGGTAGAATTGCAAATATGTAATTTGTTTATTTCTCTTTGCCCCCAAGTTGTTCCCCAATCGACTTTATTTTTCAAAAGCAATATAAAAGTTCATCTTTCAACTGGTTAATCCAGGCAAGCTGTTTGCTGGTTCTGTTCTCTCAACTGTTGAGTAATAGTTATTGGATCCAAAAGGGAGAGAGTTGGCTTGTGTCATACAGTGTGGGCCAGGTTCTTGTCTTGCACAGTTGTGCCAGTGCACCTGAAACCCCACCAACAATGCATTCCTTTCTCTGTACCCTGGTACCTCTTGGCTACTGTCTACCAAGCCAGGTCCAAGAGACTTCATTGATGACTTAGTGAAGAACACACACTTATATTTGGCTAAAACAAGGGTGAAACTCATGTTTTAAAATTTGAAGTAAGAACCAAATTGTAGTTTACAAAAATGAAGGTCTAATCATTTAGCTCATTTGTTTATTATCATTTGCAAATTCCTTACGGTAGGCTACAGTCTCAACACACTTTGACCCCCACCCCTTGTCTGGTTTCAACTCGTATTATTTTCCTTCTTGATCATTACCCTTAAGCGACACTCTCTTTTCTGGAACATACCAAGCTCATTTCCTCTCCAGGTCTTTTGCTCATGCCACTTGTTATCTTCTCCTGGAATGGTCTCCTTTTCTCCAAATTACTTCTCACTCTTCCCCACACCACCGCCCGACCAGGCTCTGCTATTAACTTAACACTTACTTATCCTCCAGCTTCTCAGCTCAAACCTCATTTTCTCTGGGAGGACTTCCCCGACTTTCCAGATCAAGTCCTCATTTTAAACACATTTTTATGAACTGGAAGAAAGTGATGTAGCTGAAGCATATGGAGCAAGAGTGGTAGTGGTACAGTTTCTGGTTGGAGAGGTAAGCAGGGGATAGACTAAGCATGACCTTGCAGGGCTAGTTGATGATTTGGTTAGTAATAGTGTAAGAACAATAGAAAGCCAGTAAAGAGAATGTCAATGATCAGATTTGGGTTTTGAAGGGATCACTCTGACTACTTTATGGAGAATCTCCTTAAATAGCAGAAAGGGGTACACAACTGGTACCCCTGGTACACAAGGAGACCAGTTAGGAAGCTATTTGCAATAGTCTAGCAAGGAGAAAATGATGGCTTGGACCATGGTGGTGACCCTGGAGGTACAAAGAAGTTAGTGACAGATATATTAACAAAATGAAATAAAATCAATAAACGTTCTTGAAGGATGAGATTTGAAGAATGAAGGAGAAGGTGGTGTTCAGGATTGTGCCTAGTCCTGGCTTCTGCAATTAGATGGATGGCGGAAGACCAGCTTTTAAGGGTATTTGGGTGTGTGGAGGGAGTAGGGTTGAAGGTTGGTAAAAACACTTAGGGTTGTGGGCTGGCTGCAGATTTTAAACTAAAGTTTGTAAATTACTTTGTAGAGTGTTTTATTGTACTATTACAGCTTCATAGTAATTATAGCTTACACTTATGTACTTGTGCCAGGCACTGTTCTACATGCTTCACATATATTACATCACTTAAACATCAATAAATGATAATGTTTATGATTCTATAATTATCATTATCATTATTGCAATATATTGTGCCTGTCTTTCCTGGACAGAGTTAGTTAACACAAACAATTTTTTCTATCAAGAAATAGAAAAAATTCAAGCAATTTTTTTCTATCCAATTCTCCTTTTTATAGACTCCATACAGGAACGTACCATATAGTATAGGCACATTGTTTAGAGAAATTACATTGCAGTTGATTAGATTATAGCCATCTTTAGTTCTATTCTAATCCTGAAGGCATATCCTGGACTAGTGACATTGTTTAACTTCTGACATTCCCATGCATGTAACCTACCTATAAATCTGTACTCAGAGTGGGTTACCTTCTCCTGTGTATTGATTCTGACTAACAATTACCTTCATTCTTATAAAGTGATTTTACCTGACATTATCCCTAAATTTTCATTATTATTTACTAAAGCCACATATGTACTCACTAGAGCATTCTTGCCCAATCTGGGACAAAGAGCTCATTAAGGTTAAAAATATAATCTCAAATTTTTGCAAAGTCAGCTCAGCAAGAAACCCAGCTGGCAGCCTTTTTGTTTTATTTTTAAAATTCAGTTTTATAAGCTGAGGGCAGAAAGTCTCTTAGAGCTCTCTCTGGCCTAAATGCTGACAATTCAAGGACTTCAAAATGCTTACATATAGCTCATTTGGGGAACCTGTGAACTAGCTGGACTAGTCTACATTTGAAATATCAAGGTATAAGAAATTTGCACAGGTGTTTTGGAAATGGATTCAAATTGGCAGGTTGCATGTTATTGTCACTTTTGATCAACAGCACCAAGTTTGTTTGGGAATAGATCTTCTTTTGCCTATTAAGATGGGTGTTAGTTAAAAAGGGAAAATGTTATTTGTATTGCACAAGAAAACATTAGCAACACAACATCGTAAATCAACTACACTTCAATTTAAAAGAGAGAAAGAAAGAAAGAAAGAAAGAAAGAAAGAAAGAAAGAAAGAAAGAAAGAAAGAAAGAAAGAAAATGTCAGTAGATATCCATTGCACTAGACAGGCAGCAGAATCAATAGAGTGTCTTCCTCTCTCAGCTTGATTTTAGGTGGAAAATCACTTGGGCCAAATCAAAACAAAACAAAACAAGAGTGACATTAGAGATGGTATTTAGATTTTCTTGGAGACATGGAGCATGGAAGCATAGATTACTGTATAGGCTTTATGAGCTCTTCATTTGGTTTCAAAATCTATTGCAGTGATCTCAGAACTTTAAGTTTTGTCAAGAGTAGTGAAAGAGAAAAGCAGGCATGACTAAAATAACTGACAGACTAAAATCCTAAGCAAGATTTGGGATACAATACAGTCTGTGGGGCTCAGCTCAGCCTCACCAGCCACATTCACACCCATTTATAAAACAATCAGGAAAAACCTCCTCTAATGAGGAATTGCCAAAGAAGACACTTGATAGGATTTATATGCGAGGAAAGCTCTTTGATTCACAGAAGAGAAGATGATACAGGAAGCTGAGTAACTATAGCTGCCAAAAAAGGGGATAAATAGCAAATCACAATTGGATGATTTGCAATATACGGCAACAGGAAAAGCTGCCTTACTCTCTTCATGATGGCAGTGGCACCTTGGAGCTATCCACACCACCAAGGAAGAAAGCTGATGGAGCCTGAGAGGCAGCCTGTGCCCTTGCTCTGAAGTTGATTTGCCCAGTCAGGCAAATGCACGTGGGAGGTTTGACTTTGTCGTTCACACTGGTCCAGATGGTGCTGTCCAAAGCCAGAATCTCTGGGCCACCGGAGCAGCATGGAGAAGCTTTCAGCTCCTCCCTGAATCAAATTCTGGCTCTTGCAGCAAGCAAGTCATGGAAGAGTGCCAAACTTTTCCAGCCAAAAAGCTACTGAATTTTGCTTTCTTTCTTACTTTCATCCAACTCTTTGCTTGAAATATTAGAGTTGTAAAATGTGAGTTATGAAGAATTTTTTTCTTCGTTTTCAAGACTATTTCTGATGCTTTGCATAATGACATCACCCAAAATTAAGTTTTAAAATAAAAGAAGCTCTTCATTTACATTTTTCTTCAAATTGCACTTGATTTAGAAATAAATGCTTGAGTTCAAAACACAGAGTACAGCTTGTAAATCATTTTCTTTAACTGATAAGCCCATTGCAATTTTACATGGCATGCCAATTGGTACTGGCTGAACTCTGTCACTGGAACAGGGTTCACAAGTGACCCTTCCTTCCACACCATATCATAGGGATTTCGATTCACAACTTTCAGAGCTGCGTTTGCCTTCCTTCTGATCCTATATACTTTGTCTTATGTATAGATGATCATCTCTACCAGACCACAAGCCCCTTTGAGAGCAGGGGATATGTCATGTTTATATGCCTCTACGTTTCCTCCTTTCAACCCAGCCTAGTGCTCTGAGGAGTAAACACTCTAAAATGTTTGCTAAAATTGTATTTTATTTTCCAGTCACTTTAAGGCAACACATTTTTTTTTTCTGATCCTGCATCACAAGTTAAGAGAATTAAGCGTTTTTCTGTAGTGATGTCCCAAGAGCTTTCTGAGAAATGAGGTAATGTAAACCAGGTAGGAAAGTGATAGAAAAAGTGCTATCAAGTAGCTCAGCCTGCTGCCTAATGTTCATTAAGTTCCTTGTCACATTCTTTTAGTTTTCCAACATCTTCAGGGTCTAATCTTATGAAGAAAGACTCATTTTCTTGGTTGGGAAGAGATTATCATTATTCTTTAATTTATCAAAATTAAATCATAAAATATTTATCATTAAAATATTCTACAAGTCTTACAGGTTCTTCTTTCTTTTTTTTTTTTGCAATACGTGGGCCTCTCACTGTTGTGGCCTCTCCCGTTGCGGGGCACACGCTCCGTGTGTGCAGGCTCAGCAGCCATGGCTCACGAGCCTAGACGCTCCACGGCATGTGGGATCTTCCCGGACCAGGGCACGAACCCGTGTCCCCTGCATCGGCAGGTTGACTCTCAACCACTGTGCCACCAGATAAGCCTCAGGCTCTTCTTTAGTTCAGACATAAGTACCACCTCTTTTAAGAAGCCTTCAGTGATTGTCTTGCCCCACATTTATTTCTCTCTTCTCTAACCTCTTATAATACTGTACAGCATAGTTTAGCATTTAGTATACTATTGGAATTATAAACTCCCGAGGGCAGAGCTATGTTAACTTTCTTCATTTCCCCCAATGTCTCCTAGCATGGGGATCAGACTCTACAATAGTTGATACTTTATGTATATGATTCAGAATTTATATTCTCAGCCTTATCATTTTCACCATTAAATAATCCATCCAATAATTCCATTTGGATGACCCCATATTGTCTCCAGTTCATCATGCCTAACACTGAACTCGTAAATTTCCTTAAAACTAGATTCCTGTCTTGACTCAGTAATTTTTTTGAGCCACCTAGGCCTTAAACTCAATGTAACCTTTGACTCTCTCCTTTCTTTTCTTTCACATCCAATCACAGCTCTCAAATTCAGGCCTTTCAAATTTTCCTCTCCCTATTTCTATCTGCTGCTAACTTCCTAATCCAGCCTTTATCATCTGACACTTAGACTATTTCAATGATCCCCTAATTAATCTATCTTGAGTCTCAACTTCATCTACACCCTGAAAGTATGCCTTCACTACCAGATTTATTTTCTCAAAGCTCTGTGATAGTATGTCTTTCTTGCTCAAAATTTTGCTTGCCATTGCCATTCAAGTGGCTTGTCACTGCCCTCAAAGGTGAAGTCCAAATTCCTTAGCCTGATTTCCAAGGCTTTCTATATCTTTTCTAAACTTAAAGAACTTTTCTAATTCCCTTATAAAAACAAGTGAATCTAATTAATGTCCCTAAAATATGCTCCACATATCCCCTTGTTTGTACCTTTGTTTCTGTTGTTCACGCTGTTAGGAATGCTATTCATCTTCCTCTCTGCCAATGTGATTATTATTGGTCCTTTCAGGTGCAACCCCAGAGTTGAACACAATGCTTGGCACAATAATAATTTGTTGAATGAATGGATCTTTTCCTTTTTTAGGCTTTATGTTGCACTCATTATCTTTACAAATAATTTGACACTTAGCAAATTTTCCTCACATTGTTTAATTTCAATGTCTTTCTAGAGTTTAGCCACAGTAGACATCTGACCCCTTCATTATGTCTCCTAGTGTAGTCATATCAAAGTATTTATATGTTAAGATACATGTTATTTTTTTAAATTAATTTTTATTGGAGTATAGTTGCTTTACCATGTTGTGTTAGTTTCTACTGTACCGCAAAATGAATCAGCTATATGTATACATATATCCCCTCTTTTTTGGATTTCCTTCCCATTTAGGTCACCACAGAGCACTGAGTAGAGTTCCCTGAGCTATACAGTAGGCTCTCATTAGTTATCTATTTTATATGTAGTATCAATAGTGTATATATGTCAATCCCAATCTCAGAAATATGGAATGCTTCACGAATTTGCATGTCACCCTTGCACAAGGGCCATGCCAATCTTCTCTGTATCGTTCCAATTTTAGTATATGTGTTGCTGAAGCAAGCACGACCCCTCTCCTTTAGAGCCTTATATTTTTAAAGTCAAAATTGATATTATATAGCATTTCTTGGTAAAACCTTTATTTTTTTTCCAGGATATTAAGGTAATTGTCTTCTGAGATGATATTATGTGAGTATCCTCAAATTTTACATGGTTGAATGCAGCAGAAGTTAAATCTACTGTACTAAAAAAGCCTACAATAGCACTCACAGATGATAGCATAGTTACCCTGTACTTTAGCTACCTTTGATAACTGAGCAACATATTGATTTTATCATTTATCAGTCAATTTTCAAGATAGTAAAAACAAACAAATCAACCCTACCAAGTTCACATGCCATGTGAATTGTAACACAGAATATCACTTCCAATCTTTGTAATTTTGTAACTGAATAAAAAGTGAAACATATAGTTCATTCATAAGATACTTTGTCCATATGTTGTTAGCATCAAGATGGATGGCAACATCCCTGCTCATAGAACAGGCAGCTAAGAACACGCAGCTTCAAGGTATCTATTCTGTCCTCACATTGGAACTGGATGCTATTCATTTCAATAAGTACATATGCTCTGTGAAAAATCAGAAATATCAGTAAGACTGAGTTAGGAAGTATGATTCCTTATTAAGTGAGAGGCTAGTGAGGAGAAGGGAAATGATATAATGTATTGCAATCCTTTTGGGACAGGTGATCCCCAACATTTATTTCTTGTTGTTTTTATAGATACCTAAGAAACATTCTAGCTGATGCAATGAATAAAGATAAAGTGGCAAAGGATAGGGACTCAAAGTCACCCAGCATATAGAGTTCTAGAATTCTTGGCTTATAATTTAAATAGGTGTGTATGTGTGTGAATATGTAAGTGTGTGTATGTGTGTGTGTAGTTTGCATGTTTGCCCCCCCCAAAAAAAAGAGGAAGAAAAGGGAAAAGAGAAAAAGGGTCTTAGTTACAGTGTATTTGGCTGTAGGTAACAGAAGTCCACTAAAATTAGCTTAAGTGAAAAGGGGGAACTTTTTGTAAGAAACACGGTGTCTCAAGGAAACCCATGGTAGAAAGGGTAGTTTCCATCTCATGGGTAGCTGGAAACTGACTGTCAAGAAACTGGGAATCTTCTCTTTTTTTAGCACCTCTTTTCCAGATCAACTTTCATAATATCAGCAAATACAAAAGCATAGCCTCCTTACAGCTTCTGAATTTCTAATATTCTTGGTTTATCCAAATAGCAGAGGCTGACCCACATCTTTGCATCACAAGTCCAAATTCCTAGGAGAAGAATCTGGTTGGCACACCAGAGGTAAATGTTCACCCTCATCTGATCAGCTATGGCTTAGGGGAGGGCCCAGAAGAAAAATCAGCCCAGCTTAGGTTGAAGGTTTCCACATATCCAGTCATCTTGGGCTCAGAGGGTGATGCAGTATCGAGTACATGGTACGTATATAGCAGCTAGGGCCCACCCCTGCTGGGGGATTGCAGGAAATGGGGTTGTGAGATTGGCAAATACACTAAAAAGTGAATATTATAGCTAAAGATAGGGGATAGGAAAGAGGGAAGAGAAATAGAAGAGAAAGAAGCAGAAAAAGGGAGAAATTTAACCATCTAAGTGTCATATAGTCATTTAGGTTTTTTTTTTAAAAAATAAATTTATTTATTTATTTGTTTGTTTGTTTATGGCTGCATTGGGTCTTCATTGCTGTGTGTGGGCTTTCTCTAGTTGTTGCAAGTGGGGCTACGCTTCATTATGGTGTGCGGGCTTCAGTAGTTGTGGCATGCGGACTCAGTGGTTGTGGCTCATGGGCTCTAGAGTGCAGGTCTAGTAGCTGTGGCACATGGACTTAGTTGCTCTGTGGCATGTGGGATCTTCCCGGACCAGGGCTCGAAGCCATGTCCCCTGCATTGGCAGGCAGATTCTTAACCACTGTGTCACCAAGGAAGTCCCTGTCATTTAGTTTTGTTATAATACACAGTTCAGGGCAATTGCTATTTCTCATTGCTGTATTATTTATTGTTACTATTCTGCTTACATTATCTTATTGATATGACTTTTAAAAACTTCACATCGTGATGATATATTTGTAATTATAATTCAACAGCAGTTTATTACACATATAATATAATTTTCTATTCTAAATAAAGCATCTAAATGAAAACCTAAATAGGCCTTTTATATACTCATTAACGCAACATGTGAAAATCAAGACAGTGCCTAGAATTCTATATGCAGTGCCCTACTTTGGTGAGACAAAGTTTATCAAATACCATGCAGTTCCGTTGCATTTTTTTAAAGTGTCCATATCCATTAGCTGGAATTAAAATGACATATTTATAAGATTAAATAGTTTTGCATATAGTCCAGTAGCAGCTATATTTTACCATGCTGGTGTCTGAAAATGCTTACTTTTCTTTCAAACTCATTACAAGTGTATTTTTAATTAACTAAATTGCTGCATTATCTTTCATTTCCTTTAGCAATATCCTTGGAGAGGTCACTATGAATTTTGACAGTAGGCATTGAATTTTAAGAGCTCTGTCAGTCCTGTGGGGCAAACAATCTGGCCTGATATAGGTCAGGTGACTGTGACATGTGGGAACAGGGACTGTAATGCTGGTAAAATTTAGATTGGTGGTAGTCACAGAAAAAAAAGTGATAAAAGTTTTAAGGATAAAGGTTTTTTTTAAAATAAATAAATTTATTTATTTATTTATTTTTGATTGTGTTGGGTCTTTGTTGCTGCGCGTGGGCTTTCTCTAGTTGTGGCAAGCGGGGGCTACTCTTTGTTACAGTGCACGGGCTTCTCATTGGGGTGGCTTCTCGTTGTGGAGTGCAGGCTTCAATAACTGTTGCACACGGGCTCAGTAGTTGCGGCTCGCAGGCTCTAGAGTGCAGGCTCAGTAGTTGTGGCACACAGGCTTAATTGTTCCGTGGTATGTGGAATCTTCCCGGGCCAGGGCTCAAACCTGTGACCCCTGCATTGGCAGGTGGATTCTTAACCACTGCACCACCAGGGAAGTCCAGGGATAAAAGTTATACATTATAAAATACATTCAAAGGCAAATGTGAATTGAAAGGAGAGCAGATAGGCAAAAGAAATTCTGGGGGCCTGAAGAAGGTGATGACGAAGGCACTGATGAAATGATTGCACTGAAGCACTCGGCTTTATTCATTGGAACCAGGTTGGTGATGTGGATAAAAGTACTGGGTTGGAAGTTAAGAGACTTGGGTTCTAGTTCAGGGTGAGACATTTCTGGGTGTGCAACTTTGGGCAAGTCACTTATCTTCCCCGAGTCTCAGTTTCCTTTTTGGCAAAATGAAAGGGTAGGAGGAAGTGGACTCTAAGGTACCTGCCCAGACATTTGATCCTATGACCTAAAATGAGTCTTAGAACTGTAATTTTCGATTCTGCTAATCCATACAATTTCGTCCTGTCAGGGGTCGGTATTAACAATTGATATGATCCAATGATATCTATAAAAAGACTGTTTAGTTTGCATATTTCCTTTCTTTTCCTTGAGGTTGCATATCTTTTTCATGCTGCCCTGGCTTCTCCTTGGTGATGAGAAAGGAATTTCATTTGCTGGAAGAAGCTGAGGGAGGCTGGGTGCCTTGTGATGAATGGGAAGCTATGGGGAGGGTAGCAGCCTGGAACACGTTGAATTCTATCTCTTTCTTTTGGTACTTTCTCACTGGGTAGTAATGGTGTTAAATCGGGGACGAGCATAATACAAGTTTGACAATCGTATGGGACAGAAATGCAAAGCAAAGGCGATGGTATTATCAGGTGGCACCCTCTTCACTTTATCTCAGGCAAGCTTCAGGATCGGAGGAAAGGTTAAAAGTGTGATCCAATTTGTAATTTGGAAATAGAAGAATTCATTTTCTAATAGGAAAGCTAAACTATATATATAAAAATAAACTTTTATTAAAACAGTTCTACCACAGTGACTGATTAAGAAGTAGGGCAATTTTCATCATGTACATTATGTCTTTAAATTAGATTTAAATAACAGTAATACTTTTATTCATGTTATATACCATTTAAAATAAATAAATAATTTGGTTCAGTTATTGCATTTTCACGAGGTGAAATTCTATCACAATCCTTGAGTAATTGAAACTGTGGTAATTTTTAGAGCCATCCAATTATAGGAATTCAGTGCAATTATTTTTCTAATAAAGTTAGTTTTCACTTACATGTGTCTGTCATTTCCTGTTGATATGAGGATGTTTGAAAAGCCTTTTTCTCATGAGCTCTGGATATTATTGTACCTGTAGCAGGATATTTATTGACACTGTCAGATAAATGTAGAGCCCATAAAAGAAGGCATGATTATAAATTTTAGTATGCCTATTTATCTTTGTTTTTCTGCCAGTATCAATAAACAGTTGTGAATGTTTTTCTTTAACCTGTTGACCATAGTACATTGAGTGGAAGTCTGGAATTTCACAAATAATTTAATGGAAACGTTAATGCATGTGTATTCAATAGTAATGGAATAGTAAAGATAGGACTAACTGGACCAGTGCCTCTTAACATTCTGAGAATTATGTCTTTTTCTGTTTTGACAGAATGAAAGTTGAAGGAATTCAGTCAGTGTTATCGTGATGCTTTGCCCTCTGTTCACCCTTAACTGTAGTTTTAAGATTGGAGAAAACTGTAAGAGCATCAGGAAAATTTAAAGTTCAGTTAATTATTTAACTGATCCCTGTCCAGACGTTTATTCAGTGAGCCCACACATGTCCCAGGCATTGTACTAGGCTTTGGGGATACCAAGTTTAATTGACCTGGTCCCACCTCTCAAGGAGGCCACAGTTCCAGAATTAGTCTCTGTATAATACAGGATAGACAAGTTGTACAATGTCTAGAGACTGGGTGTGTACTGGGGGGTGGACAGTGCAGTGAGTGGAAGAGGGAGGGGTTATAGGAACAACTTGTGACAATTCCCACCTCAGCAAAGTCAGTTTAATGACTCAGATCTGTAATCAATAAATGTTGTTTTGGAAAAATAGCTCCTTGCTCCTAGAATCTCCTGCTCTCTTTAAGGAGTTAATTTGCCTCATCTCTCAGGAGTGAGAGATGGACAAAAAGCAGAGTGGAACTTGGAAGCAAAAAGAGAAAGATCAATTTATTTAAGCATAAAATCATGCTTTTAAACTATGGACCCCTGTGTAGAGATATTATGGGTCTATATATTATTGTACTATATATCTAAAGGTTGGGGTTACTTTTAGTTTAATGACAAAATCTATGTTTTTAAAGGTCAGCCAATGAATTAAACATGTGTGGAAGATTTTTGCATTGCTCTACCATTTCAAAGATACAATCCAGTGGAGAAGGCGATGTGCCTGCTGTACAATGAAATCAGGTTGAAATCAGGTTTTGTTATCTAGTAGGCTTTCATGAAAATTTATGAGGTTGAAAAGGAGAAAAAGGTCAATTCTGTTTTTAGGAGTAAGTGTGGGCAGTAGTTTAACACAATTACAAAACCGTCACCCTCAAAATAAAAACATGCATTTAACCACGGTAAAAATTACAGTTAACAATGTGCGGGCTCATTGAAACAATGAGAAACACGTTGTTACAGAAACACATTGATCTGTAAATTAAATGCAGCTCTTTGAACTGAAGCCCACTGAGCAGTAGGAGGGGGCTGTGTGAGGAAGACCTGTCTCTTTTGAGTGTGTAGGGAAGTGGACAAGAAGAGAAGCCTTGACACCCGCAAACCTAAAGAAACCAGAATTGTGGTAAACGCTAGGTTGTAAAGGTCTGAAAAAAATTATTATTAGTGACTCCTCTGTTAGTGACCAAGAAAATGGAGAAAGCTCACTTGAACAATATCAGGTGGTTTGAAAATATAGGATAATGTCAGAATATTTTCCGATATTAACAATATTTTTATTTAATAGCCTTGTTAAAGATCGAGGGACATTACATTCAGAGCTGATACAAGTTTCTTTTTTTTTTTTTAATTACGATGACTACAAAGAACAAAGATTTGCCAGCTTAGAAACATGATAGAAAGACAAAAACCAAGGCCTAACCTGGACAGGTTTGCAATGAATACCATAGATGGGAATAGAATGCTTGTAGATATTGAGTGGTAAGGAAATTAATATAGGTAATATCTTCCTCTATCTGGCCCTTGCTAATTCCACTTCTCAACAAAAACAACAGCGAAAACAACCACAGCAATAAAAAGGATTAAGGGATGGCTCATTAAAATATGCAGGAGGGCAACATTGAAATGCAAGAAAAATAAAATCCAAATAGTACATCCACTGTATAAGAGTATTAGAGAATGTTTGTACAAAAGGTATCACGCCTAAAACAGTGCTTGGAGCAGAGGGTTGGTCTACAATACAAAGTATGGGAACTCAAGGGAGGCTCTTCATTAGCATTTATAAGAACTGTTTGATAAAAGACTGACTGAAGGGATTATCTGGATCTGGACTATTGCTGGTTTTCAAGGGGTCAGAGAGTGAATTCAGCTAGAAAGAGTGGGCTATTCTCTCAAACAGGCTTTACCTAAAAAGGATTATCAGCAATTTCCACCTCATTTGTGTGAGAGTCACAGCAATGAAGAAATTTCCCCTCATGAAATGTCAAACCTTTTCCAAGCATACTATTTTAATTATCACAGTCTACGTTTCCCACTAAGAGCAGATCCCTGTCCTCAGAGAGTTAACATTCCAATATGGCCACTTTAAGGAGGAAAACACTGGCTATATTTTGAAGTACCTAAACAGTAGTAGACAAATAGTTTGCAATGGCCAATTCTTTGTGTAGGGTGGTCGGCAACTAAAGCATGGAGTTTCCAGAGCAAACTGGTACTTTTTTTTGAAGTAAAGTGCTCCTATGTTTAAGGTAAATTACCTCTTCCAGGAAGACCATTTTGCTCTCTAAAGAAGTGATTTAGTTCAAAGGGGAACCAATTCAGTATCATTAAGCTTTTCAGGAGCTACATTTTCTATTGTAAGCAAATCCTGGATAAGGTAATTTGCCTCAATTAGATGATCACTTTGAATCCAGGAGGGACTATATTTTACTTACCTTACTCATAGTCATCAATTTTCTTCTGATTGCCCAGGTGTGTATGGAAATGTGTTATGTATTATATACAAGATTAATAAAATAAGACGTGATCCCTTGTTCGAAATAGCATATGTTTGACAGTACCTTAGCACATGTCCCAGTTACTGTTAAACTTGGATTAAGTCCTCAGGACTTACACCCTGGTCTGTTGAGAATATACAAAATGTGGTCCTTCATTAAAAGGAACTTATAAAGCTTTTATTTTTGTCAGGAAGGCATTTGGGGTAGACAACAGAACAGACCTGGTCTAACTTTCATGGGTGTGGTAAGGACTGACTTTTTAACAACTATGAAGGTGCTTTAAATATTAGGCCTTATGGAACCGCTAATTACATTTATTATTTAAAAGACATAATGAGAAGAAATAAAGCCAGGAAAAAAAATGGGAAAATACCTAGAATTAGTGGCAAATATCAGGTCTTCCGATGACTAAAGAGTAAGTGAAAGTTACTGGTAGAAAATCTATTACTGCAGTGACTTAAAATGAGAATACAGGAAATGGAGGAAAGTGAAAATCATTCAGATGCCACAATTTAAACATTAGGCAATGACCAGCTGGCCACCCTCTTGCCTCCCTGGTTCATAACCTGTCAATAAATCACACATTAATCAACACTTACTGTGCTTTGCCTATAGAACAATCAAAGTAGTCCTGTTGTTCTTCTCACAGCCCTTCTTACTTTTAGGGTGCATCACTGCACCTGAACTGCAAACAGATGGAACTCTACTTTGCTTGTAAACCAAGTCACTTGTCAAACATACTGTAGACTTCCATATATTGCAAATCTGGTGTTGTAAAAATTGAGATGGTAGAATAAATCGTTTCAAAGCAAAAGAATATTGGTTCTGTTATTTAGCAACACAGTATACCTAAGACATTTTCTACTCTAAGAAACAGAATTGGCTTCAACTGATATCCACCAACAACCAAACACCTCACCACCACAAAAAAATCACACCTAGCTATGTTTACATTTGGCCTTATTTAGCTTACGCAGTATCTTAAATGCATTTAGGAAACTAGACAAAGAGAAAAATCTCCTTGATGCCTGAGTTTTTAAAAAATTGTTTCACTCTATGGTGTTATATACCTTGGCAACAATCATTTTGGTAACCTAATCACACAATCACACATGTTCACTGTTGCTGTGTTATAAGGTAACTAAGGAGAATTGAGTGGCTGCTGGAGATGCCTGACACCCTGGTCTGAGGGGCGGCCATTGGCTCGATGGGGGTGGTGTGAGCCACTGATGGCTTACACCTGGGATGGACTACTGGTCACCACATACCAGAAGTGGACGTCTAAGGCAAACCAAGGACACTGAGCAACCAAGAGTGTCTGTTGTATACCTGAAGCAATCTCAGCAGCAGCAAGTACCTGTGGTAGATTTCTAGGTAGAGCTGAGACAAGCATTCTTAGCTGAGACACCAAGAGGTGGTTAAAGCAGTATTGAAACATCATGGTATCTGATTCGAAGGGGCAAAACTAGCTTGACAATGTATCAATGTATTTAAAGAAGCTGACAATGTAATAAAGATATTATCCATGGAAAAAAAAGGTAACTAAGAATTTTCAAATGTGCTTTTTAAGTTTTGTTAGAGATACATTTGCTGATAGCAGACATTTTTATTTCTGAAAATAGGGAATTATCTTCATCAAAATAAATTAACCTAATTTCAGTACTCCTTTTATGGAAAAGTTCAAGGGCCTATGACCCAGAGATCTTGGCATAGAAAGATACTTTAAATTTATTTGTGTAGCTGATTTCTTGGCAGTTCTAACTGAACCCGGATTTAAAATACAATTGATTCTTGTTATTTGCAGTAGTTATGTTTTATAAAGTATAGAACTATTGCTCCTAGGGGAAATGCAAGGTTAGGTTCCTGTGAGACTTTGGTCATAACATTTTCATCAACTTATCAATATATAACCTTGTTTTATGTGTGTTTCTCTTTAAATACACCTTATTTAGTATATTTTGTTAACTCATTAACATTAGGCTCATAGCCAGCAGCACTCATGCCTGAATGATGCTTACCTAACACATGTATTTTCTTTGCAAGTCACATTACAGCCTTTTTGAGCTAGAAACACTTGACAGCACTTCAGCACTAGGCTTGGGGGCCATTTGAACCAGGAAAATCACCAACAAAAAGCACAAAAAAGTAGCAACAAATAGACCGAACAAAGGACACTTGTTTACAGTATGAGGGATGAAATAAGAAAGCCAAGTGCGGCCTTGTTTGACTTCAGCGGGGAACCTGCACACTGGCGACTCAAATTTTTCTTCACTGCATAAGTCCGCAAATGATAGAAAATGCACAGCATGAGTTGAATTTGAGTTATGATTTACAAATAAATTTTAGCAGGGAAACAAATTCACAAATGTGCAATCTGCAAATAATGAGGAGTGATATTGCCTATTACGCAGTGACTAATTTTTATACTTCTGTTTTAAAATGATTAAGTTATTCTGTACTTGCCAAGAATAAATTGTTTAGAAATACATAGAATTTTGCTTAAGTTTCAAATTTCACCCTTGGCCATTCATTTCAGAAAATCAATTTGAAGAAAAGTTTGATTTTCCCTCAATTTAGTTGAACATTATAGTTATTTCAGCAGACTTAATCAGAAGCTCACTAGCTGAGATTATAAATCACAAAGATACATGGAAAGGCAATAACAGGAAGAGAAATCAAGGAAGAAAATACATGTGTAATGGAGCAGGACCCTGTGGGGCCTTCTTGGGACAGATCCCTTCCCTGTATCCTCTCCTTTAGCTCCTCTCTGAAGTACCTAGATAACAGTATCTGATGCACATTTCCCGAGTTGTTTTACAGATGCTAAAACCCCCACCAAATGGAAGAGGTTAATTACTTGGCGACCTTGAGCACATAGCCCCCCAGGCCTACTGGAGACTGAGGATTCATAACGTTAAACCCTGTGACACTGCCCTGTTACCTCACCATCAACCAGTCAGAGAACTGTGCACGAGCTGATCGCATACCCTGCAACCCTGCTCCCTCACCTGGACTTTAAAAATTCTTCCCTGAATGCCATTGGGGAATTCAGGCTTCTTGATCACTAGCTGCCCTGGATTCTTTGCTTGGCACCCTGCGGTAAACACTGCACTTTCCTTCACCACAACCTGGTGTCAGTAGATTGGCTTTACTGTGCATGAGTAAGCAGACCCAAGTTTGGTTCGGTAACACATGTTCTCAGTATTGCAGTCTGTAGTAGACTTAAAGAGCTGAGATGTGCTTAATCAACCCTTGTGATGGGACCTGAGAATTTCCATTTTACTTTACTGTTTATAATTGAAAATGGTCTGAGGAACAGGATGAATGGAAACGTTTAGTTGAAGATAATAATACCATTAAGTTAACTCCAAGACATATTACAATGACATTATTTGGACCATGCTTTTGTAACCTCCATTTTGAAGTATTTAAGATTGGCCAATATTTAAGACATGAACATTTGATTCCCTATAAAACAAGAATGGTCTAACAGACATTTTATAAAGTGTGCTCTGTTGAAATGTATCATTTTGTATTGCCAAGAGAGCATACACTTTGAATTGAAAGGGAGTGGGAAGAAAATAGGGAATGACTTATGCACGGTACTTTAAGCTCATGACAGAAATAGCTCAGGCAATATGTATGTGGTCACTCAAGAAACTTCAAAGGGGTCGGTGTGGGAGGGAAGAAGAAGAAATATAAAGCTAACATTTCAATGAAAAATTTTTTAAATAGAAAATATTGAATGTGTAACACTGGCTGTAAAAAAAAAAGATGAGAAGAAAAAACTGTAAATGTTTAAAAACAAAAGAGTAGAATTGGACCAACACATGCAGACAACTAAAGTCTCATTAAAGAGGCTGTTATTAGGAAGATAGATTGAACTGTGCATGATTACCTTCTATAGCAGCAAGTTTAAACATCAGCAGCAAAGAGATGGGAGTGATTTGATCTCTCTCTTATCTTGGCTTCATCATATGAAACTCTGTAAACTCCTTCCTGTCTTCTGTTTTTGCCATCAGTCTGTGGCTTCATACAACACGTTTATCTTCTAGGCCATATTTATGAAAAAAGAAAGGAAATGAAGAAAAAGAAAAATCAAGCTCTTAAAAGGGTGCCAATTTTGTCTAGAAACTAATTACAGAGATAACAGGATTTAAAAACTTGTCTGGATTTCTTTTAATATACTTAAATATCTCACTTTCTATAACTGAAATGATCCCTATGAAAAGGAAAAATGACTTTCAGCACATTACACTGGGCCATAATACATGCTCTTGGGATTTTTGATACTAGTCATTAAGAAGTATAAGGACAAGCCCAGAACACAGTTTTGTCTGATAAGGTATGTCAAAATGCGCAGGCCCAGACGACTTGAGAGAAACTAGGGAGAACAGGCAAAGATATTTTAAAAACTTCTCACAAGACACTAGGGTTTTAGAAAACTGAGTGGGTTAGTTCCCAGCAGCATCCTTAGTTACAGTACTTGCCTATCTTAAAAGGATTCTTTGGTTTTATGTTAATTAAAGAGCTTTACCTCTGATAGTGTGAAAAGACTCTTATTCTCTCATTGGTCTTTCTATATGGTCCAAATGTCCAGAGAGTAACCACTAAGGTCTCCCTCATGCAGCAGATAGAATATGTGCTAAAATATAGGCCAGCAAAAACACTCCCAAGGGGTTTTTCACCAGTCTGAAGTTCTGACAGAACATTCAACTCCCCAGTAAAATATGTTTATTGATAGTTAACATTTATTGAGCACTTACTACATGCCAGGCTTTGTGTTAACCACTTTATATGTATTAATTTGTTTAATTCTCACAACAGCCCTATAAGGTAGGTGCACTTGTTACCCACATTTTACAGATGAGGAAACTCAGGCAAAAGAATGTTAAATAACTTACCCAAGAGCACACAGCAAGGAAGTGGTGGAGCCATGATTCAACCCTAGTTGGTATTATCCATCAACCTGATCACAATAAATTAATTGATCAGATTATCTAGCTAGTCATTTTGAAAGGTGGCAAGAGTAATTCTCAGTATAGATAAATTTTAAGGTGAGTGAGGTTGACAGGGATTATGTGATACTCCAGAGAATGGAGAGTGTCCACATGGAGGACTGCGGACAACCAAGAATTATACAGATACTGAGTACTGAGAAACTTAAAGGGAAGAAAGAGAGTGCTCCAAAGGGGACTGCTAAAGGCACAACTTTCATAACTTCACAAATTCAGAGGCCCAGTTCTAATAATTACCATCAATATCAAAACACAGACATGCCTTAACATTCAGAATAGGTACAGAGCTGTGAAGCTGTGTGTAAAATAAAATCCTACCTCATCTCTGGATTCTCTTCCACCATAGAAGATAGTGGAGTTGGTAAAAGAACTTTAGTGGGACATGTGGGCAAGGGGTAGGGTAGCTTCTTGTTATTGTGACCCCCTGGGTTAGGTGTGACCATCATGTCAACTGACTGAAGAAAGAGTCAGGGAAGTTGCCCTTAATGAAGATCTTCCAGAGCTCTGCTGTACCTTAACAAGATGCCAGTGAGAAGCAGGGTACAACAACTGGGTTTCTCTATTAGATTGGAACTATCGTAGTGTCCAACTGGATCTGAGATAGAAAGCCATGATGTAGTAATTGTGTTAATAAATGAATGCTTCACAGTTCTGTAACTGAGGATTTGGTTAAGACAAAGTAATCAGTTTTACTTTATTCATTTCATAGAGCTGAGATTCTTTATCTGATTGCTTCACTTCAGGGGATACAGTGGTATACTACTGATAGGTATGTAGGCACATGCACACACATGAGCACACACGCATCACTTACTTCTCTTCTCAAACTCTCAGTGACTATAGGGTAGGTACAATTTATTTCCAAGCTCATACTAGATGGTATAAAAAGAATCTTCATTTACTAACTTTGAATTGGAGTAACCCAACAACTTAAGATGTTAACAGGTCATAAAATTTCTTTTTACTTTGAGAGACAGTTTCATCACTGTAGGATGACTGACACTTTAATTTTCATTTAAATAAGTCTAATTAGCCTTGGGCAGCTGGCAAGTTTTTTTAGAATCACAGATACTCAGAGTTGGAAGAAACCTTAAGGGTAAGTCAGAATAACCACTCTTGACGATTCAGTTCTTTCTGTATTATCCCACCCAAAACTCTGTCTTCCTTCCTTTCTTCCCTCCTTCTTTCTTTCTCCCTTCCTTCCTTTCTTTCTTCTCTCCTTCTCTCTTTTCTTCTTTCCTAAATTCATTTATTTAAATAATTGAGTGCCTATTACACGCCAGACAACTTCCTAAGTGATGCAGTCACAAAGATTAATAAGATACTGTCGTTGATTTTAAGAAACAATTTAGTAGAGTTGACAGACATGCAGGCAGATCCTTGTGCTACAGTGTGGGCAATAATAGAAAAAATAAGAATATGAAAGGAACACATAGTACAGAGGAGAGAATGGTTAACTCTTTTGTGTAGTTGTAGTGGGGGTGGGCAGGGTTCAGACAAGGTTTTCCAGAGGAAGAAATGCCTAATCTGGGTTGTAAAGAGTGAGGTTTGCTAGGAGAGCAAATAGTGGAAAGGGCAGAAAGAACAGCATATTTAAAAGGCAGAGAGATGAAACACCCTGGCATGTTAGAAGAATTGTAAGGTGTCTGTCATGGCTTGTCATAGGTGGGGTGAGGTGGGGAGCAGGAGAAGCCAAGGCAGGAGAGGGAGATCCTGAAGAAACTTGTCTTCGTGGACAGAAGGGTATGAGTCATTAGGGGATTTTAAGTAACCTGTCACTATATTTCAAAAATACATTTTAGAAACTTTGAACAATTTTAAATGTATAAAAGTTCTTACAGTGAACTGAAATCTTTCTCACTGCATCTTCTACCTCTTAGTCTTCATTCTCCTATGTGGGATCTTACAGAAGAAAGTTAGCTGAATTCTTTGATACATGCCTTTCAAGTATTTACCTATGTATATGCCTTTCAAATATTTAACAATTATTTGGGTTAAACATTTTCAGTTCTCTTAAAAATTTATCCTCACAGAACTGTCTGCCTGTGAGATAGGTGAGAAGGGGGCAGGACACAACTGTTAAAAGAATGTCACAACACTTGAGGATATGACAAAAACTGTTTAGGACCTACTAGGCCCAAGATGGCAGAAGGTCCAACTTCCAGTAGACCTTGAGCCTCATTATACATTCATTGTAATACATTAGCATATGCTAAACGACACACCCACCTGCTCCATGACAGTTCCCAGGCTGAACATAAAAAGGCCAAAAAGTGAACAGTGGCCCAATTCCTGGAAATCCCCGCCCTTTCTTCAAAATAGTTGGAATAATCCTCCCACTCATTAGCATATGAAATTACCCAGCCCATAAAAACTAACAACCCCATACCCCGGGACCACTGTCACCTTCTGAGAAGAACCACATTCTGCCTATGGAATGTGTATCTCTCTAAATAACCTTGCTTTCACTTTACTATGGCTCATTCTTGAATTCTGCCTGAAACCAAGGACCCTCACTTGGCGGCCCATCCCAGGAAATTGCCTGAGACCTAGGACATAACCATGCTCTCTCGGTCCCTTCTCCTGCAACACCTAGAGGAAGAGAGTGGAGTATTTACCCACTGCTTCTTGTCTCCCCTTATTTGAAGGTAGCATTTGGCCTGAGAGGGCAGCTGAGACATTGGTGAAGGCCCTGATGTGAAGATTAGAAAAATGCACCCCATGCATCTGAGGGGATGTGGTCAGCATGAGATGGATCTAAGCTCACATGACACTGTCCACTGCAGGCTGAATCAGAGGTGGGACAAAGCAGATGTGACATGGGGCACCAGAGGCAAATGCTCCAGTAAAGGTAAAGCTTAACGTGTTTCAACAAAGCATCCCCAAAACACAGTGGACTAAATAAAAGGTTTAATTTCCTAAGTAGAATCTGGCTAGTCTACAATAGTGGAGCTTCTCTGTTTGACAAGGTTGTTCAGGGACAGAAGTTCCTTCCATCTTGATGCTCTGCCATCTACTAGGGAATTTCCTAGACATCATGGTCAAAACTGAGTTTCTGATACATCTGGTTTCCATCTCACTGAAAGAAGAGTAAAGAAGGAGTCCAGGGCAAACAATTTCCTTTTAAGCAAGCAAGGCAGAAATTGTACACATCCTTTATGTTCTTATTCCATTGGCAAGAACTTAATAATATGTCCACATTTGTCTGCTATGAAAGCTTTGAAATGTTGTCTCTAGCTGAGAAGCCATGTGTGTAGTAAGAAGTGGGGAAAGGAATTTTGGGGGATAGCTAGCAACCATATACCTTCATTCATATTGAATTTTCTGTCCAATAAAACCAGTCAGTTTCATGTGTTTTAAAATTCAAATTCAAACCAGTCCTGAAGATGCAAAAAAAATCCCTGACAGGTTCAAACACAGCCAAAGCCATATGATAACCATTGTTCACTGCAAACAGCTAAAGGTTCTCTTGGTTGATCTCAATTGAGAACAGTGTAGGGTAACTCTCCTATTACTATCAATTCTATTAAGGGCTGTTAAGCTATGCAAAATGGGCTGGGGAGTAAGATGCTCTCCTCAGTAGAGGACCATACCATTTCCCATTTGGCGGTCATTCTCCATGACTGTTGTTGATGCTTAAATTTCTTTATAATTCAAAGAATAATAGGTGATTCGAGGGTTTCAAGTAGAATTTTTTTTTGTCACGCATGCAAAACTTGAGAAATACTACTTTCTGACAACCAAGTTGCAAAGGAAAAAATATTGTGCCACTACTGTCCTTGTACATCATTACTAATGAGGGCAGCTTCTGCCATGTCAGTGGTACGTGTGCTTTACTTCGGTAGAATCTGTGCCCCAGCGTATCATCTTCCACAGTTTATTTGTATCTCTATAATATGATGCTGTACATTGCATACATTGAGTTACGTGAAACATAAGGAGAGACAGACCTTTTGTTCCTCTGTAAGAAGAAGTATGTCTCTAAAGCCTTAACTGGGTAGTATGAGATGTTGACACTTTACCCCAACTTGACAGCCAAATCAATGTTATTGAAGACAGCCTGTAGGCATTCGTGACAGCCTAAGGATTAATACTCTTAGCCAATTTCAAAATGGTTGCCTCATAGCACAAGCGAGGTGTGTTGGTTTCCTGGATTGGAATCAAAGCATTTTTGAGACATGATCTAAGCTATTCATGTTGCATATCATAGAATTAAAGTGGATCAAATGTCTCATCTGACTGCAATTGGCTCACTTCAAAACAAACTTTACTTATGAGCTTAGGTCTTTTATATTGGTGAATAGATCACAAATGTTTTTTCATGCCTGTTGGACCCAGGGAAAATGGAGTTACATTTCAATAGCAGAGGTTTGCATCCCAGATATATGAGTAGAATGACAAAAT
This sequence comes from Mesoplodon bidens, assembly GCF_964165515.1. Lineage (NCBI taxonomy): Eukaryota > Metazoa > Chordata > Mammalia > Artiodactyla > Ziphiidae > Mesoplodon > Mesoplodon bidens. The sequence goes on along the minus strand of NC_138163.1, from coordinate 57,885,870 downwards.
GACTATGAATAGAATATATGAGAAACATGACTGGCAGAAATAGTACTTGACAAACATCCATGAGTTTCCTACAATTTCCCACTGTCCTTTGCATTTGTGTTGGAGTTATGTGCCTGTTTTTGATGAATGCACAGGGAGCATGAGTTTTCTGGACTGAGTCAGTAAAGACTTTGTATGCTTCCTCTATTCCTATTTACTACCACTGCAAAGACTTTGGAGGTCACGAGTTTCATATGGCCTAGCTACAGGGTGGAGTAGAGCTTCCTGAACCATTTTATGCTTTGTACAAATGGCAAGTAAACTAGTGACATAGCCAAACTTACTCTGACCAATACAAAACGGTTTAAAATTATCCAAAGACCAGGCCAGTTCTCCATCTTATCACTCTAGGTGATTGGAAAGGGCACTAAAAATATCCACTCTTGCAAATGCTGGGTGAAACTACCAAAGGGAAAGGTTTATTTATTAAAGGATGCCAAGAAACTATAAAGGCCAAGATGCCAACTTTGAGGGAAGATCATAATATGGAAAAAAGCATGAAATTTGATCTTTAGTTTTCCAACTATTTTTGTTCTTGCTATATTTTTTCTCAGTGTCATGAGTTTCTAACCAATTCTGGAATTGGAAGTCAAGGTCATCCAGCAGTTAATGATGGCATCTCTAATAGTTTATAAATTTAGACAGCTGCTATCAACAGTAAGCGAAGTTGAAGCACAAATCAAAACTGTATTCCTTTGTATGTAGAATTAGTAGTGTATGTTGGACACCTAAAATGATGTATGAGGAAGGGATCACATCTAGCTAGAACTTGTATTTAAATCTTGTTTTTTTTCCTAGAGGTGATCTGAAGGGGAGCCACATTTCGGCCCAGGGAATGTTCATTATCTTTTAGCCATTTGTTTCTGCACCTCTTGCTGAAAAAACATCCTAAGCACAGAAAAGGGTTAATCAAATTTGTAGCAACAACTTCTTTGAGTCTGATTTACTTTAAATTGGAAACTTGTAGTAAAAAGTTCAACTGTAGCATATTAAAGAAAGTCATTATTGTAAACATAACCTTGCTTGCTAAGAAGTAATAAAATACTTGGCAGTCCTACGTTCAGTTTATTCATGTATCCAAATCATTTCAAATTCTCATGCATTTTTGGTAACTCTATTGTATGTCTTTACATTTAACTTACTCCAGACAGTCTTTGTCAGAAAATCCCATATAAAATCAAGAATCTGAGCTCATAATATTAATATGGTCACAAGATGAAAATACAGCTTCATGATCTCCACCCCCAGCTACTTGTTTTTCTTCCATTTGGCCACAGCGGTGCGGCTTGCAGGGATCCTAGTTTCCTGAACAGACCAGGGATGGAACCTGGGCCCTTGGCAGAGAAAGCGCAGAGTCCCAACCACTAGACTGTCAGGGAACTCCCCCACCCCCAACCTACTTTTATCTCCACAAAAATGGGAAGCAATAGAATATCCACAGCAGGAGAAATGATGTCATTTTATCTACTGAAGACACACACATGGCTGACTGAATAACCTGCACTGCTGATATGCTAATAAAGTAGGCTTGGACGGTGTAAATTCAGGTTGGCTACAAACTGGTCCCTGACAGAAAGAGAACCAGACTATAAGACCGATATCTATTGGAGACTTTTTTCATTTAATGGGTAATTCATTGTAATTAAAGGGAAAATAAAATAGCTTTCACTACTGGTCCCTGAGTGTTTATCCAGGCAACAGGGTACCTAGTTCTAGATCAAGGAAATTTTATATCTAGTTAGTTCCTATTCAAATATAGCATATTCTCTTTCCAAGGAAAAGATATAGCTTTTATTCCTTGTCTTTATCTTCCTTTTCTTTTTAATTTGTCTTTTTTCTTTTTCTTTTAAGCAGATGGAGACTTTTTGGGTTACAGATGTCACTGAATTATCTATGGACTCAACGAGGAGATAATTAGAATTTTACTTTTTGTCTGTGTAGAAGACTGAAGGATTATAAAAATCATGTAATGGGGCATTTTTGCAATCCTAATTACAGTTTTTAGTTGGGGTTGTTAAAACTTCCCAGTTTTCCTTACTCTAGATTCAAACTGTCACAGAGATTGCATGTGGTTTTAGGTTTTCTATGCAAATACTGGCAAGATCTTTGGAGTGTTCTTCACGTTTCCAAATTTAACTCTTTACTTGTTATGTTTAGAAAAGGTTTGGGAAAGGATGATAATAAAATGTTCTTCTTCCTTTCTCAACCCTGCCTGAAAACAAACTCATTACAGGGATGAAATGCATGATCAGTTAGATGAACACTGGTACAAAACTAGCAGGGTGGGTAGAAATTCACAATTCACAATGGAGAAGTGTTTTGGAACATAAAGGTCAGCATTTAATTTAGCTGGGCTGTACATTCTTAATAATATTTATTGGGCTTTGAGTGATTATGTAATTCATTGCTTTTGTCAGGGTTTCTCAGCTTCAGTACAATTGACATTTGGGCAGGATAATTCTTTGTTGTATGAGGCTGTATGGTGCATTGTAGGATGTTTTGTAGCATCTCTATCCTCTACTCACTAGATGCCTATAGTACCTTCCTCCCTAGTTGTAACAACCAAAAATGTCTCTAGACATTGTAAAATGTCCCCTGGGGAGGAGGGACAAAATTTCCCCTGGTTGAGAAACACTGCTTTAGTGCAAAAGACACTGCAGTAGAAAACTTTGTTTTCTGCCAAAGAGTGGCAAACTTGGCATATTTGATATCTGGAAAAGATAATTTTTAACATCCCCTTCCTCTATAGGACAAAGTTATTTTCAGTAATGATAATGGAGTGAAATTAATGGCCAAGAGAGTGAGGATTTTCTTTTATTGATTATTGTTATTATAATTTAGATGTTTAATGTTTTATGTGTAATCATGCTAGTAAAATATTAAAAATGAATAAATATTATAATATGGAAAAGAAAAAAGTAATAGATTAACAGTTTTTTTCCAGTTTTATTAAGATATAATTGACATACTGCATTGTATAAGCTTAAGGTGTACAGCATAATGATTTGACTTACATACATGATGAAAAGATTACCACAATAAATTTAGTTAACATTCATCATCTAATTTAGATACAAAAAAAAGAAGAAAAAAAGTCTTTTTCCTTGTGATGAGAACTCACGATTTAATCGCTTAACAAATTTCAAATATACCACACAGCACTGTTACAGCTATCATCATGTTCTACATTACATCCCTAGTGCTTATTTGTTACTGGAAGTTTATGAGATATAAGTTTATAAAGAAAAAATAATAGAGTAATAGTTTTACTTATACTAATGTATTTTTAAGGGAAAAACATACCTACATATTGGTGTGTTGTAATAATAAACAATAAAATAATAATGTTATAGATTAATAACAGTTAAAAAACAATTCAATAAGAAGCTAAAATAGAAGGATACATTTTAACCTTAAATATATTCGAATTCAGTAAAATATTTCATTTATTAACTAAAATTTACACTTACCACACCAGAACACCAAATCCAGAAACAAAATTCCAGTAGTCACATAGAATGGCAGTATTGAAGCAGCTCAGGTAGAGTTTCTTTGCTGTTAACATCATTGCATTATCATTGTTTATCTTGAAGCTACTATTTAAATGCAGGAATATGCAAAAGCACAAGGGTTGGCGCTGTAAACTCTACCAAAAGCAAGCTCAAATGATTCTAAGCTGTTCTGAACCTTTTCTGGAAATGGATGCACATAGAGGGATCCGTGTGCGTCAGAGGCCAAATGGATAACTGAGAGTCCTTCAAGTTCATTTCCATGTCAGATATAATGTTTATTATGAGGTAAGTTATAGAAATACATATTATTATTAAAAGTAACAAAATATAAATGATTAAATCTCAATAGTAATCATTGCAATTGTTTCAAACTTAGACCAGTGATTCTCAACCAGGAGTGATTTCTGCCTCCCAGGGGACATTTGGTAACGTCGAGAGACATTTTTGGGTGTCATAAGTGGGGAAGGGCTGCATTCTACAATGCGCAGGACAGGCCCCACCACCCAGCAAGAATTAACCAGCTCAGAATGTCAATTCTCAGGCTGAGAAACCCTGACTCAGACCGATCAAAGATTTTTTTTTCCCCAGAGGAGTATTTTATCATTTTATCCCCGACATTGTTTAAAATTCAGGTGCATGGTGATAATAAAAAGCAGAGTGACTTTTAGTCTGTTTTATTATTGTCTGTAAATTTTCTACAGACAACGCTCCTCCCTTGTATTCTGTGTCTGGAGCAGACTTCTCTCACTGCTCCAGCATGGGTGAGATGTCTGATAAACAAAAATCCAGACATAGAGATATTTATGTGATTTTCATAGGCCTCACTTAAATATTCAACGCCATTAACCAAACTGGACTAATGAATCTTCTGAGAAAAATTAGCAACTCTGAAAAATTTCTCAATATGCTACAGTTATTCTGTGGTGACATGCGTCATGCTTTAGTTCTATGGGGTTTGGCTGGCCCTGAATGTTAAGAACTTACTTTTTTTTTTTTTAATGAATTTGGTTCCAACCAAAGCCTTTTTATTTATTTTTAATTTTTAAAAATGTTTTATTTTATTATTATCATTATTATTATTATTTTCTTTTTTGCTGCACCACGCGGCATGTGGGATCTTAGTTCCCTGACCAGGGATCGAACCCATGGACCCTGTGATGGAAGTGCAGAGCCTTAACCACTGAGCTGCCAGGAAGGTCCCAAGAAGAACTTACATTTAAAAATAAAACTTTTTTGAGATCTAGGAAGGTAGGGGCTGTGTGGCAGTATTGGTAAAAAACATTCACACTAATTAGTTATGTGAACTTCAGGGAACACATATTTCTTCAGGAAATAGAAAAAAAATCAAAGATAAAAGCAGGCAGTGAGACAGATAGGGGCAGATATGAATTTCACCAATCAGTTTGCTTGTTTGTTTATTGTTCTGTTTCTGTTTTGTTTTGTTTTATTTTGTGTTAACTGGATCAGCCAAGACTGCACAAGTCTTTGCCCAGGGTATGTTAAAGATGGTAAATCAAAGCCAAATGGATAATCTCTTATCTGATAAATTCCCATGTGATGAAACTGAAGTCATTCTCTGGAGATGATACACTCATTCTTGTCTTTGTTTCTTTATTTTATTTCTCTTACTTTGGACACCCAGTTCACCTTTCAACCATAGAAAGACGCAAATTCAATATTTTCCTTATGGCCTAGTTTGAATCAGACTTTAGCTGTTTATCTAACTTCCATTCCCTTGTTCTTGTTTGTTTTTACTTTTATACATTTTCATAATTTTCTTTGTGGGATTACAACTACGTAACTCTCCCTCCTCCCCTCCTGCAATGAGGTTGTAACCCAGACTTGACCAGTCAGAGCATTGCCTTCTGTTAGCTACAGTGATTGGTTCACAGATAATAACATGACACAGACAGAATGACTCAAACTCACTGGAGTCCCTGAAATAATGGGATGTGAGCCTAGAGTTTCTGGCAGCCATCTTGCTACCATGAAGGGAGAGCCTTCATATGAATAGAGGCAATATGGAGGAAAGCAAAGCTGACAGATGGAGAGGAAGAGATGAGAGTGATAGACGATTACTTTGTTTGATTCTCTAGATGGATTTGTATTTGAAGTCTACACATAAACTTTCCATTTACCTAAATCAATAAATCCTCCTTCTTGTGGAAGGAGTTTGTGTTGGTTTTCTGTTACTTGTTATATAGTAATTCATGACTACTCTCAGCACTTTCTTCCCAAAGTCTTCCATGACCATTTCATTTCATGTAATTTTTTCTCAGCTGTGAATTTGCATAATATTTATAAGTTTATATTATATACTCCAGCACTTGATTATATACTTTTTATTTGTTCTCATTAAATTTATGTGAATCCAGTCTCATTCATTTAACTTTAATAATAGAAATATTTTCATGGTTTATAAATTAGTTTTATATTCAATATTTTATTTAATTTATAAACTCATAGAGGGAAGATATTTTGCCTTATATTCGTTTTGTATTTTCCATAGTACTCAGCATAGGGTGGTCACATGCTGGGTATCTAATAAGTAGCAGATTAATTCAAAGTTCCATTCATAGCTATCTTTCTGATTTGTGAACATCTGAGACACTTACAATTCAACAGACTACCAACAGCACACACATTCCTAGAGATAGTAATCTTGAAGTTAACAAAAATAAACAAGTGCAATTCGTCACAAACCAATTTGCAGAAATAGAGGAGGACCTATTCACTGGAATGAGCTTTGGAAAGTCAGGAACCTTGTCATATTTGTCTTTGTGCACACCATCATCCAGCACAGTACCAGGAAAATAGTAGATGCTTGATAGAAATTTATTAGATAAATGAATGCATTGCTTATAGCATGCTTTCTGAAAGGATCAAAATGTTCTTTAATTTGCACTGTCCAGTACGGTAGCCATATGTGGCTATTGAGCACTTGAAATGTTGCTAGAATGAATAACTGAATGTTTAGTTTTATTTGATTTTAATTAATTTAAATAGCTACATGTGGTTAGTGGCTACTGAGCTCAACAGTGTGGATTTATAAGCTCAAGGAAGCAGCTTATGCAACACAACACAAGGATGTCGTTGGAAATACACATTTAAGAGCTACTGCAGATTGGTTTTTATTTTTTTTGGAAGCACACCTAAATTACATTGGTAGTCAAAGCAGTACAGACATATCCTCTTAAAGCCCAACTCAAATATCACCTCCTTTGTGAAACCTTCCTTGACTCTGACTCCCACCCCATCTTCACCCTCATCCAGGTCAGAATTAATAAGTTAACAATTCTTTCCAATTTTGCATTCTTCAGACAATTATAAACAAGTTTGCTATGCTATATTATAACCAGTTTTACTTTTGCCTAAGTAATGAGCTAGATTTATTGCTTTTTGAGGGCAGAGACCATATCTTATTCTTCTTTACTCATTTAAAAGTACTTAATCAGTTCTTACTATGTCAGAGCTTTCAGTCCAGGAGGCAAAACATATCTTAAATATGCCTTAACTGTAACAGGTAATGAATGTTTTATGCTACGGACTGAATTGTGTCTTTCCAAAATTCATACGTTGAAGCCCTGACCCCTAACATGACAGTATCTGGAGATAGGATTTCTAAAGGGGTAGTAAGGGTTAAATAAGGTCATAGGATGGAGACCTAATTTGATAGAATTAGTGTCCTTATGAGAAGAGGAAGAAACCCCAGGGCATTCTCTCTCTGTGGGTACCCACATACAGAAGAGGTCAAGTGAGTAGCCAGTGAAATGGCAGCCACCTACAAGGCAAGAAAAGAGGCCTCTGAATGAAACCTACTTTGCTGCCACCTTGTTCTTGGACTTTCCAGCCTCCAGAACTGTGAGAACATTTTTCTGTTGTTTAAGCTACCCAGTCTGTGGTATTTTGTAATGGTGATACAAGCAGACTAATATATTAACAACTGGGGTATATTATTATGGAGGCATAAAGCAGGGGAACCTAACAGTACATTGTACAATTCATAGTGTGAACCTGGAAAGATGCTACCTTAAGATAACCTTTAAGCTGAGACCCGAGGAAGACAAGGAGTTAGCCTAATGAGGAAGGATTGAGCAGTCAAAGGAGCTAGCATATCTGAAGTAAGTGACACCATGTGGAGCTTCTGAGGAAGTGAAAGAAATTTGGTATGTCTGGAACCTCAGTGTGAAATGGCACAGGATGAAGATGGAGATTGTGCAGGACCATGGAAGCCAAGGTAAGGTATTGAGTCTTTATCTTGGAGCCTCCAAAAGGAAGCCATTTGAAGAATTTTAGGCAGCAGAGTAGCACAATTAATTTTTTTTTTTGGAAAGCTCACTTTGGTTGCACACTGGAGACAAGGTTGGAAGAAAGCCATTGTGAAGGCAGAGAAACCATTCAGAAAGCTGCTGCAGTTGTCCAGATGAAAGATAATAATGACTTGGACCAGAGTTCTTTCATCTCTTTCATCTCTAAGAGCTAGGTGCTCAATGAGTGTTTGAGGTGAAGCAATTTGAACCAAAATATAAAGGTCAATATGTTCTTTCTTTGGATAACAAAAGTGAAATCAGAGCTACAAAAAGGAACAGCATCTTTCAGGATTTACATGAGGCCAACAGATATATCAAGATCACATTTCAGTTGGGTAAAACAAAGAAATGATTTTGGGTCTCACAATACTAATTTTGGTCACATCCAAACCAAAAGAAAAGTACTTATGTCCAATAGCATCTTCTTAGAAAATGAAGAATAAGATTAGCAGTGCAGTGATAAGACGGAAAGATGTAATATCTGACCACTGGATTTTGCATCTAAATGAGGTTTTCACATTAATTGAAAGCAAATAAAATTCTTATTTATAGTCTATATTTTAGGAGTTGGAGCTGTATTTTCTCAAGACTAAGAATAAGGAGGATTATCCTATATGATTCCTCCAAACTAAGCTCAGATAATAATAACAGAAGAATTTAGGTGGGTAAAAACCAAATTAGAAAAGATTAAAACCTGGAGACCATTGAAATTACCTACTTAAATGAAGAAATACTAGGGTATTTGGTAGTTTTTAAGGGATAGTTTAGGTTCCATCTTGACCAGAAGCAAAGAGGTTGAGCAGTTGGCTTCTTTAGATATCTTTCATCTTCATTTAATTTGTCTTATTACCCTCTTGAGTGTTCCCTACATTTCTAACAGGCCACCTTTATTAAGTGTCCATTTTTGCCAGTCTCCTGTCTCTAGCTTCTAAAGTCTCTCCTTTAACTTTGAGACCTTTTTCTGCCAGGTGTCTGGAATATCATTCTAGCCCTAATTCAACAAGTTGTTTCTCTACCATCAGTCAAAAATTCTGCAAATTCCATCTCTTCCAAGAATCCACCACAACTTAGTTTTCATATATTTCATTTCTGGACTTGTTTAATTCTTCTTTCAATTTTTCTATATGTTCTTAGTATCTGTTTGCATCATTCTGTTTTGAATCATATATTTCTATGGAGCAGAAGTGATATAAGTTTGTTTCATCCTGGATTGAACCTGGTAAACATTCCTATAAAGGGAACATATGACAGTTGTGTACAAAGTGTGTGTGTGTGCATGATTCCTGTAAACCTGAAAATATTTATATTTCCCTTCAGGTGGACATCCAGACCCAAACTTCTACAGTGAAGAGATATATAAGAAAGATCCTGAAAGCATACCTTTTGATTCTATGATAACTTCAGGGAGTATCAGGATTGGCTTGGACTATTACTCTGATCATTAACAAATAGTATGATTTAATGTAACCAACATTCTGAGACCAAAATGGAAAAAAAAATAACCCCAACACCCTCTGCCATTACATATCTTCTTTCAGTTCAAGTTAGTATATATTCCATTTTCATTACAACAGAGAGAAGTGGAAAGAATGGGTCCCTCGTAGCTACAAATCAATATATAAACCCTGATCAATGGATGTGAAGCTCCTCTGGATATTTGAAATATTTTTATGCATTTTGGCACACTGTATAGCAGGAAACAATCCATTAGGTTTTAAAAAGATGAAAGCCAATCAAGATAGGTTAGATGTCAAATTCTCATATCCCTCAGGCTTCTGGTTATGAGAACTAGCTTTTCTGCCTGCTACTTCCAATTATCAAAATGTGGATAATCTGAAAATTTATACACGCCAATGCATATTCATTTTACCTCTTCTATGCATTTTCCATGGGGGATTAAAAAGCATCTTTATCTTAGTTTTCCATTTCCTGAAAAATGAAAATACTAATATTGATCCAGGAGTGTTATGATGATTAATCATTTGAAATCTGAAACTAGAAAAACCTCAGACACCATAGAGCCCTCCGTGCAACCTATGTCATCTCTCAAAAAAGCAGAAGCTGGATGTGCAACTAAACTTTGTTTTATGGGTAAAGCAGCTCCTTTTCATATGATGGACTCTCAGAAATCTTGCTTTCCACAAAGGAAGGCTTCAGTGTGAGGCCATGATTAGTCATCAGGCTGCAGCTGTCACACTTTATCATATTAGAGCTAAATGAGATATCATAGCATAACATGAATTACTGACACATTTTTGAGTCTATTCCTAACCTATGACCAAGATTTATGGCTAGAACGACTACGAATCACAAGGTGACTCCTTCACTCAGAAACTTGTACTGAAATATTGTTAGACCATAGCTGGTCTGTGAAACAAAAGCCTTGTAATTACCTACTCACCAGGGATGAGTACCAATTTGAGCCAAGTGAGACAAACAACAAACTCATGGGAAAGTGTTTGCCTTACTTGTTAAGGCTATATTGTCATATTTAGTGTCTGAAACAAGAGACTCAGATCTTTGATTGTTAGCCAGGCTCTAGAAATGCTGTGCAGAGGCATAACTTCTTGGCAGGTGATGTAGATCTCTGGGGGCTTGGAAATACCCTCTTCCCTTCTGAAGATTTTCCTCTTTGAACTCATTGTGCCACTAAACTCATCTACTAAGAAATCAACCCTGAAGGAATTTGAACTTATGACTCAGAGAAGGGGAAGTCTGTCAAAATGTGTTACTTAGATTGTTAAGTTAGTCCCACTGGCTAAGACTGGTTCTTAAAAACACTGCTGTAAAATAGAGATGGACGAATAAGACCTGGTGGTTTAAAATGTGATTGACTATTGCAGTTGAGGGGGAGACATGTGCTACCCTGTATAGTCCTGCCAGGAGAATTGCTCAGAAAGTTAAGAAGAAGTTATGAAAGATTTGTGCCTGGAGAAATTGAGTCAATTGTTCCACTGGGAATGCAGAGGAAAAGAATAGATAATATTAAACCTCAACATTCAGAAGAATTATTTTAGTTCTATATTATCCTGTAATTATTACAGCTCTGCAGGTCTTTACTTGTTCTGCAGTATCCTACATTTTTGCTGAATAGTTTAGTACATCTGCAGTAAGAAAATGTGTAAAAAGGAAAAACTCAATGAATTTAATAATGTGTGGTTGGTTCGACTGCCTTAGGAGAGGATTCTAAAAATATATAAATTATTTCAGGGTCGCTTAAACTGCTAGCAAAGACTGTAGCTATTGGTTAGAGTAATGAAGGTTGAAGCTAGCCCCAAAATGACACCCCGCCCCCCCCACCTAGAAAGTTTGCAGCTCTGGCAGCATACATTTATTTATAAAGTGCTTAGAGAGCAGAATATCCAGAAACTGGGTAGTTACCCTCTGGTGAGCAAAACTCTGTGAAAAATTATTTTCTTGGGCCATAGGACTTCCCCTTTGTACTATTTTAATCTGAATGTGGGTGCCCCCTTCCCAAACTTCCCAAGTCTATTTGAACACGTGTTGAGCCTCACAGGTTCTCAAAACCAGTATCCTTTGTGCTAGTGAGTGGGTAGGATATTTGAAAGAGGAATGGGAAATTCAGCCTTGAAGGTTCATATGGAAGGATCCTAGGCATTATTTAGAATGACTTCGCGAAAAAATGTGCATAGAATTCCAGAGTAGTAGCTCTGTTGGTCAGGTTTTTTTGAGTCCAAATATCAGTGTAGTGTAGAAAATCACTATGGGTACAAACACTTCAAGTCCTCCCCCTTTGAAATCCAGAATCATCGGTTTGAATTTAAGATTACAATTTAATCTATTTATGCATGTCAGCTTATATGGGAATGAAAGGTCTGCTCAATTTGTCCTGGGCAGTTTGGGATGGGAGGGAGTCAAGAGATCCATGACTCACCTTTCCCAGGACTGTCTTAATGAATTAGGAAAAGCCAGTCTTTTTGGTCCTTTATGAGTTTACTTTACACATCTTGAAATATATATATATATATATATATATATATATATATATATATATATATATATATATGCTTGAACAAAGAGTGAATAAGGATTCTTAATGCTTTAGATACTTCTTAGAAATACAACTGAGCATTCATCCTATAAGGATGAGGCTTAAGGATAAGGCTTCTTTCTGCCTCCATCCTAAAAAAACCACTCTGGTTTCCCGGGAAATCAATTTTATTTGAATCTGAGGCCATTTTGAGGAGACTATTATGAAGGTAGTAAGCTTACTATATTGGAATGACTGCTCTACACTTCCTCCTCAAGAAAAAAAAAATTCAGGTTAATTGTAATACAACTTGCAGTCAGCTCTACTGCCACAGACAGAGGGAAAAATGAGTTCCCATTGCCTGACCAGCTTTCTGCTGCAGAGGTTAGACTTATTGAATTGAGATCATCTTAAATTAACAGGAAAGATTTGACATAACCAAATTTGACCAGTTTTTCATCTTCTCACAAACCCTGTGGAAGTATTTTTTTGTAAGAGAGGGTGACGCTAGGTTTAACTTGAAAAGGTTTTAATATTTCTATCGTATACATTGTTTCAGCAGTTTAAATTCAAGAGCAAAATTTCAGTGCTCTCCATTCCTTTTTCCTTACCTTGCAGAGATCTTTAATTTCTCTAACTATGGCCCCATTTTTCATTTAGGTCTCTTAAGGCTGCCTGGCTTTTTAATGTAATGGTCATCTTCATATCTTAATAAAACAAAAATTGAATTATATGCACTACTGGGCAAGCATGACATGACTTTTGCTAGCATATGTAAGGCGTGAAAACCTGGGGGAAAATACTATTCAATTTAAGTTCCACTTGAGCACACCGCAGTGCACTGGAAATGAGTTCAGTCTTAATGGCACTGAAAGAGGTAGAAGCAGGGAAAGGTGGAGATCACCGATTTGAACCTAATTAAAAAGACCTGATAAAAATGCTAGAAAGCCAGATGGTAAAGTCAATTGCTTAGTACTGTGCCAGTCCAGGGATGGAATATGTTTAGCAGTTGACATTCTGCAAGGGTAGACTGATAATGTCAGCAGTGAAACCAAAAGGATTTGTTAGCACTGTTAGACTTTACTTTTAACACTCTTTCATGCTTCTGTATCTAAGTGGAAACAAAAAATTGTAAAATCTCTATTTCAATCAAATTCTCAAACTCTATAAGAGCTTTTTGATTACTATTGAATATCTGCAACACTATTTTGAAAATTAAATACTAACATCATTATAATATAACAGCAAATAGTGGAGTGGAAATTCACCACACTAAGATGGTTATCATTCCATGAGAAAATTGTTCTTTAATTGTAAAAGTTAAACAATTGATGATTTGAAAATAGCACTTGAACTAAAGCACTTAAAAAATGGTATCTGAAATTAGGCAACTTTTGATTACTCCAAATCCAAATATTTAGAAATTGAAAATTTCATCTGATCATACAATAGTAGATGTGTCTTTCTTGAATATTTTTGTTGCTATGACTTTAGACCACATCTCTATATAGAACAAATAAAAATAATTAAATCAGAAATTTCCACTCCAATAAAGATGTTAAATTTTTTTTTTTCCTTTTCTTCCAACAGATCATTTTCTATCATCAATATAGTGTTGTAATGAAGGACGGATAGAGACCCTCAGATGATGAGTATTTATCCATATGTACTGAGTTCTATTAAAAAGTAAATGGGGGCTTTCCTGGTAGTGCAGTGGTTGAGAGTCTGCCTGCTGATGCAGGAGACACGGGTTCGTGCCCCGGTCCAGGAAGATCCCACATGACCTGGAGCAGCTGGGCCTGTGAGCCATGGCCGCTGAGCCTGTGCCTCCGGAGCCTGTGCTCCACAACAGGAGAGGCCACAACAGTGAGAGGCCCGCGTACCACAAAAAAAAAAAAAAAAAAAATAGTAAATGGAATTAGGAACCAGTTGAACTATATTTTGAAATCCTTTATTAGGAAAAAAGGAGGAATGTTGAAAAAGTATCAGGTACCTATCCAGGGACAAAAGGAAGGAGAATAGGGAGAAAAGAGTGAGGAAAAGGCAGGACTGTCACAGGTGCCTAATTTTGCCACCAGAAATGAACTTTTGGAGCATTCATTCACAGCCCTGATATTCTTCTTCAGTCCATTTGTTCCTCTGTGATGTAACTGAATAATTTATAGGTAACTAAGGTTTCCAAAAGTGCCAGGAAAGAGTAAGTAGATCTGTCTTTTTCTTGTGAACAACGAACAGTAATGCCTTGGATTTATAGTCTCTTATCCAAAGAGCTCAGGGGGAAGACATTTTGTTGCCCAATTCATCTGAAATAGTGAAGAGCATTTAACAAGAAGTTTAGATGGTGTCAGGGACATGGCTAATGAGGTTTGTTGAATCCCAGGTTTTATAAATTAGGATGTTAGCTCTCACCTTCCAAATAGGACTCATTCAGTACTATAATCTCTGAAGTCTTTCATAAATTCTCCCAGGGCAATTTGTTTCATGGACTATTGACAAGCACCATATTTGCTACCCTAGCAGTCCCAGGACTATATGAACCACCAAACAAATAACCTATCTAAGTTCTTCTATACCTGAGACATACAAATAGCTGAGTACTTGTCAGAATGCTCTTCATTGCTGCTGGGCAAGTAGGGACTTTGCTCTTTTTGTTGGCAGTCACCGTCTTGGCCAAACCACGTGGTTCTCCAGCAGTAGATCTCTCAGTCTTCCAATTCTTTCTGATCCATCTTTGGGTTGCATCTTTGGGTTGCAGTCATAGAATGTTTAGACTTTTAATTTGAATTTGCATATTTGATATTATTTATTTTCACTAAAAGTGTTCCCACAAATATCCAATAATAGAGTTTTGACTGAACAAATTGTTATACATACAAATGCCCAAATATTATACAGCCATTATTCTGTTTTTTTTAAATCAACTGTATTGAGACATAATTGACACACAGTTAATTGCATCTGTTAAAACTGTACAATTGTATTGAGTTTTGACAGTTATATACACCCATGAAAGTATTAGCACAATCAAGATACATACCATTTCCATCACCAACAAAAGATTCCTCATGCCACTTTGCAATCCATCCCTTATTCTGTATGTCCCAGGCAACTGATGACCTGCTTTCTGTCCCTCTAACTTAGTTTGCATTTTCTAGAGTTTCATATAAATAGAATAATACAGTATGTACTCTTTTTGGCTAACTCCTTTCATTTAGCATTATTATTTTCTGGTTCATTCATTTTGTTGGGCATATTAATAGTTCATTCCTTTTTATTGCTAAGTACTATTCCATTATATGAATACTGCACAATTTGTTTATCTTTTTACTTTTTGAAGGGCATTTGGGTTGTTTCAAGTTTTAGGCTATTACAAATAAAGCAGCTATTAACATTTATATACAGGTTTTTGTATATATATATGCTTTCATCTCACTTGGGTAAATACTTAGGAATGAAATGGTTGAGTTTTATAATAGGTATATGTATATATTTTTAAGAAACTATCACACTGTCTTCCAAAATATTGTACTATTTTTCATTCCCACCAACAGTGTATTAAAATATCAGTTGCTCCATATTCTCACAAAAACTTGGAGATTTTTTTCTTCAAGTTTTAATCATTTTAATATGTTTCTAGTGGTATACCATTATGGTTTTAATTTGCATTTCCCTGACGACTGATATGATGGGCATCTCTTCACATGTTTATTGGTCATCTTTGTATATCCTTTTGTGAAGTATCTGTTCAAATATTTTGTCCATTTTTAACTTTTTTGAGAAGGTTCTTTTTATTATTGAGTTGTAAGAACTCCTTATATAACCTGGATACAAGTCCTTTTTCAGATGTTAAGTATTGCTTCTTTTGATGAGCAAAGATTTTAAGTTTGATGAAGTCTAATTTAATAATTTTTTTTCTTTTATGATTATCGATTTCTGTAACTTGGAAAAAAATTTGCCTACCCCAAAATCACAAAGATTTTCCCTTATGCTTCCTTCTAAAATTTTATGCTTTTAGTGTTTTATATTGAGGTCTACAATGCATTTTGAGTGAATTTTTGAATATGGGTTGAAGTAAGGGTCAACATTAATTTTTTTTCCCATATAGACATTCAGTTTCAGCACTATTTGTTTTAAAGACTTTTCTTTCTGTATTGAATTGCCTTGATACTTTTGTTGAAAAATATTTTGACCATATATATGGGCTTATTTATGGACTACTTTTTGTCCTTTGATCAGTTTGTTTATCCTTTCCTCCATATCACACTCAATTAGTATTACTTTATAGTAAGTCTTGAAATCAGGTAGTATAAGCCCTGTAATTTTGTTCACCCTTTTAAAAATTGTTTTGGTAATTCTAGGTTAAGTGCATTTCCATATACATTTAGAATCAACTTGGCAGTTTCTACAAAAACTCCCTGCTGGAATTTGAATTTGGACTGTGTTGAATCTACAGATTAATTTGGGGGAGAATTGACATCTTAACAACATTGAATTTTTGAATTTTCCAGTCCATGACAATGATTCTCTGCATTTATATGTCTTTAATTTCTCTCAGAAATGTTCTGTAGTTTTCAGTGAGGAGACCTTTCACATGTCTTGTTAGATTTATCCCCCAATTTTTTATGTTTGGGGAGAGGGGATATTGGCAAATGATTTTCTTAAATTTTACTTTCCTCTCATTTACTGGTATACAAAAATGGAATAGATTTCTGGATATTTCCTTTGTATCCTGTGACCTTGCTAGATTCATTTGTGAGTCCTATTAATTGTTTTGTATAATCTGTAGGATTTTCTATATAAACAATCATGTCATCTGGAAATAGAGACCGTTTTACTTCTTTCTTTCCAATCTTTATGTCTTCTATTTCTTTTCCTTTTCTTATTTCAGTAGATAAGACTATCAGTATAACACTTAGGGGAAACTATTTAATGTTTCACCATTAAGAGTGTTGTTAGTTTAGTTCTTTTTTTAATAGATGGGATTAATCACATTGAGGAGGTTTTTTTTTTTTCTATTCCTACTTTCCTGTGAGTTTGTTTCTTTCTGTTTTTAATCATGAATGCTTATTGAAGATTCTCAGATCCTTTTTCTACATCTATTGAATGGTCATATGTTTTTTCTACTTGATTCTGGTAATGTGGTGAATTATATTGATTTATTATTGAGTGTTAAAGTAACCTTGCAGCCTGGGATAAAACAAACTTAGTCATTGAGTTATCTTTTCCATATATCACTGGATTTGTTTGCTAATATTTTTAAGGGATTTTGCATATACATTTATGAGAGATACTGGTCTTTAATATTCTTTTCTTTTGTAATATCTTTGTTAGGTTTTTGATAGCAACGTTATGCTGGCTTCAAAAAACCATTTAGCAGAAGCTCTCTCCTCCTTTATGCTCTGAAAAATATGTTTTATCCTGTCAAATATGGTAATTTGTATATTTCAAGAATTTGTCCATTTAAAGTAAGATGTTGAAATTATTAAAGTTCTAAAAACCATTCTCAAAATTTTAAATTATGTTCTAAATGTCTCTAGAAGATGCTTTGCTAGCCTCTTTTTCATTCTTGATAATGACTTGCATTTTCTTTCTTTTTTCTTAATCAGCTTAGCTAGTGTTTTATTAATTTTGTTGATCTTTTCATAGAACCAGTTTTGGCTTTGTTAATTTTCTGTATTCTCTGTTGTGTTTATTTCTGCTGTTATCTTTATTTCCTTTCTTCTACTTACTTTTGGTTTATTTTCTTCTTATTTTTTTTAACTTCTTGAGGTGGGAATTTAAGTCATTTATATAAGTTTTCTCTTATTTTCTAATGTAAGCATTTAAAATGAAAAATTTCCTTTTAAGCACTGTATCTTGACATGTTTTATTTTTATTATCATTCAGTTAGAAATAATTTTTAGTTTTCTCATTTTCTTTATGATTTCTTCTTTAGCTCATGGATTGCTTAGAAGTATCTTGGTGAGTTCAAATATTTGAGAACTTCCTAGATTCTTATTGTTATTTGTTTCTAATATAATTCTGTTGTGCCCAGAGACTATAATTTCAATTCTTTTTAGATATATTGAGATATGTTTTATGGTCATACATAAATATATGTATGTATGGTTAATGTTCCATGTGCATATGAAAGGAATGTATACTCTGTAGTTACTGGGTGTTGTAATCTGTAAGTATCAATTAGGACTATCTGGTTGATATGTATCAATATAGCTATTGTGGCCTTCTTATGCTTACTGTTTGCATGATATAGCTTTTCAATCTATTCTTTCCAAACTTCTATGTCATATTTAAAGTATGTATGTTATAGACATTAAAAGTATGTATATTCAAGACAGGGATTTGGATTTTTAGCATTTCTGATACTGTCTACCTTTTATTATCATTTAATGTAATTATAGATATGGTTGTCTTTAGATCTTCTATTTTACTATTTGGTTTTCATTTGATCCCTCTTAATTTTTTTCTACCCTGCTCTCTTTTAAAATATATTTGAATATATTTTAGAATTTTATTTGAATTTATCTCTTCACTTTTTAACTATGTCTTTTAAATTTTTTTAGTGGTTGCTCTAGAAATTACAATATATATTCTGAAGTTGTCACAGCCTTCTAAGGATTAATATTTCACTAATTATATAAAATGCAACCTTACAATCAAATAGGTCCATTTACCACCCCTCCTCACCTTCTTTTATGTAATGTTTGCCATATATATTACAACTACCTGCATTTTAACTCCACAAGAGAATATTATGTTTGCTTTAAGTGGCTGTATGTATTTTAAAGAAATGAAGAGAGAAATAGTCTTTTATTTTTACTCAAATATTTACATTTTTTTTGATTCTCTTCTTTTATTCTTAAAGATCTAAGATTCTCTCTGGTGTCATTTCTTTCCACCTGGAGAATTTTCTTTGGCGTTTTTATTTTTGTGTGTGTATTTTGGATGTGCTGGTGATTCATTCTTAGCTTTCTTTTGCCTGAAAGCATGAAATTTATTCTATGCCAGTTGCTTCCTCCAAACATTGACTCCTCTCTCAAATCCACATGCTTTTAACTTATCAAAGGATAATTTTAAGGGTTTGCTCAGTCATGCTGGAAGCAGAATTCCCATTAACCCATTTTTGAAAACTATTTAGAACATGGGGAAATATTTATGCAGTAATGATAAATGAAAAATAAGATGAGCAGAATGTATTCTAGTATGTAGTTGTACATTTATACATTTATAAATGTATAAAAATGAAAAGGAAATGTACCTAAGTTCTAATAAGAATTATTTCCTGGTAGTTGGATTATGGCTGATTTTTATTTTATTCTTCAGAACTTGCTAAAAGCTATATTTTTAAGAACAGCACATTTAATTTCATGAGCAGAACAATAATAAAATTGATTTAAAAAGATGTTGGAAGGCAATGAACTAATAAATAATAAATGAACCATATAGTCAGTAAATCCTTTAGTACTTCAAAGGAGGAAAATATTATCTAGAAGATACAGAAGATACAGAAGATCAGAACAACTTTTTATGGAAGAGGTAGGATATGAAATGTTTCTAGAAGGTGGCAGTTTAAATAAGTGTTGGGTGTATAGATAGAGTGGAAAGAACATTCCAATATTTTTCTTGTTATGGAATTTAAGTCCTTGAATTCAAGAAGGTATATGCCAAGCCTCTTTTTTTAAGCTGCAATATGAGTTTGTTTCATTGTGTTTCATTTATAAGCTGATTCTGTTAGCAAGGATGGCAGAGGGGTAGTTTACTCACTCAGGCTTCTGCTTAGTTTCTATTTCTGGCTCAGTGGCTAGGACTGGGGAGCTACACAAGAGAAGAATGAAGTAATTGATACCTTTTGTTTATTTATTTTTACTTCTATTGCTTTCTTTCAGTCTCTTCCAACATTTTATTTTCCATCTAGGGAAGTATTCTCAAACTGAGATAATAATCTCATAAACCTCATTTATCAAACTTCATGGGATAATTATTCCTTGTTTCTCTGATATCATTTTCTTTACTTTCATCTTCTAATATGGAAAAACCCAACATATTTTAACCAAAAAGAAAAAAAAATTAACTTGGAATTAAAAATTAAATGCTTAGAACATATCATGTAGCATTTTGATAGGAAGTTCAAAGAGCTATTTTTGTAATACAATATGACAATTATGCTTTCTAATTTTAACAAAATTTCAAATGGACAGGCCCCCACTTGCCAGAAGCATCATATTGTGCAAACATTTATTTTTATTCTTTGAAATGCAACTTTTAGGTGAAAGAGGCAAGCTATAATAAAAATAAACTACATGTAAGACATTTAATCACAAATCCAACCTCCGGGATATATCTTGGAGTGAACACTGATTGAAGCCACTCCTCTAGTAGCCTCTACAGGGATCACTGATGGTCATTTTGATGAGCCTGATGACCTGCAAGATAGTGAGTCTTCAAAGGAAGATTCAATTATCTTGAGAATACTAGACAGGGATATGGGCTCGTATATTTTTGAAAGATAATCAGTAAGTGTGTAGAAATTGAAAAGCTATGACTTAAACATCAGATAAAAATTCTTTTAATCAAGATTTTCTATTTCTTGAACATTTCAGCTAATTGACATTTAATATTAATACATTTTGAAATAATATAGCCATGCAATATTCTTAGGAAAAATATGAATTATAATAGATATAATGATACCTTGTGCTCATTTTCTTGCCAGTGTTCTCTATATTTATCATTGTAGTTAGTCACGTTTTCTAATGTATGGGCATCCAAGTCATCCCTCTACAACCAGCAGTAATAAATATTAGGACAAAATTAAACCCTTAAAGAAATGTATACTTTTTAATGAGGCACCAAAGGACACTTAATCGCTCATCATTTAAAATTCGCTTAAGCATCTAGAGTAGAAATGCCTGGTAGAACTTTCTGTGAAATTGGAAATTTCTGTGATATTAGAAATGTTTGTTATGATAGCCACTAGTCACATGTGGCTATTGAGCACTTATTACGAGGCTAGCATGACATAGGAAGTGAATTTTAAATTTTAAAACTTAATTAATTTAAATAGCAACATGTAGCTAGATGTAGTTAAAGTGTAGATTTGGAGTCCTCAGATGTTATTGAAGTGAAGTGGTAAACTGATAATAAAACTTTAAGTATTTTTTTTCCTTCTTTTGTCTTAATTCATTCTGAAAATGAGAATTTAGTTAGAAATAGAAAATTCAGAAAAGCTTTTGAATCTACTCTAGTCATTCTTCAAATAAACAAGGAGACATTGGCACAATTGAGAGTGCACTACAAATATTTAAATTGTTCATTTGTGAAAGAGTTTACATATTCTCTTGAGTTTTAATTTTTTGAAATGCTCCGTTTTTAATGCTCTGTTAAACTGGTTGAAATTGTTAAAAAATCCTATGCTTAAAGTTAAAAATGAATACTGATATTTAATTTGTTAAAATATTTATATTAATATTTGTTGAAGAAAAGAAGCTTGGATACATAATCTTGTGTAAATTATATAAATCATTTCAGGTGTCTGTGGATTTTGGTGGCTGATATCCTTCTAATAGATAGCATGACAAAAATTTCTTAGGTGAAAGGACAATGTAATGATAAAGCAAATTTGTTCCTCTTTAAACTCTTAAGGGTTTGCTGTGAATACCTTCCAGTAGCTATGGTGAGAAATATTTACTGCAAATTGCTCTTCTCCTTTTCCTGTGGTAAAATATTTATGGGATGGTGGGGGGTGGGCTGGTGTGATAAGGGGAATTATACAAGTCAAAATATCGTAGAATTCTGTGTAGTATTTTTTTTAATAAATTTATTTATTTTTGGTTGCATTGGGTCTTCTTTGCTGCGCATGGGCTTTCTCTAGTTGCAGTGAGTGGGGGCTACTCTTTGTTGCAGTGCATGGGCTTCTCATTGTGGTGGCTTCTACCGTTGTGGAGCATGGGCTCTAGGCGCCTGGGCTTCAGTAGTTGTGACACGTGGGCTCAGTAGTTGTGGCTCGTGGGCTCTAGAGTACAGGCTCAGTAGTTGTGGTGCACCAGCTTAGTTGCTCCAAGGCATGTGGGATCTTCCCGGACCAGGGAACAAACCCATGTCCCCTGCATTGGGAGATGGATTCTTAACCACTGCACCACCAGGGAAGTCCCCTCTGTGTAGTTTTTATACTCATCTAGGTATTCTTGTTCTTTTTGGCTCTCTCTGTCTCTGTCTCTTTCAGTACTTGAGCACTTACCCTTATCTTACTGTAATATTCTCCATGGATTTAGCATGCATCATTTCAGTCACTGTTAGGGGAATAATAGATTTCATCAAATCCAAAGTAGGCCTTTTTTTTGAATACCATTCAATATTCTACCTTTAACTTTCTATCAGTTAACTTCCTCTTCATCATGGCCTTTCCTTCTGCTCCCTGATTGAGATTAAGGTAAGAAGCACTGGTGAAAAGCTTGGGGAAAGACCAGAAGAGGAAGAGCTGTCATCAGCAGGCTCTATTTCTACCTGAAGGGCTGTTGTAATGTAAGAGTCATTAATATACTAGGTCTTATGTGCTTGGTCTTTTAAAATTTCTTTTATTTTTTTTATTGTAGTATAATTGCTTTACAATGTTGTGTTAGTTTCTGCTGCACAAAGAAGTGAATTGCCATATGCATACACACATCGCCTCCTTCTTGGAACTCCCCCCACCTCCCATCCCACCCAACTAGGCCATCACAGAACACTGAGCTGAGCTCCCTGTTCTATACAGCATGTTCCCACTAGCTCTCTATTTTACACATGGTAGTGTATTTATGTCAAACCTGATCTCCCAATTCACCCCACCTTCTCCTTCCCCCCATGTGTCCACACGTCCATTCTCTACATCTGCCTTTCTATTCCTGCCCTGCAATAAGTTCATCTGTACCATTTTTCTAGATTCCACATGTATGCATTAATGTATGATATTTGTTTTTCTCTTTCTGACTTACTTCACTCTGTACGACAGACTCTAGATCCATTCACATTTCTACAAATGAACTTTCATTTTATGGCTGAGTAATATTCTATTATATATATATGTACCACTTCTTTTTTATCTACTCATCTGTCAATGGACATTTAGGTTGTTTCCATGTCCTGGCTATTGAAAATAGTGCTGCAGTGAACGTGGGGTTACATGTGTCCTTTTGAATTATGGTTTTCTCAGGGTGTATGTCCAGTTGGGGGATTGTTGGGTCATATGGTAGTTCTATTTTTACTTCTTTGAGGAACCTCCATACTGTTCTCCAAAGTGGCTGTATCAATTTACATTGCCACCAACCATGCAAGAGAGTTCCCTTTTCTCCATACTGTCTCCAGCATTTACTGTTTGTAGATTTTCTGATGATGGCCATTCTGACTGGTGTGAGGTGATACCTCATTGTAGTTTTGATTTCATTTCTCTAATAATTAGTGGTGTTGAGCAGCTTTTCATGTGTCTCTTGACCATCTGTATATCTTCTTTGGAGAAATGTCTATTTAGGTCTCCTGCCCATTTTTTGATTCGTTTTTTTTTTTTTTTTTTTTTGATATTGAGCTGCATGAAATGTTTGTATATTTTAGAGTTTTGGAGATTAATCCTTTATCTGTTGTTTCATTTGCAAATATTTTCTCCCATTCTGTGGTTTGTCTTTTCATCTTGTTTATGGTTTCCTTTGCTGTGCAAAAGCTTTTAAGTTTCATTAGGTCCCATTTTCATATTTTTGTTTTTATTTTCATTACTCTAGGAAGTGAGTCATAAAAGATCTTGCTGTGATTTATGTCAAGAGTGTTTTTCCTATGTTGTCCTCAAAGAGTTTTATAGTGTCTGGTCTTACATTTAGTTCTTTAATCCATTTTAAGCTTATTTTTATGTATGGTGTTAGGCAGTGTTCTAATTTCATTCTTTTACATGTAGCTGTCCAGTTTTCCCAGCACCATTTATTGAAGAGGCTTTCTTGTATCCATTGTATATTCTTGCCTCCTTTGCCATATATTAGGTGACCATAGGTGTGTGGATTTATTTCTAGGCTTTCTATCCTGTATCACTGATCTATATTTCTCTTTTTGTGCCAGTATCATGTCGTCTGGATTACTGTAGCTTTGTAGTATAGTCTGAAGTCGGGGAGCCTAATTCCACCAAGTCCGTTTTTCTTTCTCAAGATTGCTTTGGCTATTTGGGGTCTTTTGTGTTTCCATACAAATTGTATAATATATATTTTTTCTAATTCTGTGAAAAATGCCATTGGTAATTTGATAGGGATTGCAATGAACCTGTAGATTGCTTTGGGTAATACAGTCATTTTCAAAATATTGATTCTTCCAATCCAGAACCATTGTATATTTCTCCATCTTTTTGTGTCATCTTTGATTTCTTTCATCAGTGTTTTATAGTTTTCTTAGTACAGGTCTTTTGCCTCCATAGGTAGGTTTATTCCTAGGTATTTATTATTTTTGTCACAATGGTAAATGGGATTGTTTCCTTAATTTCTCTTTCTGATCTTTTGCTGTTAGTGTATATGAATGCAAGAGATTTCTGTGCATTAATTTTGTATCCTGCAACCTTACCAAATTCACTGATTTGTTCTAGTAGTTTTCTGATGTTATCTTTAGGATTTTCTATGTATAGTATTATGTCATCTGCAAATAGTGACAGTTCTACTTCTTCTTTTCCAATTTGTATTCCTCTTATTTCTTTTTCTTCTCTGATTGGCGTGGTTAGGACTTCCAATACTATGCTGAATAATAGTGGCCAGAGTGGACATCCTTGTCTTGTTCCTGATCTTAGAGGAAATGTTTTCTGATTTTCATGTTTGGGAATGATGTTTGCTGTGGGTTTATTGTATATGGCCATTTTTATGTTGAGGTAGGTTCCCTCTATGCCCACTTTCTGGAGAGTTTTATCATAAATGGGTGTTGAATTTTGTCAAAAGCTTTTTCTGCATCTATTGAGATGATCACATGGATTTTATTCTTTAATTTGTTAATATGCTGTATCCCATTGATTGTTTTGCATATACTGAAGAATCCTTGCATCCCTGGGATATATCCCACTTGATCATGGTGTATGATATTTTTAATGTGTTGTTGGATTCTGTTTGCTACTATTTTGTTGAGGATTTTTGCGTCTATGTTGATCAGTGATATTGTTCTGTAATTTTCTTTTTTTGTGGTATCAGGGTGATTGTGGCCTCGTAGAATGAGTTTGGGAATGTTCCTCCCTCTTTAATTTTTTGGAAGTGTTTGAGGATAGATATTAGCTCTTCCTTAAATGTTTGATATAATTCGCCTGTGAAGCCATCTGGTCCTGGACTTTTGTTTGTTGGAAGATTTTTAATTACAGTTTCAATATCATTACCTGTGATTGGCCTGTTCATATTTTCTAATTCTTCCTAGTTCTGTTTTGGAAAGTTATACCTTTCCAAGAATTTGTCCATTTCTTCCAGGTTGACCATCTTATTGGCATATAGTTGCTTATTGTAGTCTTTTATGATCCTTTGTATTTCTGCAGTGTCCATTGTAACTTCTCCTTTTTTATTTCTAATTTTATTGATTTGAGTCCTCTCCCTTTTTTTTTTCTTGATGAGTCTCCTAAAGGTTTATCAATTTTGTTTATCTTCTCAGAGAACCAACTTTTACTTTTATTTATCTATGATATTGTTTTCTTCATTTCTACTTCACTTATTTCTGCTCTGATCTTTATGATTTCGTTCCTTCTACTAACTTTGAGTTTTCTTTTTTCTTCTTTTTCTAGTTGATTTAGGTGTAATGTTAGATTGTTTATTTGAGATTTTTCTTGTTTCTTGAGGTGAGATTGAATTGCTGTAAACTTCCTTCTTAGAACTGCTTTTGCTGTGTACCATAGT